>NC_092334.1:538977500-540177500 GCF_046630445.1 Rutidosis leptorrhynchoides
TATGAAATGGTATGCATGCCTGTCAACTTTCTATGTAATGAAAGTTTGTCTTTTAAAACAAATACAATGTTTGTAAAATGTATCATATAGAGGTCAAATACCTCGCGATGTAATCATATGTTATTGTATTTGTTCTTATGGATTAGGAAGGGTCATTACATAGTGTTTGTGATGTGTGCAGCAACGTATATGAAATAGTTATATTTTTATTGCGAAATACTATTAAATACGATACAATTTTACACAAGTTATTTATTTATTTATAGAGTGGATATACCTAAACCTTGCTACAACACTATAGGCAGTGTACCTAATCATACAGTAGTGTAGTTTTTATTAAGTCCGGTTCGTTCCACAGGGAGCTAGCTGAGTTTAACGCTATATTTTAAAAACTATATTTGTATAAAATATATATAATTATATATAGTAATATTATTATAAAAGGGGGGTTTTACCATTTAATGACCGGTTTGTCGATTTTAAATAAAGCGTAAAGATAAATGACGATAATATAAATGACAGAATTTAAATTGCGATAAAGTAAATTGCAGTAATTAAAATGATAGTAAATAAAGGTACGATGAAATATGAAATAAAAGTATTATGCTTATTTAAACTTCCGTAATCATGATGTTTGACGTTTTGATTTTAATTAATTGTTACCCGGGTTAATTGTCCTTTGTCCTGGTTTATTTGATACCTATATGGTTTTTGTCCATAATAGTCCATCGGTCAAAATTATAAAATGCTCATCAGATTAACCTTATTCCCGAAGTCAAATATTCCAACTAATTAGGGATTCGAACTGTAACAAGGTTTTAATACTTTGTTTAATGATTACACCAGGTTATCGACTACGTGTAATCCAAGGTTTTATTACTTTGTTAACAATTACACCAATTATCCTTGTATGTAATCCACCCCCGTTTTAATGAGATATGAATATTAATTTACCCACTTGATCAGAATGAATAATCAATTACCCAACCCGAATAATTAAATAAATGATCGTAAAAGATGTCGTATAAACGTCACTAAATAGAACATACATAATCATTTTAATAATTATTAGATTAACTAATTTGAAGATAGGTTCGACAGATTCTAATGAGTTGTCATTCGATTAGACAATACCCCCTATCTATTAATAGTCAATAGTCCAATGTCCACAAGTGTCGGTCTTTTGTCCAAACCTTAATTATGGTACAAAATCTAATAACCCCGTCTTAATATTTAGTCTAACATCACGATTACTTTGGCTCAAATAAGCATAATAATAATTTAGTTACGAGACATTAATTTAAAAAGGAAGAACATAGCTTACAGTGGTGATTAATCGTGTAGCGTTACACGGACAGAGTTCCGACTTACAAAACCTTAAAACATTTCTTAAAATAACCTTATTATTATTAACTTAAATTAAAATTAAAATTATAATTAATAATATATATATATATATATTATATTGTTTACAGAAAGAAAGGAAAATGAAAAAGAGGTATTGAGCTCGTCCGAATTCGTGGCTATTTATAGCATTTGGCTAGATTCTGATGCCCATGCGATCGCATGGATTTTGTGCCTTCTGGCCATGCGATCGCATGGCCGCCTGGGACAGCTCACATATTTTTGTTTTCTTATTTGCCGACGTTTTATTATATAATATAATATATATATAATTTTAAGAATTATTTATATATTATATTATATTCATGTACATAGTTGACTTGTAATTTTAGCTCCGTTGCGTCGCGCGTTGAGAGTTGACTCTGGTCCCGGTTCCGGATTTTTGAACGTCCTTGCGTACTATTTAATATCTTGTACTTTGCGTTATGCGGCTCGTACTCTTGTAATTTTGAGAAGTTTCTTATCAATAAATTTAACCACTTGGATTGTACTTTCTACTTTTGAGCTTTTTGGTCATTTGCGTCTTCAAATCGTCGTTTTCTTCTTTTGTCTTCGCACTTATTTATTTAAATGAATATTACATAAAAATAGAACAATTGCAACTAAAAGCTTTACATATAGGAAGGATATTGATACTAAATATATGTTCATTTAGAGCATTATCAGTTTGGCATGAATTGGCTTAAGGACCATAAGGCCAGTATTAAGTGCCATAGGATGATTATCTCTTTTCTTGTGACTAGTGGAAAACGGGTAGTGGCTCGTGGTGATTGGGGCGGGTTCCGTTGTCCATTATTGTTGATGATGAAAGCTCAGAAATCTTTGGACAAGAAATGTGATTCTTTCTTAGCTTATGTGATTGATGTAAAGAAGGAAGAGAATGTAGTGTCCGATATTTCCTTAGTGTCTGAATATCCTGAAGTGTTCCCTGAGGAATCGTCTGGCTTACCGCCGATCAGGGAAGTTAAATATAAGATCGATTTAGTGACAGGGGCTACGTCGGTTGCCAAGGCTCCGTATAGATTAAGCTCCTTCAGAAATTTGTGAAATGATGTCCTAAATCCAAGAACTGTTGGACCGAGGGTTCATTCATCCGAGTTCTTCGCCGTGGGGTACACCAGTGTTATTCGTGAAAAAGAAAGATGGTACGCTTCGAATGTGTATAGATTATCGTGAATTACATAAAAGTACAGTGAAGAATAAGTATCCGCTTCCGAGGATAGATGATTTAATTGATCTGCTTCAAGGATCTTTGTTCTTTTTGAAAATAGATATATGTTCGGGATATTACCAGGTTCGTGTTGCTGAATCTGACATTCCTAAGACTGTATTTTGTACTCGTTATGGTCATTATGAGTTCTTAGTGATGCCGTTTGGGTTAACCAACGCTCTAGCAATTTTCATGGATCTCATGAATAGGGTGTGTAAACCGTTTTTTGATAAGTTTGTTATCGTGTTCATGGATAACATCTTAGTGTACTCCAAAACCGAATCCGAGCATACTGAGCATTTAAGATAAGTGTTAGAACTCCTAAGACGTGACCAACTGTATGCAAAATTTTCAAAGTGTGAGTGTTGGTTACATGAAGTTCAAATTTTTGGGTCATGTTATCTGTTATGAAGGTATTAAAGTGGATCCAATTAAGATTAAAGTTGTGAAGAATTGGATTTAACCAAAGAATCCGACAGAAATTGAGAGTTTTCTAGGGTTGGCCGGTTACTACCGACGATTTAGTAAAGATTTTTCAAAGATTGCAAGTTCTTTGACAAAGCTAACTAGAATGTATCTTTTCAGTGAGAGAATGAACAAGAAACTGCATTTCAGATTTTGGAAAAGTTGTTGTGTCAAGCACTAGTGTTAGCCTTACCTGAGGGATCCGACGACCTCGTTGCGTATTGCGACGCGTCTTTATCCGGTGTTGGTTGTGTATTAAGGCCAAGAGATCGTGTAATTACGTATGTATCTTAACAAGTTAAAACCAAGTGAAATGAATTATCCAGCTCATGATTTAGTAATGGCTGCAACTGTGTTTACATTAAAGTTATGGGGATATTCTCCTTGTAGTACGCATCGTATTATCTGCACCTATCATAAAAGTTTATAGTATATCTTTTCGTAGAAAGAGATGGATATGCATCAGAGAAAATGGCAAGAATTGACCAAAGATTGTGATTATGAGTGTTCGGTGTCATCTTGGTAAAGCTAATGTGTACTATCTCTGCAAGTGTAAAGTGAAAGGTACAAGTCAGATTCTACCTCTTCAAGATTCGAAAGTAGAAACGAATAAGAAGTTAGTGGGGGAACCTGTTAGAGTTTTGGATCAAAAAGTGATCAAGTTGTGTATGAAACAGACGCCACTAGTGCTCGTGAATGGAAGCATAGTTTAGGCACCAATCTGACATGGGAGACTGGTGTATTAATGACTTCTAGATACCCTCATTTGTTTGACCTTGACCAGATTCCGAGGACGGAATCTCCTTTAAGGGGGGTAGATTTGTAACATCCTAGCTTTAGACCTAGTAGGTAATGACTTATTTACCCTTCTGTGTTATTATAGTGATTTTAATAATTATGTATTTTATAATTATTGTGTATGGGATAATGTGCATTTTGTGACAATGGTCACAGAACATATTTCCTTTTGTAAATTGGACTTAAAATGAATAAGTTATTAAGGATTGCGTATTTCAGATAACTGGTAAATTCTCGTGTGATACACGGAGTAGGTTTCCCTCATGTGAAGGAAACCCTTTTGCCTTAAAAGACCTGCTACTTCATTATTTCTATTTTTGGAAAATTCATACACCGAGCTTAAACACACCAACTGTGACGACCCGGAAATTTCCGACCAAATTTAAACTTAATCTTTATATTAATTCGACATGATAAGCAAAGTCTGTAATGGTGAGTCTTTTAATTTTTTTGAACTATGTTCATATAACCAATAACTCTCTGACTGTGCCCGACGATTCACGAACAAATGTGTGTAAATAACTATGTAAATGTATATATATAAGTGTGTGTATATATAATATCTTGAATTAATAAAGTATACGCTTATCAATTAGAACTAAAAATGTAAAATAACAAACAAAATAATTAAGTCATTATTAAAATGAATATATATATATATATATATATATATATATATATATATATATATATATATATATATATATATATATAATAGATATATGATATTATTATGAATATATATATATATATATATATATATATATATATATATATAAGATTTCTATTAATAACTATTATATTGTAAACATTTATAAAATATATAAATATTCAATAGATATATTCATATAATATATAATATAAATTGTAATATAAATATATTAAATGAAATTACAAGTTTAATTATGGTTATTATATGATTATCATTACATTCATTATTATTATTAATAATAATATTTTTACTTAAAAGTTATTTTATGAAATTTGATACATAAGAATTGTTATGTTATTATTATTATTAATAATATAGTTATCATTGTTAATATCATCATTATGATAATTAGTAATTATAATTTTAGTCATTTTGATAAATATTAGTATTACTATTAGATATCATTATTATTAATAATTATTATTATTATTATTATTATAAATTATTATTATCATTATCATTTTAATTATTAGAAAATGATACAAATCATTAATATAATTAATAATATTATTAATATCATTTTTTTATTTATTTGATAACATTAATATTATTATGAATATTATTAGAATTTTAATTATTATTATAATTATAATTACGAATTATTATTATTAGGTATTATTATTAATATTAAGTGATATATTATATATATATATACAATATGTAAATAATGATATATATAAATGTATATTCAGATATATATAAAAACAGACATTTACAAAAATAGATACTGATATATATATATATATATATATATATATATATATATATATATATATATATACATAAATCAATATTATTATTATATTAATAATTAATAATATAAATATACGTATATATACATAAAAGATAATCATATTCAATTTCACATCGTTATCACACTATAAACGATTTTTTTTTCTGTCCCTCAAGTTGATAAACATCATTCTCGATCGTACCATTCTGTTGTCATTCAACTTCCCTTTTAATTTTTTTTATTTATTTTCTGTACCCGTTGATTCTTCTTGTCGAGTGTATGTGCTATAAAACAATCAAGTTACTCAACATTATTCTTTAAGTCATCCACTTATCCATTTTCATTATCACATAAACGATTATAGCTGTTATACGATTGAATTAACAGAAAATTTAAAAGATACCAGACGACTACCCTGTTCGTGCTACCTTTTTGATCATAACTCAAATTCGAATCCCATTTCAAAATCCTTAAATGCAGAATTGTTGGAAGTCATGTGTTTAAACTATCTGCAAAGTTTCAAACGTCAATTCTTCTAATTGAGTTCGAATTTTCGAGTCAAACCTTATTTTCAAAAAGTCAAAACAAGTGTTCATCGAGAAATTCAAGTTTGTTATGATGTTTTGAGCCCAATTGATGATCTCTGAAGTTTCTATGTATGATTTAAAACACATTTCATTTTTTAATCATCACCTAAAAGTGTCTAAAATTTAAAAACGAATTTGAGGTTCCTGTATTCTCCACGAAGGCTGTTTCAGCCATTTTTTTTTCTTCTGTTAATCTATTGATTTAAATCGACTAGAAGATCATTCCTGTTTAATTTATAAATCCTAAAACCATTTCAAAGCTTTGTGGCATCGAGCGTGTTAACCCTGGTGGACGTGTGAAGGAGAAGAAGATGAAAACAGACGAGGGTTAAAGGAAATTAGTTGCGGGTTTATTTCAGAAAATGGGCAACAGCCCAACGGTTTAGAGGGTTAACGGGTTAACGAGAGGTCTCGGGTTCGAGCCCGGGCGATGACATCTTTTTTTTTAAAAACCGGTTTTGGTGAGGTAGTAACTCTATTTTATTATTATTATTATTATTATTATTATTATTATTATTATTATTATTATTATTATTATTGTTATTATTATGATGATTATTATTAGTAGTATTATAATCATACTTATATGTATTAAAATCCTTATTACCATTATTATTACTACAATTATTATTAATATTAGTATTAGTATTATTAATTTTATCATTTTAGTATTATTATCATTTTTACGATTATGAATATTACTATTAGAATTATTAACAAAATAATACAACTTATTATTATTTTCGTAAATATTAGTATTAGTACCATTTTTAGTACTATTATTATTATTATTATTATTATTATCATTATTATTATTATTATTATCTCAAGTATTATTAATATGGTTATCATTATCAGTATTGTTATTATTAAAAATTATTATCATTTTTATAAAAATTGTTATTTTGTTATCATTACAACTATATAATTATTATTATTATTATTATTATTATTATTATTATCATTTTTACTACTAATATCATTATTATTATTATTATTACTATGATTCTTATTATAATTATTATAAGTAATGTTATTTTTTTTATATTATCACTACTATCAAATATAACTATTATTAATATTGTTACGTATATAAAAATATACTTATAAGTAATATTACATAAAAGTAAGAAATTATTCATATTAACAATCTTTATATAAATATTCACACATGACAAATTAATTATTTTTAGAATATATATATATATATATATATATATATATATATATATATATATATATATATATATATATATATATATATATATATATATATATATATATATATATATGTATATATATATAATTAAATAAATAATAATCATTTTCAAACATATATACAAATTAAATATATAACATATAAGGTTATAATATATGAAATTGCCCAATTATGAATATATGTATTAATATATATATATATATATATATGAATAATATAGGTTCGTGAATCCGAAGCCAACCCTACACTTGTTCAATGTCGTCATATGTATTTTTACTACAAAATACATTATTGTGAGTTCATTTGCTCCCTTTTACTCTTTACATTTTTGGAACTGAGAATACATGCGCTGTTTTTACAACTGCTTTATTAAATGCCTTTGAAATCTATATTTTTGGACTGAGATGCTTTTATAAATGTTTGACGAGATAGACACAAGCAAAACATTCCTCTAATGAATTATTATGCAGACAGAAGTTCTGTGGATTATTATTGAATTAGTTGGAAGTTATAATTGCCACTAATTGTTGTGAATATTTCTCCTGATTATTATTGCTTGGTAACCTAAGAATTAGAAAATGGTTATGGCCCTAATTCACGCGAATCCTAAAGGTAGCTACCGGGTTTAACACCCCCACCCAGAATGTTCACTAGACGGAAGAGCTAGTGGGCGCGGTGTTTAGTACTTCGAAGTTTATATATTATACAGACGAGATGTTCTGTTTTTAGGGATATTATTGATGCGCATTATATGTTAAGGTTAGTTACCATATTAAGAAATGAAATCAAAGTGAATATTATGTATCGAGAGAATGATTTTTATACACAGGTTATGTGTATTAATTTTGTGCAGGAGATATGTGTACGATTATTAAAAATCGAGAGGCAACCTACGGGGGAGAAAAGGATACGAACCTACTCTACTAAGCATTATGAAAAAAAGTTTAGTACACGAGATAGGTGTACTGTATTTAAATCTTATGGTCTATCAAAATGATGAATTTTATTGTTTTATGATAAACCTATGAACTCACCAACCTTTTGGTTGACACTTTAAAGCATGTTTATTCTCAGGTATGAAAGAAATCTTCCGCCGTGTATTTTCTCATTTTAAAGATATTACTTGGAGTCATTCAGGGCATATTTCAAAAGACGTTGCATTCGAGTCATTGAGTTCATCAAGATTATTATTAAGTTAATTATAGTTGGATGTATTATGAAATGGTATGCATGCTGTTAACTTTCGAAGGAAAGGAAGTTTGTCTTTTAAAAACTAATGCAATGTTTGTAAAATGTATCATATAGAGGTTAAATACCTCGCAATTAAATCAACTATTGTGAATCGTTTATAATCGGTATGAACGGGTCCTTTCACCAACTCTCACAAACTCTAACCTAAATCTTGTGTTCTTGATCTCGTTTTTCAACTGGAATTCATGTCTTGTGATTTCAGTAACATCATAAGGTATTTAACAAGTGATTTCAAGTGTTAAATCAATCTAATTTTTAGGTTTTATGAGCTTTTGTGTCAAAGTGAGTTTTTGAATTGTATTTGAAGTGTTGTTTTATGCCAAATTGATGTTAGAAAACATTTGTATATGAGTTAAGGGTGTTATCTAAGTGATTTTTAGAGTCAAAACAGTGCAAAAACGAGATTTGGAGCTCAAAATAACGAAAACAGCGACCTGATGCTGATGAACAGCTCCCGTATAGTTGCAGGATGCATTCGTACAGTTACAGGGTGTATCCGTGCCATTTTGGGTGCAACCGGGCGGTTGCAGGTGCAAGCGGGTGGTTGCAGGTGATCCCGCGCGGTTGCAGTCTGTCAGCTTTTTGAAAAACTTGTTTTGACCGTAACTTTCAAACCGTAACTCCGTTTTTGATGAATAAACTACCGTTGGAAATGTAATGAGATGTACTTTCTAATGGTGAAGTTTTAAAACACTGAATCAAAATTTATTTTGGGTCAAAATTGTAGTGACCCGAACTTTTCCATGTTTATATATATTAAATGAAATTGATATTTACATGATTAAGTGTTTCCAACATGTTAACCAATCAAACTTGTTAAGACTTGATTAATTGAAATTGGTTTCATATAGACAATTGACCACCCAAGTTGACCGGTGATTCACGAACGTTAAAACTTGTAAAAACTATATGATGACATATATATGATTATATATATAGTTAACATGATATTATGATAAGTAAGTATCTCATTAGGTATTTTAACAATGAGTTATATACATAAAAATGAGACTAATGAATTTAAGAAACTCGAAAACGTTATATATAACGATTATCGTTATATCAACGTCTTACTAAGTACATATGAATCATATTAAGATATTGATACACTTGGTTAATTATGTTAAATGATAAGTAAATATATCATTGAGTGTATTAACAATGAACTACATATGTAAAAATAAGACTACTAACTTAATGATTTCGAAACGAGACATATATGTAACGATTATCGTTGTAACGACATTTAACTGTATATATATCATACTAAGATATATTATATATCATAATATCATGATAATGTAACAATTTAACATCTCTTTAGATATAATAAACATTGGGTTAACAACATTTAACATGATCGTTAACTTAAAGGTTTCAAATCAACATTTACATGTAACGACTAACGATGACTTAACGACTCAGTTAAAATGTATATACATGTAGTGTTTTAATATGTATTCATACACTTTTGAAAGACTTCAAGACACTTATCAAAATACTTCTACTTAACAAAAATGCTTACAATTACATCCTCGTTCAGTTTCATCAAAAATTCTACTCGTATGCACCCGTATTCGTACTCGTACAATACACAGCTTTTAGACGTATGTACTATTGGTATATACACTCTAATGATCAGCTCTTAGCAGCCCATGTGAGTCACCTAATACATGTGGGAACCATCATTTGGCAACTAGCATGAAATATCTCATAAAATTACAAAAATATGAGTAATCATTCATGACTTATTTACATGAAAACAAAATTACACATCCTTGATATCTAATCCATATACCAAAGACCAAAAACACCTAAAAATACTTTCATTCTTCAATTTTCTTCATCTAAGTGATCTCTCTCAAGTTCTATCTTCAAGTTCTAAGTGTTCTTCATAAATTCTATAAGTTCTAGTTTCATAAAATCAAGAATACTTCCAAGTTTGCTAGCTTACTTCCAATCTTGTAAAGTGATCATCCAACCTTAAGAAATCTTTCTTATTTACAGTAAGATATCTTTCTAATACAATGTAATACTCATATTCAAACTTTGGTTCAATTTCTATAACTATAACAATCTTATTTCGAGTGATGATCTTACTTGAATTTGTTTTCGTGTCATGATTCTGCTTCAAGAACTTTCAAGCCATCCAAGGATCCTTTGAAGCTAGATCCATTTGTCTCTTTTTCAGTAGTTTTATCCATAAAACTTGAGGTAGTAATGATGTTCTTAACATCATTCGATTCATAAATATAAAGCTATCTTATTCGAAGGTTTAAACTTGAAATCACTAGAACATAGTTTAGTTAATTCTAAACTTGTTCGCAAACAAAAGTTAATCCTTCTAACTTGACTTTTAAAATCAACTAAACACATGTTCTATATCTATATTATATGCTAACTTAATGATTTAAAACCGAAAATCACGAAAAACACCGTAAAACCGGATACACGCCGTTGTAGTAACACCGCGGGCTGTTTTGGGTTAGTTAATTAAATTTTGATTTAAAAGTTGTTCTTCTGGGAAAATGATTTTTCTTATGAACATGAAACTATATCTAAAAATCATGGTTAAACTCAAAGTGGAAGTATGTTTTCCAAAATGGTCATCTAGACGTCGTTCTTTCGACTGAAATGACTACCTTTACAAAAATGACTTGTAACCTGTAATTTCAACTATAAACTTATACTTTTTCTGTATATATTCATAAACTTAAGTTCAATATGAAACCATAGCAATTGGATTCACTCAAAACGGATTTAAAACGAAGAAGTTATGGGTAAAACAAGATTGGTTATTTTTGCTTGTTGTAGCTACGTGAAAATTGGTAACAAATCTATATTAATCATATCCTAGCTAACTTATATTGTATTATACATGTATTATAATATATTATGTAATCTTGGGATACCATAGACACGTATGCAAATATTTTGACATATCATATCGACCCATCTATATATATTATTTGGAACAACCATAGACACTCTATATGCAGTAATGTTGGAGTTAGCTATACAGGGTTGAGGTTGATTCCAAAAATATATATAGTTTGAGTTGTGATCTAGCCTGAGACTTGTATACATTGGGTCATGGATTGATTCAAGATAATATATATCGATTTATTTCTGTACATCTAATTATGGACAACTAGTTGTAGGTTACTAACGAGGACAGCTGACTTAATACACTCAAATCTTTAAAACATAATAAAAATGGTTGTAATTATATTTTGATCATACTTTGATATATATGTACATATTTGTATAGGTTCGTGAATCGATCCGTGGCCAAGTCTTATTTCCGAGGAAGAAAATATCTGTGAAAGTGAGTTATAGTCCCACTTTTAAAAACTAATATTTTTGGGATGAGAATACATGCAGGTTTTCATAAATGATTTATAAAATAGACACAAGTACGTGAAACTACATTCTATGGTTGAATTATCGAAATCTAATATGCCCCTTTTTATTAAGTCTGGTAATCTAAGAATTAGGGAACAGACACCCTAATTGACGCGAATCCTAAAGATAGATCTATTGGGCCTAACAAACCCCATCCAAAGTACCGAATGCTTTAGTACTTCGAAATTTATATCATATCCGAAGGGTGTCCCGGAATGATGGGGATATTCTTATATATGCATCTTGTTAATGTCAGTTACCAGGTGTTCATCATATGAATGATTTTTATCGCTATGTATGGGGTGTGTATTGAAATATGAAATCTTGTGGTCTATTGTTACGATTTGATATATATAGGTTAAACATATAACTCACCAACATTTTTGTTGACGTTTAAAGCATGTTTATTCTCAGGTGAATATTAAGAGCTTCCGCTGTTGCATACTAAAATAAGGAGAAGATTTGGAGTTCATGTTTGTATGATATGGTGTAAAAACTGCATTCAAGAAACATATGTCGATGTAATATATTTCTATTGTAAACCATTATGTAATGGTCGTGTGTAAACAGTATATTTTAGATTATCATTATTTGATAATCTACGTAATGTTTTTAAAACCTTTATTGATAAAATAAAGGTTATGGTTGTTTTAAAAATGAATGCAGTCTTTGAAAAACGTCTCATATAGAGGTCAAAACCTCGCAACGAAATCAATTAATATGGAACGTTTATAATCAATATGAACGGGACATTTCAGTTGGTATCCGAGCGTTGGTCTTAGAGAACCAGAAAATTGCATTAGTGTGTCTTACCGAGTTTGTTAGGATGCATTAGTGAGTCTGGACTTCGACCGTGTTTTTCTTCAAAAACGATTGCTTAACATTTTTTGTTGGAAACTATATATTAGTAACATGTAAATATTATGTGATATATTAATCTCTTAACGTGTTTGATATTGTGTGATAGATGTCTACCTCTAGTACAAATCCCATTGATTCACCTAATAATAATGAAGAGTCGAATATATTTTGGGAAGATTCACAAATTCCCGAAGAGGAACCGGAAGAAGAAGAACCGGAAGAGTAGGAACCAGAAGAAGATGAACCAGAAGAGGAGGAATCGGAAGAGGAGGAACCAGAAGAAGAGGTTCTAGAGGAAGAAATATTGATACTTATAGTAAATCGATTAAATAAAAGAAAATCCTCAACCAACAGACCAAAGTTAATAATGGTCAATGGTGTTTCCGCCGAGAAAGCAAAATATTGGGAAGATTACCAATTTTCTGATGAATCGGATCCCGATGAGGATTCCGATGATGTTATAAAAATTACCTCGACCCAATTTAATAAAGCAAAAGAAAATAATAAAAGAAAAGGTATAAAAATAGAGAAACCCGATTCCAACCCCGATGAACTTTATATGTATCGACAACATCCGTATTTCCTAAAATGTAACAATGACCCGGGAACCTCTAAACCACCAGGTTTTTCTAAACCATTGTGAAAAACGACGGTTCGTATTAGAGGAACACCATATATTCCTAGAAAATTAGGAAAACGAACCAAGTCCAAAGAAGAAGAAACCAGTGATTCAGATTAGAAGATTGTAATCATGTTGTGTATTATATGTATTGTAGTGTGCTTCTACTTTTATGTTCTATGTAAAAATTGCTTGTATTGTTTGTTAATTATCTTTTACGAATCTAATTCTTGTCTATTTTACAGTATAAAAATGAAATGGACGTTAAGGGAAGACAACCGAATATTTTAGAAGACCTACCAGAGGATATGATTGAGGAAATCTTGTCTAGAGTTGGTCAGAATTCATCAGCACATTTAGTTATGGCAAAATTAACTTGTCAAACATTTGAAAGACTTTCCAGAAATGCCTTAGTTTATAAAAGGCTTTCCTTTGATATGTGGGGTATATCACATTGGGGAGACCGTAAGTTACACCGTGTTTTCTTTAAAGCATTAAATACGGGGAACCCAAATGCAATTTTACGCTACGGGTTAAGAACCTATTTTGACTCAACATATCCCAACATAGGATTTCATGAATTTAAATAGAGCTTCTAACATGCAACATAAAGAAGCATGTTATGCTTACGGGTTAGTGATGTTCACTTCTTACCAAAGTGAGAAAAAGAACATTGGATTACAACGTATTCAGTATTTGGGGTGAGAAACAAGGTTTTTAGATTATTACGGGGCTGTTGGACATTACGAAACCCTCGTCCTTTTGACGACATTACAACATGCTGCCTAGCCAATGGTCATAACGATTATTTTCCACAAGACCAAGAATGGGAAGTCGTCTTAGTAAAACCAGAATGCATGACTTGTTTCTGGACTTATGAATTACGTGTCTTTATTTCCTTTGCTGAACAACTTGCGTATTAACTAGATTTATCTTCAAAACTGTCCTGTATCATAGTGTACTACATTTCATGTTATATGTAATATAGCGAAGTTGTAAGTTTGAAGAATATTTGTATGTGAGATATTATTATAATCAGTTTTTCATATGGAATTGTAGTAGTTGAATTGTATATTAGCTACTAAGTATGAACTTAACGGGTAGGTAGTACCCGAATTTAAACTTATAAAACGCTAATATAAAGAAAAAGCTTTTATAAATGAGTTCATATTATGCTACGAGATACTATTGACTACTCTTAATATTCTGTATGATTAAATTGTTTCATTTGACTATTTTGAAGGAAATGGCACCGACTACTCGACACACCTTGAATATAAGCGAAGAGGAATTTCGTGCCTTTCTTGCTTCAAACATAGCTGCAGTACAGGCCGCGCTACATACCAACAATAACTCTGAATCTAGCAATACAGCTAACGGCGCAAGAAATCGTGTAGGATGCTCCTACAAGGAATTCACTGCCTGAAAACCTTCAGAATTTGATGGGACCGAAGGACCAATCAGATTGAAACGGTGGACTGAGAAAGTTGAATCGGTGTTTGCCATAAGTAAGTGTGCTGAAGGAGACAAAGTGAAGTAAGCTACGCATACCTTCACAGGTATTGCATTAACATGGTGGAATACCTATCTAGAGCAAGTGGGACCTGACCTAATCCATCCGGACGAAGTCCATATTGATTATAAATGAATCACAACAGTTGATTACATCCTGGGGTACTTGACCTCTATATGATACATTTTACAAACATTGCATTCGTTTTTGAAAAGACAATATTTCATTACATCGAAAGTGGACGGCATGCATACCATTTCATAATATATCTAACTATAATTGACTTAATAATAATCTTGATGAACGCAACGACTCGAATGCAACGTCTTTTAAAATATGTCATGTATGACTCCAAGTAATATCTCTAAGCTGAGCAATTGCACAGCGGAAGATTTCTTTCGTACCTGAGAATAAACATGGTTTAAAGTGTCAACCAAATGGTTGGTGAGTTCATTAGTTTAACATAAATAATCATTTCATAATTTTAATAGACCACAAGATTTCATATTTCCATTTCTCATAAACACAAGTCCCATACATAGAGACAAAAATATCATTCATATGGATTGAACACCTGGTAACCGACATTCACAATATGCATATAAGAATATCCCCATCATTCCGGGATCCTCCTTCGGACATGATATAAATTTCGAAGTACTAAAGCATCCGGTACTTTGGATGGGGCTTGTTGGGCCCGATAGATCTATCTTTAAAGTTCGCGTCAATTAAGGTGTCTGTTCCCTAATTCTTAGATTACCAGACTTAATAAAAAGGGCATATTCGATTAGATAATCCAACCATAGAATGTAGTTTCGATTACTTGTGTCTATTTCGTAAAGCATTTATAAAAGCAGCGCATGTATTCTCAGTCCCCAAAAATATATATTGCAAAAGCATTTAAAAAGGGATTAATGAAACTCACCTAATGTATTTTGTAGTAAAAATACATATGACGACATTAAACAACTGAACAATGTAGAGTTGGCCTCAGATTCACGAACCTATATCATTTGTATATATATATATATATATTAAAACGTGTAATCGTAATCGAACAATTATATAAATGTTTTATTAGTGATTTTTATCTCAATATTTTATATATTTTATTATACTTCATTTTGTTTATTTTAGGTAAATAAAAGTATTAAAAATTTTAAAATTATGTATTTTAAATATAATCCGTGTTTGCAAAATAGTAGTTATAATAATATTAGAGTAAGTATAATAATAGTAATCATAATTTTAATAATAATAATAATAATAATAATAATAATAATAATAATAATAATAATAATAATAATAATAATAATAGCAACAATAATAGTTTTAATAAAAATGGTAGATTTAAAATAATAATACTTTTAGTAATTATTATAATCTCTAATAATAACAGTATTAGTATTGATTAATCATATTAATATTAATGTTAATGTTAATAATGATACTTACGCCAAAATAATACTAATAAAATGATACTAACACTAATATTAATGAATTACTATTAAATGTTATTATTTGTATAGTAATAATATTAATAATACTTAGATGATAAAATTAACAATAATATTAATGATACTTATAAAA
This sequence comes from Rutidosis leptorrhynchoides, assembly GCF_046630445.1. Taxonomy (NCBI): domain Eukaryota; kingdom Viridiplantae; phylum Streptophyta; class Magnoliopsida; order Asterales; family Asteraceae; genus Rutidosis; species Rutidosis leptorrhynchoides. The sequence goes on from NC_092334.1 coordinate 538,993,868, forward strand.
ATATTAGTAATAGTTATGTCCTAATGTTTACAAATCTAAACATGATAATAATAATAATAATAATAATAATAATAATAATAATAATAATAATAATAATAATAATAATGATAATAATAATAATAATAATATTAATAACAATAACAATAATAAAAATAAAAGAAATTAAGTATATCCTTAAAAACTTTGTGTAAAAAGAAATGTTGCAAGCGAGACTCGAACCCCTGACCCCTCGCATACCTTAACACTTCCCCAGCCATTCCTCCGTTTCCTTATTTATCTGTTATCAACCCTTCTTATATTTACTTAAACAGGTTCTGTTTCTTTCCCTCCTTCATCTTCAAGCTCGTATCACTCAGGCCCCAAGTTCTCATTATCAACAGTTTAACTAAATAGATTTAGGACTTTCAAGCCTTATATAATCAATCTATATAATCCCTTGAATTAATTAAAAATGAAACGAAAAAAATAAAATAAAAATCATAACAGCCCCCTGCTGTGTTCTTCGCTAACCTTTAAAAAAAATGATTTCGAGTTTCATAAGGATTGGGACAATTGTTACAACACGAAAGTAGTTTTAAATCACTCCTATAATCTAACTGTATCCTTGATTGAACCTAAAACATCAAAACTAACTCGAATTTCTCCATAAACAATCTCTTTAACTTTTTAAATAATAACTTTGACCTTGAAATTAGAGGTTGATACTGAAAATTGAGTTATGAAATTTTCCAGATAGTTTAAAGACACGATTCCTAACAAAACCCTTTTAACACATTTTTAAGATTATTTCAATTTCGAAGAATTGTTTAAAAAGTGTAAGAACAAAAGAACGGGTCTGGTTTCCTTTATTTTTCTGTTTGGTTTTCTTGGATTTGCAGTAGATAAATTTGTGTGTATAATTAAGTGGTTCATGGAAGAAGTCGACTGGTTCCTCTCTTTATCAAAACTGATTGATTTTAAGGGAAAAGGAGATGTGGACAGGGTCTCACGGGTGAGCAGAAGACAAAGAAAAAAAAATGGAACAGATTCTTATAAAAAAAATGGTCTATTTTAATTATAAATGTATAAATTTATTGATGTTAATAATAATAAATGATAATAATAAGGATAATAATAATAATTAATAATAATAATAATAATAATAATAATAATAATAATAATAATAATAATAATAATAATAATAATAATAATAATAATAATAATAATAATGGTAATTTTATTACAAATACTAATATCAATTTAAATGATAATACTGATTATATTGATAATGTTAATATTAGTAATAATATCAATGATAATTAGCATTATAATTTTATTATCAATTTTAATAATAATGATATTTAATAATGATAACAATAATATTATTTAATAATAATATAACAATTTATATGTATCAATTTTCATTCCTATATTTATATAATAATTCATTTTGAGTACACTTAATTTTTATATCTTATATAACTAGTTTTAAGGTTTAAAGTATATTTTATAATTTCAAATTATTATATATGCTTACATATTTATTTACAGACAATAGTTCGTGAATCGTCAGGCTTGGTCAAAGGGTAACTGATTATATAACAACAGTTCAAAACTTTCGAGACTCAATCATTACAGATTTTGCTTATCGTGTCGAATCATATAAGATTTAAGTTTAAATTTGGTCAGAAATTCCCGGGTCATCACAGTACCTACCCGTTAAAGAAATTTCGTCCTGAAATTTGAGTGAGGTCGTCATGGCTAACAATAAATATGTTTTTCTGACGAATATGAGCTGATGAATAGAGTTTTATCATTATTGAATGATACAGATAAAATAATTCGATTATTCGAAGAGTACGAATGAAACTATCATGAGAGAGGTCCCAACGAGCATCGTCCACCTTCGCCCATAAACTTGCCCAAATTTTTAGCCGTTAGTAAAATAAAATAAAATAAAAATTCCAACGGCTATCCCAACGGTCACTTTTACACTATAAAAACACCAACCATATACTTCATTTTATACACTCAAACATATATTTCTTTTATATTTCCACCTTTCTCAAATCAAAATCAAACACTCCCAAACTGCAAAATGTTAACACTTCCCCCAATGATTGTTTCATTCGATGTTCATTACGGAGGTGATTTCCGTAATCAAATGAAGGAATATAAGTGGGGCGATAGTATTTCGTTTGAAGATATCGACATTCGTGATGTTGGTTTACAAGACTTGCTATCCTTTCTGAAGGAAAAAGTTCCGTGTGAATTCACGTCTGTTTTCTTTTATAAAGGCGATTATGATGCGGATTGTAGGGCAAGTTTTCTGTGTACCGATGATCAATGGTACTTTATAAAAGATACCATTGAAGATCGCGGTAAACGCATTTCTTTGTATGCGGTTCTTGAAGATGAAGAGACGTTAGGTTATCGTTACCTCGATGAATCAGTTGAAGCAGCAGTTGAGGCATCAAGAGAAATACCGATGTCTCCAGAGTACCTCACGGATGGTGAAATGACTGGTGAACGCTACTTTGCAGATGACAATTGACGACGATGAGTAGTTTGATTGTAATCTTTTAATTTTTAATTGTCGTGATGTTTTAATTTTTAATTATTGTAATTTCAGTGTTGTTGTCGAGTTTTATATCTTCCTTTATGTTTCAGAGCTCTTCGTCTTTTTAATCTCCTCTCGATCTCTAGTAAAACGAGTAATGGTCTGGAATTTGTAAGTATGAAGTTTCGAATGAATTTAATGTTATAATCAAGAAAGAACGTAATAGCACGATTTGATTCGTCAAATTACCAGAATCATTGATAATAGAGCTATCAAGAATATACTTTCTTGATATGTTCTGAAGTTAATTAGAATGAAAGAGTTATGTAACATGACACAAGATGGTGGTATGATCTACTGTGAACCATCATGTCCCATTAGAACTCAGCATGACTTACTTTAATATAATCACGTTGATCAAGTGTCATTATATTATACTAACTCATGCATCAGTTCCCAACATTACTTCAATAACATTCATATTTTAAGCTCGAAAGTTTATAGAATATAGAAACTAATAGTTCCTATATGATGTAACACTGATATCATGAAGAGATTAATGATTTCAGATAAGAATACTTATGAAAATATCTTTAGAAATATGGAGGATATTTATAATGAAAGATACGATGATATATTGGAATTTCTAAGATCAGAGGATGATAGAAACTATTGTCTGCAAGGGTTTAGAGTAAGGAGCAAGATATTCACTAAAGACTTTAGTAGACATTGAATCATTTGGATTCTTTGAAGTCGAACTTATTCTTTGTGATTTGTCCACGGCTTTCTTCATAGTTTCGCATAATCTGCTTTTCAGTACTAAATATTCTATCTAATGTTTCCAATATAATAATACACAGGAATCATGAAGAGGTATATAATTTCGGACGAGAATATTTTTGAAAATATCCTCAGAAATATCGAAGATATTGATGATGATATTTTGGAATTTCTAAGTTCGATGGTTGATGGAGAAAGATTTTTCACAAGATTTTAACATGACTTAGGAGCAAGATATTCTCTAAAGATTTCAATAAATCCAGAATTACCTGAATTCCTTGAATATAGGGTTTGGTCCTTGTATTTGTCCTTGGTCTCTTTCGTGGTTAGCTCAATCCGTTTTCCAGTTCCACTTTTTCTGAGTTTTTCTAACATACTATTCTTTATCATCAAACTTTCGATGATTAAGGTCGTTTACGGTTGTCTATGGTTTCTGTTGCTTCATTCAGCTTTTTTTTTTCAACATTCAGAGTATTGATTTGTGACTGAGTGCTTTTCAGAAGTTCAGAACGAGAGATCATAATTCTAAGAGATAAATGTCATACATATAACTGTTGATGTAGATATGCTGTGAGTTTTCAAAGTACTGATTGCTGATTCCTAGTAATTGTTATGGTAGTTCTCATTACAAGATGCGGATGAGTATATGATAGGGTTTCAATGGATAAATATAGTGATTTATCGGAGAGGTTTAAGCCAAGGAGCAATGAGGTTGCTGGTAAGTTTACTGCTAATGTGGTGGAATATAAACGGTTCCCCGATAACGATGATGAAAGGTAAACTTATATTTCAAAGTTATAATAAGACTTATTCGAATGAAAGGTCGATGTACTAGCTGGAGCTGTGACAAAATTTGCTACTTTGAAAAGGGATCGCAAAGTTATTTTTGCTAATAAATGTCAAAGGATCTGACGCGGCTACGTGTTAAACTTTTACTCAGTTGTCGAGAGTTTCTTAGGTGCATAACTATATGCACAAATATTTCCTTCCGTAAATGAAGTGCGGTTGATTCATCCTATCGATTGAGGTGTTTTCAAGAATTATAAAAGTTTGAATGCAGATTGGAATCGTCAAGGTACAATTAAGGTTTAAGATGAAATCAAGCGGCAACTTGAAGAATTGTTTAGTTTCATATGTTATAATCAATATTTTAATTTATTTTAATTGTTTAATGTTATTAATCTACCGTCGATAGTCCACAGTTGACAGTCCAATAATTCATATATATAGTTTAATATATAATATTCGAATTAATTATTACGTGTCGTGACCCGTATACGTCTCATACTCGATCACAACTCAAACTATATATATTATTGTAGAATCAACCTCAACTCTGTATAGAGAACTCGATCATTACTGCATATAGAGTGTCTATGGTGATTCCAAATAATATATATAGATGCGTCGATATAATATGTCAAAACCTTAAATACGTGTCCCGATATTTAAAGTACGTAAAATAAATAATAGAAATTAAATAACGATAAATAAAGTGCGTAAAGTAAATAACAGAAATTAAATAACAATAAATAAAATTGCAAGAATTAAATTGCGAATAAATAAATTGCGATAATTAAATTGCGATAAATAAAATGTAATACGGAATTAACAGTTAGCTAGGAACAGTTAGCTAGGATTTTGTTAGCGTGGATTCTTAACAAAATTTCATATTGTTAATTAGTGTGTTTCTAATCAATTTTTATTGTGTCCATTTTTTTTCTCTTCATTATGCCACTTGTTGGATTCTGATATGTCAAAATCCTAATATGAAATTTGAATTTGAATGAAAATAGTTATTCTGTGATGAACGGATTCGTATAGCTGTGGTTGCAAGTAGGATAGTAAATGACTGTTGAATCATATTCAAAGAATGTACAGTGTAACTTATTAATGCGAAATCTAAATATTCCTCGGGTATTACCTACCCATTAAAATATTTTCACCATTAACAGTTTGTACAATAAAAATTTTAAATTAAAATCTTTATGAAAACATATATACATATATATTTTCTTCAGACGTAATTATGGATTTAATGAGTCAATATGATATTAAACTCATCAGATTTATGGCTAGAACTAGAGTACATATTCTCTAAAATATTAGAGATTACATAATCACTATGAAGGACGAAGATAGTTTATGTAGATCGATTCGTAAAACGATTCGTAGAACGATGATTATACTTGAGGTATAGATTGCGAGATTGAGACGTGTGATGATGTTGTTGTTGTTGGTACTCCTTGGTATTCATGGTGCGTATGACGTTGATGTTCGGGGTATAGATTAAGATGTTGAGGTGTGGGATGCGGATGTTGATGTTGGTGGTGGTGATGTTACTGTTGACATTGATGGTGGTACTGGTTATGCTACTGGTGCTGCTGCTGGTGTTTGTAACCTTCGCACCATATTTTCTAAAGCCACTACCCGAGCGCGAAGCTCGTTGATTTCTTCTATTACACCGGGATGATTTTCGGTTCGTACTAACGGATAAATATAATCTAGAATTTGGTATAGTATAAAATCGTGGCGAGACACTCTGGAAATGAGAGAAAAGATGGTGTTTCGAACAGGTTCACCGGTAAGTGCTTCAGGTTCTTCGCCAATAGGGCAATGTGGCGGATGAAAAGGATCACCTTCTTCTTGTCTCCAATGATTGAGGAGACTACGAATCCATCCCCAATTCATCCAGAATAGATGATGACTGATTGGTTGATCCATTCCGGTCACACTGCTTTCGGAGCTTGAGTGGGATTCCATTTCGGAATCCGAGTGACTTGAACTAATGACGAATTCCATTTCGTACGATTGGATAAAGAATTTTTAAATATGAAATGATTTTCTGGCTAACGGATGGTATTCTTAATTACATAGAATATCCATATATATAGAACAAAAGGTTTCGTAGATTACGGAGGGATTTACGGGATACGCCAGGTAAGGTTTACAGTAACAGATACGCTAAGATATGAATCTTGTCTATACACTATTCATGCAATCAATGCAGCAAGACGTGTCTAGACTAAGAATGATAAGCAGATAATTTTTGACACAAAATGATAAGCAAAACTTTTTGACATAAAGACACGATCGGAGTCCAGACTCACTAATGCATCCTAACGACTTATCAGTTAGACACACTAATGCAGACCTGGTTCGCTAAGACCACCGCTCTGATACCAACTGAAAGGACCCGACCTAATCCATTCGGACGAAGTCCATATCGATTATAAACGAATCACAACAGTTGATTACATCGCGAGGTACTTGACCTCTATATGATACATTTTACAAACATTGCATTCGTTTTTGAAAAGACAATATTTCATTACATCGAAAGTGGACGGCATGCATACCATTTCATAATATATCTAACTATAATTGACTTAATAATAATCTTGATGAACGCAACGACTCGAATGCAACGTCTTTTAAAATATGTCATGTATGACTCCAAGTAATATCTCTAAGGTGAGCAAATGCACAGCGAAAGATTTCTTTCGTACCTGAGAATAAACATGCTTTAAAGTGTCAACCAAAAGGTTGGTGAGTTCATTAGTTTAACATAAATAATCATTTCATAATTTTAATAGACCACAAGATTTCATATTTCCATTTCTCATAAACACACGTCCCATACATAGAGACAAAACTATCATTCATATGGATTGAACACCTGGTAACCGACATTCACAATATGCATATAAGAATATCCCCATCATTCCGGGATCCTCCTTCGGACATGATATAAATTTCAAAGTACTAAAGCATCTGGTACGTTGGATGGGGCTTGTTGGGCCCGATAGATCTATCTTTAGAGTTCGCGTCAATTAGGGTGTCTGTTCCCTAATTCTTAGATTACCAGACTTAATAAAAAGGGCATATTCGATTAGATAATCCAACCATAGAATGTAGTTTCGATTACTTGTGTCTATTTCGTAAAGCATTTATAAAAGCAGAGCATGTATTCTCAGTCCCCAAAAATATATATTGCAAAAGCATTTAAAAAGGGATTAATGAAACTCACCTAATGTATTTTGTAGTAAAAATACATATGACGACATTAAACAACTGAATAATGTAGAGTTGGCCTCAGATTCACGAACCTATATCATTTGTATATATTTATTAAAACGTGTAATCGTAATCGAACAATTATATAAATGTTTTATTAGTGATTTTTATCTCAATATTTTATATATTTTATTATACTTCATTTTGTTTATTTTAGGTAAATAAAAGTATTAAAAATTTTAAAATTATGTATTTTAAATATAATCCGTGTTTGCAAAATAGTAGTTATAATAATATTAGAGTAAGTATAATAATAGTAATCATAATAATAATAATAATAATAATAATAATAATAATAATAATAATAATAATAATAATAATAATAATAATAATAATAATAATAATAATAATAATAATAATAATAGCAACAATAATAGTTTTAATAAAAATGGTAGTTTTAAAATAATAATACTTTTAGTAATTATTATAATCTCTAATAATAACAGTATTAGTATTGATTAATCATATTAATATTAATGTTAATGTTAATAATGATACTTACGCCAAAATAATACTAATAAAATGATACTAACACTAATATTAATGAATTACTATTAAATGTTATTATTTGTATAGTAATAATATTAATAATACTTAGATGATAAAATTAACAATAATATTAATGATACTTATAAAAATATTAGTAATAGTTATGTCCTAATGTTTACAAATCTAAACATGATAATAATAACAACTAATAATAATAATAATAATAATAATAATAATAATAATAATAATAATAATAATAATAATAATAATAATAATAATGATAATAATAATAATATTAATAACAATAACAATAATAAAAATAAAAGAAATTAAGTATACCCTTAAAAACTTTGTGTAAAAAGAAATGTTGCAAGCGGGACTCGAACCCCCGACCCCTCGCATACCTTTACACTTCCCCAGCCATTCCTCCGTTTCCTTATTTATCTGTTATCAACCCTTCTTATATTTACTTAAACAGGTTCTGTTTCTTTCCCTCCTTCGTCTTCAAGATCGTATCACTCAGGCCCCAAGTTCTCATTATCAACAGTTTAACTAAATAGATTTAGGACTTTCAAGCCTTATATAATCAATCTATATAATCCCTTGAATTAATTAAAAATGAAACAAAAAAATAAAATAAAAATCATAACAGCCCCCTGCTGTGTTCTTCGCTAACCTTTAAAAAAAATGATTTCGAGTTTCATAAGGATTGGGACAATTGTTACAACACAAAAGTAGTTTCAAATCACTCCTATAATCTAACCGTATCCTTGATTGAACCTAAAACATCAAAACCAACTCGAATTTCTCCATAAACAATCTCTTTGACTTTTTAAACAATAACTTTGACCTTGAAATTAGAGGTTGATACCGAAAATTGAGTTATGAAACTTTCCAGATAGTTTAAAGACACGATTCCTAACAAAACCCTTTTAACACATTTTGAAGATTATTTCAATTTCGAAGAATTGTTTAAAAAGTGCAAGAACAAAAGAACGGGTCTGGTTTCCTTTATTTTTCTGTTTGGTTTTCTTGGATTTGTAGTAGATAAATTTGTGTGTATAATTGAGTGGTTCATGGAAGAAGTCGACTAGTTCCTCTCTTCATCAAAACTGATTGATTTTAAGGGAAAAGGAGATGTGGACAGGGTCTCACGGGTGAGCAGAAGACAAAGAAAAAAAAAATGGAACAGATTCTTATATAAAAAAATGGTCTGTTTTAATTATAAATGTATAAATTTATTGATGTTAATAATAATAAATGATAATAATAAGGATAATAATAATAATTAATAATAATAATAATAATAATAATATTAGTAATTTTATTACAAATACTAATATCAATTTAAATGATAATACTGATTATATTGATAATGTTAATATTAGTAATAATATCAATGATAATTAGCATTATAATTTTATTATCAATTTTAATAATAATGATATTTAATAATGATAACAATAATATTATTTAATAATAATATAACAATTTATATGTATCAATTTTCATTCCTATATTTATATAATAATTCATTTTGAGTACACTTAATTTTTATATCTTATATAACTAGTTTTAAGGTTTAAAGTATATTTTATAATTTCAAATTATTATATATGCTTACATATTTATTTACAGACAATAGTTCGTGAATCGTCAGGCTTGGTCAAAGGGTAACTGATTATATAACAAAAGTTCAAAACTTTCTAGACTCAATCATTACAGATTTTGCTTATCGTGTCGAATCATATAAGATTTAAGTTTAAATTTGGTCGGAAATTCCCGGGTCATCACAACCGTGGTCAGCATTCAAGCACTTGATGAACGAGAAGTACCGTCCCAGAACCGAGGTCAATAAGCTTAAGTCAGAACTTAGAGGGTTAAACACAGGGATTCAATATTACTTCGTACGAAAGACGATTCATAGAATTATGCCTATTGTGTCCGAGAGCGTTCGAAAATGAGGAAGAGAAGATCGACGTGTTTGTGAAAGGGTTACCGGAGAGAATCCAAGAAGATATAAGTTCACACGAGCCTGCCTCCATACAAAAGGCATGTAGAATGGCTCACAAACTAGTGAACCAGATTGAGGGAAGAATTAAAGAACAGGCGGCTGAAGAGGCCAACATGAAGTTAGTTAAAAGAAAGTGGGAGGAAAACGGTGATAAGAGTCACCAAAACAACAACAACAACTATCCCAACAATCGCAACATCAACCGCAACTACAACAAATGGCACAACAACAACAATAACAACTACAACAACAATCATCCCAACAACAATAACAACCGCAACAACAACAACAATCAGAAGCAGCTATGCCAAAGGTGTGAAAAGTATCACTCGGGGTTCTGCACCAAATTTTGCAACAAGTGTAAAAGAAATGGTCATAGCGCGGTGAAGTGTGAGGTCTACGGACCAGGGGTTAATAGAACGAAAGGAACAAATGGTGTCGGAACGAGTAATGGCGGAGCAAGTAGTGTCGGAGCAAGTTATGCCAATGTAGTTTGTTATAAATGTGGAAAACCGGGCCACATTATTTGAAATTGCCCGAACCAGGAGAACACGAATGGACAAGGCCGCATAAGAGTTTTCAATATTAATGCGGCAGAGGCACAGGAAGACCCTGAGCTTGTTACGGGTACGTTTCTTATTGACAATAAATCTGCTTACGTTTTATTTGATTCGGGTGCGGATATAAGCTATATGAGTAGAGATTTTTTTGCTAAATTAAGTTGTCCATTGACGCCGTTGGATAGTAAATTTTTACAGGAATTAGCAAACGGTAAATTAATTTCAGCAGATTATATATGCCGGAATCGAGAAATTAAACTGGGTAGCGAAATATTTAAGATTGATTTGATACCAGTAGAGTTAGGGAGTTTTGATGTAATAGTTGGCATGGACTGGCTGAAGGAGATGAAAGCAGAGATCGTATGTTACAAAAATGCAATTCGCATTGTATGAGAAGAAGGAGAACCCTTAATGGTGTACGGAGAAAAGGGCAACACGAAGCTACATCTTATTAGTAATTTGAAGGCACAAAAACTAATAAGAAAAGGTTGCTATGCTATTCTAGCACACGTTGAGAATGTACAAACTGAAGAAAAGAGCATCAATGATGTTCTCGTCGCAAAAGAATTTCCCAATGTATTTCCGAAAGAATTACCGGGACTACCTCCACATCGATCTGTTGAATTTCAAATAGATCTTGTACCAGGAGCTACACCAATAGCTCGTGCTCCTTATAGACTCGCACCCAGCGAGTTGAAAGAACTGTAAAGCCAACTGCAAGAACTATTAGAACGTGGTTTCATTCGACCAAGCACATCACCATGGGGAGCTCCTATTTTGTTTGTCAAGAAGAAGAATGGTACATTTAGGTTGTGTATTGACTACAGAGAGTTGAATAAACTTACCATCAAAAACCGTTATCCACTGCCGAGAATTGACGAATTATTTGATCAACTACAAGACTCGTCGGTTTATTCAAAAATTGATTTACGTTCTGGATATCATCAAATGCGAGTAAAGGAGGATGATATTCCAAAAACTGCTTTTAGGACGCGTTATGGTCATTACGAGTTTATGGTTATGCCGTTTGGATTGACTAACGTACCAGCTGTGTTCATGGACCTTATGAACCGAGTGTGTGGGCCATATCTTGACAAGTTTGTCATTGTTTTCATCGATGACATACTTATTTACTCAAAGAATGATCAAGAGCACGAAGAACATTTGAGAAAAGTGCTAGAAGTATTGAGGAAAGAAAAATTGTACGCTAAGTTTTCAAAGTGTGCATTTTGGTTGGAAGAAGTTCAATTCCTCGGTCACATAGTGAACAAAGAAGGTATCCAGGTGGACCCGGCAAAGATCGAAACTGTTAAAAAGTGGGAAACCCCAAAAACTCCGAAGCATATACGTCAATTTTTAGGATTGGCTGGTTACTACAGAAGATTCATCCAAGATTTCTCCAAAATAGCAAAACCCTTGACTGCATTAACGCATAAAGGGAAGAAATTTGAATGGAAGGATGAACAAGAGAAGGCGTTTCAGTTATTGAAGAAAAAGCTAACTACGGCACCTATATTGTCATTGCCTGAAGGGAATGATGATTTTGTGATTTATTGTGACGCATCAAAACAAGGTCTCGGTTGTGTATTAATGCAACGAACGAAGGTGATTGCTTATGCGTCTAGACAATTGAAGATTCACGAGCAAAATTATACAACTCACAATTTGGAATTGGGTGCTGCTGTTTTTGCATTAAAGACTTGGAGGCATTATTTATATGGGGTCAAAAGTATTATATATACAGACCACAAAAGTCTCCAACATATATTTAATCAGAAGCAACTGAATATGAGACAGCGCAGGTGGATTGAATTGTTGAATGATTACGACTTTGAGATTCGTTACCACTCGGGGAAGGCGAATGTAGTAGCCGACGCTTTGAGTAGAAAGGACAGAGAACCCATTCGAGTAAAATCTATGAATATAATGATTCACACTAACCTTACTACTCAAATAAAGGAGGCGCAACAAGGAGTTTTAAAAGAGGGAAACTTAAAGGATGAAATACCCAAAGGATCGGAGAAGCATCTTAATATTCGGGAAGACGGAACCCGGTATAGGGCTGAAAGAATTTGGGTACCAAAATTTAGAGATATGAGGGAAATGGTACTTAGAGAAGCTCATAAAACCAGATACTCAATACATCCTGGAACGGGGAAGATGTACAAGGATCTCAAAAAACATTTTTGGTGGCCAGGTATGAAAGTCGATGTTGCTAAATACGTAGGGGAATGTTTGACGTGTTCTAAGGTCAAAGCAGAGCATCAGAAACCATCAGGTCTATTTCAACAACCCAAAATCCCGAAATGGAAATGGGAAAACATTACCATGGATTTCATCACTAAATTGCCAAGGACTGCAAGTGGTTTTGATACTATTTGGGTAATAGTTGATCGTCTCACCAAATCAGCACACTTCCTGCCAATAAGAGAAGATGACAAGATGGAGAAATTAGCACGACTGTATTTGAAGGAAGTTGTCTCCAGACATAGAATACCAATCTCTATTATCTCTGATAGGGATGGCAGATTTATTTCAAGATTCTGGCAGACATTACAGCAAGCATTAGGAACTCGTCTAGACATGAGTACTGCCTATCATCCACAAACTGATGGGCAGAGCGAAAGGACGATACAAACGCTTGAATACATGCTACGAGCATGTGTTATTGATTTCGAAAACAGTTGGGATCGACATCTACCGTTAGCAGAATTTTCCTACAACAATAGCTACCATTCAAGCATTGAGATGGCGCCGTTTGAAGCACTTTATGGTAGAAAGTGCAGGTCTCCGATTTGTTGGAGTGAAGTAGGGGATAGACTGATTACGGGTCCGGAGATAATACAAGAAACTATCGAGAAGATCATCCAAATTCAACAACGATTGAAAACCGCCCAAAGTCGACAAAAGAGCTACGCTGACATTAAAAGAAAAGATATAGAATTTGAAATTGGCGAGATGGTCATGCTTAAAGTTTCACCTTGGAAAGGCGTTGTTCGATTTGGTAAACGAGGGAAACTAAATCCAAGGTATATTGGACCATTCAAGATTATTGAACGTGTCGGACCAGTAGCTTACCGACTTGAGTTACCCCAACAACTCGCAGCTGTACATAACACTTTTCACGTCTCGAATTTGAAGAAATGTTTTGCTACAGAAGATCTCACTAGTCCGTTAGATGAAATTCAAATCAACGAAAAACTTCAATTCATTGAAGAACCCGTCGAAATAATGGATCATGAGGTTAAAAGACTTAAGCAAAACAAGATACCAATTGTTAAGGTTAGATGGAATGCTCGTAGAGGACCCGAGTTCACCTGGGAGCGTGAAGATCAGATGAAGAAGAAATACCCGCACCTATTTCCGGAAGATTCGTCAACACCTCCAACTGCTTAAAAATTTCGGGACGAAATTTATTTAACGGGTAGGTACTGTAGTGACCCGAACTTTTCCATGTTTATATATATTAAATGAAATTAATATTTACATGATTAAGTGTTTCCAACATGTTAAGCAATCAAACTTGTTAAGACTTGATTAATTGAAATTGGTTTCATATAGACAATTGACCACCCAAGTTGACCGGTGATTCACGAACGTTAAAACTTGTAAAAACTATATGATGACATATATATGATTATATATATAGTTAACATGATATTATGATAAGTAAGTATCTCATTAGGTATTTTAACAATGAGTTATATACATAAAAATGAGACTATTGAATTTAAGAAACTCGAAAACGTTATATATAACGATTATCGTTATATCAACGTCTTACTAAGTACATATGAATCATATTAAGATATTGATACACTTGGTTAATTATGTTAAATTATAAGTAAATATATCATTAAGTGTATTAACAATGAACTACATATGTAAAAATAAGACTACTAACTTAATGATTTCGAAACGAGACATATATGTAACGATTATCGTTGTAACGACATTTAACTGTATATATATCATACTAAGATATATTATATATCATAATATCATGATAATGTAACAATTTAACATCTCTTTAGATAAAATAAACATTGGGTTAACAACATTTAACATGATCGTTAACTTAAAGGTTTCAAATCAACATTTACATGTAACGACTAACGATGACTTAACGACTCAGTTAAAATGTATATACATGTAGTGTTTTAATATGTATTCATACACTTTTAAAAACTTCAAGACACTTATAAAAATACTTCTACTTAACAAAAATGCTTACAATTACATCCTCGTTCAGTTTCATCAACAATTCTACTCGTATGCACCCGTATTCGTACTCGTACAATACACAGCTTTTAGACGTATGTACTATTGGTATATACACTCTAATGATCAGCTCTTAGTAGCCCATGTGAGTCACCTAATACATGTGGGAACCATCATTTGGCAACTAGCATGAAATATCTCATAAAATTACAAAAATATGAGTAATCATTCATGACTTATTTACATGAAAACAAAATTACACATCCTTTATATCTAATCCATATACCAACGACCAAAAACACCTAAAAACACTTTCATTCTTCAATTTTATTCATCTAAGTGATCTCTCTCAAGTTCTATCTTCAAGTTCTAAGTGTTCTTCATAAATTCTATAAGTTCTAGTTTCATAAAATCAAGAATACTTCCAAGTTTGCTAGCTTACTTCCAATCTTGTAAAGTGATCATCCAACCTCAAGAAATCTTTCTTATTTACAGTAAGATATATTTCTAATACAAGGTAATACTCATATTCAAACTTTGGTTCAATTTCTATAAATATAACAATCTTATTTCGAGTGATGATCTTACTTGAATTTGTTTTCGTGTCATGATTCTGCTTCAAGAACTTTCAAGCCATCCAAGGATCCTTTGAAGCTAGATCCATTTGTCTCTTTTCTAGTAGGTTTATCCACAAAACTTGAGGTAGTAATGATGTTCGTAACATCATTTGATTCATACATATAAAGCTATCTTATTCGAAGGTTTAAACTTGAAATCACTAGAACATAGTTTAGTTAATTCTAAACTTGTTCGCAAACAAAAGTTAATCTATGACGATCGCTCCAAATCCACATGGACGAACACGTCATTCATCGATTTCATTGCGAGGTATTTGACCTCTATATGATACGTTTTGTAAACATTGCATTCTTTTGAAAAGGCGCACCATAAATGAATATTTAAATCAAAGGTTTTTGACAGCTGATGATTTCTACATATAGACAATCACCGTAAATAATAGTTTATAATAGTACTTCCGTTGACAATGCAGTCAAAATAAGATACATGGTGATGATTTGGTGAATGCAACATTTTCTTGAAAAATATGCCATGTAAGGCTCCATGCATATAGCTTGTCTAATATATAAGCAAACAGCGGAAGACTTTTAGGGAACCTGAGAATAAACATGCTAACAAGTGTCAACACAAAGGTTGGTGAGTTCATAGTTTTAATATTTTGCATAATCTGTACATAAAGATGGATCACAAGATTTCAGTTGTTTCATCCAGAAACGTTTATCAAAATATTCTACGAAATTGAGCACCCTGGTAACTAAACTTAACGTATATATAATTTATACCCTTTGTATAATCATCTTAATAATACACGCAAACCAACGTGTACGCTTCTCAAATAGCATACGTCCGTTAAAAGGCGAGTGCTCTAGCTCGGACGGGGATATCAAGCCCTATGGATCCATATACTACTACTCGCGCCCATCAGTTCTTATAACCGGCAGTTACTAGTTACCAAAGCTAATGGATTTTCGGTTCAAACTCGGTGTAGAATTTAGTATGTACTTGTATCCATTGCGTTTAAAATAAAGTGCATGTATTCTTAGCCTAAAAATATAGATTTCAAAAGCATTTTAAAAGGGAGCAAATGAAACTCACTTTAGCAGCATATAAAGTCGTTCACCAAAATGTGACCGAAACTCGAATTACCAAATAACCGTAGATCTCAACCTAGAGAACATATGTTGGTCAATAAATGTTTATCAAGCTAGGTCAGGTCATAGTTTATCACAATCCTAATGCTCGAGATCGACATACAAAAGTTATCCAAAGTCGTTTCAAAAAGTCAATTTTGACAATAGTTCAACAAAACGAGACGTACCTTATATAAAGATTCATTTACTCGGTTGGTAATATTCAAAAATCCAATTTATCAATCTTACAAACAAGTTGTTTAAATATTAATTGCAGATTCAAAAGCAATTCCAATTAACGTCAATTATAATTCAGTTGATCATATCTTTTAATCCGTTCATCGAAACTATTCAATATCTAAATGAAAAGTTATTGATTTTTCGCCAGCTTTCCAAAAACATGTATATCATATACCTTTTACCGGTAATATATGTATTTAATTCGTGATTCATTATAAACTGTTTAACGACGAAATTTAGCATACAAGCTTGTATAAATATATATACTCGAGCACTAGACATGGATACACAATTAGTATATAAAAGATAAAGTATAAATGATTACGTATCAATATTGTGATTCAATATTTCAGAAAAGTACGTAGACGTAACGGAGATGATAAACACTACGTTTGATTCATAAATATACCCCCGAACATTACCCATAATTTCCTTAGCTCTATCCCGCTTGAAAACCCATTTTGAAAGTGACACGCTCAAAACCTCGTCGTAATATTTTATGTATAGTACTAATACTACTAATTAAGATTAATAATAATATTAATCTTAATAATAATAAGATTAATAATAATAATATTAATCTTAATAATAATAATAATATTAATATTAATAATAATAATAATAATAATAATAATAATAATAATAATAATAATATATATATATATATAGAGAGAACGATTGAGGTTGAGAAAGAATTGCATCAGAAACAGAAACAGCTCGAGTTTAAATAGATGTGGCCAGATTTCAGACCCCATGCGATCGCATGGTTTTTGGGCATCAAGGCCATGCGATCGCATGGCCCTCTGATCCAGCTCACAAACTTTTGTTTTCTTGTTTGTCGACATATTATTTAAATATATATATATATATATATATATATATATATATATATATATATATATATATATATATATATATATATATATATATATATATATATATATATATATATATATATAATTTATATAATTAATTATATATTATATTAAATTCATGTGCATAGTTGACCTGTAATTTTTGTTCCGATGACTCATACGTTGTTACTTGACTTATGTCCCGGTTCCAGTTTCTTGAACGTATTTTCGTACACTTAGAAAACTTGCATTTTACGTTTCGTGACACGTACCTTTGTCAAAATATAGCCTTAAATTATCCATAAACTATATCACTCAAAGTATATCTTAATCTTTCGAGTGTTTTGGTCATTTTCTTCTATAAATCATTGTCTCGTTATTTATTAATATAATAGTATTTATCAAACGTTTCATAACCAAGTTAATATCTATTCTCAATATTTTTAAACACGTTTTAAAATATATGTCGCAAGTTATTCATACAATTAATATTCCAACTTATCATATATATTCAAATAAATATTTAAACCAATAAGTTTAATGTACGGTATCAAACAATTAATACATTGTTACGTTTTCAAGTTATAGTATATATATATATATATATATATATATATATATATATATATATATATATATATATATATATATATATATATATATATATATATGTATCTATATACATATAATTGTTCGCGAATTGTCAAGAACAACCGAAAGGTATTTGAATATATGAAAGTAGTTCAAAAATTTTGAGATTCAGTTTTACAGACTTTGCTTATCGTGTCGGAAATGTTAATCATACAAAGATTAAGTTTAAATTTGGTCAGAAATTTTCGGGTCATCACAGTACCTACCTGTTAAAGAAATTTCGTCCCGAAATTTGAGTGAGGTTGTCATGGCTAACAATAAAAATGTTTTTATGATGAATATGAGTTGGTAAATAGAATTTTATTACCGTTGAATAATATGGATAAAACACTCCGATTACTTGAAGCGTATGAGGGAAGTTATCGTAATAAAGTGAAATAGAGAATAGAGATGCGTCTTTATCTCTTGACGTAGTAACGATTGATTTCCGGAATTTAAGGAATAGAAAGTCTTTATCATCTAAATAGGATTTGATTCTTTGGAATTTAAGGAAATTAAGATCTTCTTTAATTAAATGAGGTCACCTGCCTTGATTGCTCTGTCTATTATTTCGCTTATAAATTAACTCCTTTCGTCTCATTATTTTCACCACTCCTACATCTTCTTCCTCATTTCATTCTTCCAAAAGATTGTGAAATGCTTCATCCAGATCTGATTCTTGATATACTCCTAACTTTCATATATGTCATTCTTCTCTTTCATCTACCACCAGAGGAAGTTACTTTCTTCTACCATTATCTTGGGGTTATAGTGTTTTTCATTCTCCCGTGTCTTTATATTGCTATACGCATTGATATACACGGTTTGTAAATTTTGGGGTTGTTATCGGGCTTATATTCTCCTTTATATTTCGGAGCTTCATGATTTCGTTTTCTCTTCCCGACTTTAAGTCAAGCGAATAATGGTTCAGAATTCGTAGGTATGAAATTTTGGATAAACAATACTAACGTTCTAAGAAAGAAATTGTAATGGCACGATCTTGATTTGTCAATTTACCAGAATATCTGGAAAAGACCGAATCATCAAGAAAAATATTTTCTTGATATGTTTAGAGATTAGAATGTAAGAGTCGTGTAACATGGCACATGATGAGGGTGGAATCTGTGAACCTTTATCACGTTCCATTAGAAACTCAGCATGACTTACTGTAATATAATCACGTTGATCAAGTGTCATTATATTATACTAATTCATGCTTCAGTTCCCAACACTACTTCAAAAACATTCGTATTTTAAATTCGAATTTTTCAGAATCTAGAAACTAAAACAGTTTCTTTTATGATATAACACAGATAGCGTGAAGAGATAAATAATCTCGGACAATGATAGTTATGAAGATATCTTCAGAAATATCGAAGATATTTATAATGAAAGATATGATAATATCTTAGAATTTCTAATATCAACGGATGGTGAAGAAGATTTGTCTGTGAAGGTTTAGAGTCAGGAGCAAGGTATTCGTTAATGACTTCAGCAGACACTGAATCATTTGGATTCTTTGAAGGCGGGTTCAGTCTTTGTGATTTATCCACAGCCTCCTTCATACTTTGCTCAATCCGTTTTCCAGTTCCAAACCTTCTCTTTTTCTCAGCTTTACCACCATACTATTCTTTATCATCAAACTTTTGACTGTTAAGGTCATTTGTAGTTTTTGCTGCTTCATAAGCATTTTTCTAAAATTCAGAGAACTAGTTTCGCAGTTTGGGGTGTTTTTCAGAAACTTCACATTCGAAGTATGTAAGTCCAGGAGGTAGACCTTATATGTACACATATAACTGTTGGCGTAGACGTGCTGCAATATTTCAAAATACTGATTGCTAATTCCCGGTAATTCGTATGGTAATTCTCGTTACAAGATGCGAATGTGTAAATGATAGGGTTTCAATGAGTATTATAATTTTTTGAAAGGTCAAGGATTAATGAAGTTGTTGGTAAATTTACTGCTAATGTGGTGGAACATAAAAGGTTCCCCAGTAATAAGAACGTATATGTCAGGGTTATAATAAGGCTAATCTGAAAAGTCGAAGTTGACTGGTTGGAAGTGTGGTAAAACTGGATACTTTGAAAAGGGATTGCAATATTATTTTCAATAATAACAATGCTAAAGGATCTTTCACATTTTTGAAGTCAAAGTATAGCTTTGAAAGATGTAGAGATCTAAGAATGATGTCACCCGTTAAATCTTGACTTGGATTCTGATCCGTCAATATCAGAGTATGTAATTGAATTTGTATGGAAACGATTGTATATCGCTGTGAGCATAGTTAATAATTTTTGAATCAAAGTTGAAGAATGTACAGTATAACATATTAATTGTGAACTTATATATTTCCCGGGAATTACCTACCCGTTAAAGATTTCACAAGTAATATTTTTTACAAAAGAATTTTCATTACAATCTTTATGAAAATATATGTATGTATATTTCTTCAGATGTAATACGAATTTAATGAGTTAATATCATATTAAGCTCATTTGATTTTCAGCTTGACTTAGAAATGATTAATCTCTAAAACATTAAAGATTACATAATCTTTGCGGAATTTTTCGCTAATGAAATCAACACTTCATTATTTATTCTTATTGATATTCCTCGGTGAAGGATGTTGGTGCTCGTGGAATTTTTGTGAACCTTACAAGACACAGATGATGTTTTCTGGAAAGTTTCAAGTATATCGAAATTGAAAATGTAAAATCAATTATGTAATTGATTAATACACTTGGTTTATTATAAAATGGAATTCATTGGGTTGAAACAGAGATTGTAGTTAACAATGGTTAAGTTGTTAAGGAAGGATGTACATCATTGCATATTAGTAATATGAACTAACCGAGTAGTACCTACCAGTTAAGATTCACACGTAATAGCTTAGTACGAAAATATTTATTTTGATTTCAAAATTCATATATATTAAATATACATAAAATTTCTTCAGGGGAAATGAGTTAATACTTCATCAGTTATTGTTGCTGGTATTTCTTGGTAACTACGGTGCGTATGACGTTGATGCTCGTGAAACAGATTGTGAAGTTGAGGTTTGCGATACGGATGTTGTTGGTGGTGGTAATGGTACTGTTGGTGTTGTTGTCGGTGGTACTGTTGATGCCGGTGATGCTGCTGGTGCTTGTAACCTTTACACCATATTCTTCAAAGCCACTACCCGAGCACGAAGCTCGTTGACTTCTTCTACTACACCGGGATGATTGGCGGTTTAGAAGAGTGGATGAATAAGATCCAAAATTTGAGATAGTATATTACCGTGACGAGATACTCTAGAAATGAGAGAGAAAATGGTGTCTCGAACAGGTTCGCCGGTAAGTGCTTCAGGTTCTTCGCCAAGAGGGCAATGTGGTGGATGGAAGGGATCACCTTCTTCTTGTCTCCAATGATTAAGTAGACTACGAACCCATCCCTAATTCATCCAGAATAGATGATGGCTAATTAGTTTATCCATTCCGGTTACACTGTCTTCGGAATTCAGGTAAATATCCATATCGGAATAGCTGTCGGAGTTTAAGGAATTTGAACTAGATACAGGATCCATATTATATAATTAGGGAGATGATTTTTGATATGAATTAGATTATTGAATTTAGTTTGGCATTCTTCAATACATAATTTACATATGTATATATAATACCAAATTCCATAAATCACGGAGAAATTTTCGGAAGATATCAGGAAAAGTTTACAGTAACAGATACGCTAAGATATGAATTTTTTTCTATACACTATTTATGCAATAAATGCAGGAAAACGTGTCTAGACTTAAGAATGATAAGCATGTAATTTCCGACAAGAAATGATAAGCAAAACTTTTAACATGCAGACACATTCGAAGTCCAGACTTACTAATGCATCTTAACAACTATCAGTTAGACACATTCATGCAAGACCTGGTTCTCTAGGACCAATGCTCTGATACCAACTGTGACGATCGCTCCAAATCTACATGGACGAACACGTCATTCATCGATTTCATTGCGAGGTATTTGACCTCTATATGATACGTTTTGTAAACATTGCATTCTTTTGAAAAGGCACACCATAAATGAATATTTAAATCAAAGGTTTTTGACAGCTGATGATTTCTACATATAGACAATCACCGTAAATAATAGTTTACAATAGTACTTCCGTTGACAATGCAGTCAAAATAAGATACATGGTGATGATTTGGTGAATGCAACGTTTTCTTGAAAAATATGCCATGTAAGGCTCCATGCACATAGCTTGTCTAACATATAAGCAAACAGCAGAAGACTTCTAGGGAACCTGAGAATAAACATGCTAACAAGTGTCAACACAAAGGTTGGTGAGTTCATAGTTTTAATGTTTTGCATAATCTGTACATAAAGATGGATCACAAGATTTTAGTTGTTTCATCCAGAAACGTTTATCAAAATATTCTACGAAATTGAGCACCCTAGTAACTAAACTTAACGTATATATAATTTATACCCTTTGTATAATCATCTTAATAATACACGCAAACCAACGTGTACGCTTCTCAAATAGCATACGTCCGTTAAAAGGCTAGTGCTCTAGCTCGGACGGGGATATCAAGCCCTATGGATCCATATACTACTACTCGAGCCCACCAGTTCTTATAACATACAAAGATTAAGTTTAAATTTGGTCAGAAATTTTCGGGTCATCACATAATCCTTCTAACTTGACTTTTAAAATCAACTAAACATATGTTCTATATCTATATGATATGCTAACTTAATGATTTAAAACTGGAAAACACGAAAAACACCGTAAAACCGGATATACGCCGTTGTAGTAACACCGCGGGCTGTTTTGGGTTAGTTAATTAAAAACTATGATAAATTTTGATTTAAAAGTTGTTCTTCTGGGAAAATGATTTTTCTTATGAACATGAAACTATATCCAAAAATCATGGTTAAACTCAAAATGGAATTATGTTTTCCAAAATGGACATCTAGACGTCGTTCTTTCGACTGAAATGACTACCTTTACAAAAACGACTTGTAACCTATAATTACGACTATAAACTTATACATTTTCTGTATAGATTCATAAACTTAAGTTCAATATGAAACCATAGCAATTGGATTCACTCAAAACGGATTTAAAACGAAGAAGTTATGGGTAAAACAAGATTGGTTATTTTTGCTTGTTGTAGCTACGTGAAAATTGGTAACAAATCTATATTAATCATATCCTAGCTAACTTATATTATATTATACATGTATTCTAATATATTATGTAATCTTGGGATACCATAGACACGTATGCAAATGTTTTGACATATCATATCGACCCATCTATATATATTATTTGGAACAACCATAGACACTCTATATGCAGTAATGTTGGAGTTAGCTATACAGGGTTGAGGTTGATTCCAAAAATATATATAGTTTGAGTTGTGATCTAGCCTGAGACGTGTATACACTGGGTCGTGGATTGATTCAAGATAATATATATCGATTTATTTCTGTATATCTAATTATGGACAACTAGTTGTAGGTTACTAACGAGGACAACTGACTTAATACACTCAAATCTTTAAAACATAATAAAAATGGTCGTAATTATATTTTGATCATATTTTGATATATATGTACATATTTGTATAGGTTCGTGAATCGATCTGTGGCCAAGTCTTATTTCCGAGGAAGGAAATATCTGTGAAAGTGAGTTATAGTCCCACTTTTAAAATCTAATATTTTTGGGATGAGAATACATGCAAGGTTTTCATAAATGGATTACAAAATAGACACAAGTACGTGAAACTACATTCTATGGTTGAATTATTGAAATCGAATATGCCCCTTTTTATTAAGTCTGGTAATCTAAGAATTAGGGAACAGACACCCTAATTGACGCGAATCCTAAAGATAGATCTATTGGGCCTAACAAACCCCATCCAAAGTACCGGATGCTTTAGTACTTCAAAATTTATATCATATCCGAAGGGTGTCCCGGAATGATGGGGATATTCTTATATATGCTTCTTGTTAATGTCGGTTACCAGGTGTTCACCATATGAATGATTTTTATCTCTATGTATGGGATGTGTATTGAAATATAAAATCTTATGGTCTATTGTTACGATTTGATATATATAGGTTAAACCTATAACTCACCAACATTTTTGTTGACGTTTAAAGCATGTTTATTCTCATTTGAATATTAAGAGCTTCCGCTATTGCATACTAAAATAAGGACAAGATTTGGAGTCCATGTTTGTATGATATTGTGTAAAAACTGCATTCAAGAAACATATGTCGATGTAATATATTTCTATTGTAAACCATTATGTAATGGTCGTGTGTAAAGAGTATATTTTAGATTATCATTATTTGATAATCTACGTAATGTTTTTAAAACTTTTATTGATAAAATAAAGGTTATGGTTGTTTTAAAAATGAATGCA
Organism: Rutidosis leptorrhynchoides; assembly: GCF_046630445.1. Taxonomy (NCBI): domain Eukaryota; kingdom Viridiplantae; phylum Streptophyta; class Magnoliopsida; order Asterales; family Asteraceae; genus Rutidosis; species Rutidosis leptorrhynchoides. Next base: position 539,018,412 of record NC_092334.1, read on the forward strand.
GTCTTTGAAAAACGTCTCATATAGAGGTCAAAACCTCGCAACGAAATCAATTAATATGGAACGTTTATAATCAATATGAACGGGACATTTCAAAAATGATGGAATAGCATTTATGCCTCGTTTTATACGCGTGTGATAGTTGCAATTGAATGGGAAACCTTGTGAACTTGTTATATATTGATATATCAGGCTATATGATGTTGTTTAGAGTATAAATTGATGATATTATTAATTGGATATGTGCTAACTTGAAATATGATATTCTCAGGTAATAAAGGAACGGAGAAGACTCAGTGATATAAGACAACTGAGTACTTGTGCTTTCAGGTGAGTGGTGTGACAACCCGGAAATTTCCGACCAAATTTAAAACTTAATCTTTATATGATTTCGACGCAATAAGCAAAGTCTGTTAAACTGAATCTCAAAATTTTTGAACTGTTTCATGAACTCATTTAACCTTTGACCATCTCCGACGATTCATGAATAATTAATTGTAAATAGATATGTGTGTATGTATATATAAATAATAATTCGAAATATAATTTAAAGTATTATATGTTATTATTATTAAAAACTAATAAAATAAAAATAGGATATTATAACAATTATTATTTAAAATATATCTCTATATATAAATAAAGTATATTAAAAATAAATATTAAATGATTTTACTACTCGTTTGATGTGTCGATTGATATTAAGCAAGTAAATTTCAAACTTATGTGATTTTAAAATAAACGGTTAGCCGAAAATGAGTTTTACAAACTATAGGCTTATTAAAAATGTAATTAGAAACTATATGTTGAATTTTAAAACTTTTCATATTTTACTTGGGGTTGGGAGTGAATAATTAATGTAATTTTTATTTAATAGTTAATGCTTGAAATTTATACCATAATGACCAAAATAAATAAATATAGTTAATTTAAAAATATGGGATTTTTTCTGAACACTTTTATCCGTCACTGATTAACAACGAACCACGATCTAATATTCGAAATTGAAACTGTCCTGCAGCTAAACTATTCTATATTATTCTGCACGTTCTTTACATTTACATGATTGATTATTATATTATTACTTTATTTATTATTATATGTATATATGTGTGTGTAAAAATAATTAGAAAAATGCTCAATCGACCATCTAGTACCTTATCCCTCTTCTTCAATTCATCACATCCACCACCCAAATAGTGGCCACCCTCATCCGACACTCCACCACCATACACAACCATAATCCTCGCCATATATCTCCCTCATCTTCTCTCCTTGTAAACCGAAAACTATGAGTAACCATCGTCATCTTGCCTTCATCTGTCGACACCCAAAAGCAATCATCCACCTCAATTTTTTTTTCTTCTTCGATTGTTAACTATTACTGCCTTGGGTTCCTGTCCAAACAAGCCCATCGAACCCCACAACCAAACCACATAACCATGATTAACTACTATTGTACGCCTCATGTGATGATTCTTGCTCGACCAAACAGGTTACGGTTTGCAACTGCAAACCAACACCTCAAACCACCTTCATCATATAAAGAACCATCTAAAGATCACCACAAAACCCAAGTTGTTGCTGCTAGTGTGCTGTCCGTCCTGCTGCTGTTAACCACCGGAATAAACAACACCACACAACAACCACCTAGTTACTGCTTCTGCTACAGCTGCAGGAGGTCTTTTGTTTCCATTAAATGAAGATGATACGATGACAGTACAGTAACGTGATGATGATAAACCGATGCTTCAATATATTGATATGTTCCTGTTACGACAGTGAAAGGTGATGTCTATACAGCGACAACGATGAAGTGATGTACATGAATAATCTTAGATTATGATGATGAGCTGTTAAACAATACCAACGACTTATAAATCTCTATGTAGGCCGTGAATTTGTTTGCATAATTGGGCCACCCGTTTCCTTTTCTTTTTAAACCGTCTCACTGTTTATGTAATTGGGCCGTGGCATGTAAGTGTTATTTATTTGGGCCAGTTAAAAGAGAAGGTAACAAGGTAGATAATTAAATGATGTGAGGAAGATGGTGATAATGATGTCGTGATATAGTGATGATAGATGATAACGCGATGATTCCCTGGTCGTTATAAAATGAAGAAGGAGATGAAGATTAATGATGATGAAGGATGATGGTATGATGAGTGACAGTGTATGATGACGATGATGATGTATTATAGTGATACATGAAATGATAAAAAGAATGATGATGATGAATAAAAGAAGAAGAAGAAAACAGACGGATAGATATATTAGGATATAATTTGTAAATTAAAAACAGAAAAGAAATGGCAGAATTATGGTCTTGGAGTGTGTGTGTGTGTTTAAGCGAGAGGTCTCGGGTTCAAGCCCAGGCCGTGGCGTATTTTTTTTAGAAGCTTGTTTCTTCAAAGGTTGTATTTTATAAACCCTTATTATTATTATTATTATTATTATTATTATTATTATTATTATTATTATTATTATTATTATTATTATTATTATTATTATTATTATTGTTATGCTAAGTATTGTTAACATTAATATTACGATTATTATAACATAAATACAATTTTTATTATTATTATCATAAGTATTAGTATTATTATTATTAGTAGTATTATTATGATTAAAACCAATATTGTTATGATTATTATCATTATTATTATAAACATCATTATTTCTAAAACTATCATTTTTAGCATTATTATGAAAAGTATCATTTTAGTAAAAGTATTTTTTTATTAAAAATTATTAATATCAATATTATTAAAATTAACATTTTTAGTAAAATTATCATTTTCATTACTATTAGAATTATCATTATTATCATCAGTATTATTTTTTTAGAGACATTATTATTTTTTTTATCACAATTATTATTATTACTATAATTAATATTTTTATCAGTATTATTATTATTAATATTATCATTATAATTTATAATTTAATACAAACTTTGTTACTATTATTGATATAAAAATATACTTATAGTAATATTACATATAAGTATGTACTAATCATATTAACGTTTTTAACAAATTAGGTATTATTAATAGATATATATATATATATATATATTGATATAACTATATAAATATTAATCATTTTAAGTATATATACAAATTAAATATACATAATACATAATTTAAGATATAATATATAAATCTGTTCGATTACGATTATAAGTGTTAATATATATATAAATGATATAGGTTCGTGAATCCGAGGTCAACCCTACACATGTTCAATGCCGTCATATGTATTTTTACTACAAAATACAGTATTGTGAGTTTCATTTGCTCCCTTTTTAAATGCTTTTGCAATATATATTTTTGGGACTGAGAATACATGCGCTGCTTTTATAAATGTTTTACGAAATAGACACAAGTAATCGAAATTACATTCTATTGTTGGATTATCGAATCGAATATCACCCTTTTTAGTCTGGTAATCTAAGAATTAGGGAACAGACACCCTAATTGACGCGAATCCTAAAGATAGATCTATTGGGCCTAACAAACCCCATCCGGGTTACGGATGCTTTAGTACTTCGATTTTATCATGTCCGATGAGAGTCCCGGAATGATGGGGATATTCTAGATGCGTTCTGTTAATGTCGATTACCAGGTGTTCACCATATGAATGATTTTTATCTCTATGCAGTTTGTGCGAAATGCCTGATATGAGATGATGTTTATGAAAAATGAAAATAGAAATCTTGTGGTCTATTAAAATTATGGAAATGATTAATTATGATAAATTAATGAACTCAGCAACCTTTTGGTTGACACTTTAAAGCATGTTTATTCTCAAGTATGAAAGAAATCTTTCGTTGTGCATTTGCTCATTTTAGAGATATTACTTGGAGTCATTCATGACATATTCCAAAAGACGTTGCATTCGAGTAGTTGAGTTCATCAAGATTATTATTAAGTCAATTATAGTTGGACATATTATGAAATGGTATGCATGCCGTCAACTTTCGATGTAATGAATGTTTGTCTTTTAAAAACGAATTCAATGTTTGTAAAATGTATCATATAGAGGTCAAGTACCTCGTGATGTAACCAAATGTAATGTATTCGTCCAGATGGATTAGGACGGTTCGTTATAGGTGGTATCAGAGCGGTGGTCTTAGCGAACCAGGTCTTGCATTAGTGTGTCTAACTGATAGTTGTTTAGATGCAGTAGTGGGTCTGGACTTCGACCGTGTCTGCATGTTAAAAGTTTTGCTTATCATTTCGTGTCAAAAATTATTTGCTTATCATCCTTAAAGTCTAGACACATCTTACTGCATTTAGTGCATCGATAGTGTATAGATAAAATTCATATCTTAGCGTATCTGCTAATCCATATCTTAGCGTATCTGTTACTGTAGACTTTATCTGACACGTTCCCGTAATTCCCTCCGTAATCTATGGGATCTTTTGTACTATGTATAGGTATTCTATGTAATTATAATATCATCCGATATCCGAAAATCATTTTATATTGAAAAACCCTTTATTCAATCGTACGAAATGGAACTCGCCACTAGTTCAAGTCCCTCGAATTTCGACAGCTATTCCGACATGGATGTTCACCTAAACTCCGGAAGCAGCGTCACCAGAATGAATCAACCAATCAACCATCCCCAATTCATCTGATGGGTTCGTAGTCTACTTAATCATTGGAGACAAGAAGAAGGTGATCCTTTTCATCAACCGAATTCACATCTTGGCGTTGAACCTGAAGCACTTACCGGTGAACCTATTCGAAACACCATTTTCTCTCTCATTTCCAGAGTATCTCGTCACGATTAAATACTATCTTAAATTCTAAACCTTATTCATCTGCTCGTTCCGACCGACAATCATCCCGGAATAATAGAAGAAGTCAATGAACTTCGCGCCCGAGTTGTAGGCTTGGAAAATAGGGTGCAAAATGTACCAGCTTCAGCAACATCACCGGCACCAATAGTACCACCAACAAACCAAGTTTCAACACCACATGCCTCAACATCTCATTCTGTACCTCGAGTATAATTATCGTTCTACGAATCGTTCTACATCAATTATCTTCATTCTACGTGACAATTATATAATTTCTAATGTTTTAGAGATTATGTGTTCTAGTTCTAACGATAAATCAAATGAGATTAATATCATATTAACTCATTAAATCCACGATTATATGTGAAGAAAATATATATGTATATATGTTTTCATAAAGATTGTAATAAAAAAAAAATTCTTTTGTACAAACTGTTAATGGTGAAAATATTTTTACGGGTAGGTAAAATTCAAGGAATATTAAGATTTCACCTTAATAAGTTACACTGTACATTCTTCGAAGCTGATTCAACAGTCATTTACTATCCTACTTACAACCACCGATATACGTATCCGTTCACCGCAGAATAACCATTTTCATTCAATTTCATATTTGAATTTTGACCTATCAGAATCCAACAAGTGGCATAATGAAGAAAACATTTGACAAAATAAAATTTGTTAGAAACAGACAAATTAACTATGAGGAAATTTTGTTAAGAATCCACGCTAACTGTTCCTAGCTAACTGATTACATTTTATTTATCGCAATTTAATTATCGCAATTTATATTCTCGCAATTTTATTTATCGTCATTTAATTCCTGTTATTTATTTTACGTACTTTAAATATCAGGACACGTATACAAGGTTTTGACATATCATATCGACGCATCTATATATATTATTTGAAATAACCATAGACACTCTATATGCAGTAATGCTTAAGTTAGCTATACAGGGTTGAGGTTGATTCTACAATAATATATATACTTTGAGTTGTGATCGAGTCTGAGACATGTATATAATGGGTCACGACACGTATTAATTAATTCGAATATTATATATTAAACTATATATGAATTGTTGAACCACAAATTGTGGACTCCTAACTATGGACTAATGACATTGGACAATTAAAATGAATTAAAATATTGATTATAACATATGAAACTAAACAATTCTTCAAGTTTGCCACTTGATTCCATCTTAAACCTCATTTGTATCTTGATGATTCCAATCTACTTTCAAACTTTTCATGATTCTTGAAAACACCTCAATCTAGAGGATGAACCAACCGCACTTCATCTACGGAAGAAAAGATTATTGCATATAGTTATGCACCTGAAAACACTCGAAACCTGGGTAAAAGTTTAACACGTATCTGTGCGAACTCCTTTGGCGTTTTATTACCAAAAATAACATTGCAATTCTTTTTCAAATTAGCCAATTTTATCACAGCAAAATTCCAAACACAGCAATCGAGACAATTTACCGCATTTAATCAAAGAAAATCTCAAATTCCTGAATTACCGGAGAATCGAATCTTATAAAGATTGCAAAGATTTCTATAAATCCCTTGAATTCCGGAAATCAACTTTAACTGTGTAAAAAGTTAAGGCAAACATTTAATTTACTCAACTCACTCTTTTACGATAGCTTCGTTTATACTCTTCATATAATCGAAATATTTTATCCATATTACCCAATGTTGATAAAACTCTATTTTTAACTCATATTCATCATTCTTGTTGTAAAGAATGACGATCTCTATCAAATTTCATGACCGTGATTTTCACGAACTCCTCTTTGTTTTATCTGCCCTAATATTGTGGCATAAATGCTCAAAGTTTTCAATGAGTTCAATACTATTCATAACACATTTCATGTGTTCAGTTTACTGAAATGCTCGTATAGCACCATCATCCCTTTTGAGGATAACGTAGTCAAATGACACTCTTGTTAATCCTTTAGATAACCACCGCATTAATGATAAAATGCACTTCGTAGAAGAACCTGTAGAAATTATGGTTCGAATGACTTAAACGCTTGAAACAAAACAATATTTTATCCGTTGGAATTCACGCAAGGCCCCGAGCATACCTGGGAACGTGAAGACCAAATAAAACGTAAATATCCTCGTCTATGTACGAACAACGCCGATTGATGGCAACAACTAAATTTCGGGACGAAATTTCTTTTAACGGGTAGGTACTATGACAACCCGGAAATTTTCGACTAAATTTAAACTTTATCCTTATGTGATTCTGACACAATAATCAAAGTCAGTTAAACCGAATCTAAAAAATTTTGAACTGTGTTCATAATTTCATTTAACCTCGACAAAATCCGACGATTCACGAACGCTTATATATATATGTGCATTATAACTTGAAAATGTTAACAAAATATTAAACATATAATACTTTACATTAAACGTAATTGTTTTAATATATGTAAATATTAAATATTCAATATATTATTATATAATCTATGTTATATATTACATAAATTAATAAAATGTAATATTAATTAAAAGTTAAATTATAGTTATCATTACTAATATTAAAGATATAAATATTATCACCACTAATAAGATTAATATTATTATCATTATAGTTAGTATTAGAAAGATCATTATTATTATCATTATTATAATGATTAAAATAATTAATAAGATTATTATTATTATTATTACTAACTTTAGTATTAGTATTAACATTATTATTATCATTAATACTAGTATTATTATCATTATTAATATCAATACTATAATTAGTAGTAAAATTTTTATTTTAGCTATTATTATGATTATTATGTATTCATTATTAAAATAAGTATTATTATCATTTATTATTAATATCATTATTAAACTTGATATTAATTATTATTATTATCATTATAATTATTATGATTATTAATTCTATTATATTATTATTAGTATTTTTACTACTCTTAATAATATTAAAAGTATTATTATTATTATTATTAATATAATAATTATTATTAGTATTATTATTATTAATATTAATTATTAATATCAATTAGAAATAAGAATAAAAGTCAAAAACTATGTACTGATTATATAAATCTATTTTTTTATTTCTTTTCCTTCTGATATTGACTTATGCGATCCATAATCCAATTTTTATATATCTGCTTTTTATTTTTTTTCTTCCATCGTGATATTTTTTTTTTCATCTACTGATATTTAATTTGTATCCTATTGAATTTTTTTTGCTATAAAACAAGAGATTTCTCTGTGTTATTATTAAAATCTCACAATTCCTAAATTTCCATTATCAATTACATCTTCTAAGTGAAATTAAACAGATATATATATATATTTTTTTAAATCGATACCTCTGTAGCATAACTTTTTATCAATAGCTCGATCAAGAATGAAATTTCAAAATCTAGAAGTGTAGTTTTGTTAGGAATCGTTCACTAAAACTATCTACAAAATATCATCTCCCAATTCTTCCTATCGAATTCCAATTTTGAGGTCAAACTTAAAATTCAAAAAGTCAAAGAAAGTGTTCATCGTGAAATTCGAATTCAGTATGTTGTTTCTGCTGAAATTGATGGTTTACAAAGTTTCCAAGAATGATTTAGAACTTATTTCATTTAGAAATCGTGAGCTAAAACGTCCAAAAATTTGAATTTGATGTTTGTGTTCTTCGAGTGTTTTTTTTTCTTTTTCTCAAACTGCTACTGCTTCAGTTTTAATTTTTTATCTGTTCAACTAATTCAATCACTCCAATTTGTTTTCTGTTTTGTTATACATCCAAACCCAATCCGTTATCTCGCTTTTAAAATTTTTGGGAGGTTCTGGTCGACTGAATTGGGGAAGAAGATGATGAACACAGAATACGGGTAATATATTTTTCGGGTGATATTAAATCAAATAAACTGAAATAGAAGAATGGTTATGGGTGTTTGTGTAGAGCGAGAGGTCTCGGGTTCGAGCCCGGTTCGGGGCGTTTTATTTTTTTTATCCGATTATTTGAGGTAGTTTTCTTTTTAAAATTATTATTATTATTATTACTATTATTATTATTATTATTATTATTATTATTATTATTGTTATTATTATTATTAGTATTATTATTATAATTATTAGTATTATAATTATTAGTATTATTATTATTGTATTACTAGTATTATTATTATTACTAGTAAAAGTATTAGTTACCACTTTAGAATTACTATTATTATTATTTTGAAAACAAAACAATTTATTATTATAAATATTAGTATTAGTATCACTTCCTAAATATTAAGATTATTTTTATCATAAATACTATTATTAATATTATCACTATTATTATTAATATGATTATTACTATTGTTATTATTAAAAAGTATTATCATTATTATCATTTTTACAAAAGTTATCATTTTTGCTATCATTAAAACTATAGTATTATTTTTACTAATAGTATTGTTATTATTAAAATTATTATCGTTAATATCATTTTTACAAAAATTTACGTTTTTGCCATCATAAAAACTATATTATTATTATTGTTATTTTTAAACCTTATTATGATTATTATCATTTTACTACTAGTATTATTATTGTTATTACAAAATAATATAACTCATTATTCATTATCATTATTAATATTATTTTATCAAACAAATACTTATATATAGAATATATATATAAGTATATATACATAGAAATATATAACGATTGAAATAATATATATAAACTTATTCGATTACAAGTATATGTGTTAATATATATACTTGATATAGGTTCGTGAATCTGAGGACAATTCTGCACTTGTTCAGTGCCATCATACACATATTTACTATGAAATACGAAATACAGTATCGTGAGTTTTCATAGCTCCCTTTTTACATATATTTTTGGGCTGAGAATACATGCGCAACTTTTATAACTGTTTTATACGTTAGACACAAGTACCAACTGTTAAACTATGCTATGCCCGGCTATGTCCGACTAAGTCCCTACAGTGATATTTTTAATTGCTCGTTAAATGCATTCTTAATTATTGGGGGTAGGCCTATCGGGAGTAACGTCCCCGATACATTTGACTAAGTCTTTGTATTACTCAATAATGAAATTAAACCGACAAGTATAGACACAACTTGTCATTGGGGCAAACTTTAAACGTTTAGTCTAAATATCACGCACTGGCATAACTTTTGGATCTGTGAGATCTACTAATTGGTCCCTGCGAGACCAAGCTTATGAACAAAAATCGTGTGGTCTAACACTATTACTGAAATCATTATTATGACAAACCTATGAACTCACTCAACCTCGTGTTGACACTTTAAAGCATGTTTATTCTCAGGTACTTAAGTATTGCTTTCGCTGTGTATTTGCTAATTGAAAGCAATATTTCAACGAGTCATTCATGGATAATTTGAAAGACTTGCATTTGCTAAACTGATGATAATTGCTTGCTATGCTTGGAGTCTTCATCACATATCATATCAACTAAAGACATTTAATGCATTGTTCATTAAATACAATGTAATCTATTTATCTTCCGCTGCAAAACTCAATAAAACGTCTCATAAAGAGTCGTTCTCATTTATACAACTGTAATTTGATATAATTAGTCACAAATACCCCAGGCACTATTTAGGGGTGTGACAGAGATTGGTATCAGAGCAGTTTTGTTGTAGAGAACCAGGATTGCATTTTATGCGTGCCTTATACAATTAGGTACCTTAGCAATGTAGGACTACAACTTTGCTTGACAATAGTGCCTTTACTTGTTGCCTTTAACTGTTAAATGCTACACTATACTTTAGAAACTTTACTTATCTTAGAATGCCAAGCCAATCTAAGAACTCTGCTCACTGTCCTAAGTACTATCCAATTCCGCAACCGCATTTAAATGCAACACCATGATTTCAGAAATTCTTGACATTCCTATGTCATTTATCATGGTTTTGTGTATTACATATGTATTACATGAAACATTATCCATGATTTTTGAAACTCCTATAATTGTTACTATTCATACTCAAACGTATATAACTCCCTGTTATATATCACGTACCTATATGCCTTATACCTTTATGCATTGGTTTGCGAACCGGAAAATGTCATTGGGTTACCACAGTATACGAATTGAAAGTCTTTAATTGAAAGATTATTAGATTACATACTTATCATTTTATGATCTCGACACGTCATACTGCCATTATTGGAGTATAGACAAATCATATCTTATCATATCTATCCCAATAGACTTTGTCTAGCACTTTTCCTAAATTTCCTCTGTAAATTACGGAAATCTTTTTGCTATATATACATATTCAAGGAGATGAATATATCATTCAGTATTCAACAACTCATCTCATATCGAAACCCTTATCCGATAACATAATATGGATTTCTCACTTGATTCCTCGAGATCCACAGACAGTGTAACCGGAATGAACCAACCAATTAGTCATCATCTTTTCTGGATGAATTGGGAATGGGTTCGTAGTCGACTTAATCAATGGAGAAGTGAAGAAGGTGATCATTTTCACCCACTACATTGCCCTATTGGTGAAGAACCTGAAGCACTTACCGGCGAACCCATTCGGAACACCATTTTCACCCTCATTTCCAGGATATCCCGTCACGAATATATAATATCTAAAATTCTAGATCTTATTCATTCACTTGTCCAAACCGCCAATCATCCCGGAGTAAGAGAAAAAGTCAACGAGCTTCGCACTCGAGTGGTGGCTCTGGAGAATATGGTGTGAATTCTACAAACATCAGCAGCATCAGCATCATAACCAGCACCACTAGTACCATCAACATCACCACCAACAGCATCAGCTTCACCAACAACAACATCCGAATCCCACGCCTCAACATCACACTCGGTACCTCGGATATCAACATCATACGCCCCCTAGATACCAAGGAATATTAGTAATAATGAGTTAAGATGTATTGACTCATTCTTTCTGAAGATTATATATGTATACTTTATATACATATATGCTTTAAAACAATAAGAAATCTTTTCGTACTAAGCTATTACGTGTGAATCTTAACTAGTATGTACTACTTGGTTAATTCATATCCCAATATGCTATGATGTACATCCTTTGTTAATGACTTAACAATCGTTAATCACTGCTTCAACACAATAAACTCCATTTCATAATAAACCAAGTGTATTATTCAAATATATGTTTGGTTTTACACTTTCATTTTCGACATACTCGAAGCTTTCTAGAAAACATCATTAGTGCCTTGCGAAGCTCACAAGAATTTTACGAGCATCTACATCATATACCGAGGTATATCAATAACAATGAACGATGAAGTATTGATTCATAAACTTCATTAGTGAAATATTTCACGACAATTACGAAATCGCTAAAGTTTTGGAGATTATTTATTCTCGTTTCAACCGTAAATCAAATGAGTTTAATATTATATTAACTCATTAAATCTATATTATATCTGAAGAATACCTATATAAAAGTATATCTTCATAAAGATTGTAATTAAAAATTCTTGTGTACAAACTGTTAATTGCGAAAATATTTAAACGGGTAGGTAAAATCCGAGAAATATTTATATCTCACATTAATATGTTACATTGTACATTCTTCAAATTCTGATTCAAATAATCAGTAGCTATCCTACTTACATTCACAAGATATATGTATTCGTTCACTAAAGAACAACCATTTTCATACAAATTCAATTTCATATTCTGATTTTGACATATCAGAATCCAAGTAAAGCTTTAGCAGGTGTTATCTTCCTAAAGATCACTACATTCATGAATTATATTCATTCGTATTCTATGATGAATTATCACGTCAAACCACCGAAATTATCATTCATTACTTTTGAAATCAACAATGCCTATTCGTCAACCATTAGATCCGTTGACGATTACAATCAGCGTTTAATCATCTAAAAAATTGAAATTTCTTGAAACCATCACGGATTAATAACCGATGATTCAAATATGGCTGCATTAAATGCAGAGGAAACAGCAAAATTGTAGAAGGTCTTAAGGGCCAAAAGTTTGATGATAAAGAATGGTATAAGCTCATATTTGGAACTGGAAAATGGATTGAGCAAATTATAAAGGAGGCTGTGAACAAATCACAAAGACTAAACCTGCCTTCAAAGAATTCAAATGATTCAGTATCTGCTAAAGTCATTAACGAATACCTTGCTCCTGACTCTAAACCTTTACGAAAAAATCTTTTTATCACCCTTCGATATTAGAAATTCTAAGATATCATCGTATCTTTCGTTATAAATATCCTATATATTTCTGAAGATATCTTCATAACGATTCTTGTCCGCAATTAATTATCTCTTGCGATATCTTTATTACATCATAAAGGAAACTGTATTAGTTTCTATATTCTGTAAAATTCAAGTTTAAATTATAAATGTTTTGAAGAAGTGTTGGGAATTGAAGCATGAGTTAGTATAATATAATGATGTCAGGCCAACGCGATTATATTACAGTAAGTCATGCTAAATTTTTAATGGAAGATGATGATTCATAGACTTTATAATCATCATTTGCCATGATTACACGACTCTTACATTCTATTTAACCTCTAAACATATCAAGAAAATATTTTTCTTGATGATTCGGTCTTTTCCGGATATTCTGGTAATTTGACAAATCAAATCGTGCTACTACAATTCCTTTCTACTTTGTATATTATGATAATTCGAAAACTTCATACCCACGAATTCTGGACCATTACCCGCTTTACTTAGAGTCGAGAAGAGAATAAAAAGGCAAAGAGCTTCGACATATAAGGGAAAATATAAAGCCCGATAACGACACCGAAGTTACAAACCGTGTATATCAATACGTATAGCAATATAAAGACACGGGAGAACTAAAAACACTATAAAACTAAGAGCATATAGAAGTAAATAGATTCCTCTGGTGGTAAACGAAAAAGAAGAATGACTACATATATGGTCAATATAATAACAATTATCAATACGGGATTGAGCATATTAACAAATCTTTTGGAAGTATGAATTTAGGAAGAAAGTATAGAAGTGGTGAAGATAATGAAACGGAAGAAGCTAATTTATTGCAAAATTCCAAATACAGCAATCGAGACAATTTACCGCATTTAATCAAAGAAAATCTCAAATTCCTGAATTACCGGAGAATCGAATCTTATAAAGATTGCGAAGATTTCTATAAATCCCGTGAATTCCGGAAATCAACTTTAACTGTGTAAAAAGTTAAGGCAAACATTTAATTTACTCAACTTACTATTTTACGATAGCTTCGTTTATACTCTTCATATAATCGAAATATTTTATCCATATTACCCAATGTTGATAAAACTCTATTTTTAACTCATATTCATCATTCTTGTTGTAAAGAATGACGATCTCTATCAAATTTCATGACCGTGATTTTCACGAACTCCTCTCTGTTTTGTCTGCCCTAATATTGTGGCATAAACGCTCAAAGTTTTAATTGAGTTCAATACTATTTATAACACATTTCAAGTGTTCAGTTTACTGAAATGCTCGTATAGCACTATCATCCCTTTTGAGGATAACCTAGTCAAATGACACTCTTGTTAATCCTTTAGATAACCACCGCATTAATGATAAAATACACTTCGTAGAAGAACCTGTAGAAATTATGGTTCGAATGACTTAAACGCTTGAAACAAAACAATATTCTATCCGTTGGAATTCACGCAAGGCCCCGAGCATACCTGGGAATGTGAAGACCAAATAAAACGTAAATATCCTCGTCTATGTACGAACAACGCTGATTGATGGCAACAACTAAATTTCGGGACAAAATTTCTTTTAACGGGTAGGTACTATGACAACCCGGAAATTTTCGACTAAATTTAAACTTTATCCTTATGTGATTCTGACACAATAATCAAAGTCAGTTAAACCGAATCTCAAAAATTTTGAACTGTGTTCATAATTTCATTTAACCTCGACAAAATCCGACGATTCACGAACGCTTATATATATATATATATATATATATATATATATATATATATGTGCATTATAACTTGAAAACGTTAACAAAATATTAAACATATAATACTTTACATTAAACGTAATTGTTTTAATATATGTAAATATTAAATATTCAGTATATTATTATATAATCTATGTTATATATTACATAAATTAATAATATGTAATATTAATTAAACGTTAAATTATAGTTATCATTACTAATATTAAAGATATAAATATTATCACCACTAATAAGATTAAGATTATTATCATTATAGTTAGTATTAGAAAGATCATTATTATTATCATTATTATAATGATTAAAATAATTAATAAGATTATTATTATTATTATTATTATTATTATTATTATTATTATTATTATTATTACTAACTTTAGTATTAGTATTAACATTATTATTATCATTAATACTAGTATTATCATTATTAATATCAATACTATAATTAGTAGTAAAATTTTTATTTTAGTTATTATTATGATTATTATGTATTCATTATTAAAATAAGTATTATTATCATTTATTATTAATATCATTATTAAACTTGATATTAATTATTATTATTATCATTATAATTATTATGATTATTAATTCTATTATATTATTATTAGTATTTTTACTACTCTTAATAATATTAAAAGTATTATTATTATTATTAATATAATAATTATTATTAGTATTATTATTATTAATATTAATTATTAATATCAATTAAAAATAATAATAAAAGTCAAAAACTATGTACTGATTATATAAATCTATTTTTTTATTTCTTTTCCTTCTGATATTGACTTATGCGATCCATAATCCAATTTTTATATATCTGCTTTTTATTTTTTTTTCTTCCATCGTGATATATTTTTTTCATCTACTGATATTTAATTTGTATCCTATCGAATTCTTTTTGCTAAAAAACAAGAGATTTCTCTGTGTTATTATTAAAATCTCACAATTCCTAAATTTCCATTATCAATTACATCTTCTAAGTGAAATTAAACAGATATATATATTTTTTTAAATCGATACCTCTGTAGCATAACTTTTTATCAATAGCTCGATCAAGAATGAAATTTCAAAATCTAGAAGTGTAGTTTTGTTAGGAATCGTTCACTAAAACTATCTGCAAAATATCATCTCCCAATTCTTCCTATCGAATTCCAATTTTGAGGTCAAACTTAAAATTCAAAAAGTCAAAGAAAGTGTTCATCATGAAATTCGAATTCAGTATGTTGTTTCTGCTGAAATTGATGGTTTACAAAGTTTCCAAGAACGATTTAGAACTTATTTCATTTAGAAATCGTGAGCTAAAACGTCCAAAAATTTGAATTTGATGTTTGTGTTCTTCGAGTGTTTTTTTTCTTTTTCTCAAACTGCTACTGCTTCAGTTTTAATCTTTTATATGTTCAACTAATTCAATCACTCCAATTTGTTTTCTGTTTTGTTATACATCCAAACCCAATCCGTTATCTCGCTTTTAAAATTTTTGGGAGGTTCTGGTCGACTGAATTGGAGAAGAAGATGATGAACACAGAATACGGGTTATATATTTTTCGGGTGATATTAAATCAAATAAACTGAAACAGAAGAATGGTTATGGGTGTTTGTGTGGAGCGAGAGGTCACTGGTTCGAGCCCGGTTTGGGGTGTTTTATTTTTTTATCCGATTATTTGAGGTAGTTTTCTTTTTAAAATTATTATTATTATTATTATTATTATTATTATTATTATTATTATTATTATTATTATTATTATTATTATTAATATTATTATTATTGTTATTATTATTATTATTATTAGTATTATTATTATAATTATTAGTATTATAATTATTAGTATTATTATTATTGTATTACTAGTATTATTATTATTACTAGTAAAAGTATTAGTTACCACTTTAGAATTACTATTATTATCATTTTGAAAACAAAACAATTTATTATTATAAATATTAGTATTAGTATCACTTCCTAAATATTAAGATTATTTTTATCATAAATACTATTATTAATATTATCACTATTATTATTAATATGATTATTACTATTGTTATTATTAAAAAGTATTATCATTTTTACAAAAGTTATCATTTTTGCTATCATTAAAACTATAGTATTATTTTTACTAATAGTATTGTTATTATTAAAATTATTATCGTTAATATCATTTTTACAAAAATTAACATTTTTGCCATCATCAAAACTATATTATTATTATTGTTATTTTTAAACCTTATTATGATTATTATCATTTTACTACTAGTATTATTATTGTTGTTACAAAATAATACAACTCACTATTCATTATCATTATTAATATTATTTTATCAAACAAATACTTATATATAGAATATATATATATATATATATATATATATATATATATATATATATATATATATATATATATAAGTATATATACACAGAAATATATAACGATTGAAATAATATATATAAACTTATTCGATTACAAGTATATGTGTTAATATATATACTTGATATAGGTTCGTGAATCCGAGGACAACTCTACACTTGTTCAGTGCCATCATACACATATTTACTACGAAATACGAAATACAGTATCGTGAGTTTTCATAGCTCCCTTTTTACATATATTTTTGGGCTGAGAGTACATGCGCAACTTTTATAACTATTTTATACATTAGACACTAGTACCAACTGTTAAACTATGCTATACCCGGCTATGTCCGACTAAGTCCCTACAGTGATATTTTTAATTGCTCGTTAAATGCATTCTTAATTATTGGGGGTAGGCCTATCGGGAGTAACGTCCCCGATACATTTGACTAAGTCTTTGTATTACTCAATAATGAAATTAAACCGACAAGTATAGACACAACTTGTCATTGGGGCAAACTTTAAACGTTTAGTCTAAATATCACGCACTGGCATAACTTTTGGATCTGCGAGATCTACTAATTGGTCCCTGCGAGACCAAGCTTATGAACAAAAATCTTGTGGTCTAACACTATTACTGAAATCGTTATTATGACAAACCTATGAACTCACTCAACCTCGTGTTGACACTTTAATGCATGTTTATTCTCAGGTACTTAAGTATTGCTTCCGCTGTGTATTTGCTAATTGAAAGCAACATTTCAACGAGTCATTCATGGATAATTTGAAAGACTTGCATTTGCTAAACTGATGATAATTGCTTGCTATGCTTGGAGTCTTCATCACATATCATATCAACTAAAGACATTTAATGCATTGTTCATTAAATACAATGTTATCTATTTATCTTCCGCTGCAAAACTTAATAAAACGTCTCATACAGAGTCGTTCTCGTTTATACAACTGTAATTTGATATAATTAGTCACAAATACCCCAGGCCCTATTTGGGGGTGTGACAAAATTTCTTTAACGGGTAGGTACTGTGACAATCCGAAAATTTCCGACCAAATTTAAAACTTAATCTTTATATGATTTCGACGCAATAAGAAAAGTCTGTTAAACTGAATCTCAAAATTTTTGAACTGTGTCATGAACTCATTTAACCTTTGACCATCTCCGACGATTCATGAACAATTAATTGAAAATAGATATGTGTGTATGTATATATAAATAATAATTCGAAATATAATTTGAAGTATTATATGTTATTGTTATTAAAAATTAGTAAAATAAAAATAGGATATTATAACAATTATTATTTAAAATATATCTCTATATATAAATAAAGTATATTAAATATAAATATTAAATGATTTTAATATTCGTTTGATGTTTCGATTGATATTAAGCCAGTTAAATTCAAACTTATGTGATTTTAAAATAAACGGTTAGCCGAAAATGAGTTTTACAAACTATAGGCTTATTAAAAATGTAATTAGAAACTATTTGTTGAATTTTAAAACTTTTCATATTTTACTTGGGGTTGGGAGTGAATAATTAATGTAATTTTTATTTAATAGTTAATGCTTGAATTTTATACCATAATGACCAAAATAAATAAATATAGTTAATTTAAAAATATGGGATATTTTCTGAACACTTTTATCCGTCACTGATTAACAAAGGACCGCGATCTAATATCCGAAATTGAAACTGTCCGGCGGCTAAACTATTCTATATTATTCTGCACGTTCTTTACATTTACATGATTGATTATTATTAATTATTATTATATTATTACTTTATTTATTATTATATGTATATATGTGTGTGTAAAAATAATTAGAAAAATGCTCAATTGACCATCTAGTACCTTATCCCTCTTCTTCAATTCATCACATCCACCACCCAAATAGTGGCCACCCTCATCCGACACTCCACCACCATACACAACCACAATCCTCGCCATATATCTCCCTCATCTTCTCTCCTTGTAAACCGAAAACTATGACTAACCATCATCACCTTGCCTTCATCTGTCGACACCCAAAAGCAATCATCCACCTCAAATTTTTTTCTTCGATTGTTTACTATTACTGTCATGGGTTCCTGTCCAAACAAGCCCATCGAACCCCATAACCAAACCACATAACCATGATTAACTACTATTGTACGCCTCCTGTGATGATTCTTGCTCGACCAAACAGGTTACGGTTTGCAACTGCAAACCAACACCTCAAACCACCTTCATCATATAAAGAACCATCTAAAGATCACCACAAAACCCAAGTTGTTGCTGCTAGTGTGTTGTCCGTCCTGCTGCTGTTAACCACCGGAATAAACAACACCACACAACAACCACCTAGTTACTGCTTCTGCTACAGCTGCAGGAGGTTTTTTGTTTCCATTAAATGAAGATGATACAATGACAGTACAGTAACGTGATGATGATAAACCGATGCTTCGATATATTGATATGTTCCTGTTACGACAGTGAAAGGTGATGACTATACAGCGACAACGATGAAGTGATGTACATGAATAATCTCAGATTATGATGATGAGTTGTTAAACAAAACCAACGACTTATAAATCTCTATGCAGGCCGTGAATTTATTTGCATAATTGGGCCACCCGTTTCCTTTTCTTTTTAAACCGTCTCACTGTTTATGTAATTGGGCCGTGGCATGTAAGTGTTATTTATTTGGGACAGTTAAAAGAGATGGTAACAAGGTAGATAATTAAATGATGTGAGGAAGATGGTGATAATGATGTCGTGATATAGTGATGATAGATGATAACGCGATGATTCCCTGGTCGTTATAAAATGAAGAAGGAGATGAAGATTAATGATGATGAAGGATGATGGTATGATGAGTGACAGTGTATGATGACAATGATGATGTATTATAGTGATACATGAAATGATAGAAAGAATGATGATGATGAATAAAAGAAGAAGAAGAAAACAGACGGATAGATATATTAGGATATAATCTGTAAATTAAATACAGAAAAGAAATGGCAGAATAATGGTCTTGGAGTGTGTGTGTTTAAGCGAGAGGTCTCGAGTTCGAGCCCGGGCAGTGGCGTATTTTTTTTAAAAGCTTGTTTCTTCAAAGGTTGTATTTTATAAACCCTTATTATTATTATTATTATTATTATTATTATTATTATTATTATTATTATTATTATTATTATTATTATTATTATTATTATTATTATTATTATTATTATTATGCTAAGTATTGTTAACATTAATATTATGATTATTATTAACATAAATACAATTTTCATTATTATTATCATAAGTATTAGTAATATTATTATTAGTAGTATTATTATGATTAAAACCAATATTGTTATGATTATTATCATTATTATTATAAACATCATTATTTCTAAAACTATCATTTTTAGCATTATTATGAAAAGTATCATTTTAGTAAAAGTATTTTTTTAATAAAAATTATTAATATCAATATAAAAATAACATTTTAAGTAAAATTATCATTTTCATTACTATTAGAATTATCATTATTATCATTATTATCATCAGTATTATTTTTTTAGAGACATTATTATTATTTTTATCACTATTATTATTATTATTATTACTATAATTAATATTTTTATCAGTATTATTATTATTAATATTATCATTATAATTGAATACAACCTTTGTTACTATTATTGATATAAAATTATACTTATAGTAATATTACATAAAAGTATGTACTAATCATATTAACGTTTTTAACAAATTCGGAATTATTAATATATACATATATATATATATATATAAATATATTGATATAACTATATAAATATTAATCATTTTATGTATATATACAAATTAAATATATATAATACATAATTTAAGATATAATATATAAATCTGTTCGATTACGATTATAAGTGTTAATATACATATAAATGATATAGGTTCGTGAATCCGAGGTCAACCCTACACATGTTCAATGCCGTCATATGTATTTTTACTACAAAATACAGTATTGTGAGTTTAATTTGCTCCATTTCTAAATGCTTTTGCAATATATATTTTTGGGACTGAGAATACATGCGCTGCTTTTATAAATGTTTTACGAAATAGACACAAGTAATCGAAACTACATTCAATGGTTGGATTATCGAATCGAATATCACCCTTTTTAGTCTGGTAATCTAAGAATTAGGGAACAGACACCCTAATTGACGCGAATCCTAAGAGATAGATCTATTGAGCCTAACAAACCCCATCCGGGTTACGGATGCTTTAGTACTTCGATTTTATCATGTCCGATGAGAGTCCCAGAATGATGGGGATATTCTAGACGCGTTATGTTAATGTCGATTACCAGGTGTTCACCATATGAATGATTTTTATCTCTATGCAGTTTGTGCGAAATGCCTGATATGAGATGATGTTTATGAAAAATGAAAATAGAAATCTTGTGGTCTATTAAAATTATGGAAATGATTAATTATGATAAATTAATGAATTCACCAACCTTTTGGTTGACACTTTAAAGCATGTTTATTCTCAGGTATGAAAGAAATCTTCCGTTGTGCATTTGCTCATTTTAGAGATATTACTTGGAGTCATTCATGACATATTCCAAAAGACGTTGCATTCGAGTCGTTGAGTTCATCAAGATTATTATTAAGTCAATTATAGTTGGATATATTATGAAATGGTATGCATGCCGTCAACTTTCGATGTAATGAAAGTTTGTCTTTTAAAAACGAATGCAATGTTTGTAAAATGTATCATATAGAGGTTAAGTACCTCGCGATGTAACCAAATATAATGTATTCGTCCAGATGGATTAGGACGGGTCGTTATAGGTGGTATCAGAGCGGTGGTCTTAGCGAACCAGGTCTTGCATTAGTGTGTCTAACTGATAGTTGTTTAGATACATTAGTGGGTCTGGACTTCGACCGTGTCTGCATGTCAAAAGTTTTGCTTATCATCCTTAAAGTCTAGACACGTCTTACTGCATTTAGTGCATCGATAGTGTATAGACAAAATTCATATCTTAGCGTATCTGCTAATCCATATCTTAGCGTATCTGTTACTGTAAACTTTATCAGACACGTTCCCGTAATTCCCTCCGTAATCTACGGGATCTTTTGTACTATGTATAGGTATTCTATGTAATTAGAATATCATCCGATATCCGAAAATTATTTTATATTGAAAAACCCTTTACTCAATCGTACGAAATGGAACTCGCCACTAGTTCAAGTCCCTCGAATTTCGACAGCTATTCCGACATGGATGTTCACCTAAACTCCGGAAGCAGCGTCACCAGAATGAATCAACCAATCAGCCATCCCCAATTCATCTTGTGGGTTTTGCAAGGCAAGTCAAGATGTTTGACACAGTGTCACTCTGATGTGTTTTGTAATAAATCATATGGTTAAATAGTTTGTATTAATAACGTAATACCTGTGATATCATATAATTATGTACTAATATATGATGTGAAAACCTTCAAGTCTTCCGCTGTGAGTGTCTTTAAAAAAAAAATGCCAGTACAAAGTACAGTGTTACAAAGATAATATATAATATACTAATATATAATAATAACCCTTATTGGCGATTCTAAATTTTGGAGGTTAATCGGGCCGGCTACAATTTGAACTTTGTGGCTTGCTCGCAATAATATTATTTTTACAGGCGAATTCTCTTGTTGGGCCTCCATTGCTCATGAAGTGAAAATTAAAGTATTCATGTGAGCTATCGCGGCTAAGTTTTGCTATTCGCACCAATCCAATGTTTGGTTTTCTTGTCCGAATCTACTATTATCACACATTTAGTTGAGCCATAGGCTACATGTCTGTTGAGGCAATTTTTTGTATTCACTTAAGCCTTTTGGTTTATTGTAATTTGATAGTTTGATGTAATGTGCTCTACAAGGTTTCTCCATCTTCTTGATGGAACTCCTTTTATTTCAATAAATCTAAGTTTTTTCGCTAAAAAAAAAAAAAACCTTTACTTTAATCTTTGAATACAGTACCACTTTGCAAATAAAATTAGATCAAATTAATAAATAAAAATCATTAAAGATGAATACAACGGCTAGAAGTATTTTCCTTGTATTTGACTCTATTTCTAACTTTATTATATTAATATTTTAATATATAGTAAGTATATAGTACTGACTTATTTTAACATATAATATATATATATATATATATATATATATATATATATATATATATATATATATATATATATATATATATATATATATATATATATATAGTGGTAGGATCAAGAGGGAATTAACCATTCGGGGGGAAGCAAAAACTTTTTTTTTTCGTTTTTTGAAAAAACTTTGTTCACGAACATTATAGATGAGATGAAAATATGAACATTTAGTAGAGACACTTTGTGATAAATGTTTTTATTTTGGCGGGAAAACGCTCGAAGAAGTAATATATAACAATTATCGTGTTTTTCGAGCGTATTTTGAGGTTTTAGCTATTGGGGTTTAGATATTAGGATTTAGATATTAGGGTTTATAGGGTTTAGATATTAGGGTTTAGAAATTTAGGGTTTAGATTTAGGGTTTAGATTTAGGATTTATATTGAGTTTTTAACACGAACGGTTTAGAGTTTAGGGTTTAGGGTTTAGGGTTTGGTGTTTTGGGTTTATGGAATAAACCCAAAACACCAAACCCTAAACCCTAAACCTTAAACCCTAAACCCTAAACTCTAAATCGGGCTAAATTTTACTTCACAAAACATGAAAAAAAAACGTTCATATTCTTCACGAACAATATTATCTTGAATGTTATTTTTGTCGATCGTTTTCCCGCCTAAATAATAACATTCATCACGAAGTGTCTCTTCTAAATGTTCATATTTTCGTGTGATCATGATGCCGGAAAAAAAAAAATTCAAAAAAAACGAAAAAAAAAAATTTTTGCTTCCCCCCGATTGGTTACTTCCCCATTGATCCTGCCCATATATATATATATATATATATATATATATATATATATATATATATATATATATATATATATATATATATATATATATATATATATAAAGTATAAAATAATTAAAATATAAAAATAAAAGGAACATATAATATATAATTATATTATATAAAAATATATATTCTTTTTTAAAAGCAAATTGATTGATATATATAAAAGAATAAAGAACACAAAAATGGAGTATTAAACATATACGAGAGATGTGATATTCACACACCACTCTTTAATCTATTTACACTTTTGTCTCATAAATTTACAGATATACTCCTGAATTAAATTGAGAGTTGAACTTATATTATTATTGTAAGTATAATTAAGTGTATAATAAGTAATTAGGTATATATGAATTAAAAAGTGGTACGTGAAAATTAACATAAATAAAAAAAAATAGTATATTAAATATAAAACTAAAAATGAACAAAATAATGAAAGGGCATTTAAACCCTGAGGACAACAAAATTTTCTGGATTTATGTTTATTTTTCCCAGTTATAGAAGACGAAGTATTCTTCTTCCAACGGTAAGTAGAGTAGTAAACTTAAAACACAATTTTAATGCACCGCCATTTTCGATTTTCAGTTTTCATTTCTTTGGCGATTTAATCAAGTTTTAGTAGAAACTACCGTTGTAAATTAAATTGCTTCAATTCAAAATCAACGTTTTTTTTTTATAAAGATTTTTTCAGCTACTACAAAAACCTACATTATACGAACACGCTGAGCTCTTACATTCTTAGTTTGTTTTTTAATTAATAGCTGAAATTGAAGCTGGATGCGAGCTGTGGCTGGATTCAGATTTTATAATCTCGATATTTCAGGTAATCTAGTTACATCGATTTGAAAATTTATGTTAATTAAGTAGCATTATTCGTTGTGGTTATGTTTCATGATGATAAATCGAATGAGTTAATGGAACAAATTCAAAGAGAAAAGGCGGATTTTGTTTGCGGTTAGGTAATTTTATTTTTTTATTTAATTAATTAAATTAATATTTGGGACTTTGGAAGATTTGGATACAGCCATTGATTTGATTCACATATAATAAAATTAAAAGTTTATAATGTTGTCAGTAGGTCAAATTTATTCCTTTATGCTTAAATTAACCCTACAAACAAATACTTATTAGATTCTCAATATCTGTGTGTATTTTTTTCTGTATTATAATAATGTATGAAGCATTGCTGTTTAGGTTCATAGATTCTGTAGTAATCTGTACCCACAAATACAGTGTTTCAATCTAAGTGCACTTAAAAAAGAATATTGTCTTTATATTATCTTTATGCAGTGTTTAATTTTAGAGTTTATCATCTATATTTCTTGTCTTTAAATGAATTTATCCCAAATGTCTAGATTAATTATTTGTGATAGTTAAGTTTTTCTTTTAAGTTAGTGGAACAAGAAGTAGAAGTAGATAAATATAAAATAGGCATTTTTTCATGAGTTCTTACAATGCTAGTAAGAAATAAGAAAGATAAATATAATGTTGGGTGCTAGTGATGACCCATAAACTATTAACTATATGTTCAATACAAACCAAATATTCAACCATTTAATATCAATGTTTAGAACAACACAATGTGTGGCATTATAAAGTAGTTGAACAAAACAAAGAATCTATGTATCTATCGTATTGTATTACTTTGAATACAAAATACAATCAAGAGTAGCACGTATATAGTAAATGAAGAATACACAAATTATATATTTATAATACTAGAGTTAGGTTAAAAGCAATTAACTACTTTGTGTGATCTCCAAAAGTATGCTTGTATTTGTGATACAATATTATAAGTCCTAGCAATTTTTTATATTGTAAGGATATGAAAAAAAATGTAAGCCTGTAGTAGTAATAATCGACATAAAACACAAAGGATCGTCCTCTTAGACATTATAGAAAAGGAGGACGACATTCCATGATTTTGGTATTTTTTTGGAAAATTCTATCTGTTATAATTCAGTAGGCTTATAACTACCTTTAGTGGTTTGATTCTTGATGTTATAATTCAGTAGGCTTATAACTACCTTTAGTGGTTTGATTCTTGATGTTATAATTCAGTAGGCTTATAACTACCTTTAGTGATTTGATTCTTGATTTAGAATACTAATAATGAAGTGTAAGAACAAAGATGATAATGGAGAGAAAGAAAGAAACACTTTGTAAGTGTGAGAAATGGTGCAAGTTTAATGCTTGCATTCATGAGTATTTATAGCCTAAAATCTCAATATAAAAATACATACTTTGTGTACCAAAATTGACTATATGTATACACCAAAATTGACTATCCATATCTATATTATTATTATTATTATAACACTCCCCCTTGGATAGCAATTTTATTTTGTTGAAGATCAACTATAAATTACTGCCTCGTTAAAAACCTTGCTAAAGAAAACCCAGTGGGAAAAAACTTTAGCTAAGGGAAAAAGAGTGCAGCATGGAGTTGACTCCCCCTCAAGTAGATATCGCTTCAGCTGTTACATCTTTTGAACATGTCTCATGCCAATGTTATGAACATGTGTTCTGAAAATAGCAGTTGGAAGTGCTTTCGTGAAAAGATCAGCAGAGTTTTTGCTAGATTGCACATATCTCATTTCAATCTGGTTGTCCTTAATGAGATTTTGAGTGTATGAGAAGAATCTAGGTGGTATGTGTTTTGTTCGGTCACTTTTGATATACCCTTCTTTCATCTGTGCTATGCAAGCTGCATTATCTTCATAGATAGTTGTTGGACTTTTATCGCGTTCTAGTCCACAAGAATCAGTAATGAGTTGTGTCATTGATCTCAACCAAAAACATTCTCGAGTAGCTTCATGTAATGCAATCACTTCGGCATGATTTGACGATGTAGCAACAAGTGTTTGTTTTTGAGAACGCCATGATATTGCAGTACCTCCATTTAGGAATACATATCCAGTTTGAGATTTAGCTTTATGTGGATCAGATAAATAACCTGCATCTGCATAACCAACCAAATCTTGTTTTGATTCGTTAGAATAAAATAATCCTAAATCAGTAGTTCCTCGAAGGTATTGAAATATGTGTTTGATCCCATTCCAGTGTCTTTTGGTAGGAGCAGAGCTGAACCTTGCCAACAAATTAACTGCAAAAGAAATGTCAGGTCTTGTACAATTTGTAAGATACATAAGAGCTCCAATTGCACTAAGATATGGTACTTCTGGTCCAAGAATGTCTTCTTGATCTTCACATGGACGAAATGGATCAGCTTCAACATTGAGTGATCTAACAACCATAGGAGTACTTAATGGTTTTGCCTTGTCCATATTGAAACGTTTCAAAATCTTTTCAGTATATGTTGTTTGATGTACAAGTAAACCATTAGGCATATGCTCAATTTGTAAACCAAGACAATACTTGGTTTTTCCGAGATCTTTCATTTCAAATTCTTTCTTTAGAAGTTGAATGGCTTCATGGATCTCTTTATTTGTACCTATGATGTTAAGATCATCAACATAAACAGCTATGATCACATATCCGGATGTTGTTTTCTTAATGAAAACACAAGGGCAAGTAAGATTATTTGTATACCCTTTGCTTATCAAGTAATCACTTAATCGGTTATACCACATACGTCCCGATTGTTTTAACCCATATAAAGATCTTTGTAATTTAATCGAATACATTTCTTTGGGTTTTGCATTTGATGCTTCTGGTACCTTAAATCCTTCAGGTATCTTCATATATATATCACTATCAAGTGATCCATATAGATAAGCAGTCACAACATCCATGAGATGCATTTCTAAATTTTTAGAAACTGCCAGACTGATTAAGTACCTAAAAGTAATTGCATCCATAACAGGAGAATAAGTTTCTTCATAATCAATTCCCGGTCTTTGAGAAAAACCTTGAGCTACAAGTCTAGCTTTATACCTTGTAACTTCATTTTTCTCATTTCTTTTTCGGACAAAAATCCATCTGTATCCTACAGGTTTCACATCTTTAGGAGTGAGAATGATGGATCCGAAAACTTTTCTTTTATTGAGTGATTCTAATTCAGCTCGTATTGCTTCTTTCCATTGAGCCCAATCATGTCTATTTTGACATTCAACCATAGATGTTGGTTCTGGATCATCATCATTATTCATGATGTCATATGCAACATTAAATGAAAATTTCTCATCAAGATTTTTCATTTCATTTCGGTTCCATAATATTTTTGAATATGCATAATTGATTGCAATTTCTGTATTGACATCATCAATCTCCTCTGCAGTAGGAGTACTGATTTGTGGTTCTTCTTGAACACTTTCTTTTACTTCATTATCAGCTGATTTTCTTTTTCGAGGATTTTTATCCTTTGAACCGATTGGTCTTCCACGTTTCTGACGTGGCAAAGATTCATGAGTGACGTTATTGCCAGCTTTTGGAATTTCAATTCGAGCTGGAGTATTTACTGCTGGTATATATGATTTTGTCACCGTTTTTGTATCTGTAAATGCATCAGGCAATTGATTTGCAAGTTCTTGTATATGCATTATCTTTTGAACTTCTGTCTCGCATTCTTTTGTGCGAGGATCAAGATACTTTAATTGAGGTTCACACCATGAAACATCATTTTCTTTATTTTTCATTTCTCCCCCTAATCTAGGGGACAATGTTTCATTAAAATGACAATCAGCAAAACGTGCTGTAAAAACGTCACCTGTCATAGGTTCAATATACCTTAATATTGAAGATGTTTCATATCCAACATATATTCCCAACCTCCTTTGAGGACCCATTTTTGTACGTTGTGGTGTCGCAATTGGAACATACACTGCACAACCAAATGTTCTAAGATGGGAAATATTTGGCTCTTGACCAAAAGCAAGTTGTAGGGGGGAATATTTATGACTTGCACTTGGTCTGATGCGAATCAATGCAGCAGCATGTAAAATTGCATGACCCCATATAGATACAGGGAGTTTTGTTCTCATTATCAATGGTCTAGCGATTAATTGTAAACGTTTAATCAATGACTCGGCTAAACCATTTTGTGTATGCACATGAGCAACAGAATGTTCAACAACAATTCCTATAGACATGCAATAGTCATTAAATGCTTGAGATGTAAATTCACCAGCATTATCAAGTCTCACCCTTTTAATGGTGTAATCAGGAAAATGAGCTCTCAATTTAATAATTTGGGCAAGAAATTTTGCAAATGCCACATTACGGCTTGATAACAGACAAACATGAGACCATCTGCTAGATGCGTCTATTAGAACCATGAAATATCTAAATGGTCCACATGGTGGATGAATTGGTCCACATATATCACCTTGAATTCTTTCAAGAAACATTGGTGATTCTTTCTCAACCTTAAGTGGTGAGGGTCTAGTTATCAATTTTCCAAGAGAGCAAGATGTACATGGAACCATTGTATCATGATGGATTTTTCTATCCTTTAGTGGATGTCCATGAGTACATTCAATAATCCTTTTCATCATTGTTGATCCTGGATGGCCTAATCTGTTATGCCATAAACTGAATACACCAGGATCAATATATTTTTCGTTAACTACCATATGTATTTCTGGTACATTTATATGTGTATAATGTAATCCAGAACTAAGTCTTGGCAGTTTTTCAACCACATGACTCTTGTCAGTGATACTTAAATATTTCTCATTTTCTGTTGTCACTGACTGATAATCATACCCGTTAAGGTATATGTCGGAGAAACTCAATAAATTTCTGCTTGACTTGGGAGAAAATAAGGCATCATTTATTAAAAATTTTGTACCATTTGGTAGTATGAAATTTGCCTTTCCTATCCCTTTTATCAAGTTA
Source organism: Rutidosis leptorrhynchoides (assembly GCF_046630445.1). NCBI lineage: Eukaryota > Viridiplantae > Streptophyta > Magnoliopsida > Asterales > Asteraceae > Rutidosis > Rutidosis leptorrhynchoides. The sequence continues at coordinate 539,048,395 of NC_092334.1, forward strand.
GCAGGTCCTGATATTGTATGTATAGTTCCTTCCGTTGGTTTTAGATCAATAAAATATTTCTCGGATTTAAGTATAGTGTGTGTAGTTCCACTGTCTGCTATACAGAGATCTCCACCACTTGATTGATGTTGTATTCCAGCAAAATTCATATTGAACTTCATATATAAGAAATAAATAGTGAGTACATTAATATTACACAATATTTTAAACGCAAATAGATAGTACTGAAACATTTAGCAAACATAATGACAAAGACAGACGATATTAAATCGTTTATTTTTCAAAAGACACACAACTTAAACATTCAAGAAATCTTCATATAAATCAGATGGTTTCTCAGTGACTGTTGGATCAATATTATCCACAAAATTTACTTCCTTTTCTTTACCTTTCAGCGAATCCTGATACATCTTAACAAGATGTTTAGATGTTCGGCAAGTATTAGCCCAGTGGCCCATTCTACCACATCTGTAGCAAGATTCTTCAGAATTTTTAGAAGAATTTTCTTCAACATCTTGTTTAATGGGCTTGTTTTGTGGTTGATATTTATATTTTCGTGGATTACTATTTCTTTGACCACCACGGCCACGACCACGACCACGTCCACGCCCATTACCATTACCATAAGGATGGTTTCTACCATAGTTATGGCTTTTGGCATGATGATGGTGATGGTTATTATAACCACGACCTTGCCCGCGTCCTTGTCCCTGTTTATAATTATTTGCAGTATTTGCTTCAGGGATTGCAAGTGTACCAGTAGGACGGGATTGCTGATTTTTCATTAATAGCTCATCATTTTGCTCTGCAACTAAGAGATATGAATTAAGTTCAGGATATGTTTTGAACTTTAGCATTCTCAAATTTCTTTGCACTGTGATGTTTGCAGCATTCATTGTGTAGAAAGTTTTCTCCATCATGTCTGCATCACTAATTTCATGTCCACAGAATTTAAGTTGTGAACATGTATTATACAGAGCTGAGCTGTATTCATTTACTTTCTTAAAGTCTTGGAACCTTAATGTTCTCCATTGTTCCATTGCAGCTGGAAGTAAAATTTCTCTTTGATTATTGAATCTGCTTTTGAGATCTTCCCATAAAACATGGGGATCTTCTACAGTCACATAATTATTTTGTAAGCATTCATCAATATGTTGATGAATAAAGCAACATGCCGTAGCTTGTTCTTTTTCAGAACAAGTGTTGTTTTCATTTATGGTTTCAAGAATGCCCATTGATTTAAGATGCATTTTTACTTTTATAACCCATGGCATGTAGTTGTTTCCAGTTGATTCTAAAGGAGTAAATTTAAGCTTTTCCAGATTCGACATTTTCTATTATCAAAAATTAAAACAAACATCATGATAAATTAGAGTCAATTTATATTCATAAGTATATAAACATTAAACATAAATTTAATATAACATAAATGATAAGTAGGTGACAGTGTCGACCATGTGTAAGCAATCATAAATAAATGTTATATAACAAAAATATAAAAATTAGTAAACATAAATGAAAATTTGGCGACAGTGTCGACCATATATTTTTTCAGGTGGTATAACCGACCTATATCATTCTGGTGGTATAACCGACCATATATCATTTTGGTGGTATAACCGACCATATATCATTTTGGTGGTATAACCGACCATATATCATTTTGGTGGCAGAGCCAACCATATTTAGTATTAAGATTATCGTGCTGATAACGTGTTATAATTCAGTAGGCTTATAACTACCTTTAGTGGTTTGATTCTTGATGTTATAATTCAGTAGGCTTATAACTACCTTTAGTGGTTTGATTCTTGATGTTATAATTCAGTAGGCTTATAACTACCTTTAGTGATTTGATTCTTGATTTAGAATACTAATAATGAAGTGTAAGAACAAAGATGATAATGGAGAGAAAGAAAGAAACACTTTGTAAGTGTGAGAAATGGTGCAAGTTTAATGCTTGCATTCATGAGTATTTATAGCCTAAAATCTCAATATAAAAATACATACTTTGTGTACCAAAATTGACTATATGTATACACCAAAATTGACTATCCATATCTATATTATTATTATTATTATAACACTATCTTTATTGTCTTATCTTTTTTTATGCCATTGGAAAATTGCTTCAAGTGATCAGCCCCTTACTATTAGTATTTTAGTATTAACTACTATTGGAGTCACAAAAATTAGTTGCATAACACAATAATGGAAGAAATACATTACTGCATTAGTTGTTAGTTATTTAGAAATTATAAGACTACTCTTATCCATGACACTTGTTATACAACCACATTGTTGTCACATCAGCTTCACCTCAACAACTTCTTCCTATCACTTAAACCATCACATTCCCTAGTATCCATGACAATATAACATACACCTTTACAATAAAATGGACCCACCAAAATTAATTAGTTAATATAATGTACCAACAAAAATGCATAATGTACAACCAAAAAAACTATAAGCTCCGTCTTCAAACATGTCAAAGTTCAACATATTAGATGGCGGTCCTCCAACGGCGCCCTCAACGGCGGGCCGTTGCTAGCAGTCTAAAGTGGTTACAATTATGAACAGGAAGTGTGATAAAATGCCCCTTGATGACATTTGACATGGAAATTTGTTGTTGATTACTTATTAACATCAAATATCAAATATCATTATAATACTTGGTATTGCTCTGCAAATCCTATAAGATTTGAATTTTATTCCAAATAAATAAATAATGGCTCTTGAAAAGAAAAGCTGAAAACTCTAATTGGAATAAGGTGGGCATTTATTCCTTAGCCAAGAAGCAAAACAGAAAAAACCAAACAAAAAGAAATTCAAGAAAGGGTAAAACTTCAAGCAACTAGTTATTTTCTTTATCCAATTCACAAATATTTTTCTTTATAATTTAACTGAAGTTATTATGTTGATTGCTTTAGTTTATTTAAAAAAGGCTCTACTACTTGACTGTTTTGGTGGTCCTGGAGACTGGGAACAATTTGGAGTTTTTTAGGATTATTTTTAACAATACATAACATGCTTTTAGTTTAAAAATACATAAAATTATCAATTGATCTTACAATTTCCAAAGAGGAAATTAAGTAGCTATAAATTGGATGATTGAAATTATACAAATTTACTTTATACCAATGAATTAATTTCTTTGCTTTTTTACAGAACAAAGGAGTGTACTTTTGCTTTATCTTTTTATCAGTGTTTCATCCTTTTCTTTTAGGATAGATTCTCCTTGTCACTAATTTTCTTTATTTTGTTTTTTGTATCATATTTTTTGTTCTCTATGAACACATAATTGACCACTGCTTTCCACTATGGAAAAAGGTTAAGCCATTACATATCTACAGTTCCTACATATGGTTCTTTAACTCACAGAAAAAATCTTAGATCTCCTTATTTAATAATCAAATTCATGATAATATCTTAATCTCTTTTATCATTGTAATCCAGAAATGATTCCCTGTTTCTTGTAAATTGATGTTTTTGCCAAACATATAAGGTCATACTCTGCTAAAAGAACTAAAGTATGGAACTTTATCTGATTATTCAATAGTCTCTACCAAAGTTTGGAACTTTATCAAACATTCATCAAGCAGATCTTGCAAGGTAACAGACAAACATATATACTCAGTTACATGCATTTTTGGTTTGTTACTTTGATCGGTTCATAACGTGTTCTTGTTGCTCTATCATATGCTGCTTATCTCAAGTTCTGTTATATTTTTTTTCTTCTATCTATTATTATTAATTCTTCTTAAACAGCATTGTGTTTTCTACTGCAACGCTTGATTCAAAATTTACCCTTTCATTTAGGTGCCTGATCAAGAATCCATTAGGGGCATAATGGTAAATTTGGTGAAGCATCAACTAATATCAGCTACCATATTCATCCTCCTACTTCACAACCTTTATATCACAACTGCTGATCTAACATCTGACGCTCAATCTCTTCTCAAATTTGCGTCAGCGGTCCCACACCTTCGAAAACTTAACTGGAATTCATCTATTCCTATTTGCACTTCTTGGGTTGGTATCAAATGCAACGATGATCAAACACGAGTTACCGCCATTCATCTCCCGGGAATCGGACTTTACGGTCAAATCCCGGTCAACACAATCGGAAAACTCGACGCTCTCAAAATTCTCAGTTTACGGTCCAATTTTCTTAGTGGAAATCTTCCTTCTGATATACCGTCTATCCAGTCTCTTCAATCTTTATACCTCCAACATAACAACTTCTCGGGTCAAATCCCGATTCTTATCTCCCCGCAAATGTCGGTACTTGATCTCTCGTTTAACTCTTTCTCGGGTAACATCCCCGACACGATAAACAATTTGACCCGACTCACTTCATTGAATCTCCAGTTCAATTCATTTTCAGGAAATTTTCCCAATATTACCCTTAACCGACTCCGGTTTCTAAACGTTAGCCATAACATGCTAAACGGATCGGTTCCAGTCTCCCTTCAGAAATTTCCAGTTTCTTCATTCGAAGGAAACACTTTCTTATGTGGGCCCCCTTTGAGTCAATGTTCAACTTTGACTTCCTCGAATGGTCTCCCGTCCATCCCAACACACTCAACAAAACATAAGAAACTAAACCTTGGTGTAATTATCGCCATTGTTTTAGGAGGCTTATTGTTCCTAGTTTTACTTTTCATGTTATTATTCTTTTGTTTTAAGAAGAAAAACGAAGATTCGGTTAGTGAGTTAAAAGTCCAAGCTGTAGCACCGGGTAAAAACGAAAAATCTGATGACTTTGGAAGTGGGGTCCAAGCAGCCGAAAAAAACAAGCTGGTTTTTTTTGAAGGAAGCGTTTATAACTTCGATTTAGAAGATTTGTTGAGGGCGTCGGCTGAAGTTCTTGGAAAAGGGAGTTACGGGACGGCGTATAAAGCTATTTTGGATGAGGAAACAACGGTGGTCGTAAAACGGATACGTGAAGTCGGGGTTCCGAAAAAAGACTTTGAACAGCATATGGAGTTTGTAGGGAGGTTAGGAAGGCACCCGAATATTGTACCGTTATGTGCTTATTATTGGTCGAAAGACGAAAAACTTCTTGTGTATGAGTACATGCACACTGGCAGTCTCTCATCTCTTTTACATGGTATGTAGTATATACATGTTTTTTGTATAGGTGGTTATATATATTGGTCGGGTTGGTTGGATAACTGGGTCAATATGTGAGATGTTTTGGGTCGGGTTGGTTGGTTGGTTGGGCTGGCCGGGTTAAACTGCATTACTTTATGTCTAGGTTGGGCAGTTTGGGTAATGGTGGTCAAGATCTTTACCGCCTTTCATAATTCGGTGTCTTAAATATAGTTATAAATATATTGAGTAATTTATTTTCAGTGATATCGACTTATTAAAAATACAGTTTGGGCGACTTTCTACCTTTTTGACCCATTTGACGTGTTCCCTTTTTTAACTAGTATTTTTACATAGGTGTGGTAAAATGACGGGTGGAATGGGTTGAGTAACGGGTCAGAACTTGTATTTTTTAGTACAGTCTTTGGTTGGGTTGACTAACCGGGTCAATACCTGAGATTTTTTGTTACGGGTTAATATTGGTCTTGCCAGGTTACACTGCATCACTTTATGTCTGGGTCAGGCAGTTTGGGTAATGGTGGTCAAGATCTTTACCGCCTTTTATAAATCGATGTCTTAAATACGGTTATAAAAATAATTTATTTTCAATGATAATCGACTTATTTAGTAAAACAATTTAGAAGGTTGCATGAATTATAAACAGAGTTTGGGCGACTTTCCACCTTTTTGACCCATTTGACATGTTCCCTTTTTAACTAGTTTTTTTACATAGGTGTGGTAAAATGACGGGTGCAACGGGTTAGAACATGTAAATTTGGGTACAGTATTTAGTTGGGTCGACCCGAACATGTTACTAATAACAGTATCTCTAACAACAGGTAACAGAGGAATAGGAAGAACACCATTAGATTGGGATTCAAGAGTAAAGATATCGCTCGAAGCTGCAAAAGGAATCGCCCATATTCACTCAGAAGGAGGTGCAAAGTTTGCCCACGGAAACATAAAATCGTCAAACATTCTTTTGACCCGAGACCTCGACGGTTGCGTATCCGATCTGGGTTTAGCCCCATTAATGACCTTTCTTCCTACCAAATCCCGCTGCATAGGATACTACGCACCAGAAGTGATCGAAACCCGAAAATTCACTCATAAATCAGACGTTTACAGCTTCGGTGTTCTCCTTCTCGAGATCTTAACGGGCAAAGCGCCTATCCCATCATCGGGTCAAGATGATGTGGTTGACCTGCCCAGGTGGGTCCGGTCGGTTGTGCGTGAAGAATGGACTGCAGAAGTATTCGATGTTGAATTAATGAAACAACAACATGTTGAAGAGGAAATGGTGCAGATGCTTCAAATTGGACTTGCTTGTGTGACTAGGGTTCCTGATATGAGACCATCAATGGAAGAAGTTGTTAAGATGATCGTTGATTTACGACTGTCGGATTCGTCTGATTATCGAGCGTCTTCTGAAGATAATAAGTCTAATGTTGTGACTCCATGATTGTCGTTTAATTTGCTATGAGAAGTGATTGCTCAAGGAAACATTGTGATTGCATTGTGCATTTGAATCAGACTACCAAAAGCTTCCATATGCAAATGTTGTTTGTTACTAGTACTATAATTGTGTTTGATTTTAAAATTGGGGAAAAAATTAGTAAATGTTATAATATATAACATATATATATATAAATGGATAGTCAATTATTGATACACAAAAGTAATATTATTGTATTACCTAAACTTGTGATATTTTTGCTATAAATAGCCATGAATGCAAGCATTAAACTTGCACCATTTCTCACACTTACAAAGTGTTTCTTTCTTTCTCTCCATTATCATCTCTGTTCTTACACTTCATTATTAGTATTCTACATCAAGAATCAAACCACTAAAGGTAGTTATAAGCCTACTGAATTATAACATCAAGAATCAAACCACTAAAGGTAGTTATAAGCCTACTGAATTATAACATCAAGAATCAAACCACTAAAGGTAGTTATAAGCCTACTGAATTATAACACGTTATCAGCACGATAATCTTAATACTAATTATGGTTGGCTCTGCCACCTAAATGATATATGGTCGGTTATACCACCTGAATAATATATGGTCGACACTGTCGTCTAATTATCATTTATGTTACTAACATTTATATTTCAATTATCTAACATTTATATGGCCGACACTGTCGCCTAATTATCATTTATGTTACTAACATTTATATTTCAATTATCTAACATTTATATGGCCGACACTGTCGCCTAATTATCATTTATGTTACTAACATTTATATTTCTATTATCTAACATTTATATGGCCGACACTGTCGCCTAATTATCATTTATGTTTACTAATATTTATATTTATGTTATATAACATTTATTAATGATTGCTTACATATGGTCGACACTGTCACCTACTTATCATTTATGTTATATTAAATTTATGTTTAATTTTTATATACTTATGAATATAAAGTGACTATAATTTATCATGTTGTTTGTTTTAATAGAAAATGTCGAATCTGGAAAAGCTTAAATTTACTCCTTTAGAATCAACTGGAAACAACTACATGCCATGGGTTATAAAAGTAAAAATGCATCTTAAATCAATGGGTATTCTTGAAGCCATAAATGAAAACAACACTTGTTCTGAAAAAGAACAAGCAACGGCATGTTGCTTTATTCATCAACATATTGATGAATGCTTACAAAATAATTATGTGACTGTAGAAGATCCCCATGTTTTATGGGAAAGTCTCAAAAGCAGATTCAATAATCAAAGAGAAATTTTACTTCCAGCTGCTATGGAACAATGGAGAACATTAAGGTTCCAAGACTTTAAGAAAGTAAATGAATATAGCTCAGCTCTGTATAATACATGTTCACAACTTAAATTCTGTGGACATGAAATAAGTGATGCAGACATGATGGAGAAAACTTTCTCCACAATGAATGCTGCAAACATCACAGTGCAAAGAAATTTGAGAATGCTAAAGTTCAAAACATATCCTGAACTTAATTCATATCTCTTAGTTGCAGAGCAAAATGATGAGCTATTAATGAAAAATCAGCAATCCCGTCCTACTGGTACACTTGCAATCCCTGAAGCAAATACTGCAAATAATTATAAACAGGGACAAGGACGCGGGCAAGGTCGTGGTTATAATAACCATCACCATCATCATGCCAAAAGCCATAACTATGGTAGAAACCATCCTTATGGTAATGGTAATGGGCGAGGACGTGGTCGTGGTCGTTGCCGTGGTGGTCAAAGAAATAATAATCCACGAAAATATAAATATCAACCACAAAACAAGCCCACTAAACAAGATGTTGAAGAAAATTCTTCTAAAAATTCTGAAGAATCTTGCTACAGATGTGGTAGAATGGGCCACTGGGCTAATACTTGCCGAACATCTAAACATCTTGTTAAGATGTATCGGGATTCGCTGAAAGATAAAGAAAAGGAAGTAAACTTTGTGGATAACGTCGATCCAACAGTCACTGAGAAACCATCTGATTTATATGAAGATTTCTTGAATGTTTAAGTTGTGTGTCTTTCGAAAAATAAACGATTTAATATCGTCTGTCTTTGTCATTATGTTTGCTAAATGTTTCAGTACTATCTATTTGCGTTTAAAATATTGTGTAATATTAATGTACTCACTATTTATTTCTTATATATGAAGTTCAATATGAATTTTGCTGGAATACAACATCAATCAAGTGGTGGAGATCTCTGTATAGCAGACAGTGGAACTACACACACTATACTTAAATCCGAGAAATATTTTATTGATCTAAAACCAACGGAAGGAACTATACATACAATATCAGGACCTGCTAACTTGATAAAAGGGATAGGAAAGGCAAATTTCATACTACCAAATGGTACAAAATTTTTAATAAATGATGCCTTATTTTCTTCCAAGTCAAGCAGAAATTTATTGAGTTTCTCCGACATATACCTTAACGGGTATGATTATCAGTCAGTGACAACAGAAAATGAGAAATATTTAAGTATCACTGACAAGAGTCATGTGGTTGAAAAACTGCCAAGACTTAGTTCTGGATTACATTATACACATATAAATGTACCAGAAATACATATGGTAGTTAACGAAAAATATATTGATCCTGGTGTATTCAGTTTATGGCATAACAGATTAGGCCATCCAGGATCAACAATGATGAAAAGGATTATTGAATGTACTCATGGACATCCACTGAAGGATAGAAAAATCCATCATGATACAATGGTTCCATGTACATCTTGCTCTCTTGGAAAATTGATAACTAGACCCTCACCACTTAAGGTTGAGAAAGAATCACCAATGTTTCTTGAAAGAATTCAAGGTGATATATGTGGACCAATTCATCCACCATGTGGACCATTTAGATATTTCATGGTTCTAATAGACGCATCTAGCAGATGGTCTCATGTTTGTCTGTTATCAAGCCGTAATGTGGCATTTGCAAAATTTCTTGCCCAAATTATTAAATTGAGAGCTCATTTTCCTGATTACACCATTAAAAGGGTGAGACTTGATAATGCTGGTGAATTTACATCTCAAGCATTTAATGACTATTGCATGTCTATAGGAATTGTTGTTGAACATTCTGTTGCTCATGTGCATACACAAAATGGTTTAGCCGAGTCATTGATTAAACGTTTACAGTTAACCGCTAGACCATTGATAATGAGAACAAAACTCCCTGTATCTATATGGGGTCATGCAATTTTACATGCTGCTGCATTGATTCGCATCAGACCAAGTGCAAGTCATAAATATTCCCCCCTACAACTTGCTTTTGGTCAAGAGCCAAATATTTCCCATCTTAGAACATTTGGTTGTGCAGTGTATGTTCCAATTGCGACACCACAACGTACAAAAATGGGTCCTCAAAGGAGGTTGGGAATATATGTTGGATATGAAACATCTTCAATATTAAGGTATATTGAACCTATGACAGTTGACGTTTTTACAGCACGTTTTGCTGATTGTCATTTTAATGAAACATTGTTCCCTAGATTAGGGGGAGAAATGAAAAATAAAGAAAATGATGTTTCATGGTGTGAACCTCAATTAATGTATCTTGATCCTCGCACAAAAGAATGCGAGACAGAAGTTCAAAAGATAATGCATATACAAGAACTTGCAAATCAATTGCCTGATGCATTTACAGATACAAAAACGGTGACAAAATCATATATACCAGCAGTAAATACTCCAGCTCGAATTGAAATTCCAAAAGCTGGCAATAACGTCACTCATGAATCTTTGCCACGTCAGAAACGTGGAAGACCAATTGGTTCAAAGGATAAAAATCCTCGAAAAAGAAAATCAGCTGATAATGAAGTAAAAGAAAGTGTTCAAGAAGAACCACAAATCAGTACTCCTACTGCAGAGGAGATTGATGATGTCAATACAGAAATTGCAATCAATTATGCATATTCAAAAATATTATGGAACCGAAATGAAATGAAAAATCTTGATGAGAAATTTTCATTTAATGTTGCATATGACATCATGAATAATGATGATGATCCAGAACCAACATCTATGGTTGAATGTCAAAATAGACATGATTGGGCTCAATGGAAAGAAGCAATACGAGCTGAATTAGAATCACTCAATAAAAGAAAAGTTTTCGGATCCATCATTCTCACTCCTAAAGATGTGAAACCTGTAGGATACAGATGGATTTTTGTTCGAAAAAGAAATGAGAAAAATGAAGTTACAAGGTATAAAGCTAGACTTGTAGCTCAAGGTTTTTCTCAAAGACCGGGAATTGATTATGAAGAAACTTATTCCCCTGTTATGGATGCAATTACTTTTAGGTACTTAATCAGTCTGGCAGTTTCTAAAAATTTAGAAATGCATCTCATGGATGTTGTGACTGCTTACCTATATGGATCACTTGATAGTGATATATATATGAAGATACCTGAAGGATTTAAGGTACCAGAAGCATCAAATGCAAAACCCAAAGAAATGTATTCGATTAAATTACAAAGATCTTTATATGGGTTAAAACAATCGGGACGTATGTGGTATAACCGATTAAGTGATTACTTGATAAGCAAAGGGTATACAAATAACCTTACTTGCCCTTGTGTTTTCATTAAGAAAACAACATCCGGATATGTGATCATAGCTGTTTATGTTGATGATCTTAACATCATAGGTACAAATAAAGAGATCTATGAAGCCATTCAACTTCTAAAGAAAGAATTTGAAATGAAAGATCTCGGAAAAACCAAGTATTGCCTTGGTTTACAAATTGAGCATATGCCTAATGGTTTACTTGTACATCAAACAACATATACTGAAAAGATTTTGAAACGTTTCAATATGGACAAGGCAAAACCATTAAGTACTCCTATGGTTGTTAGATCACTCAATGTTGAAACTGATCCATTTCGTCAATGTGAAGATCATGAAGATATTCTTGGACCAGAAGTACCATATCTTAGTGCAATTGGAGCTCTTATGTATCTTACAAATTGTACAAGACCTGACATTTCTTTTGCAGTTAATTTGTTGGCAAGGTTCAGCTCTGCTCCTACCAAAAGACACTGGAATGGGATCAAACACATATTTCGATACCTTCGAGGAACTACTGATTTAGGATTATTTTATTCTAACGAATCAAAACAAGATTTGGTTGGTTATGCTGATGCAGGTTATTTATCTGATCCACATAAAGCTAAATCTCAAACTGGATATTTATTCCTAAATGGAGGTACTGCAATATCATGGCGTTCTCAAAAACAAACACTTGTTGCTACATCATCAAATCATGCCGAAGTGATTGCATTACATGAAGCTACTCGGGAATGTTTTTGGTTGAGATCAATGACACAAATCATTACTGATTCTTGTGGACTAGAACGCGATAAAAGTCCAACAATTATCTATGAAGATAATGTAGCTTGCATAGCACAGATGAAAGAAGGGTATATCAAAAGTGACCGAACCAAACACATACCTCCTAGATTCTTCTCATACACTCAAAATCTCATTAAGGACAACGAGATTGAAATGAGATATGTTCAATCCAGCAAAAACTCTGCTGATCTTTTCACGAAAGCACTTCCAACTGCTATTTTCAGAACACACGTTCATAACATTGGCATGAGACATGTTCAAAAGATGTAACAACCGAAGCGATGTCTACTTGAGGGGGAGTCAACTCCATGCTGCACTCTTTTTCCCTTAGCTAAAGTTTTTCCCACTGGGTTTTCTTTAGCAAGGTTTTTAACGAGGCAGTAACTTACAGTTGATCTTCAACAAACAAAATTGCTATCCAAGGGGGAGTGTTATAATATATAACATATATATATATATAAATGGATAGTCAATTATTGATACACAAAAGTAATATTATTGTATTACCTAAACTTGTGATATTTTTGCTATAAATAGCCATGAATGCAAGCATTAAACTTGTACCATTTCTCACACTTACAAAGTGTTTCTTTCTTTCTCTCCATTATCATCTTTGTTCTTACACTTCATTATTAGTATTCTACATCAAGAATCAAACCACTAAAGGTAGTTATAAGCCTACTGAATTATAACATCAAGAATCAAACCACTAAAGGTAGTTATAAGCCTACTGAATTATAACATCAAGAATCAAACCACTAAAGGTAGTTATAAGCCTACTGAATTATAATAGTAAATTATAATAAGCTTTATTTATGAGCTAATAGGCCATTTTGGTTGTCTTATATGAATCCATTTTTATATATCTTATTTTATAGTTATTCTATTCTATTGATGGTTTTTACTTGTTAGTATCTTGTATGGATTATATAATGTATTATATTTGGATGTGGACGATTTATCGAGGAAAATCTTTTTTATTTACCCGTCTATATTTAACTTACTGTCCATTTCTAAATTTTAATCGAATAGAAAAACTACAGATTTGTATATTGATTGTACAACACTTTATCCGAAAGTTAATTTGATTTTGTTATGCCAATTCTAAGATTTCTTTGAACTTTTCTACTATTAAAGATGTCGTTAAAGTGTATTAATGTGTTGTACAATGGAGATCCGATAACTATTATGAATGTGGTTGTGAAATAAATTAAAATTTTTGTGTGTATTTGTTAAAATACAAAACGTCCGAGTGGAGAAAAGGTATTTCTTCGGTAAGAAACACATAGAATGCTGATAAATCAAAGCCACACGTTAATTAATATCATTAAATGATCGTTTCTCTCCACTTGCATACGTCTTTTCCTCCGAGTCAAATTGACCCCAAAATAAACGTTGATTGATACGATATCGATGTTAGATTGAGACATATTTTTCTTTTTTGTTAAAATGAATAGGAAATTGTTGAAATATAGATGTTGTAGAAATGTTGGATAAAAATGTGGAAATGATTAATATTAATAAACCCTAAATCTAAACCATGAACCCTAATTTCTAAACCATAATTTCTAAATAACATTCATCACAATGAATGTTATTTCTTCGAGCGTTTTTTAGTCAAAATAATAACATTTATCGCAAAGCGTCTTTTTTAAATGTTCATATTTTCACTCTGGATCCCCTCTCTCTCTATCTATCTATCTATTTTCACTCTGGATCCCCTCTCTCTCTATCTATCTATCTATCTATCTATATATCTATCTATCTATCTATATATATATATATATATATATATATATATATATATATATATATATATATATATATATATATATATATATATATATATATATATATAAAAGAGGGAAACACTTTTTTGGGTGGAAGTAAATTTTTTTTCGTTTTTTTGAATTTTTTTTCAGGCATCAAGATCACATGAAAAAATGAACATTTAAAAAAGACACTTTGTGATAAATGTTATTATTTTGGCGGGAAAATGCTCGAAGAGAAAAATTAAAACATGCATCATGTTTCATATTATGCTTCTGAGTTTTTTTAAGGTTTAAAAAATAGGGTTTAGTAATTAGGGTTTAGAACTTAGGGGTTAAAATGTTCATATTTTCACCAATAGGGGCAGGATCAATGGGGAAGTAACCAACCGAGGGGAAGCAAAAAAAAATTGTTTTTTTTTGGATTTTTTTTTCAGGCATCAAGATCACACGAAAATATGAACATTTAGAAAAGACACTTCGTGATGAATGTTATTATTTAGGCGGGAAAAAACGATCGACAAAAATAACATTCAAGATAATATTGTTCGTGAAGAATGTTAACGTTTTTTTTCTTCATGTTTTTTGAAGTAAAATTTAGCCCGATTTAGAGTTTAGGGTTTAGGGTTTAGGATTTGGTGTTTTGGGTTTATTCCATAAACCCAAAACACCAAACCCTAAACCCGTGTTAAAAACTCAATCTAAATCCTAAATCTAAACCCTAAACCCTAAATTAAACCCTATAAACCCTAATATCTAAACCCTAATATCTAAACCCTAATATCTAAACTCTAATATTTAAAACCTCAACATACGCTCGAAAAACACGATAATTGTTATATATTAGTTCTTCGAGCGTTTTTTCGCCAAAATAAAAATATTTATCACTTACTGTCTTTATTAAATGTTAATATTTTCATCCAATCTATAATGTTCGTGAACAAAGTTTTTTCAAAAAACGAAGAAAAAAAAAAGATTTTGCTTCCCCCCGCTTCCCCCCGATTGGTTACTTCCCTCTTGATCCTACCAATATATATATATATATATATATATATATATATATATATATATATATATATATATATATATATATATATATATATATATATATATATATATATATATATATTGTAGTGCCCCGTCCTAATCCATCTGGACGAAGTCATCAACATTTGATCCCAGAGCGATGATCGACTTCAAGTAATGTCCTTAAAATGAGCAAATGCACAGCGGAAGATTTCTTTCATACCTGAGAATAAACATGCTTTCAAGTGTCAACCAAAAGGTTGGTGAGTTCATAGGTTTATCTTAAAACAATAAAATTCATCATTTTGATAGACCACAAAATTTAAATGCTGCATGGTACAAATGGGCCCGAATCCTATACACACCTGTAATGTACATGCTATATCTTTTAAATACATTACATATTTCTCGTGTACGAAACCATTTTCATAAATCATAGTAACCGTACACATATCTTGTGCACAAAAATAACATATACATAACCTGTGTATAAAATCATTCTCTCGATATATAACATTCACATCAACTGGTGGCAATTATCATGTCCACATAATTCAATGGTGGCAATTATCATGTCCACAAAATTCAATGATGGCAATTATCATGTCCACATAATTCAATGGTGGCAATTATCATGTCCACATAATTCAATGGTGGTAATTATCATGTCCACATAATTCAATAATAATCCGCAGAACTTCTGTCTGCATAATAATTCATTCGAGGAATGTTTTGCTTGTGTTTATCTCGTCACATATTTATAAAAGCATTTCATGTATTCGCAATTCAAAATATATTTCAAAAGCATTTAATAAAGCAGTTATAAAAACAGCGCATGTATTCTCAGTCCCAAAAATGTAAAGAGTAAAAGGGAATCATGAACTCACGCATATAAATATTGTAAAACAGTTTTTAAAACAGTGCATGTATTCTCAGCCCAAAAATATAAAGAGTAAAAGGGAGCAAATGAACTCACCATACTGTATTTTGTAGTAAAAATACATATGACGTCATTTAACAAGTGTAAGGTTGACCTCGGATTCACGAACCTATATTATTCACATATTTATTAACACATAGAATTGTAATCGAATAAGTTTACATATTTTTATTGGTGATATACTTGTTATATTTAATAATTTATAGGTTTTATTAATTAATTAAGTATGTTTATTTTATATACACTTTTAAATGAATAAATAATAAAAATTTTAATATAGTTATGTTATGTGTATTAAATATATTTTTAAGTAACTATTATTTATATGATAAAATAATATTTATAATAATAAATAAAAAGTTGTTTCCTTTTATAATAATAATAATAGTAGTTCTTATGATAATTTTACTAAAATGGATGTTTTTAAATAAAATGATAGTTTTTCTACTAATGATTCTTTTAAATAATAATTTGTTGTAACAACAATAATAATACTAGTAGTAAAAATTTATAACAATAATATAGTTGTAATAATAATAACACTTCTAATTATGATAATCATGTTAATAATAATAATGATAATATAATTAATAATACTTATAATTATAATACTAATATTAATGATAATAACAATAACAATAACAATAACAATAATAATAATAATAATAATAATAATAATAATAATAATAATAACAATAACAATAATAATGCTACCTTAAAAGGGAAAGCTTCCAAAAAGAAAACAAACTGACACAGTTCGGGCTCGAACCCAGGACCTCTCGTTCCACACAACTAAAAGGACCCGTTCATATACATTATAAACGATTCACAATAGTTGATTACATTGCGAGGTATTTGACCTATATATGATACATTTTACAAACATTGCATTCGTTTTTAAAAGACAAACTTTCTTTACATCGAAAATTGACAGGCATGCATACCATTTCATAATATCCACTATCCAACTATAAATTGATTTAATAATAATCTTTGATGAACTCAATGACTCGAAGGCAACGTTCTTCGAAATATGCTATGAAAGACTCCAAGTAATATCTTTAAAATGAGCAAATGCACAGCGGAAGATTTCTTTAACACCTGAGAATAAACATGCTTTAAAGTGTCAACCAAAAGGTTGGTGAGTTCATTAGTTTATCATAATCATTTATTTCCATCATTTTAATAGACCACAAGAATTTCATTTTCAGTTCTCATAAATATACGTCCCATGCATAGAGACAAAAATAATCATTCATATGGTGAACACCTGGTAACCGACATTAACTAGATACATATAAGAATATCCCCTATCATTCCGGGATCCTCCTTCGGACATGATATAAATTTCGAAGTACTAAAGCATCCGGTACTTTGGATGGGGTTTGTTAGGCCCAATAGATCTATCTTTAGGATTCGCGTCAATTAGGGTGTCCGTTCCCTAATTCTTAGATTACCAGACTTTAATAAAAAGGGGCATATTCGATTTCGATAATTCAACCATAGAATGTAATTTCAATTACTTGTGTCTATTTCGTCAAACATTTATAAAAGCGCATGTATTCTCAGTCCCAAAAATATAAAGGGTAAAATGGCAAATGAAACTCACCATACTGTATTTCGTAGTAAAAATACATATAACGTCATTGAACAAGTGCAAGGTTGGCCTCGGATTCACGAACCTAAATTAATTATATATATTTATGTGTTGGTCAATATTTGTCTAACAAATTAAGTCAAGTCATAGTGTACCACAATCCTAATGCTCGAGACTAATATGCAAAAGTCAACAAAAGTAAATTTGACTCAAAATAATTTCCAAAAATCTATACATGATTAATATATAGTTTAAATATCGTCGTTTTATATTTTTAAATATTTTTAAAAGATTTATTAGAGTAAATAATATAATTTATTTATTAATAAATAAAGTTTTATATTAAATTTATATAATAAAATATACTTTTATATATATTAAGTAATAAAATTTATAGGGTTCATTTAATATTATAAAGATAATATGATAGGTATTATTAAAGTAAGTTATTACACGTAGTAAAATATGTTTGTATCACATATTTATTTGATAAAATAATATCTATAATGATAGTAAGTAAAAGTTGTATTATATTGTAATAATAATTATTATTATAAAATATCAATATTTATAATTACTAAGATGACATTATGATAAAACGATAATTCTAATTATGATAACTTTAATATTTACGATAATTTTTAATATTATCTTTAAAATAATAATTCTATTTAAAATAATAATAATAATGATATTTTATAGTAACAATGACATTTCTATTAAAATGATAATTTTTGTTAAAATGATAGTTTTAATACTAATTATACTTTTAATAATAATAGTAATGATAAAAATAATAAGAACGATAATTTTATCTAAATCAATATCTTATAATATTTTAATTTTATCATGATACTCTTACCCATTATTTCCTAATCGTTTCGTTTAATAGCTTTTAATCGTCTTTTATATCGTGTTCATAATAATGATAATAATAGTAATCAAAATAATTAGGTGTTACAAATATTTGTTTTAATTACACTAATATTAATAATGATAGTTACTATAACATTATTAACGATAATACTAATAATTATCTTAATGATAATATAGTAATAATAATAACAATAACAATAACCATTTTTAAATATTGATATATATATTAATAATGATAATAATAATAATAATACCAATAGAAATAATAATAATAATAATAATAATAATAATAATTGGATAATAATAATAATACTAATTATAACTTTAACGATAATAACGATAGTAATAATAAAAAAAAATAACAATTTTTAATGATAAATCCCTTTTATTGATAAAGATAATAATAATGATAATAATAAGATAAAACTAGAACGACGATAAAAACGACGATAATAATAATCATTTTTAATAAAAATATCGAAAATTCAATTGATTATAACTTCTAATCCGTTCATCGAAACCATTCGATATCTAAAGGAAAAGTTCTTAATTTTTCGCTAGCTTTCCAAGGACATGCATATCTTATACCTTATCTCAACCGCAAGTGTGACTAATTCAAGATTCAACCTAACCTGTCTAAGGGCAATATCAAAAGTACAAGCATGCATAATCCTAAATACTCAAGCACTAGTCAGGGATACACTATTAGTATGTAAAAGTTAAATTATGAGTACTCACATATCAATATTGAGATTCAATATTGCAGGAAAGGTACGTAGACGCAACGGAAATGATAAACACTATATTGACCTCACGAGCATACCCATGAACCATACTCAATCACCTCCATAGCTATAACCCATAATTTCCTTAATCATATCCCACTTGTAAAATAATTTCGAAATCACTCGGACAGCACTCCGTCGTAATATTTTATGTATACTAATAATATCTTGAAATAATACGGAGTAAATATATATATATATATATATATATATATATATATATATATATATATATATATATATATATATATATATATATATATATATATATAGTAAATCGATTGAGAGAGTTTAGAGAAAAATATTTTCAAGTTTCTATGAAATAATGAAACCTATTGAATTCTATTTATAATAGATTTTTGAATTATTAAAGTGAATTATTAAAGTATGAATTATTAAAGTGAATTATTAAAGTATGAATTATTAAAGTATGAATTATTAAAGTGAATTATTAAAGTATGAATTATTAAAGTGAATTATTAAAGTATGAATTATTAAAGTGAATTATTAAAGTTAAAGTAAAGTAAAAATAAAGTAAAGGTAAAGTTTAAGTATAGTAAAAGTATAAAACTATGTACGTATAATATGCGTATAAATATATATAATATTAATTTAAATCGTTATATATATTTAATAAAATAAAATATAAATATCGTTATCTTTATCATACTAGTTAAGTAATGAGTTGTCAAAATTGGTTCTAGATATTTATAAAAGTTATATACGTTTTAATAATAAAGTTCTTTTTAAGCTGAAAACGTTTTTGTACGTTTGAAACTAAATAGATCAATCGAGTCTTTATGAGATTCAATCTTCCACTATCCTTTGTCTAGTTCTCAATGATTGACAATTTGTTCTTATTTATAAATCACTTTACCATTTTCCGAATATTGTTAAAATGGAAAGATTTCTCAAATCAACGTGGGCCTTTCAACAGAGACTTGTAATCATAATTCAATATATCTGATAATTTAATCATTTGATCTTATCTTCTAATTCCATTGATAAACATTTTGAAACATATACAATCATATAAAGTATTTAATCTAATATTTTGTTACGTTTCAAGTTATAATATATATACACATATACATATATAATCATATTCGTTTAATGGTTCGTGAATCGTTGGAACTTGGTCGAGGTTGAATAAATGTATGAACATAGTTTAAAATTCTTGAAATTTGACTTAACAAATATTGCTTATCGTGTCGGAAACATATAAAGATTAAAGTTTAAATTTGGTTGGAAATTTCCTGGTTGTCACAACAACCACCCTTAAACCCTTACGCTGCTACTTATTTTCTGTTATAATTAGGATCGTAAATCTTTTTAATTTGTTTTTCCCTGCCTTCTTTTTAATCAACAACTTTATATCCATTCTTTTCATTTCCATTACAACATCACAGAATCATCACCATTTAACAACATTATCATAATCAAATTATCATCACCATCCCAATCATTAATACTAAGATCATCATCATCTAACATCAAACCGTTATCACTATCTCGTATCATCATCATTATCGAACACTTTTGGCCCAACAAAAATTTAGTCTTCGGCCCAAGACAAAAAAAAATAAAATAAAACCGGTGGCCCAAGATGATTTTAATCAATCGTTTTCATTTTTTTTTTTAAACAATGGCCTACTTTTGGAAAGACACATGCCAACCCATAAAGCACTCGTAAAAAAATCATATCTAAATGTTTATGTGCTTGTTATTGTCACGTACAGTTCATCATAATTCAATCAACATGCCTTTTTCTAGTGATTAAATTGGTCGGCCAATATGGAAAAAGAGGCACACAAAAGTAGTTCACACCTTGTTATTATCTTAACCGAATCACAATATTCATCTTCATTATCAATATCTCCACTACTATCATCGTGATTATTGCGGCAGTAACAACAAAAGAAGTCGAGCAGCCATAAGTACGAACGAATTAGAACTAGAAGTGATTGAGTAACAGGTGCTGTTTGGGGTGGTTGATGATGAAAGTAATTCGATGAACGCGTGTATATATATATATATATATATATATATATATATATATATATATATATATATATATATATATATATATATATATATATATATATATATATATATATATATCGTGAAAGAGTGATTCATGGTGGTCTCGGTTGACGATGGTGTGTAAGGTGGTGGTTCGTATTGATGACTCAAGATGGTGAGGGTGACTCATGATGGAAAATAGAAATAGTATAGAGATGGTTCGTTGAAGATGAAGGGTGGTTCGTTGGTGGATTGTCTTGGTGTTGATTTAAAGATAATGTGAAGGTGGCGGAGTATTCTTGTGGTGGTGATCGATTAAACATAAACGAACACATGGTGATTTGTTGTAGTGTTGATGAAGCGAAAAATATATTATGAAGGTGGTGGTTAATGTTTGTTCACGAAGAAGAATTAGAGGAAGAGAGGAGAGTATAAAGAGATTGGTGATCAATGGTTTGGCTAAAAATACCATGAACAGAGGATAATTCGTTATTATTTGTTTAATTCTCGAAATGATGTGTTAATTGAATGTGTCTCAGTGATGTACGAATTATATTACTTATATTCGATCCTAATTTGTTTGCATTGAGGCTGGATTGAGACACGTAACAATATCATACAGGAAGTACGAGCAGTACGTAGCAGATGAAGAAAAAAGATTAAAGCAGATAACTAAGTCCAACTGTCTTTGTTTGCGTCTGATTAAATGGAATCAAATTGTACTGGATTAGATACATAAAGCAAGAATTCCTACAGCACGATAACGATGGGAAACAGAATACACCTTATACTGCATTTAAATACGTATATACTGTATGCATATCCCTATATATCAGTAATTTATATATATCTGTAAAATTTGTTTATCCGTATATCTATTTGTATATATAACAGTATTTTTATGTATGTATTTTGTATCTGATTACAATCTGCATAATATATTCGTAATTTTTAATGTTACAACTAGTAATAATTATATAGATAATAATAATGGAATTAATAATATTGTTACCAATAATAATGATAATAATAATTTATATTAATAATAATATTTCTTAATGATAATAGTAATAATATTTAATAATAATAACTATAAATAATAAAAATTATAATAATAATTATAACATTGATAATAATATTATTACTGATAATATTAATAAATTGAATTTATTTTTATGATAACTATAATAATAATAATGAATATATAAGTAATAATAATGACCAAAATCATAGTCTTATTACTAAGTATAATAATAATGATATTAATATTAACATTAATAATAATAATGAATATAACAATTATATTCTAACTAATAATAATACTAATAATACTAATATTGATAATAATGAAAGTAATATTAATAATATTAATGTTACTACAACAACTATATTTTTATCTTGCAATTTTTTTTGATATATTAATATTACATGTTATAATACTTTATAATTATATCATATATTTTATATTTTGGTACATACAGAATATTTATTATTTATATCTTTCAATATATTACAATATCCATAAAGTCAATAATCGTATATATATATATATATATATATATATATATATATATATATATATATATATATATATATATATATATATATATAATTATGTTTTTGAATATCAAGTTTTAAATTATCTTAAGTTATCTTTCATAGTACTAAATCACATAATAATAATAATTTAGTTTATAATGTAATACTTATTTACATATATACTTATTTATATATACATTTTTATTTACAACAATTGTTCGTGAATCGTCGGGAATGGTCAAAGGGTAAATGCATTCATGTATTCCGTTCCAAAGTTTTTGAGACTCAACATTACAGATTTTGCTTATCATATCGAAATCAGATGAAGATTAAGTTTAAATTTGGTCGGAAATTCCCGAGTCGTCACAGTACCTACCCGTTAAAGAAATTTCGTCCCGAAATTTAAGTGAGGTTGTCATGGCTAACAATAAAAATGTTTTCATGACGAATATGAGTTGATAGATAGAGTTTTATTACCATAGAGTAATATGGATAAAACAATTCGTTTATGTGAGGAGTACGGGTGAAGCTATCACAAAAGATTGAGATAGAGATTTAACTTTTGATGTAGCCACGGTGGATTTCTGGAATTTAAGGGATTTAGGATTTCTTAAATTAAATACAATCATCTGTCTTGATTGCTTTGTCTGGTATTTTCACTATAAATGAATTTCTTCCATTCCATTAATTTCCACCACTTCAACACTTTCTTTCTTAACTCCTATTTCCAAGAATTGTGAAAATGCTTAATCCACTTCTGATTCTTGTTCTTGTTCCGACTATCGTATCTGTATTTATTCTTTTCCAACTCCCACCGGAGGATTCTATTCACTTCTACTATTACCTTGGGGTTATAGTATTTCTAATTCCCCCGTGTCTTTATCTTGCTATACGTATTGATATACATGGTTTGTAATTTCCGTGTTTGTGATCGGCTTCATATTTCTTGTCATGTTTCGGAGCTCCATGCTCTTGTTTTTCTCTTCTCGACTATAATTTAAGCGAATAATGATCCAGAATTCATAGATATAGAGTTTCGAATGAACTTAGTGTTCTAAACAAGAAAGAACGTAATAGTACGATTTGATTTTAAAATTTATCTGAATCACTGAGAATAGAACTATCAAGAATATACTTCCTTGATATGTTCAGAAGTTAAGCAGAATGAAAGAGTTATGTAACATGGCACATGATGACGTTATGATCTGTGAATCATCACGTTCCATTAGAAACTCAGCATGACTTACTGTAATATAATCACGTTGATCAAGTGTCAATATATTATACTAACTCATGCATCAGTTCCCAACATTACTTCAATAGCATTCATATTTTAAGCTCGAAAGTTTACAGAATATAGAAACTAACAGTTTCTATATGATGTAACACTGATAGCACTAAGAGATTAATGATTTCAGATAAGAATAGTTATGAAAATATCTTCAGAAATATGGAAGAAATTTATAATGAAAGATACGATGATTTCTTGGAATTTTTAATATCGAAGGATGGTGAAGAAAATTTGTCCACAAGATTTTGGAGTCAGAAGCAAGGTATTCGCTAAAGATTTTATCAGAAACAGAATCATCAGGATTCTTAATGTATAAGTTTAGTCCTTATGATTTGTTCATAGACTCCTTCGTAGTTTGCTCAATCAGTTTTTCAGTTTCAAACTTTTTCTGAGCTTTGCCAACATACAATTCTTTATCAACAACTTTTGGCTGTTGAGGTCGTTTACAGTCTTTGTTGCTTCATTCAACTTTTCAAAATTCAGAGTATTAATTCGCAGACTGAGTGCTTTTCAGAATTTTAGAATGGAAGATCATAATTCTAATAGATAAATGTTATATATATACATATAACTGTTGATGCAGACATGCAGTGAGGTTTCAAAATACTGATTGCTAATTCTCAATAATTGGTATGGCAATTCTTGTTTACAAAATGTGGATGAGTATATGATAGGGTTTCGATAAATATAATGATTTTTCGGAAAGTCAAAGATCAATGAAGTTGTTGGTAAGTTTACTGCTATTGTGGCGGAATATAAAAGGTTATCCGGTAACAATGACGAAAGGGCATTTGCATACATCAAGGTTATAATAAGACTTACTCGAATGAAAGGTCGCTGTTGATTTGCTGGAGCTGTGACAAAATTGGCTAATTTGAAAAGGAGTTACAAAGTTATTTTCGATAATGACTATGCCAAAGAAGCTAACACAGATACTTGTTAAATGTTCACTCAATTTCCACGAGTTTTTCAGGTGCATAATTATGTGCATAATTCTTTCCTTCCGTAGATGAAGTGCGGTTGGTTCGTCCTCTCGATTGAGATGTTTTCAAGAATCATGAAAGGTTTGAACGCAGATTGGAATCGTGAAGATACAAATAAGGTTTAAGATGAGATCAAGTGGCAAATTTGAAGAATTGTTTAGTTTCATATGTTATAATTAATATTTCAATTTATTTTAATTGTCCAATGTTGGCAGTCCACAGTTAGCAGTCCACAATTAGTAATTCAATAATTGTAGTTTAATATATAATATTCAAATTAATTAATACATGTCGTGACCCGTTATATACAGGTCTCAGACTCGATCACAACTCAAACTATATATATTATTATAGAATCAACCTCAACCCTGTATAGGGAACTCGATCATTACTGCATATAGAGTGTCTATGGTTATTCCAAATAATATATATATAGATGCGTCGATATGATATGTCAAAACCTTGTATACGTGTCCCGATATTTAAAGTGCGTAAAATAAATAACAGAAATTAAATGATGATAAAAAAAAATTGCGATAAATAAATGTAATCTGTTAGCTAGGAACAGTTAGCGTGAATTCTTAACAAAATTTTCTCATAGTTAATTTGTTTGTTTCTAACAAATTTTATTTTGTCCAATGTTTTCTTCATTATGTCACTTGTTGGATTCTGATAAGTCAAGATCCAAATTTGAAATTGATTGAAAATAGTTATTTTGTGGTGAACAGATTCGTATATCGGTGAATGTAAGTAGGATGGTAAATGACTGTTGAATCAGATTCGAAGAATGTACTGTGTAACTTATTAATGTGAAATCTAAATATTCCTCGGGTATTACCTATCCGTTAAAATATTTTCACCATTAACATTTTGTACAAAAGAATTTTTAGTTACAATTTTTATGAAAACATATATACATATATATTTTCTTCAGATGTAATCATGGATTTAATGAGTTAATATGATATTAATCTCATTTGCTTTTCGGTTTGAGTTAGAATAAGTAATCTCTAAAACTATTAGGAACCACATATTCTTAACAGAATATTAATGAAGTTATGGATCAATACTTCATCGTTCATTGTTGTTGGCACTCCTCGGTATCTTTGGCGCGTATGATGTTGATGTTCGAGGTATAGATTTTGATGTTGAGGTGTGGGATGTGGATGTTGCTGTTGGTGGTGGTAATGGTACCAGTGATGTTGCTGAAGCTGGTACGTTTTGCACCATATTTTTCAAGGCTACAACTCGGGTGCGAAGTTCGTTGACTTATTACTCCGGGATGATTGTCGGTAGGAATGAGGGAGTGAATAAGGTTTTGAATTTGAGATAGTATACAATCATGGCGGATACTCTAGAAATGAGAGAGAAAATAGTATTATGAACAGATTTGCCGGTAAGTGATTCAGGTTCTTCGCCAAGAGGTGAATTCGGTTGGTGGAAAGAATCACCTTCTTCGTGTCTCCATTGATTCAGTTGACAACGAACCCATCAGATGAATTGGTTGGTCCATTCCGGTCATACTGCTTTCGGAGCTTGAGTAGGACTCCATATCGGAATCCGAGGGACTTGAACTAGTGGTGAGTTCCATTTTGTACGGTTAGATAAAGGGTTTTCAATATGAAATGATTTTCGGATATCGGGTGATATTCTAATTACATAGAATATCTATATTTAGTACAGAAGATCCCGTAGATTACAGAGAAAATTAAGGAAATGTGTCAGACAAGGTTTAATGTGAATGGATATGAATTTGTCTGTACATCATCTATGCAATAATTGCAATAAGATGCGTCGAGACTGACAATGATAGATAGATATTTTTTGACAAGAAATGATAAGCAAAACTTTTGACATGCAGACACGGTCGAAGTCCAGACTCACTAATGCATCCTAACGACTATCAGTTAGACTCACTAATGCAAGACCTGGTTCGCTAAGACCACCGCTCTGATACTACCTGTAGTGCCCCGTCCTAATCCATCTGGACGAAGTCATCAACATTTGATCCCAGAGCGATGATCGACTCCAAGTAATGTCCTTAAAATGAGCAAATGCACAGCGAAAGATTTCTTTCATACCTGAGAATAAACATGCTTTCAAGTGTCAACCAAAAGGTTGGTGAGTTCATAGGTTTATCTTAAAACAATAAAATTCATCATTTTGATAGACCACAAAATTTAAATGCTGCATGGTACAAATGGGCCCGAATCCTATACCCACCTGTAATGTACATGCTATATCTTTTAAATACAGTACATCTTTCTCGTGTACGAAACCATTTTCATAAATCATAGTAACCTTACACATATCTTGTGCACAAAAATAACATACACATAACCTGTGTATAAAATCATTCTCTCGATATATAACATTCACATCAACTGGTGGCAATTATCATGTCCACATAATTCAATGGTGGCAATTATCATGTTCACAAAATTCAATGGTGGCAATTATCATGTCCACATAATTCAATGGTGGCAATTATCATGTCCACATAATTCAATGGTGGCAATTATCATGTCCACATAATTCAATAATAATCCGCAGAACTTCTGTCTGCATAATAATTCATTCGAGGAATGTTTTGCTTGTGTCTATCTCGTCAAACATTTATAAAAGCATTTCATATATTCGCAGTTCAAAATATATTTCAAAAGCATTTAATAAAGCAGTTATAAAAACAGCGCATGTATTCTCAGTCCCAAAAATGTAAAGAGTAAAAGGGAATCAAATGAACTCACGCATATAAATATTGTAAAACAGTCGTTAAAACAGTGCATGTATTCTCAGTCCAAAAATATAAAGAGTAAAAGGGAGCAAATGAACTCACCATACTGTATTTTGTAGTAAAAATACATATGACGTCATTTAACAAGTGTAAGGTTGACCTCGGATTCACGAACCTATATTATTCACATATTTATTAACACATAGAATTGTAATCGAATAAGTTTACATATTTTTATTGGTGATATACTTGTTATATTTAATAATTTATAGGTTTTATTAATTAATTAAGTATGTTTATTTTATATACACTTTTAAATGAATAAATAATAAAAATTTTAATATAGTTATGTTATGTGTATTAAATATATTTTTAAGTAACTATTATTTATATGATAAAATAATATTGATAATAATAAATAAAAAGTTGTTTCCTTTTATAATAATAATAATAGTAGTTCTTATGATAATTTTACTAAAATGGATGTTTTTAAATAAAATGATAGTTTTTCTACTAATGATTCTTTTAAATAATAATTTGTTGTAACAACAATAATAATACTAGTAGTAAAAATTTATAACAATAATATAGTTGTAATAATAATAACACTTCTAATTATGATAATCATGTTAATAATAATAATGATAATATAATTAATAATACTTATAATTATAATACTAATATTAATGATAATAACAATAATAATAATAATAATAATAATAATAATAATAATAATAATAATAATAATAATAATAATAATAATAATAATAATAATAATAATAATAATAATAACAACAACAATAACAATAATAATGCTACCTTAAAAGGGAAAGCTTCCAAAAAGAAAACTAACTGACACAGTTCGGGCTCGAACCCAGGACCTCTCGTTCCACACAACCACCCTTAAACTCTTACGCTGCTACTTATTTTCTGTTATAATTAGGATCGTAAATCTTTTTAATTTGTTTTTCCCTGCCTTCTTTTTAATCAACAACTTTATATCTATTCTTTTCATTTCCATTACAACATCACAGAATCATCACCATTTAACAACATTATCATAATCAAATTATCATCACCATCCCAATCATTAATCCTAAGATCATCATCATCTAACATCAAACCGTTATCACTATCTCGTATCATCATCATTATCGAACACTTTTGGCCCAACAAAAATTTAGTCTTCGGCCCAAGACAAAAAAAAAAAAAATCCGGTGGCCCAAGATGATTTTAATCAATCGTTTTCATTTTTTTTTTAAACAATGGCCTACTTTTGGAAAGACACATGCCAACCCATAAAGCACTCGTAAGAAAAATCATATCTAAATGTTTATGTGCTTGTTATTGTCACGTACAGTTCATCATAATTCAATCAACATGCCTTTTTCTAGTGATTAAATTGGTCGGCCAATATGGAAAAAGAGGCACACAAAAGTAGTTCACACCTTGTTATTATCTTAACCGAATCACAATATTCATCTTCATTAACAATATCTCCACTACTATCATCGTGATTATTGCTGCAGTAACAACAAAAGAAGTCGAGTAGCCATAAGTACGAACGAATTAGAACTAGAAGTGATTGAGTAACAGGTGCTGTTTGGGGTGGTTGATGATGAAAGTAATTCGATGCACGCGTGTATACATATATATATATATATATATATATATATATATATATATATATATATATATATATATATATATATATATATATATCATGAAAGAGTGATTCATGGTGGTCTCGGTTGACGATGGTGTGTAAGGTGGTGGTTCGTATTGATGACTCAAGATGGTGAGGGTGACTCATGATGGAAAATAGAAATAGTATAGAGATGGTTCGTTGAAGATGAAGGGTGGTTCGTTGGTGGATTGTCTTGGTGTTGATTTAAAGATAATTGTAACACCCTGTTTTTGTTTTTGATTTTGCAGTAGGTCGGGACACCCTCCAGATATGAGGGACGCCGTCCAGCAACAAAAGGTGGGACACCGTCCTGATAGGGGGACGCCGTCTAGCAACAAAAGGTGGGACGCCGTCCAAAGTTTGGGACGCCGTCCAAACGGTCTGTCGAGCCAGCTGTTTTGATTATTTTAAAAGGTGTAAAATGGTAAAATCACTTAGATGCCGGTTTGGAGCCTTCAAGGCTGGTTCCTTGGTCATTTGTGGATCATATTTCATCCTCACAAACACTCCCAACATTATCTAGAGAGAGAGGAGAAGTTCTATAGAGAGAGGTGGATTTGGAGAAGAAGGAGTCGGATTCTCGCAAAAGCTCGGGTTCTAAAGTTGTTCATCTCGCTCCTAGCTACGTTGTGGTGGTATTGGTAAGCTCAAACTCCGAATTTCATTTGTTAGATTTGATGTTCAAGTTAGGGTTTTGAGCTAGATTGTTGTGAAACCCTTTTTAGATGATGAAGTAGGTTCATGGTGACTTGTTAATCTTGTCACTTGGCGGGTTTTGGGTCGGTTGACGATTTGGCCTTGTTTAGGGTTTGATAATGAGTTTAATCACTAGGTTTAGTGATTATGGAAGTGTTGGAACACTTTTGGGTGTGTTTGGTTGCCTAATTTTGAAATGGGTCAAATTAGGGTTTTGGTGTCAAAATGGGTATGACACGTGTTTAACACTTGTGTTCGGTCTTAATCGGTGTGTTAGGACCATTTTCACTCGTCTTAGTGGATATTGGTTAGTTTGGGCGCGTTTCGTGCTTGGAAGTGCAAATGGGTTGGATTTGCACTAGGTGTCAATTGGGTTGGTTTGTAAGTCAACCCTAATTGTGTTGTTGCGTTTGTGATAATGGAATAGGTACTTTCCATTTGGCGCGTTGCGAATTACTTGGAAGCATTCATCAAGGCGACTAGGTGAGTGTTAATATCCTATGTACATATGTATGTGTAGGATGGGTGCGGGTCGGGTGAAGTGATTCTCGGCTATAGAGCTCACTTCACATATAGGTGGATTTGATGGACCTTTGTATAAGTCCAATTGGCACGGTTGTGCATTTTGGTTGACCACTTTGGTGAGGTGCACACTTTGTGTGTACGTTATCACATGGGCGTGTGAGGTGGACTTATATAACCCCAATGACGAAGGGTTAATATAGTGAGTGGAATAATTATATGCGTAGATATATAATGTATTTATTTGTTGTAGCGTGAAATGCGTAGTGTCGAGGTGTTAAGACACCACGTTTCACGTGACGAGTGAAGCATCGAGGTGTTAAGATGCCACTCGGGGTGAAGCATCGAGGTGTTAAGATGCCACCTAGGGGTGTAGTGTCGAGGTGTTAAGACACCACTCCTTAAAATAATGAGTGAAGCATCGAGGTGTTAAGATGCCACTCGGGGTGAAGTGCCGAGGTGTTAAGGTGCCACCTAGGGGTGTAGTGTCGAGGTGTTAAGACACCACTCCGTAAAATAATGAGTGAAGCATCGAGGTGTTAAGATGCCACTCGGGGTGAAGTGCCGAGGTGTTAAGGTGCCACCCCAGGGGTTAGTGATACGAGGTGTTAAGTACCCTAACGGATGTTATGAACATCGATGACTTGTTTCGCGAAGTCATTCCCTTGCGAAGATTTGGTTAACCATGGTTATTGTGTTGTAAGAGTAAGCAAATTATGTTATTCGAGATATATATATATATATATATATATATATATATATATATATATATATATATATATATATATATATATATATATGTAACGACCCGTCAAAATCGCTATTGACGCGACACGTTAATCATTGATTCCACAGTGAGGTTTTAACCTCTATATGATACGTTTTGAAAAAATATTGCATTCATTAAAATAAGTGACTTTCTAAACATAGAAAGTTATAAACATGTGGGCGAGTGCTTAGGTATAAGCAAAACCCCGAAATACATAAGTCTTTAATTTACAGGTTGACATCACAGTCCAATTATTTATTACACAACGCAGTTTTATTTTGAATGCAATAAACTTTGTACAAAGCATGAGAGACTCCATGCAGGCAACAAGCACATCACAGCGGAAGCATTCTAAGGACCTGAGAATAAAACATGCTAAAAAGTCAACACGAATGTTGGTGAGTTATAGGTTTAATTGCTCGAGTCATAAACATATATAAAGATAGACCACAAGATTTCATCAAAAGTTTATCAATAGATTCTACGTAACAGAGCACCCTGGTAACTAAACTTAACGCTATAGTGATAATTACCCCATTCGTTTTAATACACGCAAACCAACGTGTCTTAAACTCAAATAACATACGTCCGTTAAAAGGCTAGCGCTCTAGCTCGGACGGGGATGTCAAGCCCTATGGATCCATATACAATTATTCGCGCCCACCAGTCCATATCCTATGTACTGGCAGCTACTAGTTACCAAAGCTAAGGGATTTTAGGTTTAACTCAGTGTAAAATTTAGTATGTACTTGTATCTTATTGCGTTTAAATAAATTGCATATATTCTCAGCTCAAAAATATTTAAAGTATTTAAAAAGGGAGACTATAAACTCACTGTTCAATATTGAGACTCAATATTGTAGGCAAATTGCGTAGACGTAATGATGGTAGACGACTGTATGGTTGGCCTTGGATTCAAGAGCAATACCCCGAACAATACCCAATATTTCCTTAGCTTAAAGCGGTTTGAAACCCGAATTAAAAACACCCTCTTATATACCTTATTATTATTAAACTTAAATTTAAAATTATAATTATAATATAAATATAAATATTGAGAGATAAAACTCATGTGAAAAAACTTCGTCGAACAAACTGCGTATTTATATTACTTTTCGATTTACTGTAGCTCATGCGATCGCATGAGTTTTCAGTGTTTTTGCCATGCGATCGCATGGCCGCCTTTTCCGTTTTTGTTTGTTAGTTCGTCGACATCAAATAGTGTACTGTAGCAAATAGTGTTTTACTGTAGCAAATAGTGTTTTACTGTAGCAAATAGTGTTTACTGTAGCAAATAGTGTTACTGTAGCAAATCACTGTAGCAAATAGTGTTTTACTGTAGCAAATAGTGTTTTACTGTAGCAAAGTAATTTTACTTGTACATATATATATAAATACATATAATTGTTCATGAATCGTCGAGAGTAATCAAAGGTAATTGTATATATGAAACAGTTCTAAAATTTTGAGACTCAATCTAACAGACTTTGTTTAACGTTTTAAAATAATAAATCGTATAGAGAATTGTTTTAAATAAGTCCAAAAAAAATTCGGGTCATCACAGTACCTCCCCGTTAAAGAAAATTTCGTCCCGAAATTTTGAGTAGTACCTGTTTCATGAGCGATATCAGTGAACAAATGTGGATACTTTTGCTTCATTTGATCTTCACGTTCCCAAGTAAACTCGGGTCCTCGTCTTGCATTCCAACGAACCCTAACTATCGGTATTTTTCTTTGTTTTAATTGTTTGACCTCACGGTCCATGATTTCAACAGGTTCTTCGATAAAATGGAGTTTATCATTGATTCGTATTTCGTCAAGAGGAATTACGACATCCTCTTCAGCTAAACATTTCTTTAAATTTGACACGTGAAATGTGTCATGAACACTACTAAGTTCTTGCGGTAGCTTTAATCGATAAGCAACTGTTCCAATTCTTTCGGTGATTTCAAAGGGTCCTACGTACCTAGGACTTAGCTTTCCTCGTTTACCGAATCGTACAACGCCTTTCCAGGGTGACACTTTTAACATGACTTTGTCGCCCACTTGAAATTCTAGCGGTTTTCTTCTTACATCAGCATAACTCTTTTGGCGACTCATGGCCGTTTTCAATCGCTGTTGTATTTGAATGATCTTGTCGGTGGTTTCATGAATAATTTCTGGTCCAGTAAGTTGTCTTTCTCCTACTTCACTCCAACAGATAGGAGATCTGCACTTTCTACCGTAAAGTGCTTTAAATGGCGCTGCGTTGATGCTCGTATGATAGCTGTTATTGTATGAAAATTCTGCCAACGGTAAGTGTCGATCCCAACTGATTCCAAAGTCAATCACGCATGCCCGTAACATGTCTTCCAATGTTTGTATTGTTCTTTCACTTTGACCATCTGTCTGTGGGTGATAAGCAGTGCTCATATCTAATCGAGTTCCCAAAGCTTTTTGTAATGACTGCCAGAAACGTGATGTGAATCGGGTGTTGCGATCAGATATGATAGAGATGGGTACACCATGCCTGGAAACCACTTCCTTCAAATATAGGCGTGCCAATTTCTCCATACTGTCTGTCTCCTTTATTGGTAGAAAGTGAGCTGATTTAGTTAGACGATCAACTATCACCCAAATAGTATCATGACTACTTGCAGTCCTTGGCAATTTCGTAATGAAATCCATGGTTATTCTTTCCCATTTCCACTGCGGAATTTCTGGTTGTTGCAGTAATCCTGACGGCTTTTGGTGCTCAGCTTTGACCTTTGCACACGTTAAACATTTGCTTACATAAGTAGCAATTTCTGTTTTCATATTAGGCCACCAATAGAACTTCTTGAGATCGTGGTACATTTTTCCATTTCCTGGGTGAATTGAGTACCTCGTTTTGTGTGCTTCATCCAGTACTAGTTGCCTTAGGTTACCATGTCTTGGTACCCATATCCTACCAGCAAAATACAGGGTTCCATCGGCTTTTACTTCAAGCTATTTTTCTAACCCTCTGCTCATTTCGCCTTTTTCATTTTCTTCTTTTAAAGCTTCTAACTGTGCTGCTTGAATTTGCTTTGTAAGATCGGTACGAATTGTAATATTCAAAGCTCGGACCCTAAGAGGTTTTACTCTTTCTTTTCGACTTAGGGCATCAGCTACAACATTAGCCTTTCCGGGGTGGTAACGGATTTCACAATCGTAATCGTTTAACAACTCTACCCAGCGACGTTGCCTCATATTGAGTTGTTTTTGATCAAAAATATGCTGAAGACTCTTATGGTCGGTGTACACTGTACACTTGGTGCCATATAGATAGTGTCTCCATATTTTGAGTGCAAAAACTACAGCTCCAAGTTCCAAATCGTGTGTCGTATAGTTCTTTTCATGAATTTTTAGTTGTCGTGAGGCATATGCGATAACTTTTGTGCGTTGCATTAATACACATCCTAAACCTTGGCGCGAAGCGTCACAATAGATCACGAAATCATCATTTCCTTCTGGTAATGACAAAATGGGTGCAGACGTTAACTTCTTCTTTAATAACTGGAATGAGGATTCCTGTTCCGTGGACCAATCATACTTCTTTCCCTTTTGAGTTAATGAAGTTAAGGGTTTGGCGATTCTAGAGAAATCTTGAATGAATCTTCGGTAGTAACCAGCAAGACCTAAGAATTGGCGGATTTGTGTTGGAGTCTTCGGTGTTTCCCATTTACTAATGGCTTCGATCTTGGCAGGGTCAACTTTAATTCCATGTTTACTGACAACATGTCCCAAAAATTGTACTTCTTGTAACCAGAAATCACACTTCGAAAATTTTGCGTACAATTCTTCTTTCTTGAGTATCTCTAGTACCAGTCTTAAGTGTTGCTCATGTTCTTCCTTGTTCTTCGAGTAAATCAATATGTCGTCGATAAAAACAATGACAAATTTGTCTAAATACGGTCTACAGATGCGATTCATTAGATCCATGAATACTGCTGGAGCATTAGTCAATCCAAAAGGCATGACTAGAAATTCATAGTGACCGTAACGGGTTCTGAACGCGGTTTTAGGAACATCTTCTTCCTTCACTCTCAGCTGATGATAGCCGGAGCGTAGATCAATCTTGGAATAAACACTTGATCCTTGTAATTGATCAAACAAATCATCAATCCTCGGTAATGGGTACCGATTCTTGATCGTTAATTTGTTTAATTCTCGGTAATCTATGCACATTCTCATAGA
This sequence comes from Rutidosis leptorrhynchoides, assembly GCF_046630445.1. Taxonomy (NCBI): domain Eukaryota; kingdom Viridiplantae; phylum Streptophyta; class Magnoliopsida; order Asterales; family Asteraceae; genus Rutidosis; species Rutidosis leptorrhynchoides. The sequence goes on from NC_092334.1 coordinate 539,083,779, forward strand.
TCCATCCTTCTTCTTGACGAACAGAATAGGAGCACCCCAAGGTGAAAAACTGGGACGAATAAATCCACGATCCGATAATGCTTGCAACTGGTCTTGTAATTCTTGCATTTCTGAAGGTGCAAGTCTATATGGGGATCGGGCTACAGGTGCGGCTCCTGGTATGAGATCAATCTGGAATTCTACACATCTGTGTGGAGGTAGCCCCGGTAATTCTTCTGGAAATACTCCAGGATATTCTCTTACAACCGGCATGTCATCAATGCTTCTTTCTTCAGTATCGATCTTCTTTACGTGTGTCAGAATAGCATAACAACCTTTTCTTATAAGTTTCCGAGCCTTCATACAGCTGATAAGGTTCAGCTTCGAGTTGCTCTTCTCCCCATAAATCATTAATGACGTTTCATCCTTTCGAGGGATGCGGATCGCTTTCTCAGCGCAAACAACTTCCGCTCTTGTTTTGGACATCCAGTCCATGCCAACGATTACGTCAAAACTTCCTAATTCTACGGGTATCAAATCGATTTTGAAGGTTTCACCAGCGAGATTTATTTCGCAACCATGGAAAATTTTATCGGCTTTTATCAGTTTACCATTAGCTAATTCAATAGTATATTTATCGTCTAGAGGCAATGATGCACATTTTAGTTTAGAACTGAAGTCTTTACACATATAACTTCTATCAGCACCCGTATCAAACATAATAGAAGCTAGTTGATTATTAATGGTAAACGTACCCGTGACAAGATTAGGATCCTCACGTGCTTCACTGGTACTAACATTAAATGCCCTTCCACGTGCGGGTTCTTTGTTCTTCTCCTTATCAGGGCATTGATTTATAAAGTGACCAGACTTCCCGCATCGAAAACATTTCTTGACATCGGTCGGTTTTGTCTTTACTTCAGAAACGGTGGCATAACAATCTTTCGCCACATGTCCTTTCTTGTTGCACTTATCACAAATCACTTGGCAATAACCTGCATGATGTGTGTAACATCTTTTGCAGAACGGATGAGGTCCCTTATAGTTTGGACTTGCAGTTGCCCCATCTTGTTTACCTTTAAAAGTTTCTTGTTTCTTCAGGTGAGTACTTTTGCCCTTATAGTCTTCCCATTTCCTCTTTCCTTCAGTTGTCTTGACTTCGGTAATTGGTGCCTTAACAGAACTCTCTGTGATCTGGTCCATGAGTTGGTGTGCCATTGTCATGGCTTCCTGCATCGTATTCGGTTTGGACGATGTAACATTTCCTTTGATATTGATCGATAAACCGTCAATATACATTTCTATCTTTCGTTTCTCGTTTGGCACCAATTCGGGACACAACAAGGCTAGTTCCATGAAACGCTTTTCATAGTTATTGAGATTCGCGCCGATAACCTTCAGATTACGTAACTCAGATTCCATTTTTCTGATCTCGTTTCGAGGACAGTACTCCTCGATTAGCATCTTTTTCAGTTCTTCCTAAGAGATATCATATGCCGTATCTATTCCTTCTACTTTAGCATAATTGTTCCACCAAGTAAGTGCACCGTCTTGCAACGTGCACGAAGCATACTTTGACTTGTCTCCGTTCGCACAATTACTGATTTTGAAAACGAACTCCATCTTTTCAAACCATCGGGTTAGACCGACTGGTCCCTCGGTTCCACTAAACGTCTGTGGTTTGCATCCTTGAAAAGTTTTGTATGAGCATCCGTTTCGTGAGTTTGTGTTTACGGCTGCTGCTTTGGCTGCTGCTTCGGCTGTTGCTTTTGCTGCCTCGGCTGCAACAATTCTTTCATTCACACGTTTCTCGACTAGTTCCTCGAACTCAGCATCCGACATTTGAGACATGTTTCTTCAATAAACACAACAGAGATAATTTAATCATATAGAATATTACAGGTAAAATGAGTTGTCAATAGTTAATCGTAGCATACTAATAATATGAACCAATTATTATAAAAGCCTTTTCTTCTTATTAGCATTTTATAATTATTTCTAGGGTATTACCTACCCGTTAAGTTCATACATAATAGCTAGTACAAAGAATTAACTACTAAAATCCTAATAATATTCCACTATGAAAAATTATAGCGAGTTACTACATTATTATTTATATAATAATAATAATAAGAAGTAGTAATAATACAAATAATCATTCTATGCATTTATTATTAATAAACTAAAATAATACTATACCATACAATACTGATATTTTACATATGCTTATTTTACATAACAAGATAGAGTAGCACACATAAGCAATAAAATAGTGGTTGCGAGGTCGTTTATTCAGAACTATCAGAAACTTCTTCCCATTTGGTTCTCTCTGCCAATTGTTTGTGTGCACATGGTCCGACAGACATTCTGGCAGTGTATTTTATTTTTGGTTGGGGTTTTGAGGTACCCGTTGCCTCAGTGGGTTTAATACAATAAGGGTGGTTACGGATCGAATAGTCCTGTTCCTTTTTAATAATTAAGGACTTTTTATTATTGTGGTTGTTTTTATTATCTATAGCAAGTTGGAATTTCTCCTTAGTGATCTCTTTTATTTCATTAGCGAAATCCTCCTCCTTTCTGACTTTGTTTGTCAAACACAATGCACTCACCCTCCCACAGTCCCACAATGACTAAATTTTGGGGACTTCAAGTATCAGATCATACACACCATGTCAAGGACTAATGTTAATAGCATAGCCACAAAAAATACATGAAATAGACATTTGCGTTTAGTGGTGGACAAATAGGCCTGTGTTAGGTGGGTAACGTAATGTGTCAAAATGGCTAACTTTTGGTCGCGGTCTGGTCAGCTAGTCTAAAGACACTCTTTGATCATTTCATCTATCACATGGCAACTACAAACAAAATTAAACAGAACAAAGCCAAAAGTATCATGTGTTAAACAAGAAAGAAGCCAAGAATTGTATGCTTAAAAAGTCTATTACTTACTATTTATCTTAAACGACACATGCTGACATGCAAGATCGATTGTAAACTGAAACCACATCTAGAGATTTCCATGGAGATAGTAGAAACATAATGAGGAATGCGTACCTGAGGTAGCAAAAGGGTGGGTCAACTTAGCTGGGTAAGGTTTAATAATGAGAAAATTCTTTTAAAGGTCTAATGGGGTCCCATTCACCCCATTTCACTACTTTCCTTTTAAGCAAAATGTTTTTGTTTTACGCATTTCATTTTGACGTGATTCATTGTAATTGAAAAAAACTACACTCACCTCTTTAAACCCTTCGCCGAGGAGGAAACTTGAGGCCTTTTCACACCGAATTCCACCAGTACAATGCACTGCAACACGAGGTGGACATTTGATGTGAAATCAAGTTAAAACAGATTATAGCCTTGCTGGACAGATTTGTTAATTTAAATATCAGAAACAATAACAAACATATTATGGAACTTGCTGACTTTAAGAATATAAAACAGCAAATAAGATGGGAGAATCCACCACTTTAATCTCTAAAGGATGTTCATCCACCAAGATTAAAGATAAAGGAAACATTTCAAACTACCAATATCATAAGATCTCTTTTATAGATGAGTCATAGTTCTAGATCCTTCTATTAACAAAATAAGGAAAGTACAAGAGGTGTTCCGTAGCACAACCATCTTTAACCAATAGAATAACAAACAGAAAATAACAAACATAAAATCAGTTAGGAACATGTTCTGGGACCACTTTCTGCTGTTGGGACCAATTCCTGCTGCTGCCATTCACGTTCTTTTGATTGTTGTCACTATCTTCCTTTGTATTCCTTGGCATTCTAAGCTCATTACCAACTACATAACTTAAATAAAACTACTACAATCACATACCAGGGATCACAACCATATAGCTTGAGTTGTATCCGTCGACATATCAGGTTGTGTAATCATATGTTTTTACTTAGGCATGACAACCGTATCAACATTAGAGGTCATATATATCATGGATGACATAATGGTATAAAAAATCTTCGGGGATTATTGCACACTTTGGGTTCACTTTATTGTTTATGTGTCTTTAGTTTCTACTTTTACTTGTTGGGTGCATTCTTAAAAATATCTCTTACTGCATTCAGGGCATTCAGTTATCTTGTAAATGTATCTCAAGTCCAAAAGCTAATAGATAGCATAGCAACTCATAATCGAATAAACCAAGGCAATTCAGTATTTGCAGAAACCATTTGATAAAATCAAAAAGAAACACATCGAAATAACATATTTAAATGGCAGTCCAATAAAATAACAGTCAAGACAGAAAAATTAACCGTTCAGTGAACAATCTGAATAGACTTACTGTATCCGGATCATTGATTAATGAGTTCCACTCATTTGGGTACCGACATACTTCCCAAATCTTTCATTAGTCGATACCGATGGCATTCTAAGGGAAACTATCTGCACCACACATATAATTAGATGATAATAAAAAAATGCAAATAAAAACCATCAGCACACAATCTATTCCTGCAGCTTACAAACTCCAAAAGAAAACTCATTCAGTGATCTGATTACTTGTATAAGGTTGCAAAAATCGCTACTCGGGGAGTACTCGGTCGGAACTTTTGAGGGAGTAATCAGCAACTCCGAGAGGGAGTAATCGGCAACTATGAGAGGGAGTAATCGGATTGCACATTTTACGCATAAAAATTAAGTTTCAAAATTATATTATATGTGTGTATATACGAGAAATTTATAAACATGAACATAAACGTTAACAACTTAACATATTTGTCTAGAAACATAAATATAATTTTCATTTGTTCAAAAGCTCTTGAATTCTAAATTCAATTCATATTAAAATGTTGACCAGTATTCACTTTGACTGATTTTGGTGGACAAAATTCGCTTTTGACCAACTAAATTCCAGTTTTGACCCATTGACCGTTGTTGACCAATTAATAACTTGGAGTTTGGAAGATCAGCTAAGCCGGTACTTAAAAAAGTACTCGGGGAGTACTCGGCATTAATCGGGGAGTTTAACAACATTGTTATTGTAATTACCTCCTTTTTTTAGCTTGACTCTCACATGGTCCCATCTGAATGGGGCGTCTTTCCCTGCTACAAGTGGACAACTGCTCGTATGTCCATGGTGAGTCGCTTCGTCTTCAAGGGTTACAGGTGATTCTATTTGTCGAAGGCCATTTAACCGATCATCAGACTCTATAAAATCAAAAACTTCTTCAACTGATTTCCTAATTCCACATGCTGCCATTAATTTCCTCCGGTGCAAGAATGATACCATCTGAAATGTACTGAAAAAAAAAAAAAATTTGAAACCAAAACTATATGCATTTATCCCCCATCTCTATTATACTATTAAAAATGCATTACTTGATCTAATACATCTTAAAGTAAAAATTAAGCTATACTAACTTATTAAGTAATCACATACACATTTATATATTTAGGGGTGTCGTTAGGATGGATAAGATCAAATCCGATCCAGTTACATGAATCCAATTGGAATTTGGTTCCTAAATTGCAAATATGATCCATCCAAACAAATTTTGAGCCCGAACCGAAATGAATCAACCCAAATGACTATTTGGATGGATCAGTTTTTACCATTCGGTTCCCCAGTCGACTTCAGGAAGGTATCATTCATACTTGTAAGGATAATGTCACGAGGAGTATCAATGACTACTAGTTGTTTTTCATTGAGGTTTATATAAATGTGAAGATTTTAAAATCAATATGTAAGATTTTATATTAGTTTATAATAATATACAAAATGAAAATGAAGTTGCTGCTTCACGAATATAGTACTTTGTGTAGTTATCTATCACATTTACAAAATTAGTATGATCTTCAACATCATTTTCACCAAAAGCATGATGTTAGAGCTTTTGCCAATTAAACTACTTATCAATGATGATAGTGAGCATAAATGTATACACTGGAATGCAACTTAATGAATCTTTATATCTACCTTTATAATTGGATCTCAAGTTAATGCAAAAATCATTTAGATATTTGTGACAAATTGATAATATACCAACTATGATCTTTAAGAAATTATAAAACTATTTTTTACACAAATTTTTAGGGTAACTGGATTTGAAATTTAATAACCAAACCTAGACATGATCCAAATTAGTGATTCAGTTCTGGTCCAAGGCAATCCGATATCCAATTATCCAAACCATCATAGTTGTCGACTCGTGACTCCTATCGTGACTCGTTTAACATTGAGTTGTGACTCCTCATTTAACGACTAGTAACTCGTATCGTGACTCGTTTAACATCGACTTGTGACTCGTATAGTGGCTCGACTAGCAAGACTCACAATAATACAATTATATAGAATAATTTTTAAAATACAGAAAAAATATTTAAAATTTTATTACTAGTATGATCTCAATTTACAGAATTAGCTTAAGTTGATTAATAAGTAATACTCCGGTAAATAGGGCCTTACCCATTATAAATAACTTTAATCAGCTAGTAATGTTTAGAGTGCTAGGTTTTTGTTTATGACTCGAATGAGTTCCATGTCGACTCGACTTGGAAAGAGTTAGTTGTTTTTTGCGAGGCAACTACAAGTCAAGCAAGCTTGCAACTCAAAAGCCGTGTCGACTCTTTTCGGGGTAAAGTAACTCGACTCATGATTTGTATGGGTGTAGTAACTATGCAAACCATACGGTCCAGTTCAATTATACAATCAGATAATTTGGTTTTATCCGAATAGCGAACAAACATAACTTTATGCTACTGTATAAAACATATTGCATCTAGGTCTACCAATATTATTTTGCTCATGTCCAAACATCATGGGGTCATTATGCTAGCTACAACAAACAAATTCCCCTAGTGTATTGTTTCAAACAACATGAAAGTCTTACTATTAGATTCTAAAAAGAAAGCTAATTATTAAAAAATAAAATAAAAATAGAAACATTCAATATTAGGACAATAACCATCATTAATACACAATTTCTTCTAATCGATAGCTTAATATCATTAGCATAATTGAACTTAGAACCAACAAAAAATTATGTACTGCACACTTACCAAGTTACCAGCTTTTCACATAGGTCTTTCAACGGTTTACGAAAATCGGCATGATCAGGAGAATCAGCGAACTTATTAAACGATACCACTACAAGTTGCAACTCCTCATCAGCACTTGAATCTTCAATTCTAGCTACCGAAACTGAATTCTCGGTTACAGAACACGAAGAAGATGAAAAACCGTTGGAGAACGTAACAATTTGAGGTAAACTTTCATAATTGATTTGAGGAATTTGTTGATTAGTGATTAAAGGGAATTAGGAAGTAATTCAGGGTTTCTGGTTAAGGATGACGATGAATTATATTTTAGGTTCATAGTGGCTTTATTAGGGTTACAGTTAGGGTTAGATGACGAAGATAACATTCTTAGCGGCAATAAGGACAAAGAGCAATTTTTGATGAAAACGGTTAAGCGGGGGAAAGGATAACATTCAATACTACTCACTAGTTGAAAGTTTATACAAGATGAGAAAAATCCGGAAATATCGAAGAAACCGTTGAAAATCAGTACAGGTACTGAAAATGGGAATCGATGGAGATTCGGTATCCGGTATCAGTTTTGCTTCGTGATTTTAAGCTTATTCGGTTTCGGTATAAATAGGTACGGTACCAGTACGGTCCAGAAAAACCGAACTACACTACCGAAATATGGAATATGAAAGGCCTATAAAAACCGAGACATGGAAATTGAAAGGTTCATAAGATTATTAGAAGGATTTGATCGGTCTTTTATCTCATTCAAAATTCAGATAGAGATGGCGCCCGCGGGCATTGGGAACGGGTTTTATATACCCGCGACCCGCCCGTCGGGTTGTTTTTTTTCTCGTTAAGATTCGTTACCCGCCCGCGGGTAAAAACGTTTCGCTCATGCCCGTGACCCACGGGTAATAATAATATACAACTTCGTTAATTTTTTTCTAGAAAAGTTAGAAAATTTTATTAATTATAAACAATATGTACGTTAACATGTGTAAAATGACGTAAAAGTCAAGTTTTTTACTTATATATAATATTATATTTTTAATCATTATTGCATTACAAGTCAAATTTCTTTTAAATTAATAATTGTGTGTACGTATAAACTCGCTGATAAATTAAAAAAAAGTCTCATGAATTAGCGGATCGGGTTTTATCAGCGACGGATAGTATGTACCCGAGACCCGCCTGCAACCCGTTTGCGGGTATAATTTTTCACAGGTACCCGTGCCCGCAGGGTAAGATTTTATGATTTTACCCTCCCATCACGAATTGGGTACCCGCGACATGTTTTTTCTCGCCCATTGTCATCCCTAAATTCAGATACTAAACTAAAAAGTAAAAACCCAAAAAGCACAAACCTTATCCGTCTCAACTTTCAACACGATGTCAGGTTGTTCGGAACACAACACGATATCACCAAGGATCGTGGCTTCTCCTTCATCTCAAAATAAATTTTATATTTTATACACATTATACAACATATTAATTGGTGTATTGAGTCCCACATACTGCCACCAACCATCACCCGCCACGTCATCATTTTTTTACTGTTGAAAACGAATTGCAAGTGGGTTGGCCCGACCTGGTTACTGTAGCATTGTAGCGTTTTTTTCCCTATTGGCTCTCCCTCACTTATAACTACTCTTAATTCTTTTCAATATTTTATTTCTAACATGTCATTATAAACGTTTATAAATAAATTCTACCTATACAACTAATTTATTCATAATTTTTTTCATTTTTGTTCTTTCCATCTTTTATACTACTCCGTAATATACTCCTTTGTATTTAGTATTGTCTACATTTATTTTCAACTTTCGCTTTTTTTATTGTTTGTTGCTATATTTGTATTATAAAACTTTTATTTGAAGGATGTTGTTGATGGTGAAGAACGTTTAACAGAGAAGAAAGTTGCGGTGTGTAACCCTCAACACATTAGTCTTTTTTTTCTATTAATAGTAGACTAGTTTATAACCCGCGCATTCGCGGGTATTTTTTTCATACAAGATTCTAACAATCTATTATTAATAAGTTATCTATTTATGTTAATGACATAAGTAATAGTATTGAAATATACGTCAGTAATAAACAATGCAACAAATATCAAAAATATTAAATTTATACACACAAATATTACAACAAAATAGTAGTTGATAATGTTTTCCATTGTAAATTTGCATAACCCATAAAACTACTGATATGGCCATTATTATTACCAACATTTTAACCTCATTCATCCTTACCTACAAAAGGTAACTTGACAACCGGCCCTTTATGGTTTCAATTACTGAAGCCAAAGAATACTGAAAGTAACATATATGTCTTTGCTTCTCCTGAAACAAAAACACACAATTCCATATATTAGAGACTTCGAATTTCAGCTAATTCCTCAAATGTGTTGATTATTGTTATACTTTGACAACAAAAGGTAAGATGTAAAACATATCTGTTATGTACAAAAATGGCTAAAAACTATCACATATCGTAATAGTTAAAAATCTCCCTGATTGTTCATATACTATTTGTGTACACATCATTATAATTTAACAAAATTATAATTGTAATTTCAATTTTCAATACATTGAATACATCTTTGATGAAATGAAATTCATAGAATGGTGCCTGGTAAACCCAACCCATTTTGATCCAAAACCACTCTGTCCCGTTTTCCATCTCGTCTATTTCACCCCCTCTAATCCAAGACAGCTAGGCGTATGATGCAAGTATGCAAGACGTATAATAAAACAGATACAAGGGAAAAAGAAAACTAACCCTCCTAGTCAGCATGGATTTGACGGGTCTTGAGTCATAAGCACGATTTGGTGAATGTTTCTGAGCTCTTGCATAAAAGGAACCAATGTCCGGTAACGATAAGCATCCTCTGCTGGGTCTGATGAGTTTAGAATATAGCTCTGCATAAGCTTGGTTATGCCAAAGTATTAGTTGTCCTAAGAAATAGTTCTTAACATCATCTCCATTTTTAATGCCACAAAACAATGATTCTAGTCTTAACTTATTGTATATCATGAGATCCAAATTAGACACAAAAACATCTTGCAAATTATTATTGATTGATATTACCTAGGTCGATGTCCCTTATACGCTGCGTCTGATCTATGCTTCCATCTTTCAACTCCATAACATGAGCATATTATCAACTTTAAAAGTAACGGATTAATAATAAGAACAACAACAGTGAAGTATAACAGATTAATAACGGATTAATAAATGTATCCATATTATCAATCAGTGAAGTTTGAATTCACATATATATAGATCTGCCACAGTCCTTATTCATCATTGAATATCAATACAAAATAATAATGTCAATCATGTATATATAAACCACACTCTTGCTTTGATAGAATAAGAAAAATGGGAAATTGAATACGAACCTTGAAATCAACAAGCTAAATAACAAACTGATGACCATCTATTGGTTTTATAACATTTGAAGAACACATTCGAAGATTATAAAGACTGAATTTTTTTTATACAATATTTTTCCAATCAATTCCATTTTTCTGACTTGCAAGTGAGCTGTGTAAACAAGTAATAACGCATTACTTTTTCCAATGGATTTGCACTTCATAAAGTATTTCTTTTTCCAGCATCTTGAGCTATGACCGTTTGATACAAACAAAGTTTGATAAGTTAATACAAATGATAAGTGCAAATGAGTTTTTTATAACCGAAATCTCTTATGTATTAACCTCAACATTAGTCTTGAGGAATTCTTGGCCAACGTAACATACCATTCGATAAAAGTAAGAAACGAACATTTATATAAAAGCATATCAGTTAAGTGGTTCATATGTAACTACAATTTTAAATCATAAGTTTTCACAAAGAAATTCTACCTATAAAATGTAGATGATTATCCAAAGATTAAGCGGTTCCCAACCGCCAAAAGATCCAAACTTTGATTTGTGTTTAGTGCTCCTACAATATTTGACCCACTGCTTGTGGATCGAAATCCGAACTTTGACGACTCTCTGGTGAACTGAACTGCTCATACCTGACCAGGATGAAGCTTCCTTAATGACACATACCCAATGACTACTTGATGCAAGTCTTTATTCACCTAAAAATTTTCATTCATTCATTACCAGTTCACTCCCTACATGAACTTTATTTTATACTTTGTTGAACAGTCTGCTCAACATCTCGCATATTATTTCTCACATTACAAATCATATAATCGAGATTAATAAAAGGTGGATTAATACTTAAAAGTAACTACTAACCTATCACCGGATTTAAGCAAGTTGCGCCATTTGTCCTGCAAATAATAATAAAATCAAATCAGATTAATACTTAGTTTAACTTCAAAATTTATACTTAATGGTAATGGTAATTGATGAAACAATAAAAAAACAAACAAAAAACATTAACATAAATATTGTTACGATTAGCCAGTGAAGAAGCAAATTGAGGATTGTGATGACCCGGAAAATTCTGACCAAATTTAAACTTAATCTTGTATGATTAACGTTTCCGACACGATAAACAAAGTCTATGAAGTTAAATCTCAAAATTTTGAACTGTTCAATTAACCTTCGATTGTTCTCAACGAAACGCGAACAATTATATATAGATACATATACTATAACTTGAAAACGTAACAAAGTGTTGAGGATATGATACTGTGCATTAAACTTATTGGTTTGATTATCTGATTGATATATTTAACTACAGAGTTAAAAGATTATGCCAAACGATTCAAGTAAAAGATATTTACTGAGTCTCTTAAGAATTATGATATTATTACGTGTCTCTGTTGAGAGGTCCACGTTGATTTGAGAAATCATTCATTTTAACGGTATTCGGAATAAATGGTGAATTATTTGTTTAAATAACGTAATTTGGACACATACAATAATAAGGAATATTAACTGTTAAGAATTTATTTTATGAATAACTTGCGATACGTATTTTAAAACGTGTTTATAAATATTGAGAATAGATATTAACTTGGTTATGAAACGTTTGATAAATACTATTATATTAATAAATAATGAGACAATGATTTATAGAAGTAAATGACCAAAATACTCGAAAGTTTAAGATATACTTTGGGTGGTATAATCTAGGAATAATTTAAGGCTATATTTTGACAAAGATACGTGTCCCAGAATGAAAATTACAAGTTTTCTCAGCGTACGAAGGGACACTCGAAAAACCGGAACCGGGACATAAGTCGCGTAACAACGTACGACTTATCGGAACAAAAATTACAAGTTAACTATGCATGTGAATTTAATATAATATATAATTAATTATATAAATTAAATATATTATATATATTATTAATTATTATGTCGACAAACAAAAATACAAAAAAATGTGAGCTGGATTTTGGGGCCATGCGATCGCATGAAAAATAGGCATAAAACCCATGCGATCGCATGGGGTCAGATTTCAGGAAAGGTCTATAAATTGAATTCGTTTTTGCTCAGTTTACACACTTATTACTCCGTATTTATTTTATTTAAATTATTATTATTATTATTATTATTATTATTATTATTATTATTATTATTATATTATTAAATTATTATTAATCTTAATATTTTTAGTAATATTATACATAAAATATTACGACGAGGTTATGAGCATGTCACTTTTAAAAATGAGTTTTACGAGCGGGATAGAGATAAGTAAATTATGGGTTATTGCCAAGGAGGTTATGGGTAATGTTCGGGGATATATTTATGAATCAAACCTAGTGTTTATCATCTCCGTTACGTCTACGTACTTTCCTACAATATTGAATCTCAATATTAATACGTAAGTACTTATATTTTATCTATTATATATTAATAGTGTATCCATGTCTAGTACTCGAGTATATATATTTATACATATGCTTGTATGCTAAATTTCATCGTTAAACAGTTTATAATGAATCACGAATTAAATCCATATATTACTGGTAAAAGGTATATGATATACATGTTTTTGGAAAGCTGGCGAAAAATCGATAACTTTTCATTTAGACACCGAATAGTTTCGATGAACGGATTAAAAGATATGATCAACTGAATTATGATTGACGTTAATTGAAATTGCTTTTGAATCTACAATTAAGATTTAAACAACTTGTTTACGAGATTGATAAAGTGAATTTTTAAATATTACCAGCCGAGTAAATGAATCTTTATATAAGGCACGTCTCATTTTGTTAAACTATTGTCAAAATTGACTTTTTGAAACGACTTTGGATAACTTCTGTATGTCGATCTCGAGCATTAGGATTGTGATACACTATGACCTGACCTAGCTTGATAGACATTTATTGACCAACATATGTTCTCTAGGTTGAGATCTACGATTCTTTGATATACCGAGTTTCGGTCACATTACGATGAACAACTGTATGTGCTGCTAAGGTGAGTTTCATATGATCCCTTTTACTCAATATATTTTTGGGCTGAGAATACATGCGACTGTTTATAAATACTGAAAATACTAGATTTATATGCGTGAGTTTCATATGATCCCTTTTACTCAATATATTTTTGGGCTGAGAATACATGCGACTGTTTATAAATACTGAAAATACTAGATTTATATGCGTGAGTTTCATATGATCCCTTTTACTCAATATATTTTTGGGCTGGGAATACATGCGACTGTTTATAAATACTGAAAATACTAGATTTATATGCGTGAGTTTCATTGATCCCTTTTTAATTGCTTTTGCAATATATATTTTTGGGCTGAGAATACATGCACTTTATTTTAAACGCAATGGATACAAGTACATACTAAATTCTACACTGAGTTTGAACCGAAAATCCCTTAGCTTTGGTAACTGTTAACTGCCAGTTATAAGAACTGGTGGGCGCGAGTAGTAGTATATAGATCCATAGGGCTTGACATTCCCGTCCGAGCTAGAGCACTAGCCTTTTAACGGACGTATGCTATTTGAGAAGCGTACACGTTGGTTTGCGTGCATTTTTAAGATGATTATACAAAGGGTACAAATTATATATACATTAAGTTTATTTACCAGGGTGCTCAATTTCGTAGAATATTTTGATAAACGTTTCTGGATGAAACAACTGAAATCTTGTGATCCATCTTTATATACAGATTATGCGAAACATACAAACTATGAACTCACCAACCTTTGTGTTGACACTTGTTAGCATGTTTATTCTCAGGTTCCCTAGAAGTCTTCCACTGTTTGCTTATATGATAGACAAGCTATGTGCATGGAGTCTTATATGGCATATTTTTCAAGAAAACGTTGCATTCACCAATTCATCATCATGTACCTTATTTTGACTGCATTGTCAACGGAAGTACTATTGCAAACTATTATATACGGTGATTGTCTATATGTAGAAATCATCAAATGTCGAAAACCTTTGATTTAAATATTCATTTATGGTGTGCCTTTTCAAAAGAATGCAATGTTTACAAAACGTATCATATAGATGTCAAATACCTCGCAATGAAATCAATGAATGACGTGTTCATCCATATAGATTTGGAGCGATCGTCACAGTTGGTATCAGAGCGTTGGTCCTAGCGAACCAGGTCTTGTATGAGTATGTCTAACTGATAGTTGTTAGGATGCATTAGTAAGTCTGGACTTCGACCGTGTTTGCGTGTCAAAAGTTTTGCTTATCATTTTTGTCGGAAATTACCTGCTTATCATTCCTAGTCTAGACATGTTTTACTGCATTGATTGCATGAATAGTGTATAGACAAAATTCATATCTTAGCGTATCTTTTACTGTAAACTTTTCCTGACATCTTCTGAAAATTTCTCCGTGATTTATAGAATTTGGTATTATATATACATATGTAAATTATGTATTGAAGAATACCAAACTAAATTCTATAATCTAATTCATATAAAAAAAATCATCTCCCTAATTATACAAGATGGATCCCGTATCTAGTTCAAACTCTGACAGCTATTCCGATATGGATATTCACCTGAATTCCGAAGACAGTGTAACCGGAATGGATCAACCAATTAGCCATCATCTATTCTGGATGAATTGGGGATGGGTTCGTAGCCTACTTAATTATTGGAGACAAGAAGAAGGCGATCCCTTTCACCCACCACATTGCCCTCTTGGCGAAGAACCTGAAGCACTTACCGGCGAACCTGTTCGAGACACTATTTTCTCTCTCATTTCCAGAGTATCTCGTCACGATAATATACTATCTCAAATTCTGGATCTTATTCATCCGCTCGTCCGAACCGCCAATCATCCCGGTGTAGTAGAAGAAGTCAACGAGCTTCGTGCTCGGGTAGTGGCTTTGGAGAATATGGTGCAAAGGTTACAAACACCAGCAGCATCACTGACATCAACAGTACCACCGACAACAACACCAACAGTACCATTACCACCACCAACAACATCCGCATCGCAAACTTCAACTTCACAATCTGTTCCACGAGCATCAACGTCATACGCACCGTAGTTACCAAGAAATACCAGCAACAATAATCGATGAAGTATTAACTCATTTCCCCTGAAGAAATTTTATGTATATTTAATATATATGAATTTTGAAATCAAAATAAATATTTTCCTACTAAGCTATTACGTGTGAATCTTAACTGGTAGGTACTACTCGGTTAGTTCATATTACTAATATGCAATGATGTACATCCTTCGTTAACGGCTTAATCATCGATAACTACAATCTCTGTTTCAATTCAATGAATTTCATTTCATAATAAACCAAGTGTATTATTCAATAACATGGTTGATTTTACACTTTCATCTTCGATGCACTCGAAACTTTCTAGAAAACATCATTTGCACCTTGCGAAGTTTGCAAGAATTCCACGAATATCAACACCCTTCACCAAGGAATATCAATAAGAATAAATAATGAAGTATTGATTTCATTAGTGAAATACTCCTCGAAGATTATGTAATCTCTAATGTTTTAGAGATTATTCATTTCTAATTCAAGTTAAAAATCAAATGAGCTTAATATGATATTAACTCATTAAATATGTATTACATCTGAAGAAATATACATACATATATTTTCATAAAGACTGTAATGAAAATTCTTTTGTACAAAATATTAATTGTGAAATCTTTAACGGGTAGGTAATACTCGGGAATATATAAGTTCACAATTAATATGTTACACTGTACATTCTTCAACTTTGATTCAAAAATCATTAACTATACTCACTATCTTCACAATGATACACAATCATTCTCATACAAAATCAATTACATATTATGATATTGACAGATCAGAATCCAAGTCATAACTCTGAATTAGTGACATCATCCATAGATCTCTACATCTTTCAAAGCTATACTTTGACTTCAAAACTGTGCAAGATCCTTTAGCGTTGTTAATATCGAAAATAATCTTGCCATCCTTTTCAAAGTATCCAGATTTATCACACTTTCAACCAGTCAACCTCGACTTTTCAGATTAACCTTATTGTAACCTTGACATATACGTTTTTGTTACCGGGAAACCTTTTATGTTCCACCACATTAGCAGTAAATTTACCAACAACTTCATTAATCCTTGACCTTCTGAAAAATCATTATACTCATTAAAACCCTATCATGTACTCATCCACATCATGTAACAATAATTGCCATACCAACTACCGGGAATTAGCAACCAGTATTTTGAATTTCGCAGCAATTCTACGCCAACAGTTATATATATATATACATATATACATATAATGTCTATCTTCTAGACTTACATACTTCGAATGTGAAGTTTCTAAAAACACCCCAAACTACGAAACTAGTTCTACGAATTTTGGAAAAATGCTGATGAAGCAACAAAAACTATAAACGACTTTAACAGTAGAAAGTTTGATGATAAAGAGTAGTGTGTTGGAAAAGCACAGAAAAAGAGAAGGTTTGAAACTGGAAAACGGGTTGAGCAAAGTATGCAGGAAGCTGTAGACAAATCACAAGGACGAAATCTACCTTCAAAGAATCCAAATGATTCAGTGTCTGCTGAAACCATTAGTAAGAATCTCACTTCTTATTCTAAACCTTCACAGACAGATTTTTCGCATCATCCTCTGATATTAGAAATTCTAAGATATCATCGTATCTTCCATTATAAATATCCTCCATATTTCTGAAGATATTTTCATAACTATTCTTATCTGAAATCATTTATCTCTTCACGCTATCTGTGTTACATCATAAAAGAAACTATTTTAGTTTTTAATTTCTGAAAATTTCGAAAAATGGAAGTTTTTGAAGTAGTGTTAGGAATTGAAGCATGAGTTAGTATAATATAATGACACTTGATCAACGTGATTATATTACAGTAAGTCATGCTGAGTTTCTAATGGAACGTGATAAAGGTTCACAGATCATACCCTCATCATGAACCATGTTACATAACTCTTTCATTCTATATAATCTCTAAAAATATCAAGAAAATATTTTTCTTGATGATTCGGTCTTTTCTAGATATTATGGTAATTTGGCAAATCAAATCTTGTTATTACCTTTCCTTTCTACTTTGTATATTATGATCATTCGAAACTCCATACCTACGAATTCTGGACCATTATTCGCTTGACTTGAAGTCGGGAAGAGAAAACGAAAACATGAAGCTCCGAAATATAAAGGAGAATATAGGCCCAATAACAACCCCGAAAAATTACAAACCGTGTATATCAATATGTAGTGCAACGTAAAGACACGAGAAAATTAATAACACTATAACCCCAAGATAAAAGTAAAAGTAAATAAAATCCTCCGGTGGTAAATGAAAGAGAAGAATGACAGATATGAAGGTTAGGAGTATATCAAGAATCAGAACTGGATGAAGCATTTCACAATCTTTTGGAAGTATGAAATGAGGAAGAAGATGTGGGAGTGGTGAAAATAATGAAACGAAAGTGGGCAATTTATAGCAAAATATCAGACATAACAATCGAGGCAGATTACACAATTAATCAAAGGAAATCTTAATTTCCTTAATTCCCGAAGAATCAAATCTTATTTAGATTATGAAGATTTTCTATTTCTTAAATTCCGGAAATCAATCGTTACTACGTCAAGAGATAAGACGCTTCTCTATTCTCCATTTCACTTTATTACGACAGCTTCTCTCATACGCTTCAAATAATTGGATTGTTTTATCCATATTATTCAACGGTGATAAAACTCTATTTATCGACTCATATTCGTCATAAAAACATTTTTATTGTTAGCCATGACAACCCCACTCAAATTTCGGGACGAAATTTCTTTAACGGGTAAGTACTGTGATGACCCGGAAAATTCTGACCAAATTTAAACTTAATCTTGTATGATTAACGTTTCCGACACGATAAACAAAGTCTATGAAGTTAAATCTCAAAATTTTGAACTGTTCAATTAACCTTCGATTGTTCTCAACGAAACGCGAACAATTATATATAGATACATATACTATAACTTGAAAACGTAAAAAAGTGTTGAGGATATGATACTGTGCATTAAACTTATTGGTTTGATTATCTGATTGATATATTTAACTACAGAGTTAAAAGATTATGCCAAACGATTCAAGTAAAAGATATTTACTGAGTCTCTTAAGAATTATGATATTATTACGTGTCTCTGTTGAGAGGTCCACGTTGATTTGAGAAATCATTCATTTTAACGGTATTCGGAATAAATGGTGAATTATTTGTTTAAATAACGTAATTTGGACACATACAATAATAAGGAATATTAACTGTTAATAATTTATTTTATGAATAACTTGCGATACGTATTTTAAAACGTGTTTATAAATATTGAGAATAGATATTAACTTGGTTATGAAACGTTTGATAAATACTATTATATTAATAAATAACGAGACAATGATTTATAGAAGTAAATGACCAAAATACTCGAAAGTTTAAGATATACTTTGGGTGGTATAATTTAGGAATAATTTAAGGCTATATTTTGACAAAGGTACGTGTCCCAGAATGAAAATTACAAGTTTTCTCAGCGTACGAAGGGACACTCGAAAAACCGGAACCGGGACATAAGTCGCGTAACAACGTACGACTTATCGGAACAAAAATTACAAGTTAACTATGCATGTGAATTTAATATAATATATAATTAATTATATAAATTAAATATATTATATATATTATTAATTATTTTGTCGACAAACAAAAATACAAAAAAATGTGAGCTGGATTTTGGGGCCATGCGATCGCATGAAAAATAGGCATAAAACCCATGCGATCGCATGGGGTCAGATTTCAGGAAAGGTCTATAAATTGAATTCGTTTTTGCTCAGTTTACACACTTATTACTCCGTATTTATTTTATTTAAATTATTATTATTATTATTATTATTATTATTATTATTATTATTATTATTATTATTATTATTATTATTATTATATTATTATTATTAAATTATTATTAATCTTAATATTTTTAGTAATATTATACATAAAATATTACGACGAGGTTATGAGCATGTCACTTTTAAAAATGAGTTTTACGAGCGGGATAGAGCTAAGGAAATTATGGGTTATTGCCAAGGAGGTTATGGGTAATGTTCGGGGATATATTTATGAATCAAACCTAGTGTTTATCATCTCCGTTACGTCTACGTACTTTCCTACAATATTGAATCTCAATATTAATACGTAAGTACTTATATTTTATCTATTATATATTAATAGTGTATCCATGTCTAGTACTCGAGTATATATATTTATACATATGCTTGTATGCTAAATTTCATCGTTAAACAGTTTATAATGAATCACGAATTAAATCTATATATTACTGGTAAAAGGTATATGATATACATGTTTTTGGAAAGCTGGCGAAAAATCGATAACTTTTCATTTAGACACCGAATAGTTTCGATGAACGGATTAAAAGATATGATCAACTGAATTATGATTGACGTTAATTGAAATTGCTTTTGAATCTACAATTAAGATTTAAATAACTTGTTTACGAGATTGATAAAGTGAATTTTTAAATATTACCAACCGAGTAAATGAATCTTTATATAAGGCACGTCTCATTTTGTTAAACTATTGTCAAAATTAACTTTTTGAAACGACTTTGGATAACTTCTGTATGTCGATCTCGAGCATTAGGATTGTGATACACTATGACCTGACCTAGCTTGATAGACATTTATTGATCAACATATGTTCTCTAGGTTGAGATCTATGATTCTTTGATATACCGAGTTTCGGTCACATTACGATGAACAACTGTATGTGCTGCTAAGGTGAGTTTCATATGATCCCTTTTACTCAATATATTTTTGGGCTGAGAATACATGCGACTGTTTATAAATACTGAAAATACTAGATTTATATGCGTGAGTTTCATATGATCCCTTTTACTCAATATATTTTTGGGCTGAGAATACATGCGACTGTTTATAAATACTGAAAATACTAGATTTATATGCGTGAGTTTCATATGATCCCTTTTACTCAATATATTTTTGAGCTGAGAATACATGCGACTGTTTATAAATACTGAAAATACTAGATTTATATGCGTGAGTTTCATTGATCCCTTTTTAATTGCTTTTGCAATATATATTTTTGGGCTGAGAATACATGCACTTTATTTTAAACGCAATGGATACAAGTACATACTAAATTCTACACTGAGTTTGAACCGAAAATCCCTTAGCTTTGGTAACTGTTAACTGCCAGTTATAAGAACTGGTGGGCGCGAGTAGTAGTATATGGATCCATAGGGCTTGACATTCCCGTCCGAGCTAGAGCACTAGCCTTTTAACGGACGTATGCTATTTGAGAAGCGTACACGTTGGTTTGCGTGTATTTTTAAGATGATTATACAAAGGGTACAAATTATATATACGTTAAGTTTATTTACCAGGGTGCTCAATTTCGTAGAATATTTTGATAAACGTTTCTGGATGAAACAACTGAAGTCTTGTGATCCATCTTTATATACAGATTATGCGAAACATACAAACTATGAACTCACCAACCTTTGTGTTGACACTTGTTAGCATGTTTATTCTCAGGTTCCCTAGAAGTCTTCCACTGTTTGCTTATATGATAGACAAGCTATGTGCATGGAGTCTTATATGGCATATTTTTCAAGAAAACGTTGCATTCACCAATTCATCATCATGTACCTTATTTTGACTGCATTGTCAACGGAAGTACTATTGTAAACTATTATATACGGTGATTGTCTATATGTAGAAATCATCAAATGTCGAAAACCTTTTATTTAAATATTCATTTATGGTGTGCCTTTTCAAAAAATGCAATGTTTACAAAACGTATCATATAGAGGTCAAATACCTCGCAATGAAATCAATGAATGACGTGTTCGTCCATATTGATTTGGAGCGATCGTCACAAGGATCATTGAGAATAAGTCGCCATTTGCTAACAGCGTGTTTTTGAATACCACTTTTTAGAGCTTCCACTTCTTCAATCATCCATTTTCCATTTTTTCTTTCCCATATTACTACTTTGATTTCCCATTTCCATTTGAATATGCAATTTGATAAATAAATAAAAAAAGATGGTTATTTACCTTCCGTGTTGAAAAAGAACCATCGATTATTTGACACGATTGTTCATAAAACTATCTGATCGTATGAATTGAAGATGGCCAACGAAATCGGATTCATCAGACGTATGTGTGGGAATTTTTTGGAAGATGCCATTCGAATTTGTGTCTTCACGAGGCTTCATAAGCCTTTCATTTATCTTTGTAAGATACAAACCATCTACACCGATGGAACAATACCAGACCTTTAGCTTCTCAAAAATGTACTACTATTCCCTGCAAAAACTTGTAGATCCGGCCACCATCTTCATATAATTAGATGTTGTTTTCACAAATAAATTGAACCCAAAATATTCCAAGTCTCGCTGATTTTATGTTATATCACACGTATATGGTAATCAGAATAAAAAAAACACACACAAAGAATTAATATAGGTCATAAGTAATACATATATCGCACATATAAGCATTGGTTCCAGGCCTTAAAGTTTAAAAAGTCAAACATGTCATTACGTATTTTGGGCTGTATAACCGTAGGTTTCGATGACTGAAGAAAATACATGAGTTTTATCACCCTTCACGGGCATCTTTAGCAAGATCGAAATCGAAAAGCTTTGCATTAGACTCCTGCGAAAATTGAATTCACTAAAAGATATTTGGGCCTGCACTAAAATTAAAAAATGGCTAAAGCTTGAAATTCATGTGTTGCATACTGCATTAATAATAGGAAAATGTTGGGGTTCTTGAAATCATGTTTGATCAAAGATTTTTAGCTTCTTCCTGAATACAAACAAAACTATTTGCAGCTCCAGATGCAGTATTTTTACCGGGATAATATTATTTTTGTAATCATATGTGACAAACCTATTATCGATGTAAAAGAGGTCTTAATATTTGAACAAAACTTGCGTCTGGTTCAACTTGACCCGGTTCTACACCTATATAAAGTAATCATTTTGACCCTGAAAACTATCCTCTGATTTTCCACATCTAGTGCTTATACGACATCCTTTTCGATAAGACTCTTCCTTTATCTGAATTTTGCAAAACTGTTTCCTGTATGGGGAAAGTTTTTCCTTTTTCATAATACATGCTAAATTCCTTCATAAAATGATAAAAGCATAAACATATTAGTAGCCCAAACCTGAAATCAAACATTTTACTTCTAATTGTCACCACATATTGCCTTTCTGCATATATACCCTTTAAGGTAATCACCACTTATGGATAGTATCCCAATAAAAATGCCCAAACATGAAATCAAGTATCATCAAGAAATTAGATCACCTCAATAAAAGGATAATGGTGTATACCACGATTAAAGTTCACAACATAATATATACCTCTTTCGACAAGTTGTGGCCCACTCCCCCATAGAATACTCCATTCTTCAAAGCATTTATATCCAAAACAAGGCTACATCATCCTAGAACGTTGACCACTGTACAAAATGTCAACAATTAGAACACTACATGTATACGAAAAACTTAAAGTTAATGAACAAGTGGTATACGTCCCATCATTTTTATAGAACTGTAAAACACTCTTCGTCTACTTGATTTTTGTTTTTGTAAACCGATCAACTCTTACATCACGGAAGTCAAAGAGAAAGGATACTCTCCAGCTTACCATCAACTTCGGCCACCAGCAACCGACGATATTTTGATTCAAGCAACAACCCAACATGAAAAAGTGACGAGTAAAGAACATCCAACTTTAAGAAACAGTTTTTCCAGTCCGGTAATACCATATATAGTGAAACCTAACATGTTGATGAACTATGTTACCTCAAGGCGGTACAAACATTATTAGGCTACATTCACTAAAATTCTTATTGACATTACATCTAACACCTTGAGTGCATAAAAAACATCAAAAATCATAGTATACTTGATATAAAAAAAACATAACCTATAATAAACAGGACATAAACATGTAAAATAAAATTTGAAAATAAATACAAATAACATATAGAAAAGGGTGAATTTGGATGTTTAATTACCTCATCCGGGTAACAGATGATTCATGCGATATTGATAGATGCATAGCCACATATTCAAAAAGTATTCAGATTTTGAAAAACCGAAAACAATCACCAATATTATTAACGATACATAAATCACTGATTATACATATTTAGTTGAAATTGAAATAAAACCTGGAATCAAAAGCCAAAGCCTTTTAAACATCGATCAGATTGAATAAAGATGGAGCAGAAATGAAGATTGAAAAAAGATGGCGCAGAATTGAATCAGAAGGCGATCAATTTGTTAACCAAATTATAGGCACGTATTTTTTCCAATAACTTCCTCCTAATAACTCGGTTTCAAGGTTAGCTAGGTAATTATTATCGTTAACTGACCCTTAAATTCAGTAATGACGCCATAGTGAATTTAGATGGTTGAGATTAAATGATTGAAAACTCATCTAAAGGTTGAAATTTTGCCATGTAGATTTTTATATCATCATAATTTTTTTCTAATTAAAGATAAAAGAGATTATAGATTATATCGAGGGTTTATATTGTGGTTTCGATGAATTTTAAGCCGAAAACTGTATAACCATATAGTAGCGTTAAAATGACACTAATCCGCTGCGGAGCGCGAACCACAAATCTACCGCCTTTTATTATAGGTAATGATATAGTATATATTTTGTATTTTCGTGCTCCCATAGGCCATAGATTAGTGTGACTGTGTCACGTGTTAATTTAAGATGCTCGTTGATTATGGAAGAAAAATCCGAAAAGCATCTAATCAGTTAGGAAAAATTGTATAGTAAATTAATTATTAATATCCACTCTCATTTTCTATCTTCCAATAATCCAATATCCATGTCCAATAATCCAATTTATATTCTATATTTATCTATTTATTATTTTTATTTTATTTATACTATTATTATTATTAGAGAAATGCAAACTAGTGTCTTTTTTCAACCTTAGTATCTAACTTTTTTTTTAACTAACTATCCCAAAGCGACTACTCGCTTTGCGAGCAGCCCGAAGTCGTTGCAGGCGACCCTCCGTAGCCATGAAGGAGAATAACTTTGTGAACGACAGGAATCGAACCCTTGACCTCCGCATTGGAAGGTCAGGGTCTTATCATGCCACCACCTTAAAAAAAAACACTTGATTATGCAAATTAGTGTCTTTTTTGTCAAAAATATTAGTATGTATATATATTACGATAACCGAGGTTTCGGTGGAGCAACATTAAGCAGATCAAAATGATCTGTAACAGGAGTACTTGATCACAGACGACCAAAACTCCATGACACTCACTATATTCGTTCTAAACACACTAAACGACTACATTAAATACAGAGCGAATACAATAGAAATTACACCTGAAATGCCAAACAACAAGTACCACCTTACCTAAGCCTAATACATACACATCAACCCGATCCCGAATCTAACCCCAAAGCCTAATGCAAACTAGTGTCTTATGAACAAAAATTAACAACAATTAATGAAGCTCATTTTCTCACAAATAATTTAAATTATAGTTAATATTCATGTATAATTGGATGGAAGTATATTAGTAGAATTAATAATTTTGTGTAATAAATAGAATTGTTGAAACTGTAGTATGTAGGAAAACTGCAATGTGCTTTCCGGGATCAATTATAACGTTTGATCCAGATGTATAGATACGGAGACACGGAGTGATATTTGTCAATAACTAGAAAAAGTGGCCCGCGCGATACGACGGCGTCTTTTGAGCTGCATAATCATATTTAACATAGCGTTATGTATTTACTAAATTAAAAACGCGTTGTTATGGATGCATTGGGATACACGTGGTTAATACCTAGTATACATAATGGTTTGCGCGTCTTTACGGCAGAAAGATTGTCTTAACAAAATGGGACGAAAACGTCAATATGATGTAGTTAGTTTGAGTTGTTTATTATACAGGTAACCCAAAATGTTTAGCGTTTTTTAGAATACGTCCGTTTCGCGTATAGTTAGTTGTGTTGTGTTCGTAAAATTATTTTTAGTTGAACGGTGATGTCGGAAAAATTTAACGAAATGGCGAGCGAGAAGATATGTCCCGGTGAAAATTTGGGAGAAGTTTATTTAAGATTTTTTTATTAAAATTATGACCCATTTTTGGAGGGTTAGAAATGTAAGATGTTTAAAGTTTTGGGGTGATTTTGTTTTTTTCTTTTGGATGTGGTTTGGGTGAGTTGCAACGACCAAAATCTTGCCCTCATTCAGTGTATAGGTAAATTGTTTCATAAATTACTGTGTTAACTGTTAGCTATGGTTGTTATTCGATAGTAAAGGTGGTGTTTTCCATATATTAATTTCAGCTCTTATGCTGTTAAACTGATCGCATGGATACAGTAAGCACATTAATAATCATATTGAATTTTTCTTCTTATTCGTTTGATGTCATCTTATCATTGAATCTTACTACGTAGACATTTTGAAGCGGAAAAAAACAGTGTCGTGCGCATGGCTTCTTTGTATCCAATAATTTGCATCACTTAAACCAACAATGTCAACGGTTCTATAAATGTTACCACTTCCGTCTCATTTCAATAGGGCAGTATTCCATTTTGGACAATCTCATTCTGATAGTCCATTTTGGGCAATCCCATTCTGATAGTGCACTTCCATAAATAGAAAGGAAAGAATATATTTTATTGGTGTATCTGGAAATAGAAGATATTTTATTGGTGGAGAAATGAAGTTAGTGGAATTTTCTAAAACTGTGTGTTTTTTGTCTGTGAACTATTGGAATGAGACGGAGGGAGTATCTAATAATATCGAACCCCTACTTTCACCTGCTAACCCAAAAGTATCGTACAACTGAATGAAATTTTGCTTCGATTCCCGATGTATCAAATAGTTTTTTTTCCCTCAATGCAAGTGTCGTTTTCAAATTCCTAACAGAACCAAGGTGTTAGACTAGTCACAAGGCAGACCACTACGATATGTAATATTAGAGATGCTTTACGTTTATATCGTCACATGTTCACATCGTCAAATACAAGTTGACGATCTATTATTAGGTAAATCTCTCTGTTTGTGTTGTGCAAAGACACGAGTTTTGTTGTTTTCATTTATTTTGCTGGTGCACGTTTAGAGTTTGTATAATCTAGTTTTCTTTTTGAATGGCAAAGTAACTTTTGTAAGAAAACACTACTAGAAAATCTGGAATTAGCTACGGATTTTCGACGGCCTAGAATTCCGTCCCTAAATACCGACAGATTTCAGACGACTTTCCAATGAACTCATAAAAAAAATTAACACACATTAGCGATGGTTCAACGACGGATTAACTACGGTAACTCGTCCGTCGGTAATCTGTCTCTAAATATAATCTGTCTCTAAAAAAAAAAAAAAAAAAAAAAACTTTTGCGACAGATTACCGACGGATTTGCTGCGTCCAAAAATCCGTCACTAATTTGTCCCTAAATATAGTGTTTTGCGATGGATTTAAGGACGGATTTGGGACAAATGTTTTTTATAATTGAGATTTTATCGAGTTTACGAACAAGAATGAACACGTATAAGTACCAAAATGTCTTGGAATACACTTATACTATCGGCGTTTTTAGGGTCGGCTTATTTCCGTCAAAAATCCGTCGTTAAACCCATTTTGGGATGGATTAGGGACAATCCATTTTCTAATAGTGAACCTCTAGTAATTAAGCTACTAGAATAAAACAAACAAGACAAATTACAATGGCAGAGCTAATTGTTTCCACTAACTTTAATTATACATTATACATTTATTAAACAAACCAAAATAAAAGGTCAAACAGAATAAAATCAAATAGGATCGTTATATTTTGTTAATCAGGTGCGTTTGACTTTGAATCAATTTAATTCTGAATTAGATTGTTGGACTATTATAATTTAAATTCTACTTATCGTCATAAAAAATTAATGCTACGCATGTTACTTGTAAAAACATGGTAAAAAAATTTTGGTATGAGGGGACTAATCACGAAAAAAAAATGGGAGAAATAAATAGTCTTTAATCTTAATAATTAATATCTACTCCCTCGGTCAAAAAAAAAAAAAAAAAAAAAACTATATTAAATGAAGAGATCTAACAAAAAGTCATACAAGAGTATTTTCTTGAGACGAATGGAATATATCTATCTATATTTATTAATTAATAACAAATATTTCAATATACTTTACGATTGGTTTCGCATTTAATAAGAGAGAGAAAAATCATATACGGAGTACTCCGTAAGTCATAGTTATAAAAAATGTGATTAAGCATGTGACATACGATTTAGGAATGACAATGGGTGTATAATTAAGTTGAGACTCAACAAATTTATATCCATGATGAGTGGGTAATTCAAAATAGTTTAGCCACGATATGGTGTTGGTAAAAATTGTACTTGTTGATTGGTAATGGACGGATAATGAATATATAATACTCATGAAGAGGCTAGGAAAGATTTTAAAGATTGTTGGGTTGAAGAAAAGGTCCTTAAATCGATGTCGGCTACTAAATTAATACCAAAAGGTAAAAAGGTTAAGCCAAGAAAAATTCATGATGAGGAGTTGAGAAATTTTGACACAGAGGGTATTTGAGGTGTCTCGGGTGATTTGGTAGTTTCTTCATCGGTTGAATTTGTTGTAGTCTTTTTTTTTTGTATTGGTTGTTGTTTGCTGCCATTTGTTCTTCTTTTAGATGACTTGTAGTTTTCTTTGTTAGGTCGGTTCAGGTATGTTTCCCGTTTGTTGGTTAGGTTCTTCAGTTAATTTCTTTTATTTTGGTAGAGTTGTTGTGTTAGTGTATTTCGTGCTTTTTATTAATTTGTTTGTATGTTGTTTAGGCCTTCCTTTTTGATGAACTGTTTCATAGTAGGTTTTATAGCACTGTAGTCTTATAGCATTTGAGGAAAAATCAATCAAGATAGCATAAAATATGACATCATTAGGTTGACGTCACTCCGGAAGTTTCATGTCGTATTTATTTACCTCGAAATTTCTAAGAAGTTATTAAGCTCTTTCTCACTACCTTCCTAGGATACACACACCACACACCCAACCTCAGTCCCACCACACCTTATCCCAAAACAATAATTTGCATAAACGTACCCACATATACTTTTACATTTACATTTTACATTTTACATTTATATAAAAATAAAATATAAATATAAACAAAATATAATTAATTATTTAATAATACACAGTAATTATTATTATTATATAAATATTTAAATATAAATGAGATCCACTTAAGTTCACTTGTACTATATATTGTGGATTAGTAGCTAACACCACCCTATACTTTAATCATCAAATAAACACTCTTTTTTAGTTCACCTTCATCTAAAATGGAGAAAACCATAACATCCAACAAAAAAAGGTTGATAGGTGAGCTAATTAGAGGTAGAGATTGTACTAGAAAACTACAAAATCTACTTCGTCAAAGAATGGTTAATGACGACTCAAGTTCAACTAATGATCTTGTGATGAATATATTGGGATCTTTTTCTAATAGTCTTTTGGAGTTGAGTTCTTGGGGATCCGACCCAGTTATTGGGTCGGGTGCCGTTCGTTTAAATGTTCGGGCATTGGATTTAAAAGAAAGTGAAAAGAAGCCATTGCCCGTTGTGAAAGAAAGGAGAGGATGTTACAAGAGAAGGTTCATACTTAATTTTTATCTTCTAACTTAAACATATAAATTTATTGTTCTGATTGAGAATTAATGGTGTATATTATATACTATTTCTATATATATCTCTTGTGTGAATCTTTATTTATAGTCAAAATTTTCGGATCTATTACCTAATTATTAGTGACACATAAAACAAGATAAGTTAACACTTAACAGTTGCATCATATCTCATAATTATGTGTTAATGGATGGATACATTTGTGTAGATGTTTTAAAAAAATGCATATGTTTCATGGTTACGCTAACGTACAAGTACGGATGCAGTAGGTACATCTTTTTAAAACTCTTATGAACTGCAGAAAAACTGAAGATTCAAGGATCATAATTGTTGAAACAATGGAAGACGGATATTCATGGAGGAAATACGGACAGAAGGAGATTTTGGATACCAAATTTCCAAGGTCACATTCATTATATATTTTAGTATTTTACTACATAATTAAATTAAAAATTTATTGCAATTTCAATTGTATTTTACAAAATATATACTTCATACGTAGTACTTCAATTCTTTGCACCATCTCAACTAGGGTCATGATATTTGACAACAACATATCTTTGTGTGTGATCAGTGAAAATGATCCGTTTGACTAAACAAAATAATAATCACAAAAGACTATAATCAAAGGTCGTTTGACTTAGCGGTATTGAGGAGCCCCTTATCATTAAGGTCATGAGTTCGAGTCATGTTTAGGACATTTTTCGTGTAAAATATGTTGGGTGCGTGAGTTTACCGTTCTAAAAAAACATTTGATTAAAATACTTCATCTTAAGGTCTAGCCTAAGAAAGAAAACATTAACTGGTTACCATCTTGTCTATATGAAAAATTAGTGTTTACCAGCTTAATTTCTTTTAACGTCATACTCCGTATCATCTAAAAAAAGTTTTTATACCCTAATACGCAGGTGCTATTTTAGATGTTCATACAAAAGTGAGGGGTGCAAAGCATTAAAACAAGTTCAAAAAATGGATGATGGGTCAGAATTGTTTCAAATCACATATTTTGGGTTTCACACATGCCAAAGTATGCACAAAAACACACAAATGTTCTCAAGCACAGGGGATCTAAATTCGTTTCTACTTAATTTTGAGGACTCCAAAATTAAAGAATCGCCAAGTAGCCTCTCAACTATCACGAATACGCATTTTACCCCCTCAATGAAACAAGAAGATGACTCGAATGCACAAAGTTGTGATCATACTGTCTCTAGTAATCATGACACTTCATCCACTCCCTTATGGAATGACATAAATGTCGATAGTTTGGAGCCATCCCACGGTGATAGTTTCGTAAGTGGTGTATCTGCGGATGATTTTGGATTTGACGAGAGTGTGTTCTTACAAGTTTAATCACGAAAGTGTATGTACATTGTTGATCCAAATTTATATAGGTGATGCGATGTCCTTGTAAATAAACTATAAACGTGCGTACGCTATTCAGGGTTAGTGGGTCAATATATGACAAAAGATTGTACTAGAAAACTACGGAAGATTGATAAATCTGCGATGCCGCGAACTATATGCTACTATTTTATGAGTTATTGTACGATAAAAAGTATAATGTTGTTATCTTGAGGACTGAATTGATATTTTGATAATAATTTTAGGGGCGGCTAAAATATAAAAAATATTAGGGACTAAAGGTGTAACTTTATGATCATATGAGGCATAAATACAGGTACAACACTTGCTTTATGTCATCTTAAAATTTTACTAAATATTAGAGGGGATTGATATTTCCACTTTGATTTTTACTACTTCCACTTAAAAGTACTAAACTGCCCTTAATGATACCTTATACAAATTCTTGTTATAATTTAAATCAAGGATATAATTGGAAACAATGTATAAAAACATGGTGAAAGAATAAAATTCAAATGTGGAAATATCACTTCCCAATATTAAAAGAACGTGATAATTATGTAAGCGTATTCAATTACAACATCTAAGTGATTATTTTAATCATAAACTCACTACTGATTTAAGTGATGACGCCATATTTGTTTACTAGTTTTATGAGCCCGTGCGTTGTACGACATTTGTATAAATTAATAGTCGATAATGTTAATATTGATATTTATCAAATGTATAATACAGTTACAATATAAAATCTTTATTACTAATAACATTTATATCGCAAACATTAGTATTATATTTAATATTAACGCATAGATTATGAGTCCGTGCGTTGAAATCATTTTAACTTCAAAAGACTAATAATCGAAACATGAGCCTCTAAAAAGTTATTTTAAGACCGATAATTAAGAATAATATTTTATGTACAATCCTAAGTATATATGTTTTTAGTACAAACTAATCTCATTATGTCAAAATCTTAAACGAACCATAGCAGACATACATCTAAATATCTATAATGATTATCAAATAATTATTTTAACTTCAATTGACAACCATGAGCCCGTGCGTTTATATAATATTCTACAAATATTATATTAGCGTAATATTTTAATATTTTAAGTTTATGCGCAAACTGTAAAATAATTTTATATTATATAAGATATCATTCATAAATAATATTATAATGTTAATAAAGAAATATCTATTTTATAATATTATATTATATATATATATAGTAATATACATAATGTTTTAGGTAATGAAATTTGTATATTAAATTAAATTAGGAAATTTAATATTTCAATTAATATATGGAAATAAATGATAGGCTGACACGTGGAGAGAATAAAGGAGGAGTTGACATGTGACAAGAATTAATCAGGAATTGACACATAGGATTATTGGCACACGCTTTATATAATGTATCGATAGATATCATACTTTTAAACTATTGATTAAATTCCAGCCATAAATTTATTATTTATTACTAAATATTGTATTAATTACTTATTAATTATAATTTTTAGGATAATCTTCGATGTCGTAGGTTATATACTACTACCTCCGTCTCAATTCTATTGCCCCTAAACAAACACGTAGTTTGATAAAATGCCATTATCACATTCAGTGTTGAAATGGCGGCCGCCTTGACTGTTGTGGCAGTCGGTGCGGCGTTTGGTCAATCCCGACTCGAAGAAAAACGTCCAACAAGTCGGTTAACGGTCAAAAGTCAGGTCAAAGTTACGAAAAGTCATGTCAACGTTGGTTAAAAGTCTTAACAAAAGTCTCAACCCATCTAAAATTTGATGAGAAACACACCGACTTACATAATATCCCTTAAAGATAAGTTAATAAATGATTTATAATCCTATAAAACATTATTAAAGCCTATATATTATGTAAATTACAGTCATGTCCTCTTATGTGTGAATCGTTTATTTTTAAAATATTAATATATAAAGTATTTGTGATGACCCGTAAAATTCTGACCAAATTTAAACTTAATCTTGTATGATTAACGTTTCCGACACGATAAACAAAGTCTATGAAGTTAAATCTCAAAATTTTGAACTGTTCAATTAACCTTCGATTGTTCTCAACGAAACGCGAACAATTATATATAGATACATATACTATAACTTGAAAACGTAACAAAGTGTTGAGGATATGATACTGTGCATTAAACTTATTGGTTTGATTATCTGATTGATATATTTAACTACAGAGTTAAAAGATTATGCCAAACGATTCAAGTAAAAGATATTTACTGAGTCTCTTAAGAATTATGATATTATTACGTGTCTCTGTTGAGAGGTCCACGTTGATTTGAGAAATCATTCATTTTAACGGTATTCGGAATAAATGGTGAATTATTTGTTTAAATAACGTAATTTGGACACATACAATAATAAGGAATATTAACTGTTAAGAATTTATTTTATGAATAACTTGCGATACGTATTTTAAAACGTGTTTATAAATATTGAGAATAGATATTAACTTGGTTATGAAACGTTTGATAAATACTATTATATTAATAAATAACGAGACAATGATTTATAGAAGTAAATGACCAAAATACTCGAAAGTTTAAGATATACTTTGGGTGGTATAATTTAGGAATAATTTAAGGCTATATTTTGACAAAGATACGTGTCCCAGAATGAAAATTACAAGTTTTCTCAGCGTACGAAGGGACACTCGAAAAACCGGAACCGGGACATAAGTCGCGTAACAACGTACGACTTATCGGAACAAAAATTACAAGTTAACTATGCATGTGAATTTAATATAATATATAATTAATTATATAAATTAAATATATTATATATATTATTAATTATTATGTCGACAAACAAAAATACAAAAAAATGTGAGCTGGATTTTGGGGCCATGCGATCGCATGAAAAATAGGCATAAAACCCATGCGATCGTATGGGGTCAGATTTCAGGAAAGGTCTATAAATTGAATTCGTTTTTGCTCAGTTTACACACTTATTACTCCGTATTTATTTTATTTAAATTATTATTATTATTATTATTATTATTATTATTATTATTATTATTATTATTATTATTATATTATTAAATTATTATTAATCTTAATATTTTTAGTAATATTATACATAAAATATTACGACGAGGTTATGAGCATGTCACTTTTAAAAATGAGTTTTACGAGCGGGATAGAGCTAAGGAAATTATGGGTTATTGCCAAGGAGGTTATGGGTAATGTTCGGGGATATATTTATGAATCAAACCTAGTGTTTATCATCTCCGTTACGTCTACGTACTTTCCTACAATATTGAATCTCAATATTAATACGTAAGTACTTATATTTTATCTATTATATATTAATAGTGTATCCATGTCTAGTACTCGAGTATATATATTTATACATATGCTTGTATGCTAAATTTTATCGTTAAACAGTTTATAATGAATCACGAATTAAATCCATATATTACTGGTAAAAGGTATATGATATACATGTTTTTGGAAAGCTGGCGAAAAATCGATAACTTTTCATTTAGACACCGAATAGTTTCGATGAACGGATTAAAAGATATGATCAACTGAATTATGATTGACGTTAATTGAAATTGCTTTTGAATCTACAATTAAGATTTAAACAACTTGTTTACGAGATTGATAAAGTGAATTTTTAAATATTACCAACCGAGTAAATGAATCTTTATATAAGGCACGTCTCATTTTGTTAAACTATTGTCAAAATTGACTTTTTGAAACGACTTTGGATAACTTCTGTATGTCGATCTCGAGCATTAGGATTGTGATACACTATGACCTGACCTAGCTTGATAGACATTTATTGACCAACATATGTTCTCTAGGTTGAGATCTACGATTCTTTGATATACCGAGTTTCGGTCACATTACGATGAACAACTGTATGTGCTGCTAAGGTGAGTTTCATATGATCCCTTTTACTCAATATATTTTTGGGCTGAGAATACATGCGACTGTTTATAAATACTGAAAATACTAGATTTATGCGTGAGTTTCATATGATCCCTTTTACTCAATATATTTTTGGGCTGAGAATACATGCGACTGTTTATAAATACTGAAAATACTAGATTTATATGCGTGAGTTTCATTTGCTCCCCTTTTAATTGCTTTTGCAATCTATATTTTTGGGCTGAGAATACATGCACTTTATTTTAAAAACAATGGACACAAGTACACACTAAATTCTACACCGAGTTTGAACCGAAAATCCCTTAGCTTTGGTAACTAGTAACTGCCGGTTATAAGAACTGGTGGGCGCGAGTAGTTATATATGGATCCATAGGGCTTGATATCCCCGTTCGAGCTAGAGCACTAGCCTTTTAACGGACGTATGCTATTTGAGAAGCGTACACGTTGGTTTGCGTGTATTTTTAAGATGATTATACAAAGGGTACAAATTATATATACGTTAAGTTTATTTACCAGGGTGCTCAATTTCGTAGAATATTTTGATAAACGTTTCTGGATGAAACAACTGAAATCTTGTGATCCATCTTTATATACAGATTATGCGAAACATACAAACTATGAACTCACCAACCTTTGTGTTGACACTTGTTAGCATGTTTATTCTTAGGTTCTCTAGAAGTCTTCCGATGTTTGCTTATATGATAGACAAGCTATGTGCATGGAGTCTTATATGGCATATTTTTCAAGAAAACGTTGCATTCACCAATTCATCATCATGTACCTTATTTTGACTGCATTGTCAACGGAAGTACTATTGTAAACTATTATATACGGTGATTGTCTATATGTAGAAATAATCAAATGTCGAAAACCTTTGATTTAAATATTCATTTATGGTGTGCCTTTTCAAAAGAATGCAATGTTTACAAAACGTATTATATAGACGTCAAATACCTCGCAATGAAATCAATGAATGACGTGTTCGTCCATATAGATTTGGAGCGATTGTCACAGTATTTATGTCTGAAATATGTATATTCAATGTATTTATATTTAAAAGTCAGCGTTGGACAGCTCCCGACTCGAACCCCGTCGCGTCCCCATCTCGACCGATGACTCCTCTAGGGTCTCTACCGACGCGTTCCCGACTCGCGTCTTTTACAACCTTAATCACACTATACTTTTTGTTTAATATATAGTTGATATCGCTCAAATTATGCATATTTTACATCGCGATATCGGTTCTTTATTGTCGTTTATTTGAGGAAATGTGAAGACTTTTGTGATTAATTGAGATAAAATGACGAATATAGCTCCAGAGGTCTTCGGGTTAATGTTTTGGTTGTTTCTTGCTAAGTATTGGTGATATTTGAGCTAAAAAGATGAATGTTGAAGAAGGTTCAAATTCTGGTTTGCGCGCCTCCAACGTTTTGGCCATAACTTGAGCATACGGACTCGAAAAAAGGTGAATCCAAAGCCCAGACGTCCGTAACTCATAGCTCTACAGTAATCAAGAACTAAATCTACTGTTCAGATGATGTACACATCGCGGTCGAGATGGGATGATCGCGGTCGTGATGCAGAGACAGATATTTTGTAGTTTTCGAACAGCAATGTATCCCGGTCGTGATTCGCACATCGCGATCGCGATTGGGGGTCTGTCAGAGGTCCGTTTCAGCCTTATAAATACCCCATTTAACCCCAACTTTGGGGGATCAAATTTTTACGAATCCAGAGGCTAGAAGGGACGTTTTTAGAGGTTTTAAAGCCATTCTTCACCAAATCAAAAGGGCTTTTCATCTAGGATTGAAGATTGGATCATTACAACATCATTGGTACTCTAGATATCATCTCTTTTAGTGATAAAACTATGAATTCTTATTGTTTCCATTGTTTGTTTGATTTTATAATCATGTTTGGCTAAAACCCTTAGTGTTTGCTCATATGTAATAGCTTTTAATTGTTGGATTGTTCTTTATTTCATAGATTTAATGTTTGATTGATTTAGTTTATTTAAGTTTGGACAAAGACCCATTGTTATGCATGCTTTATACTTTAATTCAATTATATATGTTATCAATTAGTTATTGTGAGATAATTGAAGGTAGATAACGTGTACTTCAACACATTTAGTGATCTAGACGATCAGGGCTTTGATTTCAAGTGATTGTATTGAGGAACTAATCGGTAATTGAATTGTAGGTTTGCATCATAATCGTGATAATTACATTGAGTGATCTTTGTAGTTAGGATTTTAAGTGATTTTAATCCGGTTCAAATCTTAATAGCTGAATCTAATTGATTAATGATTATTGTGTTCAACCAAAAGATCCATTATTGTGTTTATTGAATACTTGACGTTAATTACATAATTTGTTACCTAGTTTACGTGAGTTTATTAGTGATAAACAGATTATGCTTCAACTCTTAGGAGATCTAGACATTTGAATGTGAGTGTGAATGGTGATTAATTGGTAATTTGATAACACAGTCGTGTAGTTACTTCGAGTGATCAGTGTGAATGGTGATTAATTGGTAATTTGATAA
Organism: Rutidosis leptorrhynchoides; assembly: GCF_046630445.1. Lineage (NCBI taxonomy): Eukaryota > Viridiplantae > Streptophyta > Magnoliopsida > Asterales > Asteraceae > Rutidosis > Rutidosis leptorrhynchoides. Next base: position 539,120,772 of record NC_092334.1, read on the forward strand.
CACAGTTGTGTAGTTACTCCGAGTGATCATAGTAATTAAGGTTTTATGTGAATTTAACCTAGATTGAATCACAATAGTTTTATGTGAATTTAACCTAGATCTAGACATTATCAGTCTTAAAATCTTAAACGCTGCTCCCTGTGAACGAATTCGTAAGTATATTACTATAAGATTAGGTGTGTTTTACGCATATCAAACTTTTGGCGCCGCTGCCGGGGAGCGGTGTGTCTTAGGGTTTTAAAAGCTTTTAGTTATTCGATCCTTTCGTGGAAACTTGTTTTCATGGAAGTTACTTTTCGTATTTTTATTTTCAGTTGTACGCTTTGGTTTTGTGGTGTTGTGAATGCAGGTTAGGTACTTATAACTCTGGAACCGTCTAGAGTTTATCATACACGCAGCAAAGCTAAGTTGAGCAAGAAATCGCAGAAAGTTTTTCAGTTTTACCTTTTTTATATTCCGGATTTTGAGTATATTAAGGAAGAGGTTAAGATGGGTGAACCAGCGAGAGGTCAATCCATGGAAGCTTTGATGAAAGCCACGAGGGCTGGTAATGGACATGTCATTACCCAACCGGTAATCGATAAAGATTTTGAGGTTAAGGGGCAGATCCTAAATATGATAACTCACCAATGCCAGTTCAGGGGTACACCGAAAGAGGATGCATTCGAGCATCTTCGTTCCTTCAAGAGCATCTGTAATTTTTTCAAAATCAGCCAAGTTGCGGACACAGTTATCTATTTGAGAGTTTTTCCTTGGTCTTTGAAAGACGATGCCAAGGACTGGTTAGAATCATTGCCGAAGGTGAAATTGATAGTTGGCTTACAATGGAAGATAAGTTTCTGCAACGCTTCTTTCCCGCTTCTAAGGCTGCTAAATTACAGAGTGACATAAATCACTTTGTGCAGAAGTCAAATGAAACACTCTATGATGCTTGGACACGGTTTGGTAAAATGCTTCGAAATTGTCCTCAACACGGGTTGAACAATTTTAACAAGGTCTAGATTTTCTACAAGGGTGTTAATGTGCCAACAAGGAAAGAAATCGACATTGCTGCAGGTGGTTCGTTAATGAAAAAGACTCCGGATGAAGCTTACAACATCATCTCCGAAATAGCTACACATTCATACGATTGGCATCAAGAGATGGATGTTTCTCGATCATCTAATGTCGCTAGTACTGAAACTAGTGATGATCTCGCATCTGTTAAAGCACAACTTGCAACTATGAAACGACAGATGGAATCTATGACTAAAGAGATGCACGCTATGAAAGTTGGTTGTGAGTTATGTCAGGGACCACATCTTACAAAGATTGTAATCAGTCAATGATGGAAGAGTAGGTGAACTACTTAGATAATCAATACAATAATCAGTATCAAGGAGGTAGTTCGGGTTATCAAAGGAACGGACCGTCGAGGTTCGTTAATCGAAATCAGAATCAGTCGTATGTGGATAAGGGTCCTTCACTAGAGGAGTTATTGCGAGGTTTTATTATAAATACAGATGAAAGCATCACGGCATTGATGCAAGATAGTGAATCAACAAAACAGCAAGTGCGAAGTCAGCAGGCCTCGATTCAGAATTTGGAACAGGATGTAGGGCGTATAGCTCAATCGCTAACGGAGAGACCACTAGGTGCTCTCCCTTCAAATACGCAAACTAATTCGAATGTCAATGGGCCACCCCGAACAATCTTGACTAATAACAACCGAAGTGATGTGAAGAATAAAGAGCCTCAAGTCTACTTATTCGCAAGTGAATGTTATTTCTGGTGATGAGGGTTATGATTCCGATGAGGTTATACCGACTTATACTCATAATGGTGAATACGGTTGGATTCGAGTCAGTGATATAACTCCCGCGTATGGTAATTATTTAATGAGTTTGATGACGGGGAGTTCTTATAGTTCGGGTAATCAAGAGTCGGGGGTGAAAAGTTTTGAGACTACTGAGTCTCCTGAGTTTAGTGTTGATGGGATTAAAGTGGAAGAAGAGGTGAAACCTTCACCTAAACTGAAAGTTTACAAGCCGCCTATTCCATATCCGAGAGCTATTCAATCTGAGCAACCGAAGGACACTGTTTGTAAGTCTATTAATACTAATCATAATATTTATGTGCATGTACCTTTGGTTGATGTTCTTGCAGGTATGCCCAATAATGGAAATTTTTTGAAAGATTTAATGGCGAAGAAGGGTGAGCATGAGCAGGCATCCTCCGCGTTTCTTGAAGCGGAATGAGCTGCTATTTTGAAGAAGAGTGATATGCCACCAAAGTTAGGTGATCCTGGGATATTCATAGTGCCCTGTAGGATTGATGACTTTGAAGTTTTTAAGTGTTTAACTGATTCAGGTACGAGTATCAATCTTATTCCATTATCTGTTTATTCACGTTTAGGTTTAAGTGAACTTAAGTCTACTAATACCGGAGTTAGGTTGGTTAACCAGTCAATTAGTAAACCCATAGGGATTGCTGAAAATTTGGTGGTTAAGGTAGGTGAATTAGAGTTCCCAGCTGACTTTGTGGTTGTTGATATGCCAGAGTATAAGGTTGTACCTATTGCTTTAGGTAGACCATTTTTAGCAACTGTAGGTGAACTCACTGATTGGAGAACTTGTAAATTGATTTTAAGGGATAGAGGTAAAACCTTAAGCTTTCAGACTAAATTTAGTGTTAAACCACCACCCACACCTGTAGATTCTGTTAATGTAATTACTAGTGTTGAAACTGAAGCTAGTAAACGGAATAAGTGTGGGGGAATGGTAGAGGAAAAGTTGTTGATACGCCCGAGGATAGTGTTATTGATAAATCCATGAGGAAGTTGTATAATCGGGTTAGAAATTCAATGTCTGAGAAAGATGAGCATGTTAGGAACAGATTGGTGTCAAATCTTTCTAGAAAGGAAAAGGAAAAACTTAGGGAGTTGACCAAGGAGTCAAAGATGGCGGATGTTTGGTTATTAAATGCAATTGGGTATAGATATTCGATTAAAGGTTCCGGTGGGTTGAAGGATGGAATCGCATACCATCCGGGCATCAGTTGAGAAGGAAGAGGAGTCAAGTGCGCGACTCCAAAATAAACATCGCACAACCGTGTAAAGTTTGTAAGCTTGTTTCTTTTATTTTAATTTTTATTGCTTGATTTTCTAAAACATAAAACCCATAAAAAGTATAAAACCTTTAAAAAAAATAGCTGGAGATTGATCGCGGCCACAACACAAGGAATCGCGACCGCGATCCATTGACAGAACATGGGATGCCAGAAACAAGCTTGATCGTGATCGGGATTACCCCAATCGCGATCGTGATTCTTGATCTTAACCGCGATTCTTGATCGCGATCGCGATTACCCCAATCGTGACCGCGATTCAGCTCCAGACCAAAATGCGTTTTTCTTTTTATTTGATGTTTGTTTGAGACTATTTTTAATTTTTCTGTTTTGTATTTTGGATAACTTTATTTGATATTCTTAAACTTTGTACTTGGATATTTTGATGGGGCGTTTCGGTTCCACAGTGGTACCACCCCATCGTTTGCATGCGTGGTTTTATTTTGATTTGCAGGTTATGATGATTCGCATGCTGTTAATTTACAAAGACTGGCATTCAGTTCAGCACTTTATTGTATTTGATGATAATTGTGTGATTGATGTTCGAGTGGATGCTGATGTTTTTATGCTGGCAGTAAGTTCAGTGCCATCGTGCAGCGTATCTCCGTGATCTCCGGACCTAACACTCCGAGTTTCTTTTCTTTTTCCCTTTTCACTATTGTCCTCGCAAATTTATCTTTAATTACAAGATTTCATGTAAATGAGGGCATTACATGATCTTAAGTGTGGGGGGGATAAATCCTCGCGGACATTTGTCGCCAATCTGAAAATTTTATGAACTTTTTGAACAAGTTTTTGCTAAAAATAAGGAAGCAAAGTCTTCCAGGATTTTAAAAAAAAAACCAAATTGTAGGATGATTCAAGTCCATCCATAAAGGAAGTCAAGTCTTCCGAATGCCCGTCTTACTTGGTGTAGGAGACTTCCTAATCTACATCATTTCATACTGACAATGGTTAGTACTTCATTTCACGATGTATTACACCGATGTATCGTACTGTGGGAAGAGGAGCCTTGAGCTTCAACCGTGCTGTCTTATTATGTAAGAGCAATAGCTTCATGCTAGCGTTTGCTTAGACAACACACGCCATGACCAAAAGCCATGGTAACCTTTAAAATACGGGAATGTAGTATCTGCTTCCTACATTTTCTTAAAACTAGCATAAAAGATATATTCGTGGAAAGTGGGGTCCAAGGACCTTAAATAAAATATAAAAAGTGTTTAAACACTTCCGGAAGAATCGAGTCCTCTCATGTTGTTCTTAGGAAGTAAAGTCTTGCAAGTTAAGTTTGTTTCAAAAGACCATTGCTTGAAAGTAAAGTCTTTCAGGTTTCGTGCAATAGACCCTCCGAAAATTTAAACCCAAGGTAGGTTGCTTCAGTGCAACTACCCGTGCGGCTGTCCCATAATCGGGAAGGCTTGTATGCACACCGACTTTTAAGCCAAATCATGGAATTGATGGACCTCTTAATTAGCCACGTGGGGCACTAATTCCACGAACCTCCGTTAATGCTTTCGCCCTACTATGAGAGAAACCATAGAGTTGTGATAAAAAGCTTGATGAGTGCCGATCATCCTGTGCCCGGAATGACCATAAAGATAGGGGTAACCTGTCCCCTACGCTTGGCGCACCCACCTTAACCCAAATTTTGTAATTGACGGTTTATATATGGAATTGACGATCATTGGTGTTTTGGGGGTATGGAGGTGAAAGAGGGATAGCCATAGCGGGGTTGATTAGAGGAGCATCCTTTTTGAAGGCATATACTTTGTACACGATAGACTCCTTGGTAAACGGTAATTTTTGTGATATTTATGACCCTTATTCATTTTGGGGTTTACTTTATGATTTTCATGGTGATTGGAGCTTATGATATATATCTTGATGATAATTTTGAGTTGATTTTGGTAAGTTGATGGCTATCCCGTGAATCCTACATAATTGGTCAAAGTCAAGGAGGTCAAAAGTTTGAGTTATGACATTTTATATTTGATAATTGATGTTTTGATGACCTCTGCGAAGATGAAGTTGACTTTGACCGGGGAAATGGTTGTGATGGGTAGATTTAGGCTTGAATTGTGGTTAGATTAATGGTTTTGTTGAAGACTTGATCCTTGTGCTTAATTGTTGAAGACGATGCGGTATGGAATTATTGCTTTTGAAGATTGAAATCGGTATGTCTTGATTTCTTAATTGTTGAAGACTTATCCAAGTTTGTTTACTTCTACATTAGTTGATTTTATTTAAAGATAGACTTGCTTGAGGACAAGCAAGGCTCAAGTGTGGGGGATTTGATATCGCTCAAATTATACATATTTTACATCGCGATATCGGTTTTTTATTGTCGTTTATTTGAGGAAATGTGAAGACTTTTGTGATTAATTGAGATAAAATGACGAATATAGCTCCAGAGGTCTTTAGGTTAATGTTTTGGTTGTTTCTTGCTCAGTATTCGTGATATTTGAGCTAAAAAGATGAATGTTGAAGAAGGTTCAAATTCTGGTTTGCCCGCCTCCACCGTTTGGCCATAACTTGAGCATACGGACTCGAAAAAAGGTGAATCCAAAGCCCAGACGTCCGTAACTCAGAGCTCTACAGTAACCAAGAATTAAATCTACTGTTCAGATTGTGTACACATCGCAGTCGCGATGGGATGATCGCGGTCGCGATGTAGAGACAGATATTTTACAGTTTTCGAACAGCAATGTATCCCAGTCGAGATTCGCACATCGCGATCGCGATTCGGGGTCGGTTAGAGGTCCGTTTCAGCCTTATAAATACCCCATTTAACCCCAACTTTGGGGGATCAAATTTTTACGAATCCAGAGGCTAGAAGGGACGTTTTTAGAGGTTTTAAAGCCATTCTTCACCAAATCAAAAGGGTTTTTCATCTAGGATTGAAGATTGGATCATTAAAACATCATTGGTACTCTAGATTTCATCTATTTTAGTGATAAAACTATGAATTCTTATTGTTTCCATTGTTTGTTTGATTTTATAATCATGTTTGGCTAAAACCCTTAGTGTTTGCTCAGATGTAATAGCTTTTGATTGTTGGATTGTTCTTTATTTCATGGATTTAATGTTTTATTGATTTAGTTTATTTAAGTTTGGTCAAAGACCCATTGTTATGCATGCTTTCTACTTTAATTCAATTATATATGTTATCAATTAGTTATTGTGAGATAATTGAAGGTAAATAACATGTACTTCAACACATTTAGTGATCTAGACGATTAGGGCTTTGATTTCAAGTGATTGTATTGAGGAACTAATCGGTAATTGAATGGTAGGTTTGCTTCATAATCGTGATAATTACATTGGATGATCTTTGTAGTTAGGATTTTAAGTGATTTTAATCCGGATCAAATCTTAATAGCTGAATCTAATTGATTAATGATTATTGTGTTCAACAAAAAGATCCATTATTGTGTTTATCGAATACTTGACGTTAATTACATAATTTGTTACCTAGTTTACGTGAGTTTATTAGTGATAAACAGATTATGCTTCAACTCTTAGGAGATCTATACATTTGCATGTGAGTGTGAATGGTGCTTAATTGGTAATTTGATAACACAGTCGTGTAGTTACTCCGAGTGATCGTAGTAATTAAGGTTTTATGTGAATTTAACCTAGATTGAATCACAATAGTTTTATCCTGTATGATTTGATTGTTTGAATGAGATTAATGTGAGTTACTCAAGTTTCAATAATTGAATTATAACTTATCAGACATTTAAATCGGTTTTAACTGAAAGAACAGCCCACGTCACTAGTGAATCTTCTGAGTGAACACTGCTTTGTCCATCTGGTTATCCGTTTAATTTACTTTTCGTTATTAATTTAATTACAAAACCCCCATTTTACAACATAAATCTTCAGAATAATTGTCAGTCTTAAAATCTTAAACGCTGCTCCCTGTGAACGAATTTGTAAGTATATTACAATAAGATTAGGTGTGTTTTACGCATATCAACAGTTTAACCTTTTTGTTTATCTTACATGCATATCATTAGGGGTGTTAAAAAACTTTAACTTTCTATTTTTATCTTTCTACGGGAGTGGACAATTAAATTAAGAAAATTTAAAAGAAAGAAATATTGAACTATAGATTTCAGACTTAGGGAGTACTAGTTTATAAGTTATTATAAAAAGTAACAAAATTGCTTAAATGACTATTGACCAAAACGTCAATTTTCACAACGAATTATAAAGATTCGCCTTTAAAAAATATATATCGCCAAAATGCTGTAAGGTTACCATACGACCTTGCGACTCGCCATTTGCTCGGTGATTGCCGGGAAAATTCAAGATGCGAATGGAGAGTTACAATGATGATCGAGACAACATGAGTCGCAAGGTCGCACATTGCTCTTGCGAGTTGCATATGTTCGTGTTTTATGAGTCATACGATGTTGATCAACAAGTCGCAAGTCTCGCAAAGGTTACCTTGCGATTATCGAAAATCTTATCAGTACAAGATTTCCCATAAGATTTTATGATAAATTTCAGATTTTAAAGCATGCACGTGGGGTCCAATTGCTTCACAGGATCACTGTGTAACCTGCATATATACTACCACCTTCAGCATCACCAATCACTCATTACAATTCACGACTTACCCCTTCAACATCACCAATCACTTACCACCTTACACTCCACGGGTTTCATTATTATACCTGCATTTATACACCCATCACCTCCATCGTTCATTAGCACCAACATCACCACCAACGTTCATCAACACCAACCGCACCATCACGACCAACAGTCTATACTACCATCACAAACTTTATCACAAACCTCATCATCACTACTACCACACCAATCACCACTTCAGTTTCATCACCACCACCAACATAGGATACACACACACACACACACACACACATATATATATATATATATACACACACACACACACACACACACACACACACACACACATATATATATATATATATATATATATATGTGTGTGTGTGTGTGTGTGTGTGTGTGTGTATCATCGTGTTGAAGACTATTGTTTGAATCAAGTCGCAAGATTTGAAGGTCAGACAATATGACCTTGTGACTTTGAATCAACCTGTGTGACTAATGATCTAACACTAGTCGCAAGGTTCGCAGGTCAGTAGCTTTAGTAGATGAAAAAAATAACAACTCAAATAACTTCCCTTTCTCGACCTGTCTATTATATTTATCCTCTCCCGTGGTTCCAATTTCGTCAAATTGTACGTGTACACTGGATAATTTTAAGTAGTTGATTGCTTAAACTTAAAAATTTCTATATACACTCTTGGTGGATATGATGGTAGTAAGTATGTCCAAACGGTCGAATGTTTTGATACCTTAAAATACTTTTATGTGTGTCTTCAGTTATACAACAACGGCCATCAAGTACATCATGTGACTCTTAACCTTGGGAAAGTGAGATAACATCAATCCAAGTGCATATTTATAGAATTCTCCTCCGACTACTTCAATATGCATGGCATGTTGAAGTCGCTAACTGGTTTATTAAAAAACCATTAGGTGTGCTTCATTATCATTTACGTACAAATTATAGAGATACGTCTTTTCTCAATCCTAATCATATTGATATGTATGCTTTCGACCAATATTGGTTATTTCTGTGGTCATATATGACGAATAGTAGTTAACATTATGATATTGTGTAAAAACGTATCTTTTATCATTGCTACGTAAATGATAATAGAGAAACCAACTGAATGTTTGTTATTATAGCAGCTAGCTACTTTTACAGTCCCTCGTATCGAAGCAGTTTGCGGATAATTCTATAGATATGCACTTGGTTTATTGCTATCCCACTCTCCCTTGGTTAAGACTCACATTGTGACTCAATGGATTTTCTTGTGATAAATGAGACACTCATACGAATCCTTGAAGGTATTCAAAACATTCGACCGTTACGATGTACTTAAAACCATCATATCAACCAACAATGTATATATATTCTTTTAAGTGTAAGTTTAAGTGTAAACAAGAAATACTTGAAATTATGCACTGTATACTTACAATTTAATGAAATCGGAATCACTAAAGAGGACTAATATGATAGACAAATGGAGAAAGGGTAGTTGCCCGAGTTGTTATTCTCGTCATATACCGAGGCGGCGGGGGTACCAAGGAAAAAGGTGAATGCGTTATGTCCTGATGATAAGCTTTTGCAAAAAATGGTGGATCATCGAGACCTTAAAGAGGCTTTCAGCAGGATCACTTACCCTTAAAACAAAAGTAGTTGATTTAAGTTGATGCGTTGTTTTAAGATATTGCAACATATATAACCAGCAAAGTCAACAAAGTCAAAGCTCCAGCAAGCTGCTAGGGTTGTTATAAACCAAATTGTTAGGGTTGTTAAAAAAAAGTTAGTTAGATATTTAGTTTTACCGTTGTATATATTTAACAGTGATAGCATGTATCAATTTTAGTTGATGGTTAATGACAATCTTATTATGTTTGTGTTTGTTTTTATGTTAACAATGCCCTTAACGAAGATGTCTATACGTATGTATGTTTATGTTAAAAATTTTGACAGAAGTATTGGTTGGGTAGGCCAGTCGCAATATTAGGAAATTGTGACTTGCGGCTTTAAATCAGACAGAAGTAGTTGCAGCTACCTTGCTGGTTAAACTTCAATGGAACTTTAATGACTCCACCAACCAAACTTTCCTACTACCCATATTTCTGATGCATTTAAAGGCACTCACCCATGATCAGTCTTCATTCATCAACATCTTCTTCTTCACTGACAAATCCATATAAAAGTCTAGCAACGATGAACTCTCGAAGGATAATCGGCGAAAGAGAAGTGAATATCCTTGAGTTTCCCTGCCCTCAAAGAGAAACTCATTGGGATAAGATGTTTCTCCATCGTAATAATTCATGTAAACATTTACCCCTCGCTCATATGGCAATTTATGCCAACTTTAAGCTAAATGATGACAACACTATAACCTTTAAATTATTTAAAAACACCTACAATTGGACACTAGAGGTATTGGGAAGAGCCCATAGTGTTCCATCTTCGGATGCCACCTTTTTCACTACTCAACGAGTAAATCGACGCACTTCCTGATGTATTTCGTTGTCAAGAACTGATAACCAAGATCTTTGGTCCTTAACACACATTTGGTTCCCTCCGTCAAACAACTCTTCATGACCAAATGATAGATCCAACACTTTGGCCTATGAATTCCATCATTCGGAGCAACATACTTGAAAGATCGCTTGACGATGGCAACATGACTGCCACTAAAGTCGCAGTGTTGTGGTGCTTACTTAAGCACAAGCACATCAATATAGCCTTTATCATGGCTAATCGCATGAATCAAGCTCGTCATAACGACAAAGCCTATCCCATATGACCTTCAACTATCTAATCTGTTCATATACATTGGGATCCACGATCACTGCACGGATACAAAGCATACCCTATCTCCTCCCATTATGGAGGATATGTTTGACCCTTAAATCACCTTTGTCTTTTTCTTTTTCTTTGTGTTGTCTTTGTATTGTCTTTCCGCTGTCTTTGTGTTTTCTTTGTCTTTGTCTTTTCCTTTGTATTTTTTTTTGATTATTTTTATAATGATACTATTATGTGTTTATGTGAATTATCATTCATAATTATAAGTAAACAAGTCAAGTCCTTATAAGAAAATTAAAACTGTAAAAAAACATTATCTATCAACTAAACATGTCGCAAGTTGCAAGCATGCCATGCGATCATGCGACTCGTGTTGTCTTAAACAAGTCATGTTGCGACTTCAATTTACTCGGTGTCTTTTGGATATTCGCTAGTCGCAAGGCATTTGCGACTTGCGAGCCATTTTGGCAATAATTTTTTTAGGGCAAATCCTTATAGTTCGTTGATAAAATGAACATTTTGGTCGATAGCCCTTGCTTAAATCATCCCTATATTATTCCTTTTTCGCTTTTTTCATCCCTTCCAATTTATAACTGCACAAATAGTCTTTAAAACATTATTTATTTCCAATTACATCCTTACCCCTAACAAAAGTTAACTGTCACGTTAACTTTAACTCATTTACAGGTCACCTTGCTTTATCAAATTTTATTATCATTCTCATCACAAAACCCAAGATGTTACAACATTTGGGCGTGTATAAGACTAGAAAGCATTGAAATCTCAGTCCAAAACTTTTTGCTTCCAACCGCATACTTTCCATCTAACTTCCGTGCAACGATATCGCTCAATTCGCCATGATAAAAAAGTTTTCCCTAGTAGATTTTCTCAAATCCACCTTGCTTAATGAAATTTTCATCAGCAAATTTGTTGGTGGTGTTTTGTACCGACTTTATGGCGTTCTAGTTTCGCTCTTTACTTCGCTCTGGCTTCTTTTATTGCCAAATTTTTGCTCGACAGATGCATATTTCAAGTAATATTTACTTGTTTAATCAATTTAGGTTTTCATTATGTTTCTTTCTATTACAGTAATTCTCTCAAGTAATATATCCACTTTAAGTTTTCTGATTTCCATCGTCTTGTATCTATATGGACGTGCATTGGGTATCATATTACAAAATCTTATTATTGTAATTCAAATGAATACGCAGGTTACTACATATTAAATTTAGTGTCATTACACGTATGATGAAAATGTTGATTTATGGTGCTGTTTGTTCAAGAAATGTATGTAATTTAGGTTTCATGTGATTCATATTATTATTATTAGACTATTAGCAACGGGAGCGTCCTTGGAGCTTCTTTGGAGCTCCCTTGAATAGCACCATTGTTAGTGAGCTCCGTTGGAGCTTCCTTGGAGCTCCCTTGAATGACCGTCATTTACTATTGTTTGGGAAGACATAATCAAGGACGGAGCAAAATGCTTTTTTTGTTGTTGTACGTTACTCATAAAATGTGATACATTGTATTAATTAATTAATTTTAGTGGATCCATTTTATAGTAAAAGTGTATGTCACGTATACTAGGGAGTGTGATGGGTTAAGTCTTGGGAAGAAGTTGCTGAAGTGACGCTGACAGGTGTCATGGTTGTGAGTAGTCTTATTATTATTATTATTATTATTATTATTATTATTATTATTATTATTATTATTATTATTATTATGTAGCGGTATGCCTGTATGTGTATGCATCCGTGACATTTTCCTATTACTTCGCTTCACTTGCACACATCAAAATGAGTGATTGATTATACAATATTGATGTGGTTATGTTATTAGGAATCAAGAACGCATAGCGAAATAAACGCCATGTGTTAAACTTAACAGGACAGTTAACTTTTGTTAGGGCTAAGAATATAATCGGGAATAGATAATGTCTGTAAGGACTATTTGTGCAGTTATAAATTAGGAGGGATGCAAATAGTAATAAAGAAATAATACGAGGATGATTTAAGTAATTTTGTATTCTTGAGGGAATTAAGACCTCTTGTAGCGGTTATAAAAAAGGGCGTGGGATGCCTAGGTGGCAACCAACCAACACCAACTTATGGAGTATCAAGGAATGGGATGGGGGCAGTGTTGGGGCATTCTTTGCTCTGCAACACATGAAGCCACGGAGTGGGTTGAAAGTTTTTATTTTTTTATTAATTTAAAAATATTATTTTTATTCTCTTTTAATTCTTAACACAATTATATTTTAACACATCATCACAAAACTCCTAACCCACACCAAAACCCCACAGCACCACTACTCCACAAAAACAACCCACACGTCCTAGTCATCAAAAAAGTACAAAAATCAACTCACGCCCCAACCCACGCCCCCAACCACTACAAATAGTCTAATATTTTGATAACATACAAGTGCATCTAAGAAAATATTATTGGCCAAAGTAGGGATGTCAATGTATCAGATATGAATGGAGTGATTCCATATCTATATGATTTCTTAAATCCATTTTCATATCCATATCAATGTAAATATAATTCATCCATCACTGTCCATATTCGTCGGATTAAGTAAAGAATATCCGTTGAATCTTATGTTTTTTAAGATATTCTTACAATTAAATGAAATCATTAAAGTATTTATATTTATAATAAATGTAAATAAAAAGTTATAATAAAATTTATACACGAAAATGTTTATCAGTTCTTGTTAATTGAGCAAAATACGTATGTATTAACTAATGTTAAATATAATTTTTAAGATTATTAGTTATTTACGAATGTTTTGTGCTGGTTCTTATTGTTATTATAGTTGATTAAGATTGGTGTCCATTTTAATTTGTTGATGTCGATATTAAAAAGAAAATAAAAAGAAAGTTACCAATTACCTTTAATTAAATAACATAAAATTGGAGGTAGACTGGTGTGTATAAAATTATGTATGATGAATTGAATTTTTTTTATCCGTATTTGATGTATGAAAGCGTACTATGAACAAATAAAGAATCGCGTCATACATAGGGATTCAAACGAATAAAAAACCAAATGAATTAAAAGTGAATATTTCATCAAATAGATCTGGAAACTTCACACAAAGATTGTCACTATAGCTCTCATAATTACGTTTGTGGGGTTGTGATTGATGAGCTTGTGGGTGTGTTTGTGAATTCTTCATCAAAGAGTGATGAACGGATTGCAAAAAAAAAATACACGGTCGCCAGTACGGTGGAACTTGAACCCGGATACAGATGGGTGGATATAAAATTTAATTAATTTTTTATTGTCATCAGGGTGAATACTAAAAAAAAACCTTATTTTTAGTAAAAATAAAATTTAGTATAAATTTTTTTCTCCTTAAATCCAGATGGGGCAGATACCCCTTTGGAATACACTATAATCCGCCATTAGAGGTCGCCAATCGCAAGCTCTGTAGGGCTGGTGGATTTGAAAAATGGTGTTTACATTCCGTAGACCATATGAAAATACCCAAGTCGCTTGCGACTAGCGCCTTATGACTTGAGTGTCAGTTACATAAATACATTAGAAGACAATGCCCGTGCGTTGCACGACTTGTCTCAAATTTCACTATTTTGAAATTCGTGTTCCGAATGGTTAGAGCCATGGCGGTAGTTGTTTGAAAACATATTAACCTTATAGTGAAAGTTGATGTTGGTCTCATTATGCAAGTGGTTTAGTAGAATCTTGTGCACATGTTTTGTTTGCCACTATGAATATCTGCACATTCGGGTCATATGTACTAACCATGAAACTATATATAAACAAAAGTTTACTAAAGGTGGTCATATGAGTTAACAAATGATGCCAAAATACATCATAAGACTTACATATTATAGTACGGTTCATAATAGTAAAACATATATTACCTTTACAATTTACCATTGAATTTTTGAATATTTATGACTTCATATGTGACAATAAGTGGATATATAATAATTGGAGTATATAAAAAAAATTCTAAATATAAACATGAATCGTTACGTATTACTACACCATACAATATAAAACTCATGAATAGAATAAAATTGAAGGTTCATAACATTGAATAACAATTGATATGAAATTAACAATTATTTATTAACTTTTATAATAAATATATGTAACACCACCAAGGGTAGTAAACCTTATAAAACAACACTATCTCTCTTAAAAAACCAATACATAACAACTCTCTCTCTCTCTCTTAAATAATTTCTCTCCGTACAATACACCACCACCAACCTTTTTCATCAGAATTTCTTCAAAAAAGGGTCTCCTTTTCATCTAGATCCTTTTTCCATTTCTATATCCTCTACCGGTTTGCTATCTTCTGATTCTTAGCCTTCTTTGGCCACCGGCATCTCGCCGGTGATTCGGTTTTAATGCTTTTTGTGTAATAAGTTGTTTCGCCGCCGTTTTTTCCTTCTCCGGTGACGGGATTCTCTGTTTCGGCTTCCCCGTTCGTTTTTCGGTCTCCAGGCGACGATTCCGTGATGTTTACTCTCGGGATCTGGAGTTCGGTATGGGTCTGGGGTTGCAGGTATTAGGGTTCCAGCATCAGGGTAGTGGGGTCGGTTTGCTGCCATCTCTCGCTTCTTCCTCTCGTTGTTGATGGTTGCTCTCTGATGGTGTGGGTAGGCGACGAATTCCGTTGGAATTCTACCTTTCACTTTTGGTATGTTTCCGTTTTCGTTTTGGGGTTTTTAGTCGATTGTGGTTGTTAGGGTGACGATGGTGTGTTTTGTATTGAAATCTGTTGGATTCCGGTAGATTCCGGTTTGCCGGCGGCTGCTTGCCGCCTTCTGCCGCTAACAGCGGTTAAAGAGGTGGTTGTGTTTGTCGGCGGCCTTGATGTCTCTAACAATCACAGCCGGTCCTCGGCAGCTGCTATTGGTGGCGTATAGTGGTAGGTTGGTGATTGTGTGCGGTCTGACGGCTTCTTGTGGTTGCCGGCGGCTGAAGATAATTCAGGTTATCTTCTAGTTTTTGGCTGTCATAGGAGGCTATCGGCGGCCTGCGAGCGCCGGAATCCGCCAGCCGGTGGTTGTTTGTGACTGTTGTTTGGCGGTCGCTGGCGGGTGTTGGCTTCTGGGGTCCACGGATTTGTAGATCTTTCGAAAAATCAGTGATGATGGCTTGGCTTTTATTGGTTTGACTTCGCGATTTGTACGGTTTGGTTGCTGCTACATTACTGTGTTCATACTTTTCCCGTAGTCGAGTCTGTTCGGGTAGACTCGGTGTCGTTGCCGACGTGTGTTGAGTTAGTTGACCTCGAAAAATTGATGTTTATTGGAGTGGTTCTCTCGGGGTCCTTTTTTCCACTCGAACGGGGATTTGATCTTTTTCGACGGGCTTGTGGTTCTCTGGTTTCAGAGTTACTTCGGGGTTTTTTGGGTGCGATGTGACGACCCAAAAATTTCCGACCAAATTTAAACTTAATTTTAATATGAACTCGACATGATAAGCAAAGTCTGTAATATTGAGTCTTAAAATGTTTGAACTGTTTACAGTGATTCATTTAACCTTTGACTATTTTCGACGATTCACGAACAATTAAATGTAAATAGATATGTGTGCGTGTATATATATATATGTATGTATGTATGTATGTATGTATATATATAAATGATAATTAGAAATATAATTTGAAATATTACATGTCGAAATGCATAATAGTTATTATGAAATAACATAATATCTTAAATAAAGATATAATACTTAAATATATATAAAACATGGTTTACATGTTCATATTAGTATGTATGGTTATAAGGTATCTGATATGCGAACACATATTATATAATAATATATAGTTATATTAAAATGTACAAACATTAAAAATTCAATATTTGTTATCATATCAATTGTGACAACCCAGAAATTTTTGACCAAATTTAAACTTTATCTTTAAATGATTTAATGTTTCTGACACGATAAGCAAAGTCTGTAATGTTGAGTCTCAAAGTTTTGGAACTATATTCATGTAATCAATTATTCTTTGACTGTTCTCGAAGATTCACGAACAATATACATATAACTTAATGTGCATATATATATATATATATATATATATATATATATATATATATATATATATATATATATATATATATATATATATATATATATATATATATGATTTCAAGTTATTTAGTAAACGATAGTAACATTTGATTATTGATTCGATTGATATTTAGATAAGTTAACTAAAACGTTTAAGATGAACTAGTAAAACACTAATTTACTACAGTATTTTTCGAATTACTACAGTACCCGAAAAGCTACAGTGTTTTCAAAAATCACTATTTGCTACAGTATAAAAACTTTGCTACAGTAACTTTGCTACAGTAAAATACTATTTCAAAATGAAAATATATATATGTATATGTATATACTACGAGACGATGATTTATAAAAGTAAATGACCAAAACACTCGAAAGTTTTAAGATACACTTTGAGTGATATAGTTTATTGATAATTTAAGACTATATTTTAACAAAGGTACGAGTCACGAAATGTAAAATGCAAGTTTTCTCAGCGTACGAATGGACACTCAAAAAACCGGAACCGGGACATAAGTCGAGTGATGACGTACGACTTATCAGAACTAAAATTACAAATCAACTATGCACGTGAATTTAATATAATATATAATTAATTATATAAATTATATATATTATATTAATAAATTAATATGTCGACGAAACTAGATTACAAATCATATGTGAGCTGGAAAAGGGGTCCATGCGATCGCATGGAGTCCCCTCACAACAGCCATGCGATCGCATGGCAGTCTGGTTGATGTGCGAGAAGTGTCGTATAAATTGTCTTATAAAATAATATGGAAAAATACCGATTAAAGATTTCTACACACTAACGGGCAGTGTACCCGATCGTGTAGTAGTATAGTAACTGGTTTAGTTCCGTGTATCGTTCCAAGGACAGTTGTATTAGCTAAACTAGAATTAGAAACTATATTATGATTAACTAAGTAAATGAAACTTAAAGGTACAAGTTTTATGTTTTGGTGGCCATTTAACGATTTAGCCAAATCAGAGAAGGTTAAATGTAAAAACAATATTTTTTGGTCTTTTAAATTTATAAGATGAAAATAAATGCAAAGAAAGCAAGTAAGATAGTTTTGATTTAAATCAAAGAGAGGAAATGTTCATCTAGATATTTTACCCTCGGTATTGGATGTAAGTTTTGATATTAAGGCCTGATTGAATAATTATTTGTGTAAGTTATCTAATAGGTTCACTAAGAGTTCTCTTGAATAAACACGCAAACACAATCACAAGATCAAGGGTTCCCTTTTCACTATGGTTCTTGTATTTGTAATCAAATAACTATTAAAAGCATGCTAATCACCTAAATCGACCCGCCAAGAGTTCTCTTTAGCGAGTACTCAAACTAGAATTACTAAGTGAGGGTTCCCTATTACTTAGACCTTTTCGTTTGTGACTAGTTGATTAGCTAGATCGAAGACTTGAATAACAATTGTCTTTGCGTTCGCTCTACACAATTCATTCCTATTTTGTTTAACCATTTTAATCTAGTTTACCCCCTTGGTCCGGTTTAGTAAACAATCAATCTAAGACAAGTTGATTGTAAATTAATATGATACATCAACAAGAGTTCTCTTTATCAACAACATATCAATTAACTAGATACAAATGATTTTAACAGCAATAAGCATGGTTCTTAATTCAAGCTTTAATCTACCACACATAATACATTCAATCAATAAGATTACATCCAATACCTTGGTTATTAATCTAGACAAACATTATAGAAACTAGCCAACAATCATGGTAACAGACAACATAACAATCAGATTAACAACTGAAATCATTGTTTTAGAACAAGGAATAACCTACAAGAACAAGGAGTTCTTGGATGATGAAGGTTTTGATCTTTGATGTCTTGATGTTGAGCCTCTTCCAAGAGCTTGGAGTTCTCCAATTTTGCTCCTAAAAATCGTCTCTGTACTCTCTAGTTCGTAAGTTATGAAACAGTCCCTCAAAACAGTAGTTTTAAAGTGGAGAAAGTAGGTAAAAAGCACAAAAGTCTGCTGAAACCTACTACGGGACGGCGTCCAAAAAGGCTGGACGGCGTCCCGTCCTTAAGATCTAGACGGCGTCTTAAAAACCAGGACGACGTCCTGTTTCAAGAGGCTGGACGGCGTCCTATATCCCCGGACGGCGTCCAGATATGCTGAAATCCACTGTTTCGCTTTCTTTTCAATCCTCTTTTATTTGGACGAAGCCTAACACCTTACAAGCTTTGTTTTACCATTTTAGAGCACTAAATAGACCTTAAGTCGTATCGGGATCAACCAATGTCATAAATCATCAAAACTCTTTGTAAATCGCTCTTCCGATACAAATTTGCGCATCTTGGATTATCACTTGTAGAAACGCCTTCATTATCCTCGATTCTAGAGCATTTTACACGATATTGCGATAGATATATATGATGTTATTGAGCAATATCAAAACACCCCACACTTAAACCTTGCTTGTCCTCAAGCAATTCTTTCTTTACAAAGTAGAACAATATCAAACATAATCACACAATATAGATTACAAACATTACATGAATCACTCGAAGCACACGGAACACACACGTTGATATGAAACACAACTCACGCTATATACACAATGGAAACACACGCTTTAAGTATAGCACACTTTTATTGAAATCACACGTACGCTATATACACAATGGAAACACACACACACACACATTTTTGGGAGATTAGAGCCAAGTATCCGAAAAATTTGACCCTAGGGAAATCAGGATCTTATGAAAACGTTTTATGGTTTTGAAAATATCATGCTAGTTTTTAATACTATGCACGTTTTCTGATTTTGATCGGATTTTCTGAATTTTTAAAAATGAGTGCGGGTTTCCCGCTATTGGTCAAGCCAATCCCTCCCACGGTACCTAACATTACGAGATGTCGGTAGAAAATAATGTGCTTTAGGAGGATACACATTACGTCCGGACATCATTGACAATTATGAGGTAATCATCTAATCCGTTAAATCAATCATGAAGATTGAGGTTTATCAGTCTTAAAAGCTGATATTTTACCTTTCTGGAGGTTATCCTTCCGGGGATCTGATAAATCACTAACATTTTGTGTATACATGGTGCCCCCCCCCCCGTTTTACTAGTTAATGTTTGACGTTGAGGCCTGGTAGATTTCCAGTCAATGTCAGTAATGACTTTTCAAGAGTTTTTGTCACCCTACAACTGGTCTGGACTACATCTTCTGAATTGAATCAGTAAGTGTGTCATTCGGAAGACTTTACTTCCTTGAGGATGGAAAAGATACATCCTATTGGTCATATCAAGTGGTCGGACGCAACATTGTCCTTGTTAGGAGAAACAATGAGGACCGTCCTTAGGGTTTTCGATCTGGCGCGAGATCCGGTTTCCGACCACTCTATACAATCACCGCTCTCTCACGGTTTACACTCGTTTTGGTACAAGTGACCTACAAGTTAGCTTACTAAACTAGTAGGATTTTCATTCAAATAATTGAATGATAGTGCAACTTCAAAGACTATT
This sequence comes from Rutidosis leptorrhynchoides, assembly GCF_046630445.1. Taxonomy (NCBI): domain Eukaryota; kingdom Viridiplantae; phylum Streptophyta; class Magnoliopsida; order Asterales; family Asteraceae; genus Rutidosis; species Rutidosis leptorrhynchoides. Next base: position 539,140,850 of record NC_092334.1, read on the forward strand.
AATAATTTAAAATATAAACCAACATTTATTTTCTAGATTTTAAGATCATAATGCGTATAACATGGTTTTTGGACTTTTAATCGTTTTTAAGGCTACTTGAAAATTTTTAAAATTTTTATAATAAATGCCTTAATTTTAGTGAAACGAGTTCCCGATAAATTTCTATTCCCCACACCACACTTGAGATCATGCAAGGCCCTCATTGTATGAAATCAGAAAAAGGATTAAATTTAGAGGGTAAAGCGATAGGGTGATTGTAGAAATTTTCAATTTTTAACCTGCAAATCGTGAAACATGTAGACAGATGCCGCTGAACTTACTGCCAGCATAAGAGCATCGTCCATTCCGCGATTTATACACACATCATAATATCAAATGTCGCTGAACTTAATGCCAGTCTTTGAAGTTCAATCATGCTGCACAAATTAACAAACCACACAATTTTATAATAAAAAGAACGGTATTTTTACAACCACAACCGTTCATAAATCCATACAATTAGCCAGTTATTACAAACCAAATATTGTCTAAAATCACACCACACAAATTAAATTGTCTCAAAACAAAGTACAAAATGATCAAAGGCACGCAGGCCTAGTTATCAAACGGCCAAAAATAATTACCCGAACCATCTCTGTACGGGCGTCCCTGTGGATATTCCTGCTCAAATCTGTTCCGAGCATCCTGCAACGCAGCGGTAGAGCTATAAATCGGATGAGGGGGAGGTGGATGTTCAGGATCAGTGTACTATTGGGGTGTCAGACGTGTCGTTCCATAGTACTGCTCGGGGTTGGAATAAAACAACTCTGAGTTATGGTTATTCCAATCAATACCATAACTGTTCCATCCTGTATTGTGTATTTGAGCAATCTGGCATTGCTCCATTCGTTGCTGACTATCCCACATTCGGTTGTTGTGCGTCCTTTGTTCGTTCGGGCTCAACCTCATGTTATTAACACTACCAACCAAACTGTCCCAACTTGATTGGGACGGATGCCACGGAACCTGATCACCAACGTTAGTCTGTGCCTCCATTTCCGCCTCTTCTTCCTGCTGCTGTTCTTGATGCACGCCACTGCCACTTGCGCCACCTGCGCCACCTGCCTCAAAAGGTACCAAATGCCCATTTCTATCTTTCATAAGAATTTCAGCATTAATATAAGAAACCTTTTTTAATGGTTTCATGACGTTCGTACACTCCTGTAATCTGCTGAAATCTATGTTAAAATGTCGAGCAAGTCGGGTGATGTAGTGGCCTCCCAGAAGCGGCTTCTGTTGCCGTGTCTCGGTAGCAATGGCCAGGAAATAATTACCGATCAACCCAGGAATGTCGGTATAGCAACCCCGCTTTATTTGGTCCATAATCCATAAATCCAACGTTTTCACTTTCTCGTGACCCTCAACCCTCGCATTAAAAGTGCATGCGATAAGTCTATGAAGCAGTTTATCATCCCGGGCTGCGATTTCATTGTACCTGTGCCTGCTTGATCTAAACTGTGCAGCCGCATTCGGCCTACAAATCCTTCGCCAATAAGAAACATCACTAAATTCATGCCGGCCAACATAATCGGAGGCCCGCAAGTATTCACCTAACTGGGTATCGGTGAGTTCCTCAAAAATACCCAAAACTCGGCATAGCTCAAAACTACTTATACCCCTGTACTCACCCCCTAAACGAAATCGAAGAAAGTCATTTGACAAATAATCGCTGACATTGTTAAACCGCACAGTTGAGTAGAATTCTTTAAGCAGCACCGGATAAATTGGTTCGTTGATGCTGAAAACTTGCTCCCAAGCGTGGGTGACTACTCTACCGTAGGGGATGGCGAGTACGTTAGAAACATGGCGGCGCATACCCGCCTCTTCCAATGGGCCCCAGATAAAATACCAAGTGGCATTAATAGGCCTACGGTTTATCGTCTCAAATGTTTCTGTCTAGTCTTCGTCGTTTTGAACCTGTGTCAACCAAACTCGAGGATCATTTCGATCCTCCTCTTCTTCTTCTCCTGACGATGATGATGAATGATGTTGCTGTTGTGGTGGTTGTCGTGGTGGAGCCAAACCTGCTGTCCTTCCTCTCTTTGCCGGTCCTCCTCGGCTTGAATGTCCCTGCAAAACATTAACACCAAACCAAAAGAACATAGAAACCGTTGTGTTAATGTTAGCTAAAACATAACCGAGTAGCAAGAGAACTTAATCATTCCATTTCAAGTTCATCAGTATTATGACTCATTTAAGCAAAAGAGTATGTTCACAATTTTAAACCAAAGTCAACTATAGTCAACATAAACCCGTTAATAACTTTTCAAAAATGAAATTCACAACTTCATAATGTAGCATCAACTTATGACTCAAGGATTCAAGCATGTTGTGTTATAGGTCATAACATTTAAATTTGCATTCTAATGATATTCATCACAAATCATAACACATTTTTCGCAATTTTAGTTCAAATGACCTATTATAACATCATACATTATGGCATTCCATTCCATCAATTTACTTCAACAGGCCCATACAAATGAAAATCAAGCATACATACTTCATAAGTTCATTACAATTCAACAATATGCTAAAAAATTCAAGAACATTCAAAAATGACCCGGCCAATTTGACATCAATATCACCAACACAATTAAATACTTCACAAGATTCATTAACATCATACACAAACTCAACATTATGAACTAATCACCCTAAATTCGGATTCAAATTCCACAAACCCTAAAATCATGAACAAACCCTTAAAAGCATGTAATCTTTGCAAAATAAACACATTATGGGCAATTAAACTACTAAGGCATGTTAATCTTAACAATAATCATGCAAATCAAACACCCCACACTTATCCTTCACCAATTTATAGATATAAACATACAATTCAAGTAATTGATAAAGAAAAGTGTAAAAATGGAGTATCCATACCCTAGAAAACATGATTTGAAGTTTGGATTTGAAGAAGTAATCGCGAAATTGAGGTAGAAATTAGGGTTTTTGGAGAGTGTTTCGTGTTTGGCAGAGAGAAATGGATAAAAATGTGTTTTTGTGGTTAAGAAATGGGTTGGATAGGTATTTAAAACGTATTTTTTTACTGAGTCAGTCACTCTAGACGGCGTCCAGAAAGGAGGACGGCGTCCAAGTTTTCATATTGTGATGGCGTCTAGCAAAAGAGGACGGCGTCCAGGTCTTTAAATGGGGACGGTGATAATGCTAAAAACGAACATATATTTTATAGCATTATTCCTCAAGAAAGACAAGCTTTTAGTTACAATTGTTCTATTTACAAGTGATATTCGTTTAAATAATAAAAGGTGAAGACAAAAGACGGATTCGACGAATTGAAGATGCAAACGACCAAAAAGCTCAAAAGTACAAAAGACAATCAAAGAGGTTCCAATTATTGATAAGAAACGTCTCGAAATTACAAGAGTACAAGATTCAAAACGCAAAGTACAAGATATTAAATTGTACGCAATGACGTTCGAAAATTCGGAACCGGGACCAGAGTCAACTCTCAACGCTCGACGCAACGGACTAAAAATTACAATTGTTCTATTTACAAGTGATATTCGTTTAAATAATAAAAGGTGAAGACAAAAGACAGATTCGACGAATTGAAGAAGCAAACGACCAAAAAGCTCAAAAGTACAAAAGACAATCAAAGAGGTTCCAATTATTGATAAGAAACGTCTCGAAATTACAAGAGTACAAGATTCAAAACGCAAAGTACAAGATATTAAATTGTACGCAATGACGTTCGAAAATCCGGAACCGGGACCAGAGTCAACTCTCAACGCTCGACGCAACGGACTAAAAATTATAAGTTAACTATGTATATAAATATAATATAATATATAATTAATTATATTAATTATATATATATATATTATATTTATAAATAAAAACCGTCGGCAGAGAAAGACTCCAAAGTTGTGAGCTGTTATTTCAATCTCCGCGACTCGCGGAGTTTGAAGGCAAAAATGCCGCGAGTCGCGGAGCCCCAAATTCAGAAACCCCCTATAAAGCTCGCGCATTCTGAACGTAAAATATCATCTTTTTCTTCTTCTTCTCATACGTAAAATATATATATATATATATATATATTTATAATTTATATTTTAATTTTAATTTTAATTATAATTCTAATAATAAGGGTATGTTAGCAAATGTTGTAAGGGTGTAAGTCAAAATTCTGTCCGTGTAACGCTACGCTATTTTTAATCATTGTAAGTTATGTTCAACCTTTTTACATTAATGTCTCGTAGCTAAGTTATTATTATGCTTATTTAAAACGAAGTAATCATGATGTTGGGCTAATTACTAAAATTGGGTAATTGGGCTTTGTACCATAATTGGGGTTTGGACAAAAGAACGACACTTGTGGAAATTAGACTATGGTCTATTAATGGGCTTTATATTTGTTTAACTAAATGATAGTTTGTTAATGTTAATATAAAGATTTACAATTGGGCGTCCCTATAAATTACCATATACACTCAATCGGACACGATGAGCGGGGTATTTATATGTATGAATAATCGTTCATTTAACCGGACACGGGAATGGATTAATAGCCACTAGAATAATTAAAACAGGGGTGAAATTATGTACAAGGACACTTGGTATAATTGATAACAAAATATTAAAACCTTGGATTACACTCAGTCGACAACCTGGTGTAATTATTAAACAAAGTATTAAAATCTTGTTACAGTTTAAGTCCCCAATTAGTTGGAATATTTAACTTCGGGTATAAGGATAATTTGACGAGGACACTCGCACTTTATATTTATGACTGATGGACTGTTATGGACAAAAACCAGACGGACATATTAAATAATCCAGGACAAAGGACAATTAACCCATGGGCATAAAACTAAAATCAACACGTCAAACATCATGATTACGGAAGTTTAAATAAGCATAATTCTTTTATTTCATATTTAATTTCCTTTATTTTATATTTAATTGCACTTCTAATTATCGCATTTTTATTGTTATTGTATTTAATTGCACTTTTAATTATCGTACTTTTTAATTATCGCAAGTTTATTTTATCGCACTTTTATTATTCGCAATTTCATTATCGTTATTTACTTTACGCTTAAAATTAAGTCTTGTATTTATTTATTATTTTACATTTGGTTTTAACTGCGACTAAAGTTTTAAAATCGACAAACCGGTCATTAAACGGTAAAAACCCCCCTTTATAATAATAATATTACTTATATATATGTTTGTATTTTTATAAAAGTAAACTAATATAGCGTTGAGCTTTGTTTAAAAAAGATTCCCTGTGGAACGAACCGGACTTACTAAAAACTACACTACTGTACGATTAGGTACACTGCCTATAAGTGTTGTAGCAAGGTTTAAGTATATACATTCTATAAATAAATAAATATCTTGTGTAAAATTGTATCGTATTTAATAGTATTTTCTGCAAAAATTTAATAGTATTTTATACCACTCCGCTACCGCATCAAGTATTTTTGGCGCCGCTGCCGGGGACCTCTCTTAAAAGCCGGAAGCGCAAAGCTAATATAAAAAAAAAAAAAGATTTTTAGTTTACTTTTATTAAAATTCGTTTTTGTAAAAAAAAAAAACGTTTTAAATATTCGAAAATATAAAAAGAAAAACAAAAATATAAATATTTTTAGGAGTTTGATAAATATTTAAGTTTTATAAAAACATAAGTTTTATTTAAGTATTTTGTTTTTATTTAAAAACATATAAATATAAAAAAAATATATATATATATATAAATCTAGTTTTAAGATTTTTATTTATAAAATTATAAAGTGATTCTATTTTTATTTAAGTTTTAAATATAAAGTTTTATTAATACACATATTTAAAAACAGAAAATAAAATAAATAAATAAATAAAGAAAAACGCGTTGAAATTAAACCTGTCAGTTGAAATTCTGAACCCCGCGACTCGCGGGGTTTGATGCATTAAATACCGCAACTCGCGGAGGTATTCTGACACGCGACAGAAGCCCTAATCAGGCATTAATTACGGAGTTATTATTATTATTATTTATTAATTAAAACCCTAATTATGTTTTTAGTTTTTAATTAGTTTTTAGTTTTTATTATTATTTTGTATATTTTGTTTAAATTAGTTTAATTAATTTGTAAAATTAGTAGTTTTATTAAATAAATAATATAAAAATAATATTTTTATAAAAATTGTAATTTTTACAACTTTTTGTATATTTTTATATTTTGTCCCTTTTTAATCGCTTTAGCGTAACTTTTGTATTTTTAGCTCATATTTAGTTTTAAACTTAGTTTTTGCCATCGTTATTTTTACTCCTAGATGTTTAGGCTTTGCCGTAGAATTCCTTAAGTGCTTTTTCTTTAGACTAAGATTTAGGTGCTTTAGAATTTTGCGACGCCTTTTTAAGTTTTAGTTTCTTTTTAAGTTATTTCCATTTGGGATTTAGTTTTTCCTGTAAGCTTTAATATTTTTAGACGACTTTTACCTATGTATCAATTATCATTCCAATTAGTAATCTCAATTTGCGATTATAATTTTAAGTTAGTTGTAGTAATAAGGTTAGGTTAGTCAAGTATTTTTAAGTTTTTATAAGTTTCTTTTATTTTTCCGTCACCTTTTATTTTTCAACCATTTTTCTTTTTCGACCTTTTTCGACGAACTCTTTTTCTTTCTTATTTCACGCTATTCTAGTTTTAGGACATAGATTTTTATTCTACTTCTTATCTAAATTTCTTAAAATTACGAAAATTTATTTTAAGTGGTTAAATTAATAGACATCAAAATTTTCTGGTTCGTAGTAATAGTTGGATTTGTACGTTGACCGGGTTATTGGAGCCAAACAGTCCTCAATTATATTGAGACCAAACGAATCCTGCCCCTCTGCTGCATCTTTTGGCTATTCGAAACGTGGGCAAAATCAGAAAAGTCTATTGGTTGGATAACTTATTATAATTTTTCTTTCCTTTTTAAAACTAATAGGATATTCAGTGAATGCACCGAGCAAGACGTTCATCACCTTTTGTACGTTCACCACCTGTAACTAGATCAAGACATTTAGCAAATATAACCACCGTTGATTTTTCTTTAGAATCGTCATCCAGTAGACCAAGTAATTCAGTTCAAATTTCCGATAATCCATTTTTTGAACCCGACCTCACAATTGAGAATCCGGAGAATATTCAGGAACGGTTCGTAGATTCTGAACCATTAAACTTTCCTCCGGAACCACCAATCATTCAAACAGAGATTGTTGAGGAACGAACCATTAAATCAGAATCCTCTAGTGATTCCGATTCAACAAATTCAATTATGGAGAATCTGGAACCTTTAAGTATGGAAGACCGAATGAGAGCTAAACGCACTGGCCAAGGTCACGCAATTACTCATCCAGACATTAATGCGCCAGATTATGAAATCAAAGGACAAATTCTACACATGGTGACTAATCAATGCCAATTTAGTGGTGCGCCGAAGGAAGATCCAAATGAACATCTACGTACCTTTAATAGGATCTGCACATTATTCAAAATCCGAGAAGTGGAGGATGAACATATATATCTCATGTTATTTCCCAGGACTTTAAAGGGAGAAGCCAAAGATTGGTTGGAATCGTTACCTGAAGGGGCGATTGATACATGGGACGTTTTAGTTGAAAAATTTCTTAAACAATTCTTTCCTGCATCTAAAGCCGTAAGAATTCAAGCAGAAATTGTTACGTTTACACAGAAACCAAATGAAACTCTATATGAGGCATGGACAAGATATGGAAAGTTGTTAAGAGGATGTCCGCAACATGGTTTAGACACCGGTCAAATAGTACAAATATTCTACCAAGGATGCGACATCACTACAAGAAAAGACATAGATATAGCAGCTGGTGGTTCTATTATGAAGAAAACCGAAACTGATGCTTACAAAATTATTGATAACACTGCTTCCCACTCACATGAGTGGCACCAAGAAAAAGACATCGTTAGATCATCTAAAGCAGCTAGAGCCGATTCTAGCCATGACTTAGATTCCATTTCAGCAAAGATAGATGCTGTGGAGAGACGAATGGAAAAGATGACTAAAGATATTCACTCAATACGAATTAGTTGTGAGCAGTGTGGAGGACCACATTTGACAAAAGATTGTCTCAGTATTGAATTAACAATGGAACAAAGAGAGAATATTTCATACATAAACCAAAGGCCTGGAAATAATTATCAGAATAATTATCAACCGCCAAGACCGATTTACAATCAAAACCAGAATTATAACCGAAATATTCCATACAACAACCAACAAGGTCCTAGCAATCAACAAGTATCCAATAATACTTATAATCAACAAAGACCTAATTTTCAAAACAAGCCACCACAACAAACCGATGATAAAAAGCCGAATTTAGAAGATATGATGACGAAGCTAGTTGAAACTCAAACGCAGTTTTTCACATCTCAGAAACAAACCAATGAACAAAATGCTCAAGCATTTAGAAATCAACAAGCTTCTATTCAAAATCTAGAACAAGAAGTAAGTAACCTAGCAAGATTAATAGGTGAAAGAAAACCGGGAAGTCTACCTAGTGATACAAATGCTAACCCCCGGAATGAAACAGCTAAAGCCATTACCACAAGAACTGGTATAACACTTAAACCACCTGAAATACCTGTAACTTCTGATGAAGCTATTCCTACTCCACAAGAACCACAACCTGATCAAGATAAGGAAAAAGAACCGGTAGTTGAGAAGGTTAATGAAGATAATACAGTTAAGGCTAAACCTTATGTTAAACCATACCAACCACCACTTCCTTATCCGAGTAAAATGAAGAAAGAGAAACTTGAAGCCCAGCAATCCAAATTCTTGGATATGTTTAAACAGATAAATGTAAATCTTCCTTTCATTGATGTGATTTCAGGAATGCCTAGATATGCTAAATTCTTGAAAGATCTAATCTCAAATAGAAAGAAAATGGAAGAACTCTCGGCTGTTACTATGAATGCTAATTGTTCAGCAGTGCTGTTGAATAAGATACCAGAAAAACTATCTGATCTAGGAAGTTTCACAATTCCATGTTTTCTGGGTAGTCTTAGTTCAATAGAAGCATTGGCAGACTTAGGTGCTAGTATAAATCTAATGCCGTATTCAGTATACACTAAACTAGACCTTGGAGAATTGAAACCAACCAGAATAAGCATACAACTAGCCGATAGATCAATAAAATATCCTAGAGGGATAATGGAGAACATGCTAGTTAAAGTTGGTACTTTAGTATTTCCAGTAGATTTTGTTGTTCTGGACATGGAAGAAGATTCTCAAGTTCCTCTCATATTAGGAAGACCATTCTTAAACACGGCTAAAGCAATGATAGACGTGTTCGGTAAGAAATTGACCCTAAGTATAGAGGATGAGAGTGTTACCTTTTCAGTTGATAGAGCAATGCAACAACCCCAATCTGCAGATGATACATGTTATTATATTCAAACGATAGATGCACATGCAGAATTATTAGAAGAATTTCCAGAATTACAAGGAACAGGAGAATGCTCTTTAGGAGAAGGTAATGAACCAATTGATGAAGCTGAAATGTTAGCTACACTTATAGCTAATGGATATGAACCAACAACAGAAGAAATTCAAATGCTAAAAGAAGAAGACAGATATCGATACAAATCATCGATAGAAGAACCTCCGAAATTAGAGTTAAAGCCACTTCCAAACCATTTGGAATACGCTTATTTACATGGTGAATCTGAATTACCTGTAATAATATCGTCTTCTCTTACTGAAAATGAGAAATCACAACTCATTTCTGTGTTGAAAGCTCATAAACCAGCTATTGCATGGAAGATTCATGATATTAAAGGAATAAGTCCTTCGTATTGCACACATAAAATCTTTATGGAAGAAGGTCATAAAACGTATGTGCAACGCCAACGAAGACTAAATCCTAATATGCAAGATGTAGTTAAGAAAGAGATTATTAAACTGCTAGATGCAGGTTTAATTTATCCAATCTCTGATAGTCCATGGGTAAGCCCAGTTCAATGCGTGCCTAAGAAGGGTGGCATTACTGTCATTACAAATGAGAAAAATGAGCTTATTCCTACTAGGACTGTAACAGGATGGCGTGTGTGTATTGATTATAGAAAATTAAATGACGCCACCAGAAAAGATCACTTTCCCTTACCTTTTATTGATCAAATGTTGGAAAGATTAGCCGGAAATAGTTACTATTGTTTTCTAGATGGATTTTCCGGATATTTTCAAATTCCAATAGCACCCGAGGACCAAGAGAAAACCACATTCACGTGCCCTTATGGTACTTTTGCTTACAAACGCATGCCATTTGGACTTTGTAACGCCCCTGCAACCTTTCAAAGGTGTATGATGGCGATTTTTCATGACATGATAGAAGAATGCATGGAAGTATTCATGGATGACTTTTTAGTCTTCGGTGATACATTTAAATCATGTCTAGTTAATCTGGAACGAATGCTAATTAGATGCGAAAAATCAAATCTAGTTCTTAATTGGGAGAAATGCCATTTCATGGTTAAAGAAGGCATCGTTCTTGGACATAAAATTTCAAAAGAAGGAATTGAAGTGGATAGAGATAAAGTAGATGTAATTGCTAAACTTCCACATCCCACCAATGTTAGAGGAGTTAGGAGTTTTCTAGGGCATGCCGGTTTTTACCGACGTTTCATAAAAGATTTTTCTAAAATTGCCACTCCTATGAATAAACTCCTAGAAAAAGATGCTCCATTCATCTTTTCAGATGAGTGTATCAAATCTTTTAATATTCTTAAAGAAAAACTAACTAATGCGCCGATTATGATAACACTAAATTGGAATCTACCATTTGAACTAATGTGCGATGCAAGTGATTTTGCAATGGGAGCCGTTTTAGGACAAAGGATTGAAAAACGATTTCAACCTATATATTATGCTAGTAAGACGTTACAAGGAGCACAAACGAACTATACAACTACTGAAAAAGAACTCCTTGCTATTGTCTTTGCTTTTGACAAATTTCGATCATATCTCGTTCTTGCAAAAACGGTGGTCTATACCGATCATTCTGCTCTTAGATACCTATTTTCAAAACAAGATGCTAAACCAAGATTAATCCGTTGGATCTTACTCTTACAAGAGTTTGATATTGAAATCCGAGATAAAAGAGGAGCAGAAAATCTCGCCGCTGATCATCTTTCTCGTCTTGAAAATCCTGAGTTAGAAGTTCTAAATGAATCGGCCATACAAGACAACTTTCCTGATGAATATCTATTGAAGATAGATTATAATGAAATCCCATGGTTTGCAGACTATGCAAACTATTTAGTATGTGGATTCCTTGAAAAAGGATTATCGTACCAAAGACGAAAGAAATTCTTCAGTGATATAAAACACTATTTTTGGGAAGATCCACATCTGTTTAAAAGTTGTCCCAATGGAATAATACGCCGATGTGTATTTGGAGATGAAGCTAGTAAAATATTAAACCATTGTCACACAGGACCAATAGGAGGGCATTATGGGCCTCAACTAACAGCAAGAAAAGTTTATGATGCTGGATTCTATTGGCCAACAATTTACAAAGACGCACACCTTCTTTGCAAATCCTGTGATGCATGTCAAAGGGCCGGAAAAATAAATCAACGTGATGAAATGCCACAAAATGTCATCCAAGTATGTGAAGTATTTGACATTTGGGGTATTGACTTTATGGGTCCATTTCCAAAATCTCATAATAATCTATATATACTCGTAGCCATTGATTATGTATCTAAATGGGCGGAAGCACAAGCTCTCCCAACTAACGATGCACGAGTTGTAGTCAACTTTTTAAAACGTCTTTTTGCAAGGTTTGGAACACCGAAAGCTTTAATAAGTGATCGGGGTACTCATTTCTGTAATAATCAACTTGAGAAAGTTCTTAAAAGATATGGAGTAACTCATAAAATCTCCACCGCATATCATCCACAAACAAGTGGACAAGTTGAAAATACCAACCGAGCTTTAAAACGTATTCTAGATAAAACCGTAGGATCAAATCCGAAGGAATGGTCCATTAAATTGGAGGATGCACTCTGGGCTTTTAGAACAGCCTACAAAACTCCAATTGGAACCACACCTTTTAGACTTGTTTATGGAAAAGCATGTCATCTTCCAGTAGAAATTGAACACAAAGCATTTTGGGCTTTGAAAACATGTAATCTCGATTTACATGAAGCCGGACATCTACGATTAAGTCAACTAAACGAATTAGAAGAATTAAGACATGAAGCATACGAAAATTCGTTAATCTATAAAGAAAGAACGAAGAAATGGCATGATAAAAGAATCAGAAGTTCAAAAGAATTTAAAGAAGGAGACAGAGTTCTTCTTTTCAATTCACGATTCAAGCTATTTCCTGGAAAATTGAAATCAAGATGGTCTGGACCATTCATAGTCAAAAGAGTTTTCCCATATGGAACGATAGAATTAATAAATTCAAATGGGATGGAATTTAAAGTTAATGGTCACAGAGTTAAACATTACATACATGGACCAATGGAAGTCGACAACGAAGTTAATCACAATTTCGACACCACAGCTAACTAAGTGTGGGGAGAATCAAGTCTTTAAAGGATAATATGTATTTCTGTTAGAGTTAGATTGTCTGTTTTCTTGTAGTTCTCGAAAATGGAACCCGAATGGTCTTTCCCTAGCAGACCCTAAAGAACTAGTCTTCTCCCCCCATTCTGAATTTTTATTTTTTTAGGTTTTTACAAAATGAAGACTGCCTGTGAACTAAACCATGGTCTAATGCTACACGCTTTGATCACTAAACGTAATAATGACATACTACCGAGTGAAATAGTATCAGTAATCAGAGAAAGAATGGACGGAGTTAGAAAAGAATCCAGATGCGAAGATAATAAGTTACAATTTGGTAAAGGAAAATCAAAATCCGCAGCAAAAAGAAGAGCACGACACCTAGAAAGATGTCACAAATGCGGAAAATGGTCACATGGAGGTAAATGTTCAAATAATCAAACCTATTCAAATACCGAATTTGTTACTTTATGCAGAGACGGACCGTTCATATGTTCAGAAGAAAAGACACTGAATGCTCGAGGTTACACCTATGTAGCCATGGAAAACCAATTAAACCGACTATCTTATGAATGGGATAGATCATATAACTAAGAAATCTATTTCACAGGTATATTTGTACAGTTTTTATTTTTATTTTTATTATTAACCTTTTGATAATAAACGCTAATTTGTTCGCTAAAAAGTATTAAATTGGTATTGAATAAAATTAGGTTTGGCGACCGAAATTATTGATATCATTCAAAAATTTATTACATCACTGCGAAATTTAACGTTTATTCTTAAGGTATAAATATCTTTAAACAATCAACCCAAAATATTTCAAAAATTCGTCATGAGTTAAATTAGGTCTTGGAACCGAAATTACTTTACCGAAAAGAGGGGCGCATATTTTTGATAATATTTGATTGATTAAAGTGGGATAAAAAGCCAAAAAGATTTTTAATTTTATTTTTACCATGTTTTTATAATTAATATTTAAATCTTAAATTAATATTGTAAACTTTGTAAAAACAATATATTTAAAATTGTAAATATTTGAAAAGGTTATATAAGTTTGGTATGAATTTATAATATGAATTTTTAAATTAAGTTTGGTGTGAATTTTTAATTTTTAAAATATGAATTTTTAATTTTATGCATTTCAAATTTTAATTTTGGTGTGAATTTTTAATATAAATTTTGAATTTTATATTTAAATTGTGTGAATTTAAAAACAAAAATTTACTTTATTTCATTAAGTTAAAAATATGATTTTTAAAATTCGTCGTAAGTTGAAGACTAGGTCTTTGAACCGAAATTGCTTTACCCAAGGGAGGGACGAGAACTTTTATTATCATTATTTTTAATCTTATTAATTTAAAGTATGCCAAAAACATTAAAAAACCCAAAAATCTTAGCTTTTAAAACAATCGCTACAAAAAGACAAATTTTAAAATTTTGTCGAGGGACGGACTAGGACATCGATCCGAAACGACCTCGTCCTAAATAACAAAGGAAACGAAATTTTAAAATTAAGTACTTAATTGTTTTATAAGTTAATGATTATAAAAAAAAAAAATATATCAAACTCCGCGACTCGCGGAGTTTGAAGGGTATTTCACCGCGAGTCGCGGAGGGACCAAAACCCAGAAAAAAATAAAATGTAAAAAAACAGAGCAGTTCACTCCCCCACCCAAAAATACTGCGAAGAACAGCGAAAAAACCCACGAAAAACCCGAAAAAAAACCCCCAAAATCACAATTTTTTACCTTTAATCACCAAATCTTTTACTAAAATCATGTTGAGAAGGATGGTATCTAGGAATTACTCAAGAAAAACGGTAAATTTCTACACCTAAACACCATTTAATCCGAAATTAGTGTTCTTGAGCAATTTTTTCCCCAATTTGATTTTGATGCTTTTTAGTATAATTATGCTTAAATTGTTTATGTATTATGCTTGTATAACCTAGATTGATGCTGTTTAACTTGATTAGAAGCCATAAACTTCAAATTTTGAGTAATCTAGGGTTTGTGTTCTTGAGCAAATTTGGGGCTTTTTGATATAAACAGGTTATGGCCGATTTTTGTCATGAATTGTTGCTAAATTAAGTAGTGTAACATGTCTAGGTAGTTAAATGATTCAAACTTTGAGCCTAAACATGATTTTGAGAATTAAAGTGGACTTTTTCAAGTCTAAAATTCATGAACTTGATTTTTGAAAGATAATGCCATTTGAGACTTATTTAATTGCTAGTAATGATTATTTTGACATGTTATTTGAGTTGAATGCTTATGAACTTGGCGAACATTTTCGTATATGCTTATTTGAAAAAGTGTAGATTTGATAAAAATATGAAAATAAGCTTAAGTTTGATATAAATTGATCATGTCATTGTAATTATTTTGATTGATGATTTTGCTGACACTAATGCATATTTGGATGCACAAAAATTGTGTTTGATGTGTTTTGCAGACTGAAAGGGGGTGAATCTTCATCCCAAGCCCGCAATGCTCCTGCTGAGAATGTGGAACAACAGGAGGTGGATAACTACTACAAGCAGGATATACCTCATCCAGTCATGACCTTTTCTGATATGCACTTGGAAGAATTGCACCCGAACCTGAGATTTGACAGACTTTGGATAGATTATCCAAAATATCAAAGGGGTTTGCATACTCTTCATTCTAAGGTTGTTGAGGTACTGAGGGTCATAGAATGGGGACCCTTAGAAGCTGTAGAATTGGCCGGGCCAATTAGGGAATTACTTGTACAGAGGTATGGTAATTCTTCTTTTAATGACTGGGTACGCTTATTCACCATGCGTAGACCTGTATATAAAGTATGGTGTGAAGAATTTTTGTGTAGTATAGAGTTGAATGATCGGGTAGCTAGTTTAACCGATCGTTCTTTTATTAGATTTTTGTTAGGCGGTTCGATGCGCCACATGTCTTTACTGGACATTGCTCAGGATTTACGTATATATACGCCTGAGGAGTTAGCGTCTGCCGATTGTAGAGGGTTGATACTAAACGGTAGAAAGATAGATGAAAATTTTGATACACACGGTGTGTGGAGTCAAATGACAAGCCATCACCGTTTCAAAGGGGGAAATTACTCTTATTTGGATATAGATAGAGCCGAATTAAGAGTGATTCATAGGTTTTTAGCTAATTCGATTACACAAAGGGGTAAAAACAAGGAAAAGGTAAATGAACAAGATTTGTTTTACCATATGTGTATTCGAGACCCACAAAGCGCTGTAAGTATACCATATTGTGTGGGTTATTATTTATCAGCTATGGTTCGGGGGATGCGACCGCATAGCATAATAGGAGGTGGTATTTTTATTACTTTGATTGGTGAATATCTCGGTGTGGATATAAGTCGGGGGGATTATTAGTAGAAGAACCGGAACCCCGCGATACTATAGGTTTAAATGTATACCATGGTGCGAAAGTTTTGAAGAGGCAAAATAACGCCGCAGTACAATACCATGGTAGACATCCACAGGTGGAGAGAAACCAACAGCAAGGTAATGTAGGAGGGGGGAATGAGATGCAAGAAATGCAAAGGTTTATAGCTTCTCAGGAATACGAAAATGCTAGACAGAGAGCATTTGAAGATTGGCAAGTTCATCAGAACTAAATCATAGCTCATTGCCAATATATAGGTAGAAACTATATTCCTACACCGAAACCCATCTTCCCTCCTTGGTCTATAGAGATGCAGCCACCATATCCTACGTATAACTCTGCCGAAGCATTCTATAGCACCTATGGTTATGCCTGGAACCCCTATTGGTACCAGTATCATCCCTAGTATACTTATTTTTTATTTTTTTTGTAATTTGTAATTATTGATACGTTTAATACTTTTGTTAATATTGTAATCATTTTTATAATTGTCTAACTTTTATTCTTAGATTTTAATAATTTTTGAATGTGGGGTAATATACCAAACTTCAAAAATATGTATATATGTTTGCAGTTTATCTTATGTACACAACAGGGTAAAACAACGCATTTTCAAAGACTGGCATTAAGTTCAGCAAAAGCAACTAATTTTGACGACAAGATGCAAAATATATGTGAAATAACAACAAGACGGAATGAACAAATGATGTGCACCATTTATCATTCAGCAAAAAAACGCCAATATGTTTGGAAAATTTGGTAAAATTTAATCATTTTCACACAAATCACCCTCAATAATATAAATTGTTACTGATTTCTTGCAAATGAGGGCATTGCAAGATCTTAAGTGTGGGAAGGGGTTAAATTATTTCGGATTTTAAAATTTTTATCTTAAACATTTGGTTACCATTAGAAATACTAGTAAAGTAGTAGTTGTATTAGAATCTAGTGCTCTCTGATAATAAAGAACAGCCCTAGTCTTATATACTGACTACCCAATTCTAGTAAAATTTTTAAAAAATTTTCAATTAAATGAACTCAAAATCATGTTTATACATATTTATGAACGATAAAACTAGGTTTTAACACCGAAATTATTGTTACCTCGGAAAGGACATAAATTGAGAAATAAACCAAAATGTTAAAATTCATTTAAAATGGAATAGAGGACGATAAAAAGGAAAATAAAAGCCAAGTGTGGGAAAATTTACCAAGTTATCTTAAACATATGTCACATATATCTGTAACAAATAACTGAAAATACTTTTGCTTTGGACTAAACTAAACTGTTTTACCCGATGAAAGAAAAGAAGAGATGGATCTACACGATGAATCAATTCCATCATTAAAAGGAAGTAAAGTCTTCCGAAAAAGAAACGCGCTTCTTGATTTAGGTCATGAAGTTGTCGTCCAGACCAGCTGTAGGTTGACGAAAAATCTAGAAAAGTCATCACTAAAATCAGCAGGAAATCCACGGACCTCAGCATTAAACAGGGTCGCCAAGTGGTCAGATTTATCCTAACCATGAGAAGGATTTATCTCGTACAATGGGGGGGCACCATGCAAATTAGCTGGATAAAACTAATGAATCAGATCCCCAGAAAGGATAATCTCCTTAAAGATTAAAAATCAGCTTTTAAGACTGATATTACTCAATCCTAGAGATTGACCTTAAAGATTGAGAATTCAAACTCATGGAATTCAATGATATCTAAACTCGAGCTTGAACGAGAAAATATTTTGATAAAAATTACAAACCGATTTGTTTTCTGAAAACCATATTTTCAATGCGTTCATTACCATTGAACGTAAAATCCTAGGAATTCACCTGGAATTCATTAGGTCACCTGAACTAAATCGGGTGTCAACCGTAAGAACGGTGGTTGCATAGTAGTCAAAGACAGGACCTTGTGCCAGGCCGAAAAATTATAAGGGTGAGCTTTACTATTGCTCCTACCAAGGATAGTAATTGCATCCGACACATTATAGACCATAATTAAAAGCATGTCAGGGGACATTGCCTTAACAGTTGCTTGTTCAACGCTTTCCTTTACAACCGGACGGTAGTTTACCGAAAGTTAATATACGGGACAAGTAAACTGGACGTGTTGCTTTCCAAATACAAGGTTAGCAAGTGGGTGACACAAAATCATAAGTTTTGAGCTAAAATTTTCAAATCTGAAACCCACCAAACCCACAAAAATATTTTGCAAACACCGGTAAAGGGTTATTCCGGAAAACTTATCTAGGGTAAAAACTAGATTTCAAAAGATCAAATGTTTTCATAAAGATCCAATTTCCTTAATGGATCTAAATTTTTATAGTCATGTGGGACTGTAAACCATATCGTTACTACCATTGTTTATACCACCGTATAAAAATCACTGATGTACAAAGTGTGAAGAATAAAGAAGTGATTCTAGTATTTTAAGACGATATTGCTTGAGGACAAGCAACGCTCAAGTGTGGGAATTTTTGATAATGCTAAAAACGAACATATATTTCATAGCATTATTCCTCAAGAAAGACAAGCTTTTAGTTACAATTGTTCTATTTACAAGTGATATTCGTTTAAATAATAAAAGGTGAAGACAAAAGACAGATTCGGCGAATTGAAGACGCAAACGACCAAAAAGCTCAAAAGTACAAAAGACAATCAAAGAAGTTCCAATTATTGATAAGAAACGTCTCGAAATTACAAGAGTACAAGATTCAAAACGCAAAGTACAAGATATTAAATTGTACGCAATGACGTTTGAAAATCCGGAACCGGGACCAGAGTCAACTCTCAACGCTCGACGCAACGGACTAAAAATTACAATTGTTCTATTTACAAGTGATATTTGTTTAAATAATAAAAGGTGAAGACAAAAGACAGATTCGACGAATTGAAGACGCAAACGACCAAAAAGCTCAAAAGTACAAAAGACAATCAAAGAGGTTCCAATTATTGATAAGAAACGTCTCGAAATTACAAGAGTACAAGATTCAAAATGCAAAGTACAAGATATTAAATTGTACGCAATGACGTTCGAAAATCCGGAACCGGGACCAGAGTCAACTCTCAACGCTCGACGCAACGGACTAAAAATTACAAGTTAACTATGTATATAAATATAATATAATATATAATTAATTATATTAATTATATATATATTATATTTATAAATAAAAACCGTCGGCAGAGAAAGACTCCAAAGTTGTGAGCTGTGATTTCAATCTCCGCGACTCGCGGAGTTTGAAGGCAAAAATGCCGCGAGTCGCGGAGCCCCAAATTCAGAAACCCCCTATAAAGCTCGCGCATTCTGAACGTAAAATATCATCTTTTTCTTCTTCTTCTCATACGTAAAATATATATATATATATTTATAATTTATATTTTAATTTTAATTATAATTCTAATAATAAGGGTATGTTAGCAAATGTTGTAAGGGTGTAAGTCGAAATTCTGTCCGTGTAATGCTACGCTATTTTTAATCATTGTAAGTTATGTTCAACCTTTTTACATTAATGTCTTGTAGCTAAGTTATTATTATGCTTATTTAAAACGAAGTAATCATGATGTTGGGCTAATTACTAAAATTGGGTAATTGAGCTTTGTACCATAATTGGGGTTTGGACAAAAGAACGACACTTGTGGAAATTAGACTATGGGCTATTAATGGGCTTTATATTTGTTTAACTAAATGATAGTTTGTTAATGTTAATATAAAGATTTACAATTGGGCGTCCCTATAAATTACCATATACACTCAATCGGACACGATGGGCGGGGTATTTATATGTATGAATAATCGTTCATTTAACCGGACACGGGAATGGATTAATAGCCACTAGAATAATTAAAACAGGGGTGAAATTATGTACAAGGACACTTGGTATAATTGATAACAAAATATTAAAACCTTGGATTACACTCAGTCGACAACCTGGTGTAATTATTAAACAAAGTATTAAAATCTTGTTACAGTTTAAGTCCCCAATTAGTTGGAATATTTAACTTCGGGTATAAGGATAATTTGACGAGGACACTCGCACTTTATATTTATGACTGATGGACTGTTATGGACAAAAACCAGACGGACATATTAAATAATCCAGGACAAAGGACAATTAACCCATGGGCATAAAACTAAAATCAACACGTCAAACATCATGATTACGGAAGTTTAAATAAGCATAATTCTTTTATTTCATATTTTATTTCCTTTATTTTATATTTAATTGCACTTCTAATTATCGCTTTTTTATTGTTATTGTATTTAGTTGCACTTTTAATTATCGTACTTTTTAATTATCGCAAGTTTATTTTATCGCACTTTTATTATTCGCAATTTCATTATCGTTATTTACTTTACGCTTAAAATTAAGTCTTGTATTTATTTATTATTTTACATTTGGTTTTAACTGCGACTAAAGTTTTAAAATCGACAAACCGGTCATTAAACGGTAAAAACCCCCCTTTATAATAATATTACTTATATATATGTTTGTATTTTTATAAAAGTAAACTAATATAGCGTTGAGCTTTGTTTAAAAAAGATTCCCTGTGGAACGAACCGGACTTACTAAAAACTACACTACTGTACGATTAGGTACACTGCCTATAAGTGTTGTAGCAAGGTTTAAGTATATCCATTCTATAAATAAATAAATATCTTGTGTAAAATTGTATCGTATTTAATAGTATTTCCTGCAAAAATTTAATAGTATTTTATACCACTCCGCTACCGCATCAGACGGCGTCCAGGAAAATGGGACGGCGTCCAGGTCTTTAAATGGGGACGGTGTCCAGAAAAATGGGAAAGCGTCCCATTGCACTAAAACTCACTGACCTGTTTTTCTGAGTCGCGCGTGTTTAAAGGCCAAACGTAAATCATTTTGTACCAAACTAAAATTTATCGTGCACACATTTCAAACCTATTTACAATTGTGAACCATTTTTTAACGAGTCGTTCACCAAACTCGTCCCCATTTTGATTTATGCTTTGTTCTTGAAGTTGAGGCTAACCTCATCCTCAATTTCTAGGGGACCATCAACATAGTGTTTGACCCGGTGGCCATTCAATTTAAAAGTATCACCCTTCCAGTTCACCATTTCAATTGTACCATAAGGGTACACCTTTCTAACCACAAATGGTCCCGTCCATCGGGACTTAAGCTTTCCTGGTGATAACTTGAAACGGGAATTGTAAACAAGGACACGATCTCCTTCCATGAATTCTTTTGGATGTTTCAATCTTTTGTCGTGCCATTGTTTGGTTTTTTCTTTGTAAATTAGAGAGTTGTCATAGGCTTCGAGCCTCAACTCGTCTAATTCGTTTAGTTGGGTCAAACGTAACCGACCCGCTTCTTGGTAATCCAAATTGCATGCCCTTAGCGCCCAATGCGCTTTGTGTTCAATCTCCAACGGGAGATGGCATGCTTTTCCGTATACCATACGGAAAGGAGTTGTTCCAATTGGTGTTTTGTAGGCCGTGCGAAAGACCCACAATGCATCGTTTAACTTAATTGACCACTCTTTTAGATTTGCACCAACGGTCTTTTCAAGTATGCGTTTTAATGACCGGTTGGTGTTTTCTACTTGCCCACTTGTCTGGGGATGATAGGATGTTGAAATTTTATGGATTACTCCATATCTCTTCAACACCTTTTCCAATTGCTTATTGCAAAAGTGGGTGCCCCGGTTACTTATAAGAGCTTTTGGCGTGCCAAACCTAGAGAAAAGTTCCATCAAAAAGTTTACTACAACTCGGCCATCATTTGTTGGTAGAGGTTTTGCCTCCGCCCATTTGGAAACGTAATCTATGGCAACAAGTATGTATAGGTAAGAATGAGATTTTGGAAAGGGCCCCATAAAGTCAATTCCCCAAACATCGAACACCTCGCATACTTGGATGCTTTGTTGAGTCATTTCATCCCGTTTAGTGATTTGACCGGCCCGTTGGCACGCGTCACAAGCCTTACAAACAGTATAGGCATCTTTGAATATTGTAGGCCAATAGAAACCGGCCTCGTAAACTTTCCTCCCCGTGATTTGGGGACCAAAGTGCCCACCTGTTGGACCAAGGTGACAGTCAAGTAGAATTTCGGTGCATTCTTTCCCCGAAACACACCGACGAATAATTCCATCCGCACATCGCCTAAATAGATAAGGGTCTTCCTAAAAATAGTATTTTAGGTCACTAAAGAATTTCTTTCTTTTCTGATGTGACCAACCGGTTTCTAGGAATCCACCCGCAAGATAGTTGGCTATGTCTACAAACCATGGATCATCAATTTTCTCAATCTTCATGAGATTTTCATCTGGAAAGTTATCTTGGATAACAGTCTCATGGAGAACCCCAAGATTCGGGTTCTCAAGTCGAGAAAGGTGATCGGCAGCTAGGTTTTCGGCCCCCTTTTTGTCTTTAATATCAATGTCGAATTCTTGCAAAAGCAAGACCCAACGTATTAACCGGGGTTTAGCATCTTGCTTAGCAAGCAAGTACTTCAATGCCGAGTGGTCTGTATAGATAACCGTCTTTGCTAGTACCAAATAGGATCGGAATTTATCAAACGAAAAGACGATTGCCAGGAGTTCCTTCTCGGTGGTAGTGTAATTAAGTTGGGCTCCTTGCAATGTCTTGCTAGCATAATAAATGGGCTTGAAATGTTTTTCAATTCTTTGCCCCAAGACGACACCAGTAGCAAAGTCACTAGCGTCACACACAAGTTCGAATGGTATTGACCAATTCGGTGATATGAGAATGGGTGATTGTGTGAGCTTTGCTTTAAGTAGGTTAAAGGCGGTAAGACACTCGTCCGTAAAGACAAATGGAGCGTCTTTCTCAAGAAGTTTGTTCATGGGGGTTGCAATTTTGGAAAAATCTTTAATGAACCGCCGGTAAAAACCGGCGTGCCCCAGAAAACTTCTTACGCCTTTTACATTTGACGGTGGTGGTAATTTGGCTATGACTTCCACTTTAGCTCTATCCACCTCCAGACCTGCACAAGAAATTTTATGACCCAATACAATGCCCTCTTTTACCATAAAATGGCATTTTTCCCAGTTTAGCACAAGATTTGATTCTTCACACCTAATCAACATACGCTCAAGATTATGAAGACATGAGTCAAAAGAATCACCGAAGACTGAAAAGTCATCCATGAATACTTCCATAAAGTCTTCAATCATATCATGAAAAATAGCTACCATACACCTTTGAAAGGTAGCAGGAGCATTGCATAAGCCAAAGGGCATACGTCGATAGGAGAAAGTACCATAAGGGCATGTAAAGGTCGTTTTCTCTTGGTCCTCTGGTGCTATAGGGATTTGGAAATATCCCGAGAAACCGTCAAGAAAACAATAAAAGTTCTTTCCTGCCAACCTTTCCAACATTTGATCAATGTAAGGAAGAGGAAAATGGTCTTTTCGGGTAGCATCATTTAATTTTCTATAATCAATACATACCCTCCAACCCGTGATAGTCCTGGTAGAAATTAATTGGTCGTCTTCATTTGTGACAACGGTCATGCCACCCTTTTTGGGCACGCATTGGACCGGACTCACCCAAGGGCTATCCGAAATTGGATAAATGAGACCTGCATCTAGGAGTTTGACAATCTCCTTTTTAACAACTTCTTGCATATTAGGGTTGAGTCGCCTTTGTCTTTCTACACATGGCTTATAGTTATCTTCCATTAATGTCTTATGCGTACAATAAGAGGGACTTATACCCTTGATGTCATGAATTTTCCATGTTAGAGCCGTTTTATGGGCTTTTAACATGGAAACAAGTTTAGACTTCTCACTTACAGAGAGTTCGGATGAAATGATAACCGGGAGAGTAGAACCTTGATAATGCTAAAAACGAACATATATTTCATAGCATTATTCCTCAAGAAAGACAAGCTTTTAGTTGCAATTGTTCTATTTAAAAGTGATATTCGTTTAAATAATAAAAGGTGAAGACAAAAGACAGATTCGACGAATTGAAGACGCAAACGACCAAAAAGCTCAAAAGTACAAAAGACAATCAAAGAGGTTCCAATTATTGATAAGAAACGTCTCGAAATTACAAGAGTACAAGATTCAAAACGCAAAGTACAAAATATAAAATTGTACGCAAAGACGTTCAAAAATCCGGAACCGGGACCAGAGTCAACTCTCAACGCTCGACGCAACGGACTAAAAATTACAAGTTAACTATGTATATAAATATAATATAATATATAATTAATTATATTAATTATATATATATATTATATATATATTATAAACCGTCGGTAAACAAAGAGCCAAACTCCTCTGAGATGTAAAAGCAAACTCCGCGACTCGCGGAGTTTGAAGGCCAAAAAGGCCGCGAGTCGCGGAGCCCCCAGTTTTGAAACTCCCTATAAAGCAAACCGAATTCTGATCATTTTCATCCATCTTTTTCTTCTTCTTCTCATACGTAAAATATATATATATATATATTTATAATTTATATTTTAATTTTAATTATAATTCTAATAATAAGGGTATGTTAGCAAATGTTGTAAGGGTGTAAGTCGAAATTCTGTCCGTGTAATGCTACGCTATTTTTAATCATTGTAAGTTATGTTCAACCTTTTTACATTAATGTCTCGTAGCTAAGTTATTATTATGCTTATTTAAAACGAAGTAATCATGATGTTGGGCTAATTACTAAAATTGGGTAATTGGGCTTTGTACCATAATTGGGGTTTGGACAAAAGAACGACACTTGTGGAAATTAGACTATGGGCTATTAATGGGCTTTATATTTGTTTAACTAAATGATAGTTTGTTAATGTTAATATAAAGATTTACAATTGGGCATCCCTATAAATTACCATATACACTCAATCGGACACGATGGGCGGGGTATTTATATGTATGAATAATCGTTCATTTAACCGGACACGGGAATGGATTAATAGCCACTAGAATAATTAAAACAGGGGTGAAATTATGTACAAGGACACTTGGTATAATTGATAACAAAATATTAAAACCTTGGATTACACTCAGTCGACAACCTGGTGTAATTATTAAACAAAGTATTAAAATCTTGTTACAGTTTAAGTCCCCAATTAGTTGGAATATTTAACTTCGGGTATAAGGATAATTTGACGAGGACACTCGCACTTTATATTTATGACTGATGGACTGTTATGGACAAAAACCAGACGGACATATTAAATAATCCAGGACAAATGACAATTAACCCATGGGCATAAAACTAAAATCAACACGTCAAACATCATGATTACGGAAGTTTAAATAAGCATAATTCTTTTATTTCATATTTAATTTCCTTTATTTTATATTTAATTGCACTTCTAATTATCGCATTTTTATTGTTATTGTATTTAATTGCACTTTTAATTATCGTACTTTTTAATTATCGCAAGTTTATTTTATCGCACTTTTATTATTCGCAATTTCATTATCGTTATTTACTTTACGCTTAAAATTAAGTCTTGTATTTATTTATTATTTTACATTTGGTTTTAACTGCGACTAAAGTTTTAAAATCGACAAACCGGTCATTAAACGGTAAAAACCCCCCTTTATAATAATAATATTACTTATATATATGTTTGTATTTTTATAAAAGTAAACTAATATAGCGTTGAGCTTTGTTTAAAAAAGATTCCCTGTGGAACGAACCGGACTTACTAAAAACTACACTACTGTACGATTAGGTACACTGCCTATAAGTGTTGTAGCAAGGTTTAAGTATATCCATTCTATAAATAAATAAATATCTTGTGTAAAATTGTATCGTATTTAATAGTATTTCCTGCAAAAATTTAATAGTATTTTATACCACTCCGCTACCGCATCAAGTATTTTTGGCGCCGCTGCCGGGGACCTCTCTTAAAAGCCGGAAGCGCAACGCTAATATAAAAAAAAAAGATTTTTAGTTTACTTTTATTAAAATTCGTTTTTGTAAAAAAAAAAAACGTTTTAAATATTCGAAAATATAAAAAGAAAAACAAAAATATAAATATTTTTAGGAGTTTGATAAATATTTAAGTTTTATAAAGTTTCTTTATTTTTATAAAAACATAAGTTTTATTTAAGTATTTTGTTTTTATTTAAAAACATATAAATATAAAAAATATATATATATATATAAATCTAGTTTTAAGATTTTTATTTATAAAATTATAAAGTGATTCTATTTTTATTTAAGTTTTAAATATAAAGTTTTATTAATACACATATTTAAAAACAGAAAATAAAATAAATAAATAAATAAATAAAGAAAAACGCGTTGAAATTAAACCTGTCAGTTGAAATTCTGAACCCCGCGACTCGCGGGGTTTGATGCATTAAATACCGCAACTCGCGGAGGTATTCTGACACGCGACAGAAGCCCTAATCAGGCATTAATTACGGAGTTATTATTATTATTATTTATTAATTAAAACCCTAATTATGTTTTTAGTTTTTAATTAGTTTTTAGTTTTTATTATTATTTTGTATATTTTGTTTAAATTAGTTTAATTAATTTGTAAAATTAGTAGTTTTATTAAATAAATAATATAAAAATAATATTTTTATAAAAATTGTAATTTTTACAACTTTTTGTATATTTTTATATTTTGTCCCTTTTTAATCGTTTTAACGTAACTTTTGTATTTTTAGCTCATATTTAGTTTTAAACTTAGTTTTTGCCATAGTTATTTTTACTCCTAGATTTTTAGGCTTTGCCGTAGAATTCCTTAAGTGCTTTTTCTTTAGACTAAGATTTAGGTGCTTTAGAATTTTGCGACGCCTTTTTAAGTTTTAGTTTCTTTTTAAGTTATTTCCATTTGGGATTTAGTTTTTCCTGTAAGCTTTAATATTTTTAGACGACTTTTACCTATGTATCAATTATCATTCCAATTAGTAATCTCAATTTGCGATTATAATTTTAAGTTAGTTGTAGTAATAAGGTTAGGTTAGTCAAGTATTTTTAAGTTTTTATAAGTTTCTTTTATTTTTCCGTCACCTTTTATTTTTCAACCATTTTTCTTTTTCGACCTTTTTCGTCGAACTCTTTTTCTTTCTTATTTCTCGCTATTCTAGTTTTAGGACATAGATTTTTATTCTACTTCTTATCTAAATTTCTTAAAATTACGAAAATTTATTTTAAGTGGTTAAATTAATAGACATCAAAATTTTCTGGTTCGTAGTAATAGTTGGATTTGTACGTGGACCGGGTTATTGGAGCCAAACAGTCCTCAATTATATTGAGACCAAACGAATCCTGCCCCTCTGCTGCATCTTTTGGCTATTCGAAACGTGGGCAAAATCAGAAAAGTCTATTGGTTAGATAACTTATTATAATTTTTCTTTCCTTTTTAAAACTAATAGGATATTCAGTGAATGCACCGAGCAAGACGTTCATCACCTTTTGTACGTTCACCACCTGTAACTAGATCAAGACATTTAGCAAATATAACCACCGTTGATTTTTCTTTAGAATCGTCATCCAGTAGACCAAGTACTTCAGTTCAAATTTCCGATAATCCATTTATTGAACCCGACCTCACAATTGAGAATCCGGAGAATATTCAGGAACGGTTCGTAGATCCTGAACCATTAAACTTTCCTCCGGAACCACCAATCATTCAAACAGAGATTGTTAAGGAACGAACCATTAAATCAGAATCCTCTAGTGATTCCGATTCAACAAATTCAATTATGGAGAATCTGGAACCTTTAAGTATGGAAGACCGAATGAGAGCTAAACGCACTGGCCAAGGTCACGCAATTACTCATCCAGACATTAATGCACCAGATTATGAAATCAAAGGACAAATTCTACACATGGTGACTAATCAATGTCAATTTAGTGGTGCGCCGAAGGAAGATCCAAATGAACATCTACGTACCTTTAATAGGATCTGCACACTATTTAAAATCCGAGAAGTGGAGGATGAACAGATATATCTCATGTTATTTCCTTGGACTTTAAAGGGAGAAGCCAAAGATTGGTTGGAATCGTTACCTGAAGGGGCGATTGATACATGGGACGTTTTAGTTGACAAATTTCTTAAACAATTCTTTCCTGCATCTAAAGCCGTAAGAATTCAAGCAGAAATTGTTACGTTTACACATAAACCAAATGAAACTCTATATGAGGCATGGACAAGATATGGAAAGTTGTTAAGAGGATGTCCGCAACATGGTTTAGACACCTGTCAAATAGTACAAATATTCTACCAAGGATGCGACATCACTACAAGAAAAGACATAGATATAGCAGCTGGTGGTTCTATTATGAAGAAAACCGAAACTGATGCTTACAAAATTATTGATAACACTGCTTCCCACTCACATGAGTGGCACCAAGAAAAAGACATCGTTAGATCATCTAAAGCAGCTAGAGCCGATTCTAGCCATGACTTAGATTCCATTTCAGCAAAGATAGATGCTGTGGAGAGACGAATGGAAAAGATGACTAAAGATATTCACTCAATACGAATTAGTTGTGAGCAGTGTGGAGGACCACATTTGACAAAAGATTGTCTCAGTATTGAATTAACAATGGAACAAAGAGAGAATATTTCATACATAAACCAAAGGCCTGGAAATAATTATCAGAATAATTATCAACCGCCAAGACCGATTTACAATCAAAACCAGAATTATAACCGAAATATTCCATACAACAACCAACAAGGTCCTAGCAATCAACAAGTATCCAATAATACTTATAATCAACAAAGACCTAATTTTCAAAACAAGCCACCACAACAAACCGATGATAAAAAGCCGAATTTAGAAGATATGATGACGAAGCTAGTTGAAACTCAAACGCAGTTTTTCACATCTCAGAAACAAACCAATGAACAAAATGCTCAAGCATTTAGAAATCAACAAGCTTCTATTCAAAATCTGGAACAAGAAGTAAGTAACCTAGCAAGATTAATAGGTGAAAGAAAACCGGGAAGTCTACCTAGTGATACAAATGCTAACCCCCGGAATGAAACAGCTAAAGCCATTACCACAAGAAGTGGTATAACACTTAAACCACCTGAAATACCTGTAACTTCTGATGAAGCTATTCCTACTCCACAAGAACCACAACCTGATCAAGATAAGGAAAAAGAACCGGTAGTTAAGAAGGTTAATGAAGATAATACAGTTAAGGCTAAACCTTATGTTAAACCATACCAACCACCACTTCCTTATCCGAGTAAAATGAAGAAAGAGAAACTTGAAGCCGAGCAATCCAAATTCTTGGATATGTTTAAACAGATAAATGTAAATCTTCCTTTCATTGATGTGATTTCAGGAATGCCTAGATATGCTAAATTCTTGAAAGATCTAATCTCAAATAGAAAGAAAATGGAAGAACTCTCGGCTGTTACTATGAATGCTAATTGTTCAGCAGTGCTGTTGAATAAGATACCAGAAAAACTATCTGATCCAGGAAGTTTCACAATTCCATGTTTTCTGGGTAGTCTTAGTTCAATAGAAGCATTGGCAGACTTAGGTGCTAGTATAAATCTAATGCCGTATTCACTATACACTAAACTAGACCTTGGAGAATTGAAACCAACCAGAATAAGCATACAACTAGCCGATAGATCAATAAAATATCCTAGGGGGATAATGGAGAACATGCTAGTTAAAGTTGGTACTTTAGTATTTCCAGTAGATTTTGTTGTTCTGGACATGGAAGAAGATTCTCAAGTTCCTCTCATATTAGGAAGACCATTCTTAAACACGGCTAAAGCAATGATAGACGTGTTCGGTAAGAAATTGACCCTAAGTATAGAGGATGAGAGTGTTACCTTTTCAGTTGATAGAGTAATGTAACAACCACAATCTGCAGATGATACATGTTATTATATTCAAACTATAGATGCACATGCAGAATTATTAGAAGAATTTCCAGAATTACAAGGAACAGGAGAATGCTCTTTAGGAGAAGGTAATGAACCAATTGATGAAGCTGAAATGTTAGCTACACTTATAGCTAATGGATATGAACCAACAACAGAAGAAATTCAAATGCTAAAAGAAGAAGACAGATATCGATACAAATCATCGATAGAAGAACCTCCGAAATTAGAGTTAAAGCCACTTCCAAACCATTTGGAATACGCTTATTTACATGGTGAATCTGAATTACCTGTAATAATATCGTCTTCTCTTACTGAAAATGAGAAATCACAACTCATTTCTGTGTTGAAAGCTCATAAACCAGCCATTGCATGGAAGATTCATGATATTAAAGGAATAAGTCCTTCGTATTGCACACATAAAATCTTTATGGAAGAAGGTCATAAAACGTATGTGCAACGCCAACGAAGACTAAATCCTAATATGCAAGATGTAGTTAAGAAAGAGATTATTAAACTGCTAGATGCAGGTTTAATTTATCCAATCTCTGATAGTCCATGGGTAAGCCCAGTTCAATGCGTGCCTAAGAAGGGTGGCATGACTGTCATTACAAATGAGAAAAATGAGCTTATTCCTACTAGGACTGTAACAGGATGGCGTGTGTGTATTGATTATAGAAAATTAAATGACGCCACCAGAAAAGATCACTTTCCCTTACCTTTTATTGATCAAATGTTGGAAAGATTAGCCGAAAATAGTTACTATTGTTTTCTAGATGGATTTTCCGGATATTTTCAAATTCCAATAGCACCCGAGGACCAAGAGAAAACCACATTCACGTGCCCTTATGGTACTTTTGCTTACAAACGCATGCCATTTGGACTTTGTAACGCCCCTACAACCTTTCAAAGGTGTATGATGGCGATTTTTCATGACATGATAGAAGAATGCATGGAAGTATTCATGGATGACTTTTCAGTCTTCGGTGATACATTTAAATCATGTCTAGTTAATCTGGAACGAATGCTAATTAGATGCGAAAAATCAAATCTAGTTCTTAATTGGGAGAAATGCCATTTCATGGTTAAAGAAGGCATCGTTCTTGGACATAAAATTTCAAAAGAAGGAATTGAAGTGGATAGAGCTAAAGTAGATGTAATTGCTAAACTTCCACATCCCACCAATGTTAGAGGAGTTAGGAGTTTTCTAGGGCATGCCGGTTTTTACCGACGTTTCATAAAAGATTTTTCTAAAATTGCCACTCCTATGAATAAACTCCTAGAAAAAGATGCTCCATTCATCTTTTCAGATGAGTGTATCAAATCTTTTAATATTCTTAAAGAAAAACTAACTAATGCGCCGATTATGATAACACCAAATTGGAATCTACCATTTGAACTAATGTGCGATGCAAGTGATTTTGCAATGGGAGCCGTTTTAGGACAAAGGATTGAAAAACGATTTCAACCTATATATTATGCTAGTAAGACGTTACAAGGAGCACAAACGAACTATACAACTACTGAAAAAGAACTCCTTGCTATTGTCTTTGCTTTTGACAAATTTCGATCATATCTCGTTCTAGCAAAAACGGTGGTCTATACCGATCATTCTGCTCTTAGATACCTATTTTCAAAACAAGATGCTAAACCAAGATTAATCCGTTGGATCTTACTCTTACAAGAGTTTGATATTGAAATCCGAGATAAAAGAGGAGCAGAAAATCTCGCCGCTGATCATCTTTCTCGTCTTGAAAATCCTGAGTTAGAAGTTCTAAATGAATCAGCCATACAAGACAACTTTCCTGATGAATATCTATTGAAGATAGATTATAATGAAATCCCATGGTTTGCAGACTATGCAAACTATTTAGTATGTGGATTCCTTGAAAAAGGATTATCGTATCAAAGACGAAAGAAATTCTTCAGTGATATAAAACACTATTTTTGGGAAGATCCACATCTGTTTAAAAGTTGTCCCGATGGAATAATACGCCGATGTGTATTTGGAGATGAAGCTAGTAAAATATTAAACCATT
Source organism: Rutidosis leptorrhynchoides (assembly GCF_046630445.1). NCBI lineage: Eukaryota > Viridiplantae > Streptophyta > Magnoliopsida > Asterales > Asteraceae > Rutidosis > Rutidosis leptorrhynchoides. Next base: position 539,172,711 of record NC_092334.1, read on the forward strand.
GTCACACAGGACCAATAGGAGGGCATTATGGGCCTCAACTAACAGCAAGAAAAGTTTATGATGCTGGATTCTATTGGCCAACAATTTACAAAGACGCACACCTTCTTTGCAAATCCTGTGATGCATGTCAAAGGGCCGGAAAAATAAATCAACGTGATGAAATGCCACAAAATGTCATCCAAGTATGTGAAGTATTTGACATTTGGGGTATTGACTTTATGGGTCCATTTCCAAAATCTCATAATAATCTATATATACTCGTAGCCATTGATTATGTATCTAAATGGGCGGAAGCACAAGCTCTCCCAACTAACGATGCACGAGTTGTAGTCAACTTTTTAAAACGTCTTTTTGCAAGGTTTGGAACACCGAAAGCTTTAATAAGTGATCGGGGTACTCATTTCTGTAATAATCAACTTGAGAAAGTTCTTAAAAGATATGGAGTAACTCATAAAATCTCCACCGCATATCATCCACAAACAAGTGGACAAGTTGAAAATACCAACCGAACTTTAAAACGTATTCTAGAGAAAACCGTAGGATCAAATCCGAAGGAATGGTCCATTAAATTGGAGGATGCACTCTGGGCTTTTAGAACAGCCTACAAAACTCCAATTGGAACCACACCTTTTAGACTTGTTTATGGAAAAGCATGTCATCTTCCAGTAGAAATTGAACACAAAGCATTTTGGGCTTTGAAAACATGTAATCTTGATTTACATGAAGCCGGACATCTACGATTAAGTCAACTAAACGAATTAGAAGAATTAAGACATGAAGCATACGAAAATTCGTTAATCTATAAAGAAAGAACGAAGAAATGGCATGATAAAAGAATCAGAAGTTCAAAAGAATTTAAAGAAGGAGACAGAGTTCTTCTTTTCAATTCACGATTCAAGCTATTTCCTGGAAAATTGAAATCAAGATGGTCTGGACCATTCATAGTCAAAAGAGTTTTCCCATACGGAACGATAGAATTAATAAATTCAAATGGGATGGAATTTAAAGTTAATGGTCACAGAGTTAAACATTACATACATGGACCAATGGAAGTCGACAACGAAGTTAATCACAATTTCGACACCACAGCTAACTAAGTGTGGGGAGAATCAAGTCTTTAAAGGATAATATGTATTTCTGTTAGAGTTAGATTGTCTGTTTTCATGTAGTTCTCGAAAATGGAACCCGAATGGTCTTTCCCTAGCAGACCCTAAAGAACTAGTCTTCTCCCCCCATTCTGAATTTTTATTTTTTTAGGTTTTTACAAAATGAAGACTGCCTGTGAACTAAACCATGGTCTAATGCTACACGCTTTGATCACTAAACGTAATAATGACATACTACCGAGTGAAATAGTATCAGTAATCAGAGAAAGAATGGACGGAGTTAGAAAAGAATCCAGATGCGAAGATAATAAGTTACAATTTGGTAAAGGGAAATCAAAATCCGCAGCGAAAAGAAGAGCACGACACCTAGAAAGATGTCACAAATGCGGAAAAATGCGGAAAATGGTCACATGGAGGTAAATGTTCAAATAATCAAACCTATTCAAATACCGAATTTGTTACTTTATGCAGAGACGGACCGTTCATATGTTTAGAAGAAAAGACACTGAATGCTCGAGGTTACGCCTATGTAGCCATGGAAAACCAATTAAACCGACTATCTTATGAATGGGATAGATCATATAATTAAGAAATCTATTTCACAGGTATGTTTGTACAGTTTTTATTTTTATTTTTATTTTTAACCTTTTGATAATAAACGCTAATTTGTTCGCTAAAAAGTATTAAATTGGTATTGAATAAAATTAGGTTTGGCGACCGAAATTATTGATATCATTCAAAAATTTATTACATCACTGCGAAATTTAACGTTTATTCTTAAGGTATAAATATCTTTAAACAATCAACCCAAAATATTTCAAAAATTCGTCATGAGTTAAATTAGGTCTTGGAACCGAAATTACTTTACCGAAAAGAGGGGCGCATATTTTTGATAATATTTGATTGATTAAAGTGGGATAAAAAGCCAAAAAGATTTTTAATTTTATTTTTACCATGTTTTTATAATTAATATTTAAATCTTAAATTAATATTGTAAACTTTGTAAAAACAATATATTTAAAATTGTAAATATTTGAAAAAGTTATATAAGTTTGGTATGAATTTATAATATGAATTTTTAAATTAAGTTTGGTGTGAATTTTTAATTTTTAAAATATGAATTTTTAATTTTATGCATTTCAAATTTTAATTTTGGTGTGAATTTTTAATATAAATTTTGAATTTTATATTTAAGTTGTGTGAATTTAAAAACAAAAATTTACTTTATTTCATTAAGTTAAAAATATGATTTTTAAAATTCGTCGTAAGTTGAAGACTAGGTCTTTGAACCGAAATTTCTTTACCCAAGGGAGGGACGAGAACTTTTATTATCATTATTTTTAATCTTATTAATTTAAAGTATGCCAAAAACATTAAAAAACCCAAAAATCTTAGCTTTTAAAACAATCGCTACAAAAAGACAAATTTTAAAATTTTGTCGAGGGACGGACTAGGACATCGATCCGAAACGACCTCGTCCTAAATAACAAAGGAGATGAAATTTTAAAATTAAGTACTTAATTGTTTTATAAGTTAATGATTATAAAAAAAAAAAAAATATCAAACTCCGCGACTCGCGGAGTTTGAAGGGTATTTCACCGCGAGTCGCGGAGGGACCAAAACCCATAAAAAAATAAAACGTAAAAAAACAGAGCAGTTCACTCCCCCACCCAAAAATACTGCGAAAAACAGCGAAAAAACCCACGAAAAACCCGAAAAAAAACCCCCAAAATCACAATTTTTTACCGTTAATCACCAAATCTTTTACTAAAATCATGTTGAGAAGGATGGTATCTAGGAATTACTCAAGAAAAACGGTAAATTTTTACACCTAAACACCATTTAATCCGAAATTTGGTGTTCTTGAGCAATTTTTTCCCCAATTTGATTTTGATGCTTTTTAGTGTAATTAGGCTTAAATTGTTTATGTATTATGCTTGTATAACCTAGATTGATGCTGTTTAACATGATTAGAAGCTTTAAACTTCAAATTTTGAGTAATCTAGGGTTTGTGTTCTTGAGCAAATTTGGGGCTTTTTGATATAAACAGGTTATGGCCGATTTTTGTCATGAATTGTTGCTAAATTAAGTAGTGTAACATGTCTAGGTAGTTAAATGATTCAAACTTTGAGCCTAAACATGATTTTGAGAATTAAAGTGGACTTTTTCAAGTCTAAAATTCATGAACTTGATTTTTGAAAGATAATGCCATTTGAGACTTATTTAATTGCTAGTAATGATTATTTTGACATGTTATTTGAGTTGAATGCTTATGAACTTGGCGAACATTTTCATATATGCTTATTTGAAAAAGTGTAGATTTGATAAAAATATGAAAATAAGCTTAAGTTTGATATAAATTGATCATGTCATTGTAATTATTTTGATTGATGATTTTGCTGACACTAATGCATATTTGGATGCACAAAAATTGTGTTTGATGTGTTTTGCAGACTGAAAGGGGTGAATCTTCATCCCAAGACCGCAATGCTCCTGCTGAGAATGTGGAACAACAGGAGGTGGATAACTACTACAAGCAGGATATACCTCATCCAGTCATGACCTTTTCTGATATGCACTTGGAAGAATTGCACCCGAACCTGAGATTTGACAGACTTTGGATAGATTATCCAAAATATCAAAGGGGTTTGCATACTCTTCATTCTAAGGTTGTTGAGGTACCGAGGGTCATAGAATGGGGACCCTTAGAAGCTGTAGAATTGGCCGGGCCAATTAGGGAATTACTTGTACAGAGGTATGGTAATTCTACTTTTAATGACTGGGTACGTTTATTCACCATGCGTAGACCTGTATATAAAGTATGGTGTGAAGAATTGTTGTGTAGTATAGAGTTGAATGATCGGGCTCAAAAGTACAAAAGACAATCAAAGAGGTTCCAATTATTGATAAGAAACGTCTCGAAATTACAAGAGTACAAGATTCAAAACGCAAAGTACAAAATATAAAATTGTACGCAAGGACGTTCGAAAATCCGGAACCGGGATCAGAGTCAACTCTCAACGCTCGACGCAACGGACTAAAAATTACAAGTTAACTATGTATATAAATATAATATAATATATAATTAATTATATTAATTATATATATATTATATATATATTATAAACCGTCGGTAAACAAAGAGCCAAACTCCTCTGAGCTGTAAAAGCAAACTCCGCGACTCGCGGAGTTTGAAGGCCAAAAAGGCCGCGAGTCGCGGAGCCCCCAGTTTTGAAACTCCCTATAAAGCAAACCGAATTCTGATCATTTTCATCCATCTTTTTCTTCTTCTTCTCATACGTAAAATATATATATATATTTATAATTTATATTTTAATTTTAATTATAATTCTAATAATAAGGGTATGTTAGCAAATGTTGTAAGGGTGTAAGTCGAAATTCTGTCCGTGTAACGCTACGCTATTTTTAATCATTGTAAGTTATGTTCAACCTTTTTACATTAATGTCTCGTAGCTAAATTATTATTATGCTTATTTAAAACGAAGTAATCATGATGTTGGGCTAATTACTAAAATTGGGTAATTGAGCTTTGTACCATAATTGGGGTTTGGACAAAAGAACGACACTTGTGAAAATTAGACTATGGGCTATTAATGGGCTTTATATTTGTTTAACTAAATGATAGTTTGTTAATGTTAATATAAAGATTTACAATTGGGCGTCCCTATAAATTACCATATACACTCAATCGGACACGATGGGCGGGGTATTTATATGTATGAATAATCGTTCATTTAACCGGACACGGGAATGGATTAATAGCCACTAGAATAATTAAAACAGGGGTGAAATTATGTACAAGGACACTTGGTATAATTGATAACAAAATATTAAAACCTTGGATTACACTCAGTCGACAACCTGGTGTAATTATTAAACAAAGTATTAAAATCTTGTTACAGTTTAAGTCCCCAATTAGTTGGAATATTTAACTTCGGGTATAAGGATAATTTGACGAGGACACTCGCACTTTATATTTATGACTGATGGACTGTTATGGACAAAAACCAGACGGACATATTAAATAATCCAGGACAAAGGACAATTAACCCATGGGCATAAAACTAAAATCAACACGTCAAACATCATGATTACGGAAGTTTAAATAAGCATAATTCTTTTATTTCATATTTAATTTCCTTTATTTTATATTTAATTGCACTTCTAATTATCGCATTTTTATTGTTATTGTATTTAATTGCACTTTTAATTATCGTACTTTTTAATTATCGCAAGTTTATTTTATCGCACTTTTATTATTCGCAATTTCATTATCGTTATTTACTTTACGCTTAAAATTAAGTCTTGTATTTATTTATTATTTTACATTTGGTTTTAACTGCGACTAAAGTTTTAAAATCGACAAACCGGTCATTAAACGGTAAAAACCCCCCTTTATAATAATAATATTACTTATATATATGTTTGTATTTTTATAAAAGTAAACTAATATAGCGTTGAGCTTTGTTTAAAAAAGATTCCCTGTGGAACGAACCGGACTTACTAAAAACTACACTACTGTACGATTAGGTACACTGCCTATAAGTATTGTAGCAAGGTTTAAGTATATCCATTCTATAAATAAATAAATATCTTGTGTAAAATTGTATCGTATTTAATAGTATTTCCTGCAAAAATTTAATAGTATTTTATACCACTCCGCTACCGCATCAAACCTTCTTGTAGGTAAGCATATTCCAAGTGTTTTGGAAGTAGCTTGAGTTCTAAAACGGGAGGTTCTTCAATCGATGTTTTACATCGGTACTCATTTCCTAAATCCAACTTTCTGTATTCTTCATCATTAGGCTCATAACCGTTAGCCATCAAGGTGGTCAACATCTCCACTTCTTCCAACATATTCTCTTCATCACCTTTCGCAAAAATGCATTCTTCCGTAGCTTGCAATTCTGGAAATTCCTGCAACAACTCCGAATATGTGTCTATGGTTTGCACATAATAACATTGATCATCAGTAGACTCGGGGTATTGTAGGGCATGGTCAACGGAAAAGGTAACCTTCATATCCTCAATACTAAGGGTCAATTTCTGCCCATGAACATCTATCATAGCTCTAGCGGTATTGAGGAAAGGTCGACCTAATATAAGAGGCACACGTGTGTCCTCCTCCATGTCCAAAATTACAAAGTCAGCCGGAAATACTAGGGTACCTACTTTTACCAACATATTCTCTAAAATTCCACGAGGGAATTTAACAGAGCGGTCCGCTAGTTGAATTGCCATTCGGGTTGGTTTTAGTACCCCGGGGTTTAGCTTAACATATAATGAATAAGGCATTAAATTTATGCTAGCCCCTAAATCCGCTAATGCTTTAATGCATTCCAAATCTCCCAGGAGACATGGTATGGTAAAACTTCTAGGATCTGCTAATTTCTTTGGTATTTTGTTCATCAAAATTGCTGAACAATTAGCATTCATGGTGACGGATGAAATTTCCTCCATTTTCTTCCGATTAGTAAGTAAGTCTTTTAAGAACTTAGCATACTTGGGCATACCTGAGATTACATCAATAAAAGGCATATTTATGTTAATTTGTTTAAACATATCTAGGAATTTTGACCTTTCGGCCTCTAGCCTTTCTTGTTGTTGTTTTCTTGGGTATGGGAGCGGTGGTTGATATGGTTTCACTACGGGTTTTTCCCGTTCTTCCTTTTCAACCACTTTTTCCGGCTCCTTAACCGGTTCATCATTTCAGTTCAACGGAACACTAAAATCAGAATTTTCTGGCATTTTTGGAGCATCGTATGCTAAACCACTCCGTGTGGTGATAACATTGGCGTGCTCATTTCGAGGGTTCTTATTTGTATCGCTCGGTAAACTACCTGGTTTTCTCTCACTATGTAAATTAGCTAAACCACTCATTTGTTTCTCCAAATTCTGAATTGAGGCTTGTTGATTTCGAAACTGGTGTTCATTTTTCTCGTTGGTTTGGTTTATATTTGTGACAAGCTGAGTTTGTGATGAAATCAACTTTTCCAACATACTCTCCAAATTTGACTTTTTTTCTTCCTGATAGGTTTTTTGATAAAAACCCGGAGTTTGTTGTTGGAACCCACTACTTGACCCTTGTTGGTAATTGGAATTTTGACCTTGAGGGTTGTAGGGGTTGTTAAAGTTCCGGTTAAATTGGGCTCTTCCTTGAAATTGATTGTTATTTCTTTGGCTTATGAAAGCCACTTCTTCTTTTTGAGCCATTGTTAAACCGGCATCACAATCTTTTCCTAAATGAAGACCACCACAGTATTCACAACCTACTTTCATACTATGAATTTCCTTGGTGATTTTATCCATGGTTCGAGCAACACCGTCTATTTTAACACTTAGGGAACTAAGGTCATCATAGGCGTCGGCGCTTTGAACTTGAGCATTACGAGTAATTGGGCGTTCTTGATGCCACTCATGAGAATAATCGGCTAGCTTCTCGATTATTTCATAAGCCTCTTGCTCGGTTTTGTCCATAAGAGAACCACCGGCCGCTTGGTCAATTGAAATTCGGGTTGCTACATCACAACCTTTGTAAAAGATTTGGACCTTTTGAAAGGTATCCAAACCATGGTTTGGACAACCTCTTAGCATTTTGGAAAATCGATTCCATGCTTCGTACAGGGTTTCCATCGGCTTTTGACAGAATTGGGTAATTTCGTGTTGGAGTCTCGCGGACTTGGACGCTGGAAAATATTTCTTAAGAAATTTTTCCAACATACCATCCCACGTTTCTATCGTAGCCTCGGCCAATGAATCTAACCAACTTCGTGCTTCCCCTTGGAGTGTCCAAGGGAAAAGTCTTAATAATATGGCCTGGTCAGTTTCTGGTTTAAGTTTAAAAAGAAGACATATCTCTTGAAAGAGACGAATATGTTCGTTTGCATCTTCATTCGGACCACCACCAAATTGACACCTGTTATTAATCATTTGAAGAATAGGTCCTTTTATTTCAAAAGTTACCTCACCAGTAGGTGGAGTAATAGCACTACCTTGTCCGGTCCGGGTTGCTTTCATCTTTGCTGCCATTGATTGTCGTGGTACCAACGGTCTTTCTCTTTCCATTTCAAAATTTGAGGGTTGAACGGGTTTACCAAAGTCTGAATATCGAGGCTTGGTCGTACTTGATTCTGAATCAAAGGTTTCTTGCTTTGATGAAGATTCAAAAATTTCAAGTACTTCTTTTGAAATCCTACCAAGCTTTCTATCAGGTTCTGTAAACGGTGTAAGTAATGGAGATTCTGAACTTCGGGTATGTGGCATATGCGACCTATAAACTGTCAATCACACAACTAACAAAAACTATTAAACATACCGATTCTATAAGTGTAAAAATCAAAGACTATTAATAATTTAAAATAATTAAGAAACTACTTAATCACAAATCAGTTAATAATTCTATTTTGACACAAAACTGTCCCCGACAGCGGCGCCAAAAACTTGATGTGCGAGAAGTGTCGTATAAATTGTCGTATAAAATAATATGGAAAAATACCGATTAAAGATTTCTACACACTAACGGGCAGTGTACCCGATCGTGTAGTAGTATAGTAACTGGTTTAGTTCCGTGTATCGTTCCAAGGACAGTTGTATTAGTCAAACTAGAATTAGAAACTATATTATGATTAACTAAGTAAATGAAACTTAAAGGTACAAGTTTTATGTTTTGGTGGCCATTTAACGATTTAGCCAAATCAGAGAAGGTTAAATGTAAAAACAATATTTTTTGGTCTTTTAAATTTATAAGATGAAAATAAATGCAAAGAAAGCAAGTAAGATAGTTTTGATTTAAATCAAAGAGATGAAATGTTCATCTAGATATTTTACCCTCGGTATTGGATGTAAGTTTTGATATTAAGGCCTGATTGAATAATTATTTGTGTAAGTTATCTAATAGGTTCACTAAGAGTTCTCTTGAATAAACACGCAAACACAATCACAAGATCAAGGGTTCCCTTTTCACTATGGTTCTTGTATTTGTAATCAAATAACTATTAAAAGCATGCTAATCACCTAAATCGACCCGCCAAGAGTTCTCTTTAGCGAGTACTCAAACTAGAATTACTAAGTGAGGGTTCCCTATTACTTAGACCTTTTCGTTTGTGACTAGTTGATTAGCTAGATCGAAGACTTGAATAACAATTGTCTTTGCGTTCGCTCTACACAATTCATTCCTATTTTGTTTAACCATTTTAATCTAGTTTACCCCCTTGGTCCGGTTTAGTAAACAATCAATCTAAGACAAGTTAATTGTAAATCAATATGATACATCAACAAGAGTTCTCTTTATCAACAACATATCAATTAACTAGATACAAATGATTTTAACAGCAATAAGCATGGTTCTTAATTCAAGCTTTAATCTATCACACATAATACATTCAATCAATAAGATTACATCCAATACCTTGGTTATTAATCTAGACAAACATTATAGAAACTAGCCAACAATCATGGTAGCAGACAACATAACAATCAGATTAACAACTGAAATCATTGTTTTAGAACAAGGAATAACCTACAAGAACAAGGAGTTCTTGGATGATGAAGGTTTTGATCTTTGATGTCTTGATGTTGAGCCTCTTCCAAGAGCTTGGAGTTCTCCAATTTTGCTCCTAAAAATTGTCTCTGTACTCTCTGGTTCGTAAGTTATGAAACAGTCCCTCAAAATAGTAGTTTTAAAGTGGAGAAAGTAGGTAAAAAGCACAAAAGTCGGCTGAAACCTACTACGGGACGGCGTCCAAAAAGGCTGGACGGCGTCCCGTCCTTAAGATCTAGACGGCGTCTTAAAAACCAGGACGCCGTCCTGTTTCAAGAGGCTGGACGGCGTCCTATATCCCCGGACGGCGTCCAGATATGCTGAAATCCACTGTTTCGCTTTCTTTTCAATCCTCTTTTATTTGGACGAAGCCTAACACCTTGGAAGCTTTGTTTTACCATTTTAGAGCACTAAATAGACCTTAAGTCGTATCGGGATCAACCAATGTCATAAATCATCAAAACTCTTTGTAAATCACTCTTCCGATACAAATTTGCGCATCTTGGATTATCACTTGTAGAAACGCCTTCATTATCCTCGATTCTAGAGCATTTTACACGATATTGTGATAGATATATATGATGTTATTGAGCAATATCACTGGTCCAGGCCACATCTATAAAAACCCGATGTTTTCTGCTTCTGATTTCATTTCAATTACTCCGTATTATTTATTTAATTATTATTATTATTATTATTATTATTATTATTATTATTATTATTATTATTATTATTATTATTATTAAGATTAATATTATTATTAATCTTATTAATTATTAGTGTTATTAATTATCAATTAGTATTATACATAAAATACTACGACGAGGCTATGAGCATGTCACTTTCAAAAATGGGTTTTTGAGCGGGATAAAGTTAAGGAAATTATGGGTTATAACTATGGAAGTTATGGGAAATGTTCATGGGTATTTTTTGCAAGTCAAACCTAGTGTTTATCATCTCCGTTACATCTACGTACTTTCTTACAATATTGAATCTCAATATTGATACGTAAGCACTCATATTTTATCTTTTATATATTAATTGTGTATCCATGTCTAGTGCTCGAGTATATATATATTTATACATGCTTGTATGCTAAATTTCGTCGCTAAACTGTTTATAATGAATCACGAATTAAATACATATATTACTGGTAAAAGGTATATGATATACATGTTTTTGGAAAGCTGGCGAAAAATCAATGACTTTTCATTTAGATATCGAATAGTTTCGATGAACGGATTAAAAGATATGATCAACCGAATTATGATTGACGTTAATTAAAATTGCTTTTGAATCTGCAATTAATATTTAAACAACTTATTTGTAACATTGATAAAATGGATTTTTGAATATTACCAACCGAGTAAATGAATCCTTATATAAGGTACATCTCGTTTTGTGAACTATTGTCAAAATTGACTTTTTGAAACGACTTTGGATAACTTTTGTATGTCGATATCGAGCATTAGGATTGTGATACACTATGACCTGACCTAGCTTGATAGACATTTATTGACCAACATATGTTCTCTAGGTTGAGATCTACGGTTATTTGATAATCCGAGTTTCGGTCACATTTTGGTGAACGACTTTATATGCTGCTAAGGTGAGTTTCATATGATCCCTTTTACTCAATATATTTTTGGACTGAGAATACATGCGACTGTTTATAAATACTGAAAATACTAGATTTATATGCGTGAGTTTCATTTGCTCCCTTTTTAAATGCTTTTGCAATATATATTTTTGGGCTGAGAATACATGCACTTTATTTTAAACAATGGATACAAGTACATACTAAATTCTATACTGAGTTTGAACCAAAAATCCCTTAGCTTTGGTAACTAGTAACTGTCGGTTATAAGAACTGGTGGGCGCGAGTATTAGTATATGGATCCATATGGTTTGACATCCCCGTATGTTCCAGGTTTAGAAACCCTAGCCTGAACTATTAAACAGACGTATGCTATTTGAGTTTAGTACACGTTGGTTTGCGTGTATTGTACATGTTGTTTGCATGTATGTTAAAACAGGGGTACTTATTATAACGTTAAAGCTTAGTTACCAGGGTGCTCAATCTTGTAGAATATTTTGATAAACGTTTCTGGATGAAACAACTGAAATCTTGTGATCTACCTTTATGTACAGATTATGCAAAATATTACAACTATGAACTCACCAACCTTTGTGTTGACACTTGTTAGCATGTTTATTCTCAGGTTCCCTAGAAGTTTTCCGCTGTTTGCTTATATGTTAGACAAGCTATGTGCATGGAGTCTTACATGGCATATTTTTCAAAGAAATGTTGCATTCACCAAATCATCACCATGTATCTTATTTTGACTGCATTGTCAATGGAAGTACTATGTAAACTATTATTTACGGTGATTGTCTATATGTAGAAATCATCTGATGTCGAAAACTTTTGATTTAAATATTCATTTATGGTGTGCCTTTTCAAAAGAATGCAATGTTTATAAAATGTATCATATAGAGGTCAAATACCTCGCAATGAAATCGATGAATGACGTGTTCGTCCATATGGATTTGGAGTGATCGTCACATCAATTAATTGTTAAACACTACATAATCAACAAAATGTAATATTAATATACTAAATGTGACTACAAATATAAAAATATAGTTATTATAGTAATATTACTATTACTTTCATTATTACTATTAATATTAATACCAATATTAGTATTATTAATATTAATATTATTATTATTGTTATAACTTTTAATTAAAAAGTTATGATTATTAAATTAAAGATGATAAATAGAAAAAAAAATTATTATAAGGATGATTAAAGATACAATTTTATGTATTGTTATGATTAATTATTACTAAAAATTACCATTTTTATTAGAATTAGTATTATCATATAATTATTTATCATTTATTATTACTAATTACTTTATCAGTAATATTATTATTATTATTAGTAATATCATTATTTGTATTATTAATAGTATTAATATATTTATATTGTTAATTTCCAAAATTTCAAATTATATACAGATTTATTTAAACAAATATATAAAAACACTCATATATATATATATATATATATATATATATATATATATATATATATATATATATATATATATATATATATATATATATATATATATATATATATATATATATATATATATATATATATATATATAAATGTATATATAGTTATATATATATTTATATGCGATAGATACGGATATATATATATTGGAAATCAGTATTATTATTTGTTATTACTATTATTATTATTATTATTTATTTAATCATAATCTAAAAAGGAGATTAAAGGATTAAGAGTTGTTACAAATAAACTGTATCATAATTTGTTTTTACATCTACCATTCAGTACCATTCGATTCTCTTTGTCCCAATAGCAACAAAATCAGTGAGGGTTAAATCAACTTTTGATTTTTTATTATTTCTTCGTACTGATGGAAAAATTCCTGTCGACTACCTTACACTACGAAACAATCAGGATTGAATTGTAAATGGTAATGAAATCATTCAAGTACACACACAAATCCTCTACAGCTTGCAATTCAAAAATAAAAACCGAAAATTGAAGTAAACCCAGATCCCGTCCCCTGCTTTTGTTCATTTTATCAAAATCGTGAATTCAAAATAAATTTCAGAAATGCATTAATGTAGTGAGGTTAGTAATCACATATTTTAACTGTCTGTAAAGTCATAAACTCCAAATCCTTTTAACGAATTCCAATTTTGAAAGTCAAACTTAATTTCAAAAAGTCAACAAGATTGTTCATCGAGAAATTCAAGCTCAATTTGATGTTTCAAGTTAAATTAAAAGCACAGAAAGTTTCTAATAACAATTTGACACCATTTTCATGTTATAAGTTTAGTCTAAAACACTCTTAAAATCGATTTCAATGTTTGAGTTCTTGAGGAGTCAAAACGGGCTGTACAGCAACATATATATATATATATATATATATATATATATATATATATATATATATATATATATATATATATATATATATATATATATATATATTGTTTTAATTAAATTAATCACTCGTAACTGGTAATCTTATTTCAAGTTAAATATTATAAAAAAATTCGTTGATTCTTTGTTAATATGGTTCGGGGTTCACTGGTCGATCACAGTTGAAGAGGATGAAGGAGAAAATAAAACAGAAATTTAAAATGGTTAAAATAAATAAGTCTGTCTGATAAAACAGAAAAAGAGCAGTATCTCAGCTGGTTCAATGAGGTGTTGGGTGTTCGAGAGATCTCGGGTTCGATTCTAGGCTTGGACAGTTTTTTTTTTAAAAGCCTCTTTAAAGGTAGTTTTAAATTTTAAAATTCTTATTATTATTATTATTATTATTATTATTATTATTATTATTATTATTATTATTATTATTATTATTATTATTATTATTATTATTGTTATTATTATTGTTATTATTATTTTTGTTATTACTTATAAATGTTATTATTATTAATTATTGATAGAATTATGATTCTTATTAGTATTACCATGATTATAAGTAATATGAACATTATTAAGGTAATCATTATTATAAATTTGTCATTTAAGGATTAGTTATTATTTATCATGAACATATTTATGGTTATAGTTATAATTAAGAATATAGCTACTATAATTATCATTATTATTATTATTGCAAGTATGAAAATAACACAAACTATACTTAATATTAGTCTTAGTATCAATTTATAATTATTAGTAGTATTACTATTACTATTAAGATTAACATAAGTATTACTAATAATTACATCATTACTATTATTAATATGATTATCATAATTAGTATTTATCACTAAAATTAACATTTTTATTATTATTATTACCATTGTTACTATCATTATTACTAATATCCCTAACCTGGTAACATTACAACTAATAACTTTTGGCAAACAGGAGATATTTATATAAAAATGTAATTATTACATAAGTATACTAATGTTACATAATATTACGTTTTAACTAATATAATATCATTTATATTGATATAATAATAATTAACGTATATATATCAAATAAGCATTATAATATATTATAAGTATTAATAAAAGTATATATAAATATTGATCTTAATACATAACTAAATATATATATAAAGTTGCTCAATTACGATTATATGTTTTAATATATATACAAATGATATAGGTTCGTGAATCTGAGGCCAACCATGCATTGTTCAGTATCGTCGTATGAATATTTTTACTACAAAATATTGTAGAGTTAGTTTCATTTGCTCTCTTTTTAAATGCTTTTGCAATATATATTTTTGGGACTGAGAATACATGCGCTGCTTTTATAATTGTTTTACGAAATAGACACAAGTAATCGAAACTACATTCTATGGTTGGATTATTAAACCGAATATCGCCCTTTCAAGTCTGGTAACCTAAGAATTAGGGAAATGGCCCCTAATTGACGCGAATCCTAAAGGTAGATCTATCGGGCCCAACGAGCCTCATCCAGGGTATGGATGCTTTAGTACTTCGAGGTATTATTTAGTATATTAGCTGCGCGCTGTATACTAGGGAATATTCTATATACATCTTGTTAATTTCGGTTACCAGGTGTTCAATCCATATGAATGATTTTTATCTCTATGTCGTGCGAAATGCCTGATATGAGATTATATTTATTAGAAATGAAAATGAAAATCTTGTGGTCTATTATAAATGATGAAATGAATATTGATGATAAACTAATGAACTCACCAACCGTTTGGTTGACACTTTAAAACATGTTTATTCTCAGGTACGAAAGAAATCTTCCGCTGTGCATTTGCTCATCTTAGAGATATTACTTGGAGTCATTCATGACATATTTCAAAAGTCGTTGCATTCGAGTCATTAAGTTCACCAAGAATATTATCAAGTCATTTATAGTTTAGATATATTATGAAATGGTATGCATGCCGTCAACTTTCAATGTAATGAAAGTTTGTCTTTTAAAAACGAATGCAATATTTGTAAAATGTATCATATAGAGGTCAAGTACCTCGCGATGTAACCAATTGTAATATATCCGTCCAGATGGATTGGGACGGGTTGTTAGAGTTGGTATCAGAGCGGTGGTCTTAGCAAACCAGGTCTTGCATTAGTGTGTCTAACTGATAGTTGTTTAGATGCGTTAGTGAGTCTGGACTTCGACCGTGTCTGCATGTCAAAAGTTTTGCTTATCATTTAGTGTCGAAAATTATTTGCTTATCATTCTTAAAGTCTAGACACGTCTTACTGCCTCTATTGCATAGACAGTGTATAGATAAATTCATATCTTAGCGTATCTGTTATTGTTACCTTTGCCTGACAGCTTCCGTAGATTCCTTCGTAACTTATGGAATTTTAGTATTATACATGCATATGTAAATTATGTATTGCAGGGTACTAATCTACATCCTATAATCTATTTCTTATCGAAAATCCTTCATCTGATTGTACGAGATGAATCCCTCAACCAGTTCGAATTTCTCGGATTCCGACGGCTATTCCGATATGGAGTTTCACCTAAGCTCCGAAAGCAGTGTCACCAGAATGAATGAATCAACCAATTCATTTGATGGGTTCGTAGCCTACTTAATCATTGGAGACAAAAAGAAGGTGATCCTTTCCATCAACCAAATTCACCTCTTGGTGAAGAACCTGAAGCACTTACCGGCGATCCTATCTGAAACACCATTTTCAGCCTCATTTCCAGAGCAGCTCGACACGATTATATTCTATCCACAATTCTATACCTTATTCATCCGCTCATTCCGACCGACAATCATCCCGGAATAATAGAAGAAGTCAACGAACTTTGCGCTCGAGTAAATCAATTTGGAGAATATGGTGCAAAATTTACCAGTTTCAGCAACATCACCGGCACCAATAGTACCATCAATAACAGCACCATTACCATCAACAATCCATGCCTCAACATCATAATCTATACCTCGAGCATAATCATCGTTCTACATCTTGTTCTACATCGGTTATCTTCGTTCTACGTATCGTTCTACGTCATTATCTTCGTTCTTCATGTTAATTATGTAATCTTTAATGTTTTAGAGATTATGTATTCTAGATCTAACGGTAAATCAAATGAGTTTAATATCATATTAACTCATTAAATCCATGATTACATCTGAAGAAAATATATATATGTATATATGTTTTCATAAAGATTGTAATTAAAAATTCTTTTGTACAAACTGTTAATGGTGAAAATATTTTAATGGGTAGGTAATACCCGAGTAATATTTAGATTTCACATTAATAAGTTACACTGTATATTCTTCGAATCTGATCCAACGGTCATTTACTATTCTACTTACATCCACAGATATACGAATCTGTTCACCACAGAATAACCATTTTCATTCAATTTCATATTTAGGTTTTGACTTATCAAAATCCAACAAGTGGCATAATGAAGAAAACATTGGACAAAAATAAAATTTGTTAGAAACAAACAAATTAACTATAAGAAATTTTGTTAAGAATCCACACTAACAAAATCCTAGCTAACTGTTCCTAGCTAACTGTTAATTCCGTATTACATTTTATTTATCGCAATTTATTCATCGCAATTTATATTCTCGCAATTTTATTTATCGTCATTTAATTTCTGTTATTTATTTTACTTACTTTAAATATCGGAACACGTATACAAGGTTTTGACATATCATATCGACGCATATATATATATATATATATATATATATATATATATATATATATATATATATATATATATATATATATATATATATATATATATATATATATTATTTGGAATAACCATAGACACTCTATATGCAGTAATGCTTGAGTTAGCTATACAGCGTTTAGGTTGATTCTACAATAATATATATACTTTGAGTTGTGATCGAGTCTGAGACATGTACACGGGTCACGATACGTATTAATTAATTCGAATATTATATATTAAACTATATATGAATTATTGGACTGTTAACTGTGGACTATCGACTGTGGACTAATAACATTGGATAATTAAAATGAATTAAAATATTGATTATAACATATAAAACTAAACATTTCTTCAAGTTTGCCACTTAATTTCATCTTAAACCTCATTTGTATCCTGATGATTACAATCTGCGTTCAAACCTTTCATGATTCTTGAAAACACCTCAATCGAGAGGATGAACCAACCGTACTTCATCTACAGAAGAAAAGATTGATGCATATAGTTATGCACCTGAAAAACTCTCAGAAACTGAGTAAACGTTTAACACGTAGCTGTGCTAATTCTTTTAGTGTTATTATTACCTAAAATAATTTAGTAATCCCAAAATATAGTTATGCATCTTGTTGGTTTTATTATTACTCAACGTTAGTCAACGTCCGACTCGACCTCAACCCGGCTGACTAGTCGTTTCAACGACCTGAATCGTCTCCATCTCGCGACTATTCCAACCTTGGTAGATGCTCTTGAAATAGTTTGTTTTGCTTTGGCATCACTGTTTTTGTTCTGAATGCAGGTCCTACCAATGTTAGCGAAACTTTTTGCATCCATTGACCGAGCTATTAGATCGAGTTGGGCTCTTGCAGCACATTGACCCAACGTATCCAACGTTCCCCCGTTGTACAGACAAAACCGCAAGGCATCATCCACTTTTAAGGATTTATTGTCTCAAAAATATTTAGAAATATTATAGTTTCTGAATAACATCCTCGTTACGATATTACCGTTTATGCTACAGTTTCAAATATGAGACCAAAAACAACAACACATGTAACCAGTGATGAAGATGAAGACTTATGCGGTTCAATATTTGTCCCTCCACCTAAAGCAGCTTCAAAGTCCCGAAATGTGCAACCGAGTGCCACCTCGATTGATAATGATGATCCTTGGACCGCCATTGCAGCACCTCCACCAACAACCAGAGCCAAGCCTTTAGCTGCGGGACGGGGTCGGGGATCTAAACCGGCTGCCCCCAAACTTAGTGCTCAACGAATAAATAGAACATCATCATCATCTGGAGTATAGCATTTTTTTTAAGAATTTTGGGATATAGGAAAATATATGTATATTGGTGTTATCACAAATTTTTTGTAATTGGTTTTATTATTTTTGAACGGCTACTTCGACATCGAATGCTCTAATTTTTCACTCACACACGCGTTAGGAGAAAACTCTTTACACACCATCGCCGCATTGGGTACTCAGTGTGCTTTGGATTAAACCGAGTGGCTTAGAGCATACACCTTTATTCGCCACATCAGAATCCTCGAGAAAAACTCTCCTCTGGATTCGAACATACGCCAACTAGGCTTAAGATCCAACTCAGAGCTTATACTACTCAAGCAATGCCTCGGTGATTTGTAATTGGTTTTATTAGAAAAAAGTAGATGAATTTTGCTTATATAAAACCAACTTGTTTCAAGATGGATTGTATTTTTGTTTGCCCAAAAATATTTGATTTGAAATATTAAATTATCTTATCTTTACAATCACTTTTCTGTACTTGAACACACATTATAAGATCTACATGGCCTTACTCTTTGTGGAGTATATATAAGACCATGGGCGTTTAGGAAAAACGCTTGAACCAGGGGCGGATGTTTGTGTAGACGGGGCGGGACACCCGCTCCAACTGGATTTTAAAAAAAAATATACACAAAATTTTGTTTTTACTGAAAAATAAGGTTTTTTTTTAGTGTTCGCCCAAGCTGTAATTGAAAATTTTAATAAATTTTTGTAGCCGCCCCATCTGTGGTCGGGTTCAAGTTCCGCCACTGGCTTGAACACTCCTAATCGGGAGTTTCGGGGCATTTTGTGGGGCGTTTAAGAAGTTTGAACGGCAAAAATCAAGGGTTCATGATTATTATATTGTGTGTTTTGAAATATTTATTTGGAGTTCATAGCATTAAATACTCAACAGATAGTGCACTCGACCCGTATTCAGGACTCAGGTCCGACCGCCTGCCCCTCGGGATGTATAAGGTTCGGATCCCTGTAATGCGGTTCGGGTTTCCTGCCCGAAAGCGCGTGTGTGCGTGGCAAATGAGAGTATTCGATGCCAACAACTTGCCTTCAAAAAAAAAAAAAAAAAACCTAAGCCAATTTTGATACAAGTATACTTTAAAAAAGAGTGATACGAATTTGATTGTATTGATGTTATTATCTTTTCAGCGGATCTATCACTACATATATTTCACATGAACTTATTTCAGTTCAGTTGAGTGTTTATGAAGATGGATGTGGACTTGGTTTCCTTAATTAACCCATTTGTATGGATTAGGTTTTAGCTGTTCAGCCCGAGAAGTATTTTTACTCGGCCTGATGTGGAACTAGGTTATAATGTGACCGTCAAACAACGACCATAACAGATACTCCGTATATATTAGTGAAATAAAGGACACAAGACTTTAAAGATATCATAAACCGGTAAAAACAAAATTAATAAATACCATAATCAGAATAAAACATTATGAACACAAATCAAATATCATAAATCCAGATACAAACTCAAATCACTTCCTCATCCACTAGAAATAAGAACACTCTAAACAATAACCCTACTTATAAAAACTATTTAAACAGAATAGAATGAAAACCAAATGAAACAACAAACTAGTACTAGTAATATCCAGGATGATGATGGTGGTGATGATGATGGTGATCGAATCCCAAACAATGCAAAAGAGGATAACAAGCAACAGAAACACACCTTCCGATCATCCCAAATATTGATGAAACCAACATACAAGGACAACAACATAGTGCCATCAATGGATTATCATATGAATCATGATGATGGTGATGATGATGCCCGTGATGATGTCCATGATGACCCATTTTCTGATTAAATCTTACAATGTCAAAAATTGTTGTGAAATTGTTGATAGAGTTCTTATAATTTATCTTTTGATAGGTTGGATATTTATGGGGGATCGGTATAAAACTTAGGGAGTAAGGATTAAATTAAATGGAATTATATGCGTTTGGTAGGCGTTTATGATTGGACACGACGTTTTATACGTGACAATTTATTGGTTATGAGACTTGTGAAACTGTGAGGTGTTTGGATGTCGGCCCAAACACGTATATAGCTTGTAAATAAAATTGTAAATAAAATAATCATTTTACAATATTTGTACTCTTTTCACATGTCTTATTGAGGGTGTTATTAATTGCTTGTTGTTTTATATGGATATTGTCGATGTAGATGGATATATTTGTACTCTTTTCACATGCTGAACTCTACAACCTTTTGGGCGGATCCCTAGTTTAATGTCGGTTTTAGGTTCGATTTGTTGATTGTGGTTGTGCCAGTGTTATGTGTTGAAATCCGGTGGTTTACGGTGGTCAGGCCGCTGCCGGCGGCTACTTGAGTAGGGGCTGCTGCTGGCAACCTTCGGTGGCTGCTAGCAGAGGCTGCCGGTTTCTGACTGCGGGTGGTGACAAATAGAGGTCAACGGTTGTTGCTTGTTGCCATTGATGGTTGTTTGATGGCTACTAGTGAGTGTCAGTGGCTGAAGGCGACTATAGGTAGAGGATGCTTGTTGACGGCTGTTGGTGGTCGACGACGGCCTAAAATGTTGATAGCGGTGGTTGGTTGTTGTTGGTGGTCGCTGGCTTTTGTTAGTGGCTGCTGGCGGAAGCTAGCTGCTGTTTGTTGAAATGTCCCGTTCATATTGATTATAAACGTTCCATATTAATTGATTTCGTTGCGAGGTTTTGACCTCTATATGAGATGTTTTTCAAAGACTGCATTCGTTTTTAAAACAAACCATAACCTTTATTTTATCGACAAGGTTAAAAGGACACTACCTAGATTATCAGAAATGATAATCTAAAATATCACACTTACACACTACCAATACATATTGGTTTACAATATTAATATGTTACAACAAAGTAAATTTTGAATGCAGTTTTAAACAATATTATACAAGCATGCTGACTCCAAATCTTGTCCATATATTAGCATGCAACAGCGGAAGCTCTTTAATAATCACCTGAGAATAAACATGCTTTAAACGTCAACAAAAATGTTGGTGAGTTATAGGTTTAACCTATATATTTATCAAATCGTAATAATAGACCACAAGATTTCATATTTCAATATACATCCCATACATAGAGATAAAAATCATTCATATGGTGAACACCTGGTAACCGACATTAACAAGATGCATATAAGAATATCCCCATCATTCCGGGACATCCATCGGACATGATATAAAACTCGAAGTACTAAAGCATCCGGTACTTTGGATGGGGTTTGTTAGGCCCAATAGATCTATCTTTAGGATTCGCGTCAATTAGGCGTGCACTAATTCTCAAAATTAGTAATGTTCCCTAATTCTTAGGCTACCAAGCAAAAGGGGGCATATTCGGCTTCGATCATTCAACCATAGAAAGTAGTTTCATATACTTGTGTCTATTTTGTAAAACATTTATAAAGCTGCATGTATTCCCATCCCAAAAATATTAGATTTTAAAAGTGAGACTATAACTCACTTTCACAGATTTTTACTTCGTCGGGAAGTAACACTTGGCCACTGGTCGATTCACGAACCTATAACAAATATGTACATATATATCAAAGTATGTTCAAAATATAATTACAATATTTTTAATACATTTTGATGTTTTAAGTTTATTAAGTCAGCTGTCCTCGTTAGTAACCTACAACTAGTTGTCCAAAGTTAGATGTACATAAATAAATTGATATATATTATCTTGAATCAATCCACGACCCAGTGTATACACGTCTCAGGCTAGATCACAACTCAAAGTATATATATTTTTTGAATCAACCTCAACCCTGTATAGCTAACTCCAACATTAATGCATATAGAGTGTCTATGGTTGTTCCAAATAATATATATACATGGATCGATATGATATGTCAAAACATTTGCATACGTGTCTATGGTATCCCAAGATTACATAATATATTAGAATACATGTATAATATAATATAAGTTAGCTAGGATATGATTTGTATAGAATTGTTACAATATTTCCCGTAGCTACAACAATCAAAAAAAATATCCAATCTTGTTTTACCCATAACTTCTTTTTTTTAAATCCGTTTTGAGTGAATCAAATTTCTATGGTTTCATACTGAACTCTATTTTATGAATCTAAACAGAAAAAGTAGAGGTTTATAGTCGAAAATATATGTTACAAGTCATTTTTGTAAGAGGTAGTCATTTCAGTCGAAAGAACGACGTCTTGATGACCATTTTGAAAAACATACTTCCACTTTGAGTTTAACCATGATTTTTGGATATAGTTTCTTGTTTATAAGAAAAATCATTTTCCCAGAAGAACAACTTTTAAATCAAAGTTTATCATAGTTTTTAATTATCAAACCCAAAACAGCCCGCGGTGTTACTACGATGGCGTATGTCCGGTTTTACGGTGTTTTTCGTGTTTTCGGGTTTTAAATCATTAAGTTAGAATATCATATAGATATAGAACATGTGTTTAGTTGATTTTAAAAGTCAAGTTAGAAGGATTAACTTTTGTTTGCGAACAAGTTTAGAATTAACTAAACTATGTTCTCGTGATTTCAAGTTTAAACCTTCGAATAAGATAGTTTTATATATATGAATCGAATGATGTTATGAACATCATTACTACCTCAGGTTTTGTGGATAAACCTACTAGAAATGAGAAAAATAGATCTAGCTTCAAAGAATCCTTGGATGGCTTGAAAGTTCTTGAAGCAGAATCATGACACGAAAACAAGTTCAAGTAAGAATTCCACTTGAAATAAGATTGTTATAGTTATAGAAATTGAATCAAAGTTTGAATATGAGTATTACCTTGTATTAGAAAGATATCTTACTATAAATAAGAAAGATTTCTTGAGGTTGGATGATCACTTTACAAGATTGGAAGTAAGCTAGCAAACTTGGAAGTATTCTCGATTTTATGAGACTAGAACTTATAGAATTTATGAAGAACACTTAGAACTTGAAGATAGAACTTGAGAGAGATCAATTAGATGAAGAAAATTGAAGAATTAAAGTTTTTATAGGTGTTTTTGGTCGTTGGTATATGGATTACATATAAAGGATGTGTAATTTTTTTTACATGTAAATAAGTCATGAATGATTACTAATATTTTTGTAATTTTATGAGATATTTCATGCTAGTTGCCAAATGATGGTTCCTACATGTGTTAGGTGACTCAAATGGGCTGCTAAGAGCTAATCATTGGAGTGTATATACCAATAGTACATACATCTAAAAGCTGTGTATTGTACGAGTACGAATACGGGTGCATACGAGTAGAATTGTTGATGAAACTGAACGAGGATGTAATTGTAAGCATTTTTTTAAGTAGAAGTATTTTGATAAGTGTCTTGAAGTCTTTCAAAAGTGTATGAATACATATTAAAACACTACATGTATATACATTTTAACTGAGTCGTTAAGTCATCGTTAGTCGTTACATGTAAATGTTGTTTTGAAACCTTTAGGTTAACGATCTTGTTAAATGTTGTTAACCCATTGTTTATTATATCTAAAGAGATGTTAAATTACTACATTATCATGATATTATGATATATTAATATATCTTAGTATGATATATATATATACAGTTAAATGTTGTTACAACGATAATCGTTACATATATGTCTCGTTTCGAAATCATTAAGTTAGTAGTCTTGTTTTTACATATGTAGTTCATTGTTAATACACTTAATGAAATGTTTACTTATAATTTATCATGATTAAACATAGTGTATCAATATCTTAATACGATTCATATGTATTTAGTAAGACGTTGTTATAACGATAATCGTTATATATATCGTTTCGAGTTTCTTAATTCAATAAACCCAATTTTATGTATATAACTCATTGTTAAAATACCTAATTAGATACTTACTTATCATAATATAATGTTAACTATATATATAATAATATATATGTCATCATATAGTTTTTACAAGTTTTAACGTTCGTGAATCACCGGTCAACTTGGGTGGTCAATTGTCTATATGAAACCTATTTCAATTAATCAAATCTTAACAAGTTTGATTGCTTAACATGTTGGAAACACTTAATCATGTAAATAACAATTTCATTTAATATATATAAACATGGAAAAGTTCGGGTCACTACAGTACCTACCCATTAAATAAATTTCGTCCCGAAATTTTAAGCAGTTGGAGGTGTTGACGTATCTTCTGGAAATAAGTGCGGGTATTTCTTCTTCATCTGATCTTCTTATTCCCAGGTGAACTTGGGTCCTCTACGAGCATTCCATCAAACTTTTACAATTGGTATCTTGTTTAGCTTAAGTCTTTTAACCCCACGATCCATTATTTCGACGGGTTCTTCGACGAATTGAAGTTTTTCGTTGATTTGGATTTCATCTAATGGAATAGTGAGATCTTCTTTAGCAAAACATTTCTTCAAATTTGAGACGTGCAAAGTGTTATGTACAGCCGCGAGTTGTTGTGGTAATTCAAGTCGGTAAGCTACTGGTCCGACACGATCAATAATCTTGAATGGTCCTATATACCTTGGATTTAATTTCCCTCATTTACTAAATCGAACAACGCCTTTCTAAGGTGCAACCTTAAGCATGACCATCTCTTCAATTTCAAATTCTATATCTTTTCTTTTAATGTCGGCGTAGCTCTTTTGTCGACTTTGGGCGGTTTTCAACCGTTGTTGAATTTGGATGATCTTCTCGGTAGTTTCTTGTATTATCTCCGGACCCGTAATCTGTCTATCCCCCACTTCACTCCAACAAATCGGAGACCTGCACTTTATACCATAAAGTGCTTCAAACGGAGCCATCTCAATGCTTGAATGGTAGCTGTTGTTGTAGGAAAATTCTGCTAACGGTAGATGTCGATCCCAACTGTTTCCAAAACCAATAACACATGCTCGTAGCATGTCTTCAAGCGTTTGTATCGTCCTTTCGCTCTGCCCATCAGTTTGTGGATGATAGGCAGTACTCATGTCTAGACGAGTTCCTAATGCTTGCTGTAATGTCTGCCAGAATCTTGAAATAAATCTGCCATCCCTATCAGAGATAATAGAGATTGGTATTCCATGTCTGGAGACGACTTCCTTCAAATACAATCGTGTTAACTTCTCCATCTTGTCATCTTCTCTTATTGGCAGGAAGTGTGCTGATTTGGTGAGACGATCAACTATTACCCAAATAGTATCAAAACCACTGGCAGTCCTTGGCAATTTAGTGATGAAATACATGGTAATGTTTTCCCATTTCCATTCCGTAATTTCGGGTTGTTGAAGTAGACCTGATGGTTTCTGATACTCCGCTTTAACCTTAGAACACGTCAAACATTCTCCTACGTATTTAGCAACATCGGCTTTCATACCCGGCCACCAAAAATGTTTCTTGAGATCCTTGTACATCTTCCCCGTTCCAGGGTGTATTGAGTATCTGGTTTTATGAGCTTCTCTAAGTACCATTTCTCTTATATCTCCAAATTTTGGTACCCAAATTCTTTCTGCCCTATACCGGGTTCCGTCTTCCCGAATATTAAGATGCTTCTCCGATCCTTTGGGTATTTCATCCTTTAAATTTCCCTCTTTTAAAACTCCTTGTTGCACCTCCTTTATTTGAGTAGTAAGGTTATTGTGAATCATTATATTCATAGCTTTTACTTGAATGGGTTCTCTGTCCTTTATGCTCAAAGCGTCGGCTACCACATTCGCCTTCCTCGGGTGGTAACGAATCTCAAAGTCATAATCATTCAACAATTCAATCCATCTGCGCTGCCTCATGTTCAGTTGTTTCTGATTAAATATGTGTTGAAGACGTTTGTGGTCGGTATATATAATAATTTTGACCCCATATAAGTAGTGCCTCCAAGTCTTTAATGCAAAAACAACCGCGCCTAATTCTAAATCATGCGTCGTATAATTCTGCTCGTGAATCTTCAATTGTCTAGACGCATAAGCAATTACCTTCGTTCGTTGCATTAATACACAACCGAGACCTTGCTTTGAGGCGTCACAATATATCACAAAATCATCATTCCCTTCAGGTAATGACAATATATGTGACGTAGTTAACTTTTTCTTCAACAATTGAAATGCTTTCTCTTGTTCATCCTTCCATTCAAATTTCTTCCCTTTATGCGTTAATGCAGTCAAGGGTTTTGCTATTTTGGAAAAATCTTGGATGAATCTCCTGTAATAACCAGCAAGCCCTAAAAATTGGCGTATGTGCTTTGGAGTTTTCGGGGTTTCCCACTTTTCAACGATTTCAATCTTTGCCGGATCCACTTGAATACCTTCTTTGTTCACTATGTGACCGAGGAATTGAACTTCTTCCAACCAAAATGCACACTTTGAAAACTTAGCGTACAGTTTTTCTTTCCTCAACAACTCTAGCACTTTTCTCAAATGTTCTTTGTGCTCTTGATCATTCTTTGAGTAAATAAGTATGTCATCGATAAAAACAATGACAAACTTGTTAAGGTATGGTCCACACACTCGGTTCATGAGGTCCATGAACATAGCTGGTGCGTTAGTTAACCCAAACAGCATAACCATAAACTCGTAATGACCGTAACGCGTCCTGAAAGCAGTCTTCGGAATATCATCCTCCTTCACCCGCATTTGATGATACCCAGAACATAAATCAATCTTCGAATAAACTGACGAGCCTTGTAGTTGATCAAATAAGTCATCGATTCTTGGTAATGGATAACGATTCTTGATGTTAAGTTTGTTCAACTCTCGGTAGTCGATACACAACCTGAATGTACCATCCTTCTTCTTGACAAACAAAACATGAGCTCCCCACGGTGATGTGCTTGGTCGAATGAAACCACGCTCTAAAACTTCCTGTAACTGACTTTGTAATTCTTTCATTTCGCTGGGTGCGAGTCTGTACGGAGCACGAGCTATTGGTGCAGCTCCAGGTACAAGGTCTATTTGAAATTCAACGGATCGGTGTGGAGGTAGTCCTGGTAATTCTTTTGGAAATACATCGAGAAATTCTTTTGCGATGGGAACATTATTGATGTTCTTTTCTTCGGAATTGACTTTCTCGACGTGTGTTAGCACAGCATAGCAACCTTTTCTTATTAGTTTTTGTGCCTTCAGGTTACTAATAAGATTTAACTTCGCGTTTCTCTTTTCTCCGTACACCATTAAGGGTTTTCCTTTTTCTCGTATAATGCGAACTACATTTTTGTAACAAACGATCTCTGCTTGCACTTCTTTCAACCAGTCCATACTGATTATCACATCAAAACTCCCTAACTCTACTGGTATCAAGTCAATCTTAAATGTTTCGCTAACCAGTTTAATTTCTCGATTCCGACATATATTATCTGCTGTAATTAATTTACCATTCGCTAATTCGAGTAAAAATTTATTATCCAAGGGCGTCAGTGAGCAACTTAGTTTAGCACAAAAATCTCTACTCATATAGCTTCTATTCGTACCCGAATCAAATAAAACATAAACAGATTTATTATCAATGAGAAATGTACTCGTAACAAGCTCCGGGTCTTCCTACGCTTCTGCCGTATTAATATTGAAAACTCTTCCGCGGCCCTGCCTATTAGTATTCCCCTGATTCGGGCAATTTTTAATAATGTGGCCCTGTTTTCCACATTTATAACAGACTACGTTGGCAGTACTTGCTCCAACACTACTTGTTCCGACATTACTCGTTCCGGCATTATTTGTTCCTTTAGTTCTGTTATACATTGGTCCGTAGACCTCACACTTTGTCGCGCTATGACCATTTCTTTTACACCTGTTGAAAAATGTTGTGCAGAACCCCGGGTGATTCTCTTCACACATTTGGCATTGCTGTTTCTGATTATTGTTGTTGTTGCGATTGTTATTGTTGTTGGGACTATTATTGTAATTGTTGTTGTTGGGATGTTTGTTGTAGTTGTTGTTGTTGGGATTGCAATTGTTGTTGTTGAGATTTATGTTGCGGTTGTTGGGATAGTTGTTGCGATTGTGGTTGTAATTGATGTTGTTGTTGTACTGGTGACTCTTGTCACTGTTTTCCTCCCACTTTCTCTTGACTTGTTTCATGTTAGCCTCTTCGGTCACCTGCTCCTTAATCCTTCCTTCGATCTGGTTCACTAATTTGTGAGCCATTCGACTTGCCTTTTGTATGGAGGCGGGCTCGTGTGAACTCACATCTTCATGAATTCTTTTCGGTAACCCTTTTACAAATGCGTCGATCTTCTCTTCTTTGTCTTCGAACGTTCTGGGACACAATAGGCACAATTTTGTGAATCGTCGTTCGTACGTGGTGATATCGAAACCTTGCGTTCGTAATCCTCTAAGCTCTACCTTGAGCTTATTGACCTCGTTTCTGAGACGATACTGCTCGTTCATCAATTGCTTGAATGCTGACCATGGTAGTGCGTAAGCAGCATCTTGTCCTACCTGCTCGATATAGGTATTACACCATGTTAACGCCGTACCTGTGAAGTTATGCGTAGCGTACTTAACTTTGTCCTCTTCGGTACACTTACTTATGGCAAACATCGATTCGACCTTCTCGGTCCACCGTTTCAATCCAATTGGTCCTTCGGTTCCATCAAATTCCAAAGGTTTGCAGGCAGTGAATTCTTTGTAGGAGCATCCTACACGATTTCTTGCGGAATTAGTTCCATTGCTAGATCCAGAGTTATTGTTATTTTGCATCGCAGCCTGCACTGCGGCTATGTTCGCAGTAAGGAAAACACGAAAGTCTTTCTCACTCATGTTCAAGTTCTGACGAGTTGCCGGTGCCATTTCCTTCAAAAATAGCCCAAAGAATTGAGTTAATCATATAGAATTTAAGAGTAGTCAATAGTATTTCATAGCATTATATGAACTTATTTATAAAAGCTTTTTCTTCATATTAGAATTTTATAGTTTTAATTCGGGTAGTACCTACCTGTTAAGTTCATACTTACTAGCTACTATACAACTCAACTACTACGCTTCTATATGAAAAACTTATTACAATAAAATTTCGCATTCAAACTTTATATAATATTTACAACTTACAATACCGCTATTATACATTTAGGATGAAATATAGCACATAATAACATTGCTACTCGGCAGCTATAAAGGCAATTCTAGTTAATACGCAAGTTGTTCAGCAAAAGAAACAAAGACACGTAATTCATAAGTCCAGAAACATGTCATGCATTCTGGTTTTACTAAGACGACTTCCCATCCTTGGTTTTGTGGAAAGTAACCGTTATGACCATTGGCTAGTGTAAAGACCCGTCCTTATCCATCCGGACGGAATCTTCAACATTTGGTCCCATTGCGATGATCGACTCCAAGTAATGTCTTTAAAGTGAGCTAATGCACAGCGGAAGACTTAATTCGTACCTGAGAATAAACATGCTTTAAAACGTCAACATAAAGTTGGTGAGATATATAGATTTGATGCTAGCAGCGTTATAACTATGGACCACAAGATTTCATGTTTATACATAATACACTCCTCATGTATGAAAAAGTCGTTGAGCACTTGGTAACCATACTTAACATTTAAATCACAGCAGCATATTCTTAAATAAACCCTACACCGTACCAAGTGTAGTAACGAAACGAAGTACTGTGCAACCGTTAAATGCTGGTCGTCCAGCCCGGTTGGGGTTGTCAGGCCCGATAGATCTATCAACAGGATTCGCGTTTATGCTCCTCACGTAAATATTAGCTACCAAGTATAAAGAGATATGCCATGGTACAACTCAACGTAGAATTTATATTTTTGATCACTTGTGTCCATAACGTAAATCATTTATAAAAACAGCGCATGTATTCTCAGCCCAAAAATATTTAGAGATAAAAGGGACTATATACTCACCTAATGTATTTTGTAGTAAAAATACATATAACATCACTGAACACGTATAAGGTTGGCCTCGGATTCACGAACCTATATCACGTATATATATATTAATACATCTAATTGTAATCAACAATTTATATACTATTAGTGATCTAAATGTTATTTTAATAAGTTATATGTTTTTGTTAATAACTTAATTATATATATTTGATTATATATTTAAATAAAATTTTATTATAATAATATAGTTAAGTTATGTAGTAAATGTGTCCTTATATAATTAATATTTACTTGTTTTAATATTAATAGTGGAAATAACATAAATGAAAAAAAATAATTAATAATAATAATTTTAATAATACAAATGATAATTTTAATAATATTAGTAATGAAAATAAAAGAAAAATTATACTTTACTAATAAGGATAATTTTTAATACTAATGATAAGACTTATAATAAAATTGATAAAAGTTATAAGGCTACTTATGTTTTTAATAAATAAAATGATAATACTAATAATAGTATTAATAATAATAATCATGGAAATGACATTATAAATAATAATAAATTTTAAAATACCTTAAAATACTAAAAAAAAGAGTAAACTGCCAGGCCCGGGACTCGAACCCGCGACCCCTCGAAACGCAGCAATACCCTCTACCATTCATCTGTTGCTTTTCATCTGACTAACCCCAGTCGCTTAATTAATTAAACCGTCTTTTCTGTTTTCTAATTTCTCGACCCAGCAACATTATTGGGTCTCGGCCCAACCATACAACATATGTACGGCCCAACAAGCCATCAATTTGAGAAACCCGTCCAGGATGTAATATAAGCCCAAAACACTTTTAATTTAGATTGAATAAGGAAATTGTGTGATGGGATTCGATAAAGAAAAAAAAATATATACTGCTCAGCATAATTTAAAGGACTTCGGTTCATCCTCATCATTTATCATCATTCATCATCTTGGATCACGTTGCCACCATCATCAATTTATCATTGTTCAAAATCACACATCATAACTGCCGTTTATCTTTTTTTTTTTTAAACTTAACTATACATAAGTGTATACAGCCCAAGGAATTATTTAAACATTCTGTTACAGTTCTTGAGATAATCCTTTAATTAAGTGACCAAAACAACAAAACAAAGAAAATATGGTGGTGGCCACACTTCAATCAAAAGTCCCGAAAGAAAAGGAGATGTATTTAAATGATATGGATTGTGGGGTACCGAGTAGTTTATAGTTGTCGGCCATCAGGAATTTAAAAAAAAAATGTGCCATCACCTTTACAGCTACTCTTGTTGAACTTCATCATAATATGATTGTGTAATAACCTATTATTTCGCCATATTTTCTTCCTCTCTTATTTTCTTCGTTAACAATAGCAATTTGGTTGTGGGTTGTGTATGGTGACGAGATGGTTTACAAAACAGAAGAACCAAGACTAAGCAAGTGTGGGTTTCGATGGTCTTGTGGTTCGTGTTGTTGTTGGGTGGTTTTGTGTAGCTAGGTTCGTACGAGACAAAAAAAAATAAGCGTAACAGTGTGGTTTGTGCAAGTTTTGTTCGAAAAGACAAGAAACAATTTCGGTTGTAGTGAGTTATGGTGGTTTCCATAATAGAGAGAGAAGAGAAAGATATGGAGATGATGTGAAGGTGAAGGTGGTGACTTTTAGGATGACCGAGGGTAGTGATTCTTATGGTGAAGGTTTGCAGACGTGGGAACAAGTAACAAACGTAGCATAGCTACGGTGGTGGTGATGGTTAAAAGAAAACAAAAAAAAAATAATAATAAAGAAGTGTGAGTGTGAAGGTGGTGTCGGTTCACGATGAAATGGTGGTGTTTTGTGGTTTGAAGTAGAATTAAGAATGGTGTTTGATGAGTTGTGGGGTTGATATGGTTGTCTAGGATGGTTATAGTGAAGTGGGTTCTCGAAGAAGAAGAAGAAGAAGGTGAAGATAGGTGGATGGCTTTGTTTGGTGTTGTTTGAATGATGAAGATGGTAGTGCTCACGGTGGCAATCGGTGGTTGAGTCATGATGGTCGATGGGTTTACGAAGATGGGTTTCCTAGTTAATTAGTTGATGATAGCAAGGAATCTCGTGAGTAATTGAGATTGATGTAGCGTATATAAATTACCTCAGGATTGTTTTGTAGTGTGAAAATCGTCGACAGGATATTACACTGAATCAGAAAAAGGAAAAGAAGATAGATACATTTATTGGATGTATCTGTTATTGAGTTTAAATGTTATACATATTAATAATTATTGATTATACAAATAATAATAAAAACACAAAAGATAAGTACTAATATTATTAAGAATTAATTATACTAACAATAAAAGTAAAAATAAATTTACTATTAATAACAAATTAAACATATCAATTTATATATATATATAATATATATATACATATACATATATTTGTAAATAAAGGTTCGTGAATCATCAGGCTTGATCAAGGGTAACGGATTATCCGAATATAGATTTCAAACTTCCTAGACCCAAAATTACAGAATTTGCTTATCGTGTCGGAAAAATATAAAGATCAAGGTTTAAATTTGGTCGGAAATTTCCGGGTCGTTACAGTACCCACCCGTTAAAGAAATTTCGTCCCCGAAATTTGGTAGAGGTTGTCATAAATAACAATAGGAATGTTTTCATGACGAATATGAGGTAATAATGGAGTTTTATCATTATTGATAGATATAGATAAAACATTTCGATCATGTGAAGCATACGAGCGAAGCTATCACAAAAGAATGAAATGAGTGAACATGGAATTGTTTTAACCGATGACGTGATTAGGATTGATTTCAAGAATTTAATGAATTTAAAGAAAATCTTATGTAATAAGATTTGGTTCTTCGACGATTTAGGAAACAGGATCTCCTTTGATTTAATGTGGCAAATCTGTTTTGATTTCTTTGTCGGATATTTCACTATAAATCTACCTCCTTCGTTTTTCTTATTTCCATATCTCACATCTTCTGCTCTTTCTCCTATTTGTTGCGATTTATACTCTAGTTTCTATTTTGGAGCTTCATTCTTTCATTTCCTCTTCCCGTCCTCAAGCCAAACGAGCAATGGTTCGGAATTCATAGGTATAAGATTTGGAATGAACATGGCTAATGTTTTCAGAAAGGAATGGTAATGGCACGATTTTGATTTGTCAAATTACTAGAATATCCAGGAAAATAGAACTATCAAGATGATTTGTTCTTAATACATTTCGGAATTGGATAGAATATAAGAGCCGTGTAACATGGCACATGATGACGGTACTGTGAATCATCACATTCCGTTAGAAACTTAACATGGCTTACTATAATATAATGAAGTTGATCAAGTTTCATTATATTATACTAGTTTATGCATCAGTTCCCAACACTGCTTCAAAACATTTCTATTTTAAACTCGAAGGTTTTAGAACTTAGAAACTAACACAGTTTCTTTTATGTTGTAACGCAGATGTTACAAAAAGATAAATGATCCCAGATAAGAATAGTTGTGAAAATATCTCCAGAAATATGGAGAATATGTATAACGGAAGATATGAAGATATCTTATAGTATCTAAGGTAAGATGATGATGAAGAATATCATTCGGGAAATGTTTAGAATAAAGAGTAGGGTTCTTACTGACGGTTTCAGCAGGCACTAAATCATTTGGATTATGTGAAAGCAGATTCAGTCCTTGTGATTTATTCTCAGCCTCCTTCATACTTTGCTCAAACCGTTGTCCAGTTCCCAACCTTCTCTTTTTCTGATCTTTACCAACCCACTATACTTTATCGTCAAACTTTTGACTGTTTAAGTCGTTTACAGTTTTTGCTGCTTCATCAGCATTTCAAGAACTAATTCGTAGTTCAAGGTGTTTTTCAGAAACTTCACATCCGAAGCATGAAATTCTTAGGGATAGAGGTTATAGATATAACTGGAGAGGTTCTGCGAATTTTCAAAATACTGATTGCGGATTCCATTAAAGGGATGACGAGCTGCTGGTACGTGATGTCGTGGAATATGAAAGGTTCTCCGGTAATGACGGCGAAAGGATAACGTATATGTCGTGGTTATAATAAGACTAGTCTTGCTGAGAAGTCGAGGTTAACTTGCTGGAGCTGTGACAAAATTGGCGACTTTGAAAAGGAATCGTAAGGTTGTTTTTGCTAATGAATGGTGAAAGGATTCAACACAGATACGTGTTAAACTATGAATTTGGGTTCGAGAGTTCTTCAGATGCATAACTATATGCATGAATTTTTTTTTCTTCCGTAAACGATGTGCGGCTGGTTCAACTTCTTGATCAAGGTGTTTTCAAGAATCATGAAAAAAAAATTTGAATGCGAATTGTAACTGTCAAGATACGAATGAGGTTTAAGATAAAATCAAGTGGCAAACTTGAAGAATTGTTTAGTTTCATATATATATAATCAGCATTTTAACTCATTTTTATTGTCCAAAATTAACAGTCCAACAGTCCAATAGTTCAACATATTCATATATAATTTATTATATAATATTAATACGTATTGTGACCCGTGTACCGGTCTCGGTGTCGATCACAACTCAAAGTATATATATATTTTGGAATCAACTCCGACCCTGTATAGCCAACTCCCACCTTCACATATAGAGTGTCTACGGTTGTTCTGAAATATATATATAGATGGGTCGATATGATAAGTCGAAACCTTGCATACGTGTCCCGTTATTTAAAGTGCGTAAAAGTAAATAACAGAAATTAAATGACGATAAATAAAATTGCGAGAATGTAAATTGCGATAAATTAAATGTTAATCAGTTAGCTGGGAACAGTTAGCCGGAACAGTTAGCGTGAAATCCTATCACAATTCCAATTAATTAATTCGTTTGTTTCTAACACTTTTTATTTTTGTCCAATGTTTTCTTCGTTATGCCACTTGTTGGATTCCGATAGGTCAAAATCCAAATATGAAATTTGAATAGAAATGGTTATTCTGTGGTGAACGGATACATATATCGGTAGTTGTAAGTAGGATAATAAATGATCGTTGAATCAGATTCGAAGAATGTACAGTGTAACTTATTAATGCGAATTCCAAATACTCCTCGGGTACTACCCACCCGTTAAAATATTTTCATCATTAACAGTTTGTACAAAAGAATTTTTAATTACAATCTTTATGAAAATATACTTGCATATATATTTTCATCGGATGTAATCATGGATTTAATGAGTCAAAAACTCATCTGATTTACCGTTAATACTAGATTACATAATCTCTAAAACTTTTAGAAATTACATATTCACCATGCCGAACGAGGAAAAATAAGGTAGAATGATACGTAAAGCGAAGATAGCCGATGTAGATCGATGTGTAGAATGAAGTTCATACTCGAAGTACAGATGGTGATATTGAAGCGTGAAATGTTGATATTCGAGGTACAGGTTACTATGTTGAGGTTTACAACGCGGTTGTGGTATAGGGGTGATAAGAGTACTGTCGGCGTTGATGATGGTAGTATGGATTATGCTGCTGGTGGTGCTGCTGGTGTTTGTAATCTCCGCACCAGATTCTCCAAAGCCATTACTCGAGCATGTAGTTTGTTAACTTCTTATATTATGTCGGAATGATTGACGATTGAAACGAGCGGGTGAGTAAGATTCGAAATATAGGATATTATATAATCGTGACGGGATATTCTAGAAATGAGAGGGTAAATGGTTTCTCAAACAGGTTCGCCGGTAAGTGCTTTCAAGTTCATCGTCAAGAGGGAAACTTGGTGAATGAGAAGGATCTTCGATGTGAAATGATTTTTCGGATGTCGGATGATATTCTAGCTATATAGAATATCTATGTATAATACCAAAGATTTCGGAAACTACAGAGAAATTTACGGCATATGTCAGGCAAGTCTACAGATGCGTTAGGATATGAATTTTGTCTATACACTATCGATGCACTAAATGCAGTAAGACGTGTCTAGACTAAAGAATGATAAGCAGGCAATTCCCTAAGGATGATAAGCAGATGGTTTCCGACTAGATATGATAAGCAAAACTTTTGACAAGTAAACACGGTCGAAGTCCAGACTCACTAATGTATCCTAACAACTACCAGTTAGACACACTAATGGGAGACCTGGTTCGCTAAGACCAATGCTCTGATACCACCTGTAAAGACCCGTCCTTATCCATCCGGACGGAATCTTCAACATTTGGTCCCATTGCGATGATCGACTCCAAGTAATGTCTTTAAAGTGAGCTAATGCACAGCGGAAGACTTAATTCGTACCTGAGAATAAACATGCTTTAAAACGTCAGCATAAAGTTGGTGAGATATATAGATTTGATGCTAGCAGCGTTATAACTATGGACCACAAGATTTCATGTTTATACATAATACACTCCTCATGTATGAAAAAGTCGTTGAGCACTTGGTAACTATACTTAACATTTAAATCACAGCAGCATATTCTTAAATAAACCCTACACCGTACCAAGTGTAGTAACGAAACGAAGTACTGTGCAACCGTTAAATGCTGGTCGTCCAGCCCGGTTGGGGTTGTCAGGCCCGATAGATCTATCAACAGGATTCGCGTTTACGCTCCTCACGTAAATATTAGCTACCAAGTATAAAGAGATATGCCATGGTACAACTCAACGTAGAATTTATATTTTTGATCACTTGTGTCCATAACATAAATCATTTATAAAAACAGCGCATGTATTCTCAGCCCAAAAATATTTAGAGATAAAAGGGACTATATACTCACCTAATGTATTTTGTAGTAAAAATACATATAACATCACTGAACACGTATAAGGTTGGCCTCGGATTCACGAACCTATATCACGTATATATATATTAATACATCTAATTGTAATCAACAATTTATATACTATTAGTGATCTAAATGTTATTTTAATAAGTTATATGTTTTTGTTAATAACTTAATTATATATATTTGATTATATATTTAAATAAAATTTTATTATAATAATATAGTTAAGTTATGTAGTAAATGTGTCCTTATATAATTAATATTTACTTGTTTTAATATTAATAGTGGAAATAACATAAATGAAAAAAAATAATTAATAATAATAATTTTAATAATACAAATGATAATTTTAATAATATTAGTAATGAAAATAAAAGAAAAATTATACTTTACTAATAAGGATAATTTTTAATACTAATGATAAGACTTATAATAAAATTGATAAAAGTTATAAGGCTACTTATGTTTTTAATAAATAAAATGATAATACTAATAATAGTATTAATAATAATAATCATGGAAATGACATTATAAATAATAATAAATTTTAAAATACCTTAAAATACTAAAAAAAAGAGTAAACTGCCAGGCCCGGGACTCGAACCCGCGACCCCTCGAAACGCAGCAATACCCTCTACCATTCATCTGTTGCTTTTCATCTGACTAACCCCAGTCGCTTAATTAATTAAACCGTCTTTTCTGTTTTCTAATTTCTCGACCCAGCAACATTATTGGGTCTCGGCCCAACCATACAACATATGTACGGCCCAACAAGCCATCAATTTGAGAAACCCGTCCATGATGTAATATAAGCCCAAAACACTTTTAATTTAGATTGAATAAGGAAATTGTGTGATGGGATTCGATAAAGAAAAAAAATATATACTGCTCAGCATAATTTAAAGGACTTCGGTTCATCCTCATCATTTATCATCATTCATCATCTTGGATCACGTTGCCACCATCATCAATTTATCATTGTTCAAAATCACACATCATAACTGCCGTTTATCTTTTTTTTTTTTTAACTTAACTATACATAAGTGTATACAGCCCAAGGAATTATTTAAACATTCTGTTACAGTTCTTGAGATAATCCTTTAATTAAGTGACCAAAACAACAAAACAAAGAAAATATGGTGGTGGCCACACTTCAATCAAAAGTCCCGAAAGAAAAGGAGATGTATTTAAATGATATGGATTGTGGGGTACCGAGTAGTTTATAGTTGTCGGCCATCAGGAATTTAAAAAAAAAATGTGCCATCACCTTTACAGCTACTCTTGTTGAACTTCATCATAATATGATTGTGTAATAACCTATTATTTCGCCATATTTTCTTCCTCTCTTATTTTCTTCGTTAACAATAGCAATTTGGTTGTGGGTTGTGTATGGTGACGAGATGGTTTACAAAACAGAAGAACCAAGACTAAGCAAGTGTGGGTTTCGATGGTCTTGTGGTTCGTGTTGTTGTTGGGTGGTTTTGTGTAGCTAGGTTCGTACGAGACAAAAAAAAATAAGCGTAACAGTGTGGTTTGTGCAAGTTTTGTTCGAAAAGACAAGAAACAATTTCGGTTGTAGTGAGTTATGGTGGTTTCCATAATAGAGAGAGAAGAGAAAGATATGGAGATGATGTGAAGGTGAAGGTGGTGACTTTTAGGATGACCGAGGGTAGTGATTCTTATGGTGAAGGTTTGCAGACGTGGGAACAAGTAACAAACGTAGCATAGCTACGGTGGTGGTGATGGTTAAAAGAAAACAAAAAAAAAATAATAATAAAGAAGTGTGAGTGTGAAGGTGGTGTCGGTTCACGATGAAATGGTGGTGTTTTGTGGTTTGAAGTAGAATTAAGAATGGTGTTTGATGAGTTGTGGGGTTGATATGGTTGTCTAGGATGGTTATAGTGAAGTGGGTTCTCGAAGAAGAAGAAGAAGAAGGTGAAGATAGGTGGATGGCTTTGTTTGGTGTTGTTTGAATGATGAAGATGGTAGTGCTCACGGTGGCAATCGGTGGTTGAGTCATGATGGTCGATGGGTTTACGAAGATGGGTTTCCTAGTTAATTAGTTGATGATAGCAAGGAATCTCGTGAGTAATTGAGATTGATGTAGCGTATATAAATTACCTCAGGATTGTTTTGTAGTGTGAAAATCGTCGACAGGATATTACACTGAATCAGAAAAAGGAAAAGAAGATAGATACATTTATTGGATGTATCTGTTATTGAGTTTAAATGTTATACATATTAATAATTATTGATTATACAAATAATAATAAAAACACAAAAGATAAGTACTAATATTATTAAGAATTAATTATACTAACAATAAAAGTAAAAATAAATTTACTATTAATAACAAATTAAACATATCAATTTATATATATATATAATATATATATACATATACATATATTTGTAAATAAAGGTTCGTGAATCATCAGGCTTGATCAAGGGTAACGGATTATCCGAATATAGATTTCAAACTTCCTAGACCCAAAATTACAGAATTTGCTTATCGTGTCGGAAAAATATAAAGATCAAGGTTTAAATTTGGTCGGAAATTTCCGGGTCGTTACAGCTAGGCAGCATGTTGTAATGTCGTCAAAAGGACGAGGGTTTCGTAATACCCAACAGCCCCGTAACAATCTAAAAACTTTGTTTCTCATCTCAACTACCGAGTCCGTCACTTGTGGAAACGTTTTATTTAAAAGTTGCAACCCAATGTTCTTTTTCTCAATTTGATGAGAAGCGAACATTATTAACCCGTAAGGATAACATGCTTCTTTATGTTGCAGGTTAGAAGCTCTTTCTAAAGATCAGAGTCCTATGTTGGGATATGTTGAGTCAAAATAGGTTCGTAACCCGTAGCGTAAAATTGCATCTGGGTTTCCCGCACTAAATGCCTTAAAGAAAACTTGGCGTAACTTAAAGTCTCCCCAATGTGATA
Source organism: Rutidosis leptorrhynchoides (assembly GCF_046630445.1). NCBI lineage: Eukaryota > Viridiplantae > Streptophyta > Magnoliopsida > Asterales > Asteraceae > Rutidosis > Rutidosis leptorrhynchoides. Next base: position 539,212,930 of record NC_092334.1, read on the forward strand.
TACCCCATCTTTCAAAGGAAAGCCTTTTATATACTAAGGCATGCCTGGAATGTCTTTCAAACGTTTGACAAGTTAATTTCGCCATAACTAATTGTGCTGATGAATCCTGACCGACTCTAGACAAGATTTCATCAATCATATCCTCTGGTAGGTCTTCTAAAATATTCGGTTGTCTACCCTTAACGTCCATTTTGTGTTTTTATACTGTAAAATAGACAAGGATTAGATTCGAAAAAGATAACTAACAAACAATACAAGCAATTTTTACATAGAACATAAAAGTACAAGCACACTACAATACATATAATACACAACATGATTACAACCCTCTAATCTGAATCACTGGTTTCTTCTTCTTCGGACTTGGTTCGTTTTCCTAATTTTCTAGGGATATATGGTGCTCCTCTAATACGAGTGATAATGTTAAAAACGAACATATATTTCATAGCATTATCCCTCAAGAAAGACAAGCTTTTAGTTGCAATTGTTCTATTTACAAGTGATATTCGTTTAAATAATAAAAGGTGAAGACAAAAGACAGATTCGACGAATTGAAGACGCAAACAACCAAAAAGCTAAAAAGTACAAAGTACAATCAAAGTGGTTCAAATTATTGATGAGAAACGTCTCGAAATTACATGAGTACAAGACGCAAAACGCAAAGTACAAGATATTTAATTATACGCAAGGACGTTCGAAAATTCGGAACCGGGACCAAAGTCAACTCACAATGCTCGACGCAACGGACTAAAAATTATGAGTCAACTATGCACAAGAATATAATATAATATTTAAATAATTATATAAATTATTTATATATTATATATATTTAAAAATAACGTCGACAAGCAAGAAAACAAAGCAATGTGAGCTGTCCCAGATGGCCATGCGATCGCATGGCCTGGAAGCACGATTCTCATGCGATCGCATGAGCCCAGAATACTGGCCACATCTATAAATTGCAACGAATTCGGCCAGAGTTATATATATATATATATATATATATATATATATATATATCTTTTTATTTTCTCTTATCCTATGTATCAAATATCACTCCAAATATTAATCTCAATTTGTAATTTTAATTTTAAGTTAGTGATAATAATAAGGTTAGGTTAGTCGAATGTCTTAAGGTTTTGCAAGTTGAAACTCTGTCCGTGTACCACTACGCTATTAATATCCACTGTAATTTATGTTTAATTTTATTGTTAAATTAATGTCTCGTAGCTAAGTTATTATTATGCTTATTTAAATTGAAGTAATCGTGATGTTGGGCTAAAAATATTAAAATTAGGTAATTGGGCTTTGGACCATAATTGGGGTTTGGATAAAAGAACGACACTTGTGGAAATTAGACTATGGGCTATTAATGGGCTTTATATTAACTAAATGATACCTCGTTAATTTAATATATAGACTTATAATTTTACGTATTTATATATAACCACATACGCTTGACTGTGCACGGTGGGCGGGATATCTATAAATACCAATAATTGTTCATTTTACCGGACACGGAACTGGATTAATAGTTAATAGACTTGTTGAAACAGGGGTGGATTACATTCAAGGGTAATTGGTGTAATTATTAACAAAGTATTAAAACCTTGGTTTACACGCAGTCGATAACCTGGTGTATTCATTAAACAAAGTATTAAGACCTTGTTACAATTCGAATCCCCAATTAGTTGGAATATTTGACTTCGGGAATAAGAATAATTTGACGAAGACTTCCGCACTTTATGATTATGACTGATGAACTATTATGGACAAATCTGTATGGACATATCAAATAATCCAGGACAAAGGACAATTAACCCATGAGAATAAACTAAAAACAACGCGTCGAACATCATGATTACGGAAGTTTAAATAAGCATAATTCCTTTATTTCATATTTAATTGCACTTTTAATTATCGCACTTTTATTTATTGTCATTGTATTTAATTGCACTTTTAATTATCGTACTTTTATTATTATTGCACTTTTATTTATCGCACTTTTATTTATCGCAATTTCATTATCGTTATTTAATTTACGCTTTAATTTAAGTTATATTTATTTTTTATATTTTACATTAGGTTTTAACTGCGACTAAAGTTTTAAAATCGACAAACTGGTCATTAAACAGTAAAAACCCCCTTTTATAATAATAATACTACTTATATATATTTTTTTATTTTTACAATTATAAGTTAAAAATATAGAGTTAAACTTGGCTAAGTTCCCTGTGGAACGAACCGGACTTATTAAAAACTATACTACTGTACGATTAGGTACACTGCCTATAAGTGTTGTAGCAAGGTTTAGGTATATCCATTCTATAAATAAATAAATATCTTGTGTAAAATTGTATCATATTTAATAGTATTTTGTAGCAAAAATATAACTATTTCCTAGTACGCCTCGCACACATCAAGTATTTTTGGCGCCGCTGCCGGGGACACTAAAACGCCGAAAGCGCGACGCTATATATATAAAAAAAATCTATATATTTGTTGTTAAGAGTTGTTAAAAATTTATAAAAGTATTTTTATTTTAGTTTTTAAAATTAAATTTATATTTAAGTTATTTATATTTTATTTAATCTAAAACAGAAAAAAAATAGTAAAAACACGAGGCCCGGTACTGTAGCAGCCCAACTTTGGCCCGAAACCCTAGCCCATGCGATCGCATAAACCCGAAGGCAAAAATCCATGCGACCGCATGAACGTTTCTGACACGCCACATTTGACTTCCTGCTGCAATAATTACGTAATTATTATTATTATTATATATTTAAAACCCTAATTAGGGTTATATTTAATAATAATTTGTTTAAGTTTTATTTAATTTGTATTTTTAGTTTAATTAGTTTTTATAAATTATAAAATTAATACTTTTATAAAATAAATAATATAAAAATAATATTTTTATAAAAATTGTACTTTTTACAACTTTAAGTATATTGTTATATTTTGTATCTTTTTATTTGTTTTAGCGTAATTTTTGTATTTTTCGCTCGTAATTAGTTTTAAGTCATAGCTTTTGCCATAGTTATTTTTATTTCTAGATTTTTAGACTTTGCCGTAAAATCCCTTAAGTGCTTTTTCTTTAGACTAAGATTTAAGTGCTTTAGAATTTTGCGACGCCGTTTTAAGTTTTTAGTACCTTTTTAAGTTATTGCCATTTGGGATATAGTTTTTCTTTTAAGCTTTAATATCTTTAGACGCAACTTTTAATTCTTAGTTTTTAGTTCCTTTTAAGTTTCGACGCGTTCCGTTTTTTTTATTATTTTTCGACCTTTTATTTTTTGACGTTTTTCCGACGCGCTTTTTTTTTCTTTCTTATTTTTCGTCGCTCTAGTTTTTAGGACATAGAATTTTCTATTTCTTCTCTAAAATTTCTTTAAATTTCAACGAAAAATTATTTTAAGCAGTTAAATTGATAGACATCCAAATTTTCTGTTTCGTAGTAATAGTTGGATTTGTTAGTGGCTGAGTTGTGAGCTTCCAATTTAAAGGGTTCTGGCTCCCTGCTGCATCTATTGGCTATTCGAAACGTGGGCAAAAGCAAAAAAGTCTATTAATTTGATAACTTATATAATTTTTATTTTTATAACTAATAGGATATTCAGTGAATGCACCGAGCAAAACGTTCACCACCTTTTGTACGTTCACCACCTGTAACTCGATCAAGACATCTAGCCAATATTTTCGTCGTTGATTTTTCTTTAGAAACACCGTCTAGTCGACCAAGTACTCCAATTCAAATTTCCGATAATCCATTTTTTGAACCCGACCTCACAATTGAGAATCCGGAGGATATTCAGGGACAATTCAGAGATCCTGAACCATTAATCTTTCCTCCGGAACCACCAATCATTCAAACAGAGATTGTAGAGGAACCAACCATTAAATCAGAATCCTCTAGTGATTCAGATTCAACAAATTCAATTATGGAGAATCTGGAACCTCTAAGTATGGAAGACCGAATGCGAGCTAAACGCACTGGCCAAGGTCACGCAATTACTCAACCAGACATTAATGCGCCAGATTATGAAATTAAAGGACAAATTCTACACATGGTAACTAATCAATGCCAATTTAGTGGTGCGCCAAAGGAAGATCCAAATGAACATCTTCGTACCTTTAATAGGATCTGTACTGTAACATCCCGCATTTTTCCATTAAATTATTTTAACGCCCATCTTTTTATTTTAATAATATCCTCAGTATCTCGATTCGTATCCTCCATTAGCTAACATTCTTAAAATATTTTCGTTATTGGATTATAACATCTCTCGTACTCTCGTGTAATTCAAAATAATTCGTTTGGTTAATTCACGCACCCGCACCCGAACTAGAGGGACTAAACTTGCAAAGAGGCCAAAGATTTGACTAGGTCAACTAGTCAAACCTTCAACCTCCTCCTCTCATTTTCTCCCTTTCTCTCTTTTCATACTTCCATTTTTCCTCTCAAGAACTCAAACAAGATTCATCATCTAATTTCGGATTTGGAGGCTAACATCAAAACAAATTACATATTTGGAATCCTCTCTTCATCCTCTTCGACTTGATACCAATTTCATCTCATTTGGGTAACTTTCTAAAATCACTAGATTTTGTGTTCTTGATGTTTTTGAATTATAAAAGTGTTAATTAGTGTCTATGGCTCGTGTATAACATGAATATATGTTTTGTTTGTTCGATTTGTTGATTTGAGTAACTAGCTTGAACACTTGAAAATGGGTTTGCTTAATCTTTGATTTTGGAAGATTAAATGTTGTTAAATTGTTAAAGTTCATGTTTTAATTGTGTTACTAGTATCACTAGCTTCGTTTTGATGCGTAGGTTGATTAAGAAAACTTCAAATACATGATTTGTGATTTTTGTGAATTTTGATTAGGGTTTGATGAACTTGAAATGAACTTTTGATACTTTGGATGCCATGAAATGTTGTTAGTAAGTGTTTAGTTGTATTGCATGAGTAATTACCTTCGAAACGGCATATCATATGTGTGGATTGGATTCCCGAATCATGTAATGCATTTCAAGAACTTGAAACTTTGAAAATGGACCTTGAATGACCACTTGGTGAGAAATCGATTATTGTAAATGATGTTTTCGCTTGATGAAAAGTAGTTAGTTGTGTTCCTTGTCAAAATACCTTTCTGATGATATAAGATACATGTTTTGGTTGTTTGCGGGTCGCTACAAGTGGTATCAGAGCGTTGGTTGTAGGGATTTAGAGTTCATTAGTGTCGACCCCGAGTCATAGGGTACATTAGTGAATCTAGACTACAACCGGCATATAGACTGAGGTAGGAACTACTTGACTATTTGTGCATTATACTCGAACTCTCCTATCATATCTAACTCTTATTCGATTTTGATATCACGTTGTTAAATTTGATTGACACGCCACCTTGACTTTATGAAGTAATGTTAAATGCACATGTGAATCAGGGTAATATAATTTCCGGGATTATATTACGGTGGTTCACATGGACGTTCCGACATTATGACATAAAGAATTTAAGGCGGGTTAAGGAAATTTTCTCTTTATCCTTATTCCATATCACGGTTGGTATTATTGAGAATACTAACCAACGATATTCTTGTGTCTTGAAGGAACAATGGCTCGTCGACGCGCTCCTCTCGAAACTCCCGAACAAGCTATACAACGAATGATAGCCACCGCCGTGGATGCGGCCATGGCCGGTCACTCTTCCAACAACAATAACAATAACAACAATCACAACAACAACAACAATGGAGCCGGTAATTCAAACGAAGGGTGCTTCTATAAGAACTTCATGGGGTGCAAACCTCACACTTTTGATGGAACCGGGGGACCGGTCATGCTCACCCGATGGTTTGAGCAAACAGAAGCCGTCTTTAGCATAAGCGGTTCTCGGGACCAAGACAAGGTCAGATTTTCCACTCACACCTTCGCCGGTATCGCTCTCACATGGTGGAATACGTATGTACAATCGGTGGGTATCCACGAAGCCCACGCTCACTCTTGGGTCGACTTAAGAGGAAAGATGATCACCGAATACTTCCCGCGCGAAGAGACCCGCAAGCTTGAACACGAGCTAAGAACTTTAAAAGCGGTCGGGAATGACCTAAAGGCCTATAATCAACGATTTTCTGAGCTAGCCTTGATGTGCCCAAATCTCGTGAGTACCGAGTCTCTAAGGGTTGAGCTGTACATGGATGGTCTTCCTAAGAGCATCAAACAAGGAGTAATGTCATCCAAACCCGCTAATCACCAAGAGGCTTTGAATATGGCCCGCCAATTGATCGAAACGGTGGACGAAATTGAGGTGTCGGCATATAAAGCCGAGGATAATGTAGTGACCCGAACTTTTCCATGTTTATATATATTAATTGAGATTGATATTTACATGATTAAATGTTTCCAACATGTTAAACAATCAAACTTGTTAAGACTTGATTAATTGAACTATGTTTCATATAGACAATTGACCACCCAAGTTGACCGGTGATTCACGAACGTTAAAACTTGTAAAAACTATATGATGACATATATATGGATATATATATAGTTAACATGATACTATGATAAGTAAACATATCATTAAGTATATTAACAATGAACTACATATATAAAAACAAGACTACTAACTTAATGATTTTTAAACGAGACATATATGTAACGATTATCGTTGTAAAGACATTTAATGTATATATATCATATTAAGAGATATTCATACATGATAATATCATGATAATATAATAATTTAAAATCTCATTTGATATTATAAACATTGGGTTAACAACATTTAACAAGATCGTTAACCTAAAGGTTTCAAAACAACACTTACATGTAACGACTAACGATGACTTAACGACTCAGTTAAAATGTATATACATGTAGTGTTTTAATATGTATTTATACACTTTTGAAAGACTTCAATACACTTATCAAAATACTTCTACTTAACAAAAATGCTTACAATTACATCCTCGTTCAGTTTCATCAACAATTCTACTCGTATGCACCCGTATTCGTACTCGTACAATACACAGCTTTTAGATGTATGTACTATTGGTATATACACTCCAATGATCAGCTCTTAGCAGCCCATGTGAGTCACCTAACACATGTGGGAACCATCATTTGGCAACTAGCATGAAATATCTCATAAAATTACAAAAATATGAGTAATCATTCATGACTTATTTACATGAAAACAAAATTACATATCCTTTATATCTAATCCATACACCAACGACCAAAAACACCTACAAACACTTTCATTCTTCAATTTTCTTCATCTAATTGATCTCTCTCAAGTTCTATCTTCAAGTTCTAAGTGTTCTTCATAAATTCCAAAAGTTCTAGTTTCATAAAATCAAGAATACTTTCAAGTTTGCTAGCTCACTTCCAATCTTGTAAGGTGATCATCCAACCTCAAGAAATCTTTGTTTCTTACAGTAGGTTATCATTCTAATACAAGGTAATAATCATATTCAAACTTTGGTTCAATTTCTATAACTATAACAATCTTATTTCAAGTGATGATCTTACTTGAACTTGTTTTCGTGTCATGATTCTGCTTCAAGAACTTCGAGCCATCCAAGGATCCATTGAAGCTAGATCCATTTTTCTCTTTTCCAGTAGGTTCATCCAAGGAACTTAAGGTAGTAATGATGTTTATAACATCATTCGATTCATACATATAAAGCTATCTTATTCGAAGGTTTAAACTTGTAATCACTAGAACATAGTTTAGTTAATTCTAAACTTGTTCGCAAACAAAAGTTAATCCTTCTAACTTGACTTTTAAAATCAACTAAACACATGTTCTATATCTATATGATATGCTAACTTAATGATTTAAAACCTGGAAACACGAAAAATACCGTAAAACCGGATTTACGCCGTCGTAGTAACACCGCGGGCTGTTTTGGGTTAGTTAATTAAAAACTATGATAAACTTTGATTTAAAAGTTGTTATTATGAGAAAATGATTTTTATTATGAACATGAAACTATATTCAAAAATTATGGTTAAACTCAAAGTGGAAGTATGTTTTCTAAAATGGTCATCTAGACGTCGTTCTTTCGACTGAAATGACTACCTTTACAAAAACGACTTGTAACTTATTTTTCCGACAATAAACCTATACTTTTCTATTTAGATTCATAAAATAGAGTTCAATATGAAACCATAGCAATTTGATTCACTCAAAACGGATTTAAAATGAAGAAGTTATGGGTAAAACAAGATTGGATAATTTTTCTCATTTTAGCTACGTGAAAATTGGTAACAAATCTATTCCAACCATAACTTAATCAACTTGTATTGTATATTATGTAATCTTGAGATACCATAGACACGTATACAATGTTTCGACCTATCATGTCGACACATCTATATATATTTCGGAACAACCATAGACACTCTATATGTGAATGTTGGAGTTAGCTATACAGGGTTGAGGTTGATTCCAAAATATATATAGTTTGAGTTGTGATCAATACTGAGATACGTATACACTGGGTCGTGGATTGATTCAAGATAATATTTATCGATTTATTTCTGTACATCTAACTGTGGACAACTAGTTGTAGGTTACTAACGAGGACAGCTGACTTAATAAACTTAAAACATCAAAATATATTAAAACTGTTGTAAATATATTTTGAACATACTTTGATATATATATATATATGTATATATTGTTATAGGTTCGTGAATCAACCAGTGGCCAAGTCTTACTTCCCGACGAAGTAAAAATCTGTGAAAGTGAGTTATAGTCCCACTTTTAAAATCTAATATTTTTGGGATGAGAATACATGAAGGTTTTATAAATGATTTACAAAATAGACACAAGTACGTGAAACTACATTCTATGGTTGAATTATCGAAATCGAATATGCCCCTTTTTATTAAGTCTGGTAATCTAAGAATTAGGGAACAGACACCCTAATTGACGCGAATCCTAAAGATAGATCTATTGGGCCTAACAAACCCCATCCAAAGTACCAGATGCTTTAGTACTTCGAAATTTATATCATATCCGAAGGGTGTCCCGGAATGATGGGGATATTCTTATATATGCATCTTGTTAATGTCGGTTACCAGGTGCTCACCATATGAATGATTTTTATCTCTATGTATGGGATGTGTATTGAAATATGAAATCTTGTGGTCTATTGTTACGATTTGATATATATGAATGCAGTCTTTGAAAAACGTCTCATATAGAGGTCAAAACCTCGCAACGAAATCAATTAATATGGAATGTTTTTAATCAATAAGAACGGGACATTTCAGTTGGTATCCGAGCGTTGGTCTTAGAGAACCAGAATTTTGCATTAGTGTGTCTTATCGAGTTTGTTAGGATGCATTAGTGAGTCTGGACTTCGACCGTGTTTACTTGAATAATGATTGCTTAACAAATTTTGTTGGAAACTATATATTTTTAACATGTGAATATTATGTGATATATTAATCTCTTAACGCGTTTGATATTATGTGATAGATGTCTACCTCTAGAACAAGTCCCATTGACTCACCTAATAATAATGAAGAGTCAAATGTAAATTGGAATGATTCGTGGACTGATTCACAAGTTCCCGAAGAGGAACCGGAAGAAGAGTCGGAACCGGAAGAAGAATCGGAACCGGAAGAAGAATCGGAACTAGATGAAGAAATAGAACCGGTGGGGGAAATAATAAAACGGTTAAGTAAAAGAAAATCCTCAACCAACCGACCAAGGTTAATTATGGTCAATGGTGTTTCCGCTAAGGAAGCAAAAAATTGGGAGGATTACCAATTCTCCGATGAATCGGATTCTGACGAGAATTCCGATGATGTTATAGAAATTACCCCAACTGAATTTAAAAAGGCAAAAGAAAATAATAAGGGAAAGGGCATAAAAATAGAGAAATCTAATTCCAACCCCGATGAACTTTATATGTATCGTCAACCCCCGAAGTCCTTAAGTTGTAACAATGACCCGGGAACCTCTAAACCACCAGGTTTTTCTAAACCAATGTGGAAAATAACGGCTCGTATTAGGGGAACATCATATATCCCTAGAAACTTGGCAAAACGAACCAAAACCGAAGAAGAAGAAACAAGCGAGTCGGAATAAGATAGTTGTATTCATGTGGTGTAATATATGTAATATAGTGTGCTTATGCTTTATGATATATGTAAAAATTGCTTGTATTAATAAGTATTTTTTTTATGAATCTAACTCTTGTCTATTTTACAGTATAAAAACACAAAATGGATAGACAACCCAATATTTTAAGAGACCTACCCGGAGACATGATTGATGAAATCTTGTCTAGAGTCGGTCAGAATTCTTCGGCACAACTATTTAAGGCGAGATCAGTTTGTAAGACATTCGAAGAACGTTCCAAGAATGCCTTGGTTTATAAAAGGCTTTCGTTCGGAAGATGGGGAATATCACATTGGGAAATCCATAAGTTACGATGTGTTTACTTTGACGGATATATTGCGGGGAACCCAAATGCTATTTTACGCAACGGGTTAAGAAATTATTTTGACTCATTATATCCGAATATAGGACTTCGTGATTTAGAAAAAGCGGCTAACATGCAACATAAAGAAGCATGTTATGCTTACGGGTTAGAAATGTTCGCTTCTCACCAAAGTGAGAACAAGAACATCGGGCTACAACTATTAAACAAAACGTTCCCACAAGTGACGGAGTCGGTAATTGGGGTAAGAAATGAGGTTTTTAGGTTATTACGAGACTGTTGGTCATTACGTAACCCTCGTCCCTTTGATGACGTTACAACACGCTGTCGTATCAACGGCCATAACGGTTATGTTCCACAAGACCAAGGATGGGAAGTAGTCCTAGTAAAACCAGAATGCATGACTTGTTTCTGGACGTATGAATTACGTGTCTTTATTGCCTTTGCTGAACGACTTGTGTATTAGCTAGAATTATCTTCACAACTATCTTGTATCAAAGTTATTGTGTGCTATATTTCATGCTTTATGTAAAATAAGCGGTATTGTAAGTTTGTAAAATATTGTATAAAAGTTTGAACGCGAAATATTATTATAATCAGTTTTTCATATAGAATTGTAGTAGTTGAATTGTATATTAGCTACTAAGTATGAACTTAACGGGTAGGTACTACCCGAATTTAAACTTATAAAACGCTAATATGAAGAAAAAGCTTTTATAAATGAGTTCATATTATGCTACGAAATACTATTAACTACTCTTAATATTCTGTATGATTAACTTGTTCCATTTGACTATTTTGAAGGAAATGGCACCGACTACTCGACACACCGTGAATATGAATGAAGAGGAATTCCGTACTTTTCTAGCTTCAAACATAGCCGCAGTACAGGCTGCGCTACATACCAACAATAACCTTGGATCTAGCAGTACAGGAAATCGTGTAGGATGCACCTACAAAGAATTCACTGCTTGCAAACCTTTGGAATTTGATGGAACCGAAGGACCGATCGGGTTGAAACGGTGGACCGAGAAGGTCGAATCGGTGTTTGCCATAAGTAAGTGTACTGAAGAGGATAAAGTGAAGTACGCTACGCATACCTTCACAGGTTCTGCGTTAACATGGTGGAATACCTATCTAGAGCAAGTGGGACAAGACGATGCGTACGCACTACCGTGGTCAGCATTCAAGCACTTGATGAACGAGAAGTACCGTCCCAGAACCGAGGTCAATAAGCTCAAGACAGAACTTAGAGGGTTACGAACCCAAGGATTTAATATTACCACGTACGAAAGACGATTCACAGAATTGTGCCTATTGTGTCCGGGAGCATTCGAAGATGAGGAAGAGAAGATCGATGCATTTGTGAAAGGATTACCGGAAAGAATCCAAGAAGATATAAGTTCACACGAGCCCGCCTCCATACAACAGGCATGTAGAATGGCTCACAAACTAGTGAACCAGATTGAAGAAAGAATTAAAGAACAGACTGCTGAAGAGGCCAATGTGAAGCAAGTCAAAAGAAAGTGGGAGGAAAACGGTGATAAGAATCACCAATACAACAACAACAGCAATTACAACAATAATCGCAACAATTATCCCAACAATCGCAACATCAATCGCAACTACAACAAACGACCCAACAACAACAACAACAACAACAGCAACAGCAACTACAACAATCATCCCAACAACAATAATAACCGCAACAACAACGACAACAATCAGAAGCAGCTATGCCAAAGGTGTGAAAAGTTTCACTCGGGGTTCTGCACCAAATTTTGCAACAAGTGTAAAAGAAATGGTCATAGCGCGGCGAAGTGTGAGGTCTACGGACCAGGGGTTAATAGAACGAAAGGAACAAATGGTGTCGGAACGAGTAATGGCAGAGCAAGTAGTGTCGGAGCAAGTTATGCCAATGTAGTTTGTTATAAATGTGGAAAACCGGGCCACATTATTAGAAATTGCCCGAACCAGGAAAACACGAATGGACAAGGCCGCGGAAGAGTTTTCAATATTAATGCGGCAGAGGCACAGGAAGACCCGGAGCTTGTTACGGGTACGTTTCTTATTGACAATAAATCTGCTTACGTTTTATTTGATTCGGGTGCGGATAGAAGCTATATGAGTAGAGATTTTTGTGCTAAATTAAGTTTTCCATTGACGCCTTTGGATAGTAAATTTTTACTCGAATTAGCAAATGGTAAATTAATTTCAGCAGATAATATATGTCGGAATCGAGAAATTAAACTGGTTAGCGAAACATTTAAGATTGATTTGATACCAGTAGAGTTAGGGAGTTTTGATGTGATAATCAGTATGGACTGGTTGAAAGAAGTGAAAGCAGAGATCGTTTGTTACAAAAATGCAATTCGCATTATACGAGAAAAAGGAAAACCCTTAATGGTGTACGGAGAAAAGGGCAACACGAAGCTACATCTTATTAGTAATTTGAAGGCACAAAAACTAATAAGAAAAGGTTGCTATGTTGTTCTAGCACACGTCGAGAAAGTACAAACTGAAGAAAAGAGCATCAATGATGTTCCCATTGCAAAAGAATTTCCCGATGTATTTCCGAAAGAATTACCGGGATTACCCCCACATCGATCCGTTGAATTTCAAATAGATCTTGTACCAGGAGCTGCACCAATAGCTCGTGCTCCTTACAGACTCGCACCCAGCGAGATGAAAGAACTGCAAAGCCAATTACAAGAACTTTTAGAGCGTGGTTTCATTCGACCAAGCACATCACCGTGGGGAGCTCCTGTTTTGTTTGTCAAGAAGAAAGATGGTACATTCAGGTTGTGTATCGACTACCGAGAGTTGAACAAACTTACCATCAAAAACCGCTACCCACTACCGAGAATCGATGACTTATTTGATCAACTACAAGGCTCGTCTGTTTATTCAAAGATTGACTTACGTTCCGGGTATCATCAAATGCGGGTGAAAGAAGATGATATTCCAAAGACTGCTTTCAGAACACGTTACGGTCATTACGAGTTTATGGTCATGCCGTTTGGTTTAACTAATGCACCAGCTGTGTTCATGGACCTTATGAACCGAGTGTGTGGACCATACCTTGACAAGTTTGTCATTGTTTTCATTGATGACATACTTATTTACTCAAAGAATGACCAAGAACACGGTGAACATTTGAGAAAGGTGTTAGAAGTATTGAGGAAGGAAAAATTGTACGCTAAGTTTTCAAAGTGTGCATTTTGGTTAGAAGAAGTTCAATTCCTCGGTCACATAGTGAACAAAGACGGTATTAAGGTGGATCCGGCAAAGATAGAAACTGTTGAAAAGTGGGAAACCCCAAAAACTCCGAAACACATACGCCAGTTTTTAGGACTAGCTGGTTACTACAGAAGGTTCATCCAAGACTTTTCCAGAATAGCAAAACCCTTGACTGCATTAACGCATAAAGGGAAGAAATTTGAATGGAATGATGAACAAGAGAAAGCGTTTCAGTTATTGAAGAAAAAGCTAACTACGGCACCTATATTGTCATTGCCTGAAGGGAATGATGATTTTGTGATTTATTGTGACGCATCAAAGCAAGGTCTCGGTTGTGTATTAATGCAACGAACGAAGGTGATTGCTTATGCGTCTAAACAATTAAAGATTCACGAACAAAATTATACGACGCATGATTTGGAATTAGGCGCGGTTGTTTTTGCATTAAAGACTTGGAGGCACTACTTATATGGGGTCAAAAGTATTATATATACCGACCACAAAAGTCTTCAACACATATTTAATCAGAAACAACTGAATATGAGGCAGCGTAGGTGGATTGAATTATTGAATGATTACGACTTTGAGATTCGTTACCACCCGGGGAAGGCAAATGTGGTAGCCGATGCCTTGAGCAGGAAGGACAGAGAACCCATTCGAGTAAAATCTATGAATATAATGATTCATAATAACCTTACTACTCAAATAAAGGAGGCGCAACAAGGAGTTTTAAAAGAGGGAAATTTAAAGGATGAAATACCCAAAGGATCGGAGAAGCATCTTAATATTCAGGAAGACGGAACCCGGTATAGGGCTGAAAGGATTTGGGTACCAAAATTTGGAGATATGAGAGAAATGGTACTTAGAGAAGCTCATAAAACCAGATACTCAATACATCCTGGAACGGGGAAGATGTACAAGGATCTCAAGAAACATTTTTGGTGGTCGGGTATGAAAGCCGATATTGCTAAATACGTAGGAGAATGTTTGACGTGTTCTAAGGTCAAAGCTGAGCATCAGAAACCATCAGGTCTACTTCAACAACCCGAAATCCCGGAATGGAAATGGGAAAACATTACCATGGATTTCATCACTAAATTGCCAAGGACTGCAAGTGGTTTTGATACTATTTGGGTAATAGTTGATCGTCTCACCAAATCAGCACACTTCTTGCCAATAAGAGAAGATGACAAGATGGAGAAGTTAGCACAACTGTATTTGAAGGAAGTCATCTCCAGACATGGAATACCAATCTCTATTATCTCTGATAGGGATGGCAGATTTATTTCAAGATTCTGGCAGACATTACAGCAAGCATTAGGAACTCGTCTAGACATGAGTACTGCATATCATCCACAAACTGATGGGCAGAGCGAAAGGACGATACAAATGCTTGAAGACATGCTACGAGCATGTGTTATTGATTTCGGAAACAGTTGGGATCGACATCTACCATTAGCAGAATTTTCCTACAACAACGGCTACCATTCAAGCATTGAGATGGCGCCGTTTGAAGCACTTTATGGTAGAAAGTGCAGGTCTCCGATTTGTTGGAGTGAAGTGGGGGATAGACAGATTACGGGTCCGGAGATTATACAAGAAACTACCGAGAAGATCATCCAAATTCAACAACGGTTGAAAACCGCCCAAAGTCGACAAAAGAGCTACGCTGACATTAAAAGAAAAGATATAGAATTTGAAATTGGAGAGATGGTCATGCTTAAAGTTGCACCTTGGAAAGGCGTTGTTCGATTTGGTAAACGAGGGAAATTAAATCCAAGGTATATTGGACCATTCAAGATTATTGATCGTGTCGGACCAGTAGCTTACCGACTTGAGTTACCTCAACAACTCGCGGCTGTACATAACACTTTCCACGTCTCAAATTTGAAGAAATGTTTTGCTAAAGAAGATCTCACTATTCCGTTAGATGAAATCCAAATCAACGAAAAACTTCAATTCATCGAAGAACCCGTAGAAATAATGGATCGTGAGGTTAAAAGACTTAAGCAAAACAAGATACCAATTGTTAAGGTTCGATGGAATGCTTGTAGAGGACCCGAGTTCACCTGGGAGCATGAAGATCAGATGAAGAAGAAATACCCGCATCTATTTCCAGAAGATTCGTCAACACCTTCAACAGCTTAAAATTTCGGGACGAAATTTATTTAACGGGTAGGTACTGTAGTGACCCGAACTTTTCCATGTTTATATATATTAATTGAGATTGATATTTACATGATTAAATGTTTCCAACATGTTAAACAATCAAACTTGTTAAGACTTGATTAATTGAACTATGTTTCATATAGACAATTGACCACCCAAGTTGACCGGTGATTCACGAACGTTAAAACTTGTAAAAACTATATGATGACATATATATGGATATATATATAGTTAACATGATACTATGATAAGTAAACATATCATTAAGTATATTAACAATGAACTACATATGTAAAAACAAGACTACTAACTTAATGATTTTTAAACGAGACATATATGTAACGATTATCGTTGTAAAGACATTTAATGTATATATACCATATTAAGAGATATTCATACATGATAATATCATGATAATATAATAATTTAAAATCTCATTTGATATTATAAACATTGGGTTAACAACATTTAACAAGATCGTTAACCTAAAGGTTTCAAAACAACACTTACATGTAACGACTAACGATGACTTAACGACTCAGTTAAAATGTATATACATGTAGTGTTTTAATATGTATTTATACACTTTTGAAAGACTTCAATACACTTATCAAAATACTTCTACTTAACAAAAATGCTTACAATTACATCCTCGTTCAGTTTCATCAACAATTCTACTCGTATGCACCCGTATTCGTACTCGTACAATACACAGCTTTTAGATGTATGTACTATTGGTATATACACTCCAATGATCAGCTCTTAGCAGCCCATGTGAGTCACCTAACACATGTGGGAACCATCATTTGGCAACTAGCATGAAATATCTCATAAAATTACAAAAATATGAGTAATCATTCATGACTTATTTACATGAAAACAAAATTACATATCCTTTATATCTAATCCATACACCAACGACCAAAAACACCTACAAACACTTTCATTCTTCAATTTTCTTCATCTAATTGATCTCTCTCAAGTTCTATCTTCAAGTTCTAAGTGTTCTTCATAAATTCCAAAAGTTCTAGTTTCATAAAATCAAGAATACTTTCAAGTTTGCTAGCTCACTTCCAATCTTGTAAGGTGATCATCCAACCTCAAGAAATCTTTGTTTCTTACAGTAGGTTATCATTCTAATACAAGGTAATAATCATATTCAAACTTTGGTTCAATTTCTATAACTATAACAATCTTATTTCAAGTGATGATCTTACTTGAACTTGTTTTCGTGTCATGATTCTGCTTCAAGAACTTCGAGCCATCCAAGGATCCATTGAAGCTAGATCCATTTTTCTCTTTTCCAGTAGGTTCATCCAAGGAACTTAAGGTAGTAATGATGTTCATAACATCATTCGATTCATACATATAAAGCTATCTTATTCGAAGGTTTAAACTTGTAATCACTAGAACATAGTTTAGTTAATTCTAAACTTGTTCGCAAACAAAAGTTAATCCTTCTAACTTGACTTTTAAAATCAACTAAACACATGTTCTATATCTATATGATATGCTAACTTAATGATTTAAAACCTGGAAACACGAAAAATACCGTAAAACCGGATTTACGCCGTCGTAGTAACACCGCGGGCTGTTTTGGGTTAGTTAATTAAAAACTATGATAAACTTTGATTTAAAAGTTGTTATTATGAGAAAATGATTTTTATTATGAACATGAAACTATATTCAAAAATTATGGTTAAACTCAAAGTGGAAGTATGTTTTCTAAAATGGTCATCTAGACGTCGTTCTTTCGACTGAAATGACTACCTTTACAAAAACGACTTGTAACTTATTTTTCCGACTATAAACCTATACTTTTCTGTTTAGATTCATAAAATAGAGTTCAATATGAAACCATAGCAATTTGATTCACTCAAAACGGATTTAAAATGAAGAAGTTATGGGTAAAACAAGATTGGATAATTTTTCTCATTTTAGCTACGTGAAAATTGGTAACAAATCTATTCCAACCATAACTTAATCAACTTGTATTGTATATTATGTAATCTTGAGATACCATAGACACGTATACAATGTTTCGACCTATCATGTCGACACATCTATATATATTTCGGAACAACCATAGACACTCTATATGTGAATGTTGGAGTTAGCTATACAGGGTTGAGGTTGATTCCAAAATATATATAGTTTGAGTTGTGATCAATACTGAGATACGTATACACTGGGTCGTGGATTGATTCAAGATAATATTTATCGATTTATTTCTGTACATCTAACTGTGGACAACTAGTTGTAGGTTACTAACGAGGACAGCTGACTTAATAAACTTAAAACATCAAAATATATTAAAAGTGTTGTAAATATATTTTGAACATACTTTGATATATATATGTATATATTGTTATAGGTTCGTGAATCAACCAGTGGCCAAGTCTTACTTCCCGACGAAGTAAAAATCTGTGAAAGTGAGTTATAGTCCCACTTTTAAAATCTAATATTTTTGGGATGAGAATACATGCAGGTTTTATAAATGATTTACAAAATAGACACAAGTACGTGAAACTACATTCTATGGTTGAATTATCGAAATCGAATATGCCCCTTTTTATTAAGTCTGGTAATCTAAGAATTAGGGAACAGACACCCTAATTGACGCGAATCCTAAAGACAGATCTATCGGGCCCAACAAGCCCCATCCAAAGTACCGGATGCTTTAGTACTTCGAAATTTATATCATATCCGAAGGGTGTCCCGGAATGATGGGGATATTCTTATATATGCATCTTGTTAATGTCGGTTACCAGGTGTTCACCATATGAATGATTTTTATCTCTATGTATGGGATGTGTATTGAAATATGAAATCTTGTGGTCTATTATTATGATTTGATATATATAGGTTAAACCTATAACTCACAAACATTTTTGTTGACGTTTTAAGCATGTTTATTCTCAGGTGATTATTAAGAGCTTCCGCTGTAGCATACTTAAATAAGGACGAGATTTGGAGTCCATGCTTGTATGATATTGTGTAAAAACTGCATTCAAGAAACTTATTTTGTTGTAACATATTTGTATTGTAAACCATTATGTAATGGTCGTGTGTAAACAGGATATTTTAGATTATCATTATTTGATAATCTACGTAAAGCTTTTTAAAACCTTTATCTATGAAATAAAGGTTATAGTTTGTTTTAAAAATGAATGCAGTCTTTGAAAAACGTCTCATATAGAGGTCAAAACCTCGCAACGAAATCAATTAATATGGAACGTTTTTAATCAATAAGAACGGGACATTTCAGATAAGTCGGGTGGCAACAAAAGAAAATGGGAAGCCCCCGAATTGAGCAACTACAACAACAACCCCGCCAAGAAGCCTTTTACCTCCAACGACAAGAAAGGCTATGCCGGAAGTCTACCATCTTGCAACAAGTGCCACAAACATCATTATGGCGAATGTAGCAAACCATTTTGCAACAAATGCCGCAACCGTCATTATGGTGAATGTGGTAAGTTAACTTGCCACCGGTGCCAAGGAAGTGGTCATACGGCCAACGATTGTAGGAGCGTCGCCCCCGTCGCCCAAAAGGCGCCCAATGCACACCGGACGGGCGTTTGTTTCGAATGTGGCCAACCGGGTCATTTTAAGAATGCGTGCCCAGAGAAGAAGACAAACCCCAATACACGCGGCCGAGCTTTCAACATTAACACCGAGGAAGCCCGAGATGACAACTAGTCACGGGTACGTTTCTTCTCAACAACCCTTATATTTCATGTTTATTCAATTCGGGTACCGTTAGACGTTTTATAACCAAGGCCTTGACTCGTACTCTTTGCACACCACCATATCCCCTAGACACTACCTATGCCATTCAGGTGACCGACGGAAAACTATTACGTTAAACTTTTTGGGTGGAGAATTTGAATTTTGACTTGACACCTATAGAACTAGGGAACTCAAAACCTATTCGTTAAGAAGAAAATGATCCCTTACATGTGTATAGATTATCGTGAACTAAATAATTTTCGGTTAAGAACCGATATTCTCTTTCCCGTACCGATGACCTCTTGATCAATCACAAGAATTCCGTGTGTATTCCAAAATCGACCCCCATTCCGGTTATCTCCAAAACGGTTTTCAAAATTCGTTACGATAGTTATGAATTTCTTATAGTGTCGTTCAGTTTAACAAAGGCTTCCTCCGTATTCATGGGCCTGATGGGCCTGATGGGTCGCTACATATGTAAACTTATCTAGACAGATCTGTCATCATATTCATATGTGATGTTCTAACCTATTCAATTCAAGCAAAGAAGAAAACGAACAACATCTTTGTCTTACGCTTGAACTCTTGAGGAAAGAGCAACTCTATACCAAAATCTCCAAGTGTGAACTTTAGTTAAACAAAGTCCAATTTCTAGACCATGTTGTTAGTGGTCAGGGTATTACAATAAATCTCGCAATCGAAGCCACACGTAATCGGGAAACCCTCACGACTCTGACTTGTACTCGTAAAATCTTAGATCTCACCGATTATTACCGCAGATTCATTTTCGACTTTTTCTCGTGTTACTCGTCCTTTAACCCCGTTAACTCCCCCAAGAAAGGACTAAACCTCTCCGTGTCCGAACTTTTAACGCGATTATTCACCCCAACCTTACCAACTAAATTCATTTAACACAATGAAATTCAAATATGGAAATATTTCTACTCGAACGCCCGAAAGGCATACTCTCTCGACTCGAAATCAAGGAAACTGAAATTCGTTATTTTTGCACGAACGATTGGAATACTTAATTATGGATCCGATCAATCTTCTCATCACCACGTACCACGTTACATAACACTGTTATTTCACTATGACCGTCTGATATTACTGGGACCCAAGATAACACACAATCCAAGGATACTTCCTTTCTCTTTGACTTATCGTCCTCATGCTCCTGATACGGACAACTACTACTCAACCCCGAACTATACAACTATGTGTTCTATCTCGTTTTTCCACCAGGTCTCAACATTTGACCACTAGATGCGCGATATGGCTACCTCAGGATGTGAGCTCATCCTATTCTAAGTTCTCATTCCACTCCTGTCCTTTTGCTTGTACTTTTGTATAAGGAAACCTTTTATATACTTTCTCAATGGAGAGAGAGACTCATCATGTATTACTAGTATTCACCACGAGGGTGAATAGCCCTGAAAAATGTTCTCTGTAGCCGGTAAGGAACTTGTTCCAACAAACGTTTTCAAACCCTAACTAGCTTGCTCGAACATATCTTAATTCTATTCCAACACGATGTACCATTGTCGATTATCTCGGATCACAATACTCGTTTCACTTCTAGTGTTACAAGAAGCCTTAGAGACACGTTTAAACATGAGTACCATGTATCATCCACAACCAACGGACCAAACAAATGTACGTTTCACATCTTGGAAAGACATGTTACAAACATGTATTGTTGCCTTTAGTTGTCTCCTCTCACACAACAGTTACCATTCGTGTATTAACGCCGCACTTCCGAAACCCTATATGACCACAAATGTCATACCCCTATTCGTTGGACCAAAGCATGTGGCAAGCAAATCACCGGATCCGAACTCATTCAAGAAATAACAGTTGAGATCGTACAAGTCCGAGAAGGACTCAAGACGACTCGTAGTCGCCAAAAGGGCTATACCGATATTCGACGTAAACCTCTCGAATCCTAAGCCAGTAACCGTGTAATATTGAGAACTCGCACCTTGGGAAGGTGTAATCCGTTTCGGGAATCAGGGAAAGTTAAAATCGCGATATATTAATCCTTTTGAAACCTCGGGGCGTATTGGAACCGCTCCTACCGTTTAGAACTTTCGACTCAATTAAGTTTCCGTTTACCCTACGTTCCATGCAACAAACTTAGAGACGTGTCCTACGGAACAGGAACGTGCTACTCTCCTAGATAAACTTACTATTGATGGCAAACTCCCCTTCATGGGAAACTGGTTGAAATTGTGGATCGTAAAACCAAGTCTTAATACAAACTGAGATCTCGACTGTCAAAATTTGTGGGAATGTCCGAGGACGTATCTTCACTTATTCACAGCATTGACAACACTAGGTCTCGAGTAAGAAACCACGACTATTGCTTCCAACTAAATTTCGGGACGAAATTTCTTTTAAGGTGTGGGTAATGTAACATCCCGCATTTTTCCATTAAATTATTTTAACGCCCGTCTTTTTATTTTAATAATATCCTCAGTATCTCGATTCGTATCCTCCATTAGCTAACATTCTTAAAATATTTTCGTTATTGGATTATAACATCTCTCGTACTCTCGTGTAATTCAAAATAATTCGTTTGGTTAATTCACGCACCCGCACCCGAACTAGAGGGACTAAACTTGCAAAGAGGCCAAAGATTTGATTAGGTCAACTAGTCAAACCTTCAACCTCCTCCTCTCATTTTCTCCCTTTCTCTCTTTTCATACTTCCATTTTTCCTCTCAAGAACTCAAACAAGATTCATCATCTAATTTCGGATTTGGAGGCTAACATCAAAACAAATTACATATTTGGAATCCTCTCTTCATCCTCTTCGACTTGATACCAATTTCATCTCATTTGGGTAACTTTCTAAAATTACTAGATTTTGTGTTCTTGATGTTTTTGAATTATAAAAGTGTTAATTAGTGTCTATGGCTCGTGTATAACATGAATATATGTTTTGTTTGTTCGATTTGTTGATTTGAGTAACTAGCTTGAACACTTGAAAATGGGTTTGCTTAATCTTTGATTTTGGAAGATTAAATGTTGTTAAATTGTTAAAGTTCATGTTTTAATTGTGTTACTAGTATCACTAGCTTCGTTTTGATGCGTAGGTTGATTAAGAAAACTTCAAATACATGATTTGTGATTTTTGTGAATTTTGATTAGGGTTTGATGAACTTGAAATGAACTTTTGATACTTTGGATGCCATGAAATGTTGTTAGTAAGTGTTTAGTTGTATTGCATGAGTAATTACCTTCAAAACGGCATATCATATGTGTGGATTGGATTCCCGAATCATGTAATGCATTTCAAGAACTTGAAACTTTGAAAATGGACCTTGAATGACCACTTGGTGAGAAATCGGTTATTGTAAATGATGTTTTCGCTTGATGAAAAGTAGTTAGTTGTGTTCCTTGTCAAAATACCTTTCCGATGATATAAGATACATGTTTTGGTTGTTTGCGGGTCATAAATGGTGATTGTTTGAAGTTAGGTTCGTGCATAAAACTTAAAAACTGCCAGATTTCTCTGCACAGGTAATGGCGCGGCGCGCCATATACCCGCGCGGCGCGCCAATGTGGTCTGTCCAACTTTGTCGATTTTTGAATAATGTTTGCTATGCTACGCACCTCCGATTCACATGTAACTTGTTCTAACATGCTCATATATGATTTCTAAGCTTAGGAAAATAGTTCGGGACCCGACCCGACCCCATTGACTTTTTCGTTGACTTTGACCAAGTTTGACTTTTAGTCAAACTTAACAAAACACTTATGCAATCGTTCTAATCTTATTTTATACTTGATTCTTGCATGAAACTTGATAACGTGATTCACATGCTATTTATTCGAGTCGTAACGAGCCATAGGACTAATTGAGCACATTTCACCCGACCTTGTGTCGTAACCGGTAAATTGATACAACTTACTTGTTTAGGTCAAGGCTAAGAAACTTTCATGCACACGTTTACTTTGTGAAGTACTTTTATACTCGTGCACTCGAGGTGAGATCATAGTCCCACTTTTTCAACAACTTTTATATTTTTAAATCGTGGGCTGAGAAACATATACGTTACATACTTATATACATTTCATATGTATATATACCTTTCATACTTTTATACATCGAACACGAATACGAATACAAAGATACGGACGAGTTTGAACGAAAATCCTCAATTCAATTATCATTAATTACATCAGATGGTGTAAGCGAGACTATGTTGTGTGGATCCATACGGGTTTGACTAACCCTCATTCGGACGGTTCGCTACCGTTAAGCGAATGAAATATATTCTGGTACGGTGTATGTTCTAACACTTTTATGCTGAGGTAAATGATACGGTTAAGCTTTGATAATTGGGTGCTCGGTAAACAACAATACTTATGGAATTCAAACGATTCGGAAAATCGACTTATACTATAACTTGTGGTTCAACTTATTTTACTTACATACTCATTTACTAAACCTATGATTTCACCAACGTTTTCGTTGACAGATTCTTCTATGTTTTTCTCAGGTTTTGAATGCTTAAGTGATACATGCTTCCGCACTCTTTTGATACTTGCTTGGATGTCGAGTATACATGCATATTTGGAGCATCTTTTTGGCTACTTTTAAATTGTGTCGCATAGGTTTCAATTGTACGTTTAACATTGTAATGTAACTAGCCGTCGAACTTCTTTTGTAAACTTGAAACACCCTTTTACATTGAAATGAATGCGACATATTTTGGTCAAACGTTGTCTTAAAGACTTATGACCATGTAATGGGACCTACGTAGTCGACGCCGTCACTTGACGATTTGTCGGGGTCACTACATGTACTCTATTTAAAATTCGAGAAGTTGAGGATGAACAGATATATCTCATGTTATTTCCCTGGACTTTAAAGGGAGAAGCCAAAGATTGGTTAGAATCGTTACCTGAAGGGGCGATTGATACATGGGACGTTTTAGTTGAAAAATTTCTTAAACAATTCTTTCCGGCATCTAAAGCCGTGAGACTTAAAGGAGAAATTGTTACGTTCACGCAAAAGCCAAATGAAACTTTATATGAAGCGTGGACAAGATTTGGAAAGTTATTGAGAGGATGTCCGCAACATGGTTTAGACACTTGTCAAATAGTACAAATATTCTACCAAGGATGCGACATCACTACAAGAAAAGACATCGATATAGCAGCTGGTGGTTCCATTATGAAGAAAACCGCAACTGACGCTTACAAAATTATTGATAACACTGCTTCCCACTCACATGAGTGGCACCAAGAAAAAGATATCGTTAGATCATCTAAAGCAGCTAGAGCTGATTCTAGCCATGACTTCGATTCCATTTCTGCAAAGATAGATGCTGTCGAGAGACGAATGGAAAAGATGACTAAGGATATACACTCAATACGAATTAGTTGTGAGCAGTGTGGAGGACCACATTTGACAAAAGATTGTCTCAGTATTGAACTAACAATGGAACAAAGAGAGAATGTTTCATATCTGAACCAAAGGCCTGGAAATAATTATTAGAATAATTATCAACCGCCAAGACCAATCTACAATCAAAACCAGAACTATAACCGAAATGTTCCATACAACAACCAACAAGGTCCAAGCAATCAACAAGTATCCAACAATACTTACAATCAGCAAAGACCTATTTTTCAAAATAAACCACCACAAACCGATGATAAAAAGCCAAATTTAGAAGATATGATGTCAAAGCTAGTTGATTCTCAAATACAGTTTTTCACATCTCAGAAACAAACCAATGAACAAAATGCTCAAGCATTTAGAAATCAACAAGCTTCTATTCAAAATCTGGAACAAGAAGTGAGTAACCTAGCAAGGTTGATAGGTGAAAGAAAACCGGGAAGTTTACCTAGTGATACAAATGCTAACCCCCGGAATAAAACAGCTAAAGCCATTACCACAAGAAGTGGTGTTACACTTAAACCACCTGAAATACCTGTAATTTCTGATGAAGCTATTCATACTCCACAAGAACCACAACCTGAACAAGATAAGGAAAAAGAACCGGTAGTTGAAAAGGTAAATGAAGATAACACAGTTAAGGCTAAACCTTATGTTAAACCATACCAACCACCACTTCCTTACCCGAGTAAAATGAGAAAAGAAAGACTTGAAGCCGAGCAATCCAAATTCTTGGATATGTTTAAACAGATAAATGTAAATCTTTCTTTCATTGATGTGATTTCAGGAATGCCGAGATATGCTAAATTCTTGAAAAATCTAATCACAAATAGAAAGAAAATGGAAGAACTCTCGGCTGTTACTATGAATGCTAATTATTCTGCAGTGCTGTTGAATAAGATACCAGAAAATTATCTGATCCAGGAAGTTTCACAATTCCATATTTTCTGGGTAATCTTAGTTCAATAAAAGCATTGGCAGACTTAGGTGCTAGTATAAATTTAATGCCATATTCACTATACGCTAAACTAGACCTTGGAGAATTGAAACCAACACGAATAAGCATACAACTAGCAGATCGATCAGTAAAATATCCTAGAGGGATAATGGAGAACATGCTAGTTAAAGTTGGTACTTTAGTATTTTCAGTAGATTTTGTTATTTTGGACATGGAAGAAGATACTCGAGTTCCTCTCATATTAGGAAGACCATTCTTAAACACAGCTAAAGCAATAATAGACGTGTTTGGTAAGAAACTAACCCTAAGTATAGAGGACGAGAGTGTTACCTTTTCAGTGGATAGAGCCATGCAACAACCGCAATCTGTAGATGATACATGTTATTATATTCAAACTATAGATTCACATGCAGAATTGTTAGAAGAATTTCCAGAATTACAAGGAACAGGAGAATGTTCTTTAGGAGAAGGAACTGAACCAATTGATGAAACTGAAATGTTAGCTACACTTATGGCTAATAGATATGAACCAACAACAGAAGAAATTCAAATGCTAAAAGAGGAAGACAGATATCGATATAAATCATCGATAGAAGAACCACCGACATTAGAGTTAAAGCCACTTCCAAATCATTTAGAATACGCTTATTTACATGGTGAATCTGAATTACCTGTAATAATATCGTCTTCTCTTACTGAAAATGAAAAATCTCAACTCATTTCTATGCTAAAAGCTCATAAACCAGCTATTGCATGGAAGATTCATGATATTAAAGGAATAAGTCCGTCGTATTGCACACATAAAATCCTTATGGAAGAAGGTCATAAAACGTATGTGCAACGCCAACGAAGACTGATAATGCTAAAAATAAACATATATTTCATAGCATTATCCCTCAAGAAAGACAAGCTTTTAGTTGTAATTGTTCTATTTACAAGTGATATTCGTTTAAATATTAAAAGGTGAAGACAAAAGACAGATTCGACGAATTGAAGACGCAAACGATCAAAAAGCTAAAAAGTACAAAGTACAATCAAAGTGGTTCAAATTATTAGTGAGAAACGCCTCAAAATTACAAGAGTACAAGTCGCAAAACGCAAAATACAAGATATTAAATTGTATGCAAGGACGTTCGAAAATCCAGAACCGGGACCAGAGTCAACTCTCAACGCTCGACGCAACGGACTAAAAGTTACAAGTCAACTATGCACATAAATATAATATAAATATATTAAAACGTCGACAAGCTTGAAAACAAAAATATGTGAGCTGGTACCTACCTCCATGCGATCGCATGGCCTGTAGGCTTATTCTCCATGCGATCGCATGGGCCACTTTTTGTGGCCATATGCCTATAAATTCGCAGTTTGGTGATCGATTAAAACATCTATATATCTTTCCTCTATCTCTCACTCGTATAAAATATATATATGTATATATATATATATATATATATATATATATATATATATATATATATATATATATATTAAAATTTTAATTTTAATTTTAATTTTAATTCTAATAATAAGGGTATGTTAGCGAATGTTGTAAGGGTGTAAGTCGAAATTCTGTCCGTGTAACGCTACACTATTTTTAATCATTGTAAATTATGTTCAACCTTTTTAATTTAATGTCTCGTAGCTAAGTTATTATTATGCTTATTTAATGCCGAAGTAATCGTGATGTTGGGCTAAAATATTAAAACGGGGTAATTGGGCTTTGTACCATAATTGGAGTTTGGACAAAAGAACGACACTTGTGGAAATTAGACTATGGGCTATTAATGAGCTTTATATTTGTTTAATTAAATGATAGTTTGTTAATTTAATATAAAGATTTACAATTGGACGTACCTATAAATAACCATATACACTCGATCGGACACAATGGGCGGGATATTTATAAGTACTAATAATCGTTCATTTAACCGAACACGGGAATGGATTAATAGTTAATGGACTTATTAAAACAGGGGTGAATTATATACAAGGAAAATTGGTGTAATTATAGTTTAAGTCCCCAATTAGTTGGAATATTTGACTTCGGATATAAGGATAATTTGACGAGGACACTCGCACTTTATATTTATGACTGATGGACTGTTATGGACAAAAACCAGACGGACATATTGAATAATTCAGGACAAAGGACAATTAACCCATGGTAATAAACTAAAATCAACACGTCAAACATCATGATTACGAAAGTTTAAATAAGCATAATTCCTTTATTTTCATATTTAATTGCACTTTTAATTATCGCAATTTTATTTATCGCATTTTACTTTTTCGCACTTTAATTATCGTCATTTACTTTACGCTTTAAATTAAGTCTTTTATTTATTTAATATTTTACACTAGGTTTTAACTGCGACTAAAGTTTTAAAATCGACAAACCGGTCATTAAACGATAAAAATCCCCCTTTTATAATAATAATACTACTTATATATATTTATATATTTACAAATATAGTTTTTAAAAATATAGCGTTAAGCTGGGCTAAGTCTCCCTGTGGAACGAACTGGACTTACTAAAAACTACACTACTGTACTTAGGTACACTGCCCCTATAAGTGTTGTAGCAAGGTTTAGGTATATCCACTCTATAAATAAATAAATCACTTGTGTAAAATTGTATCGTATTTAATAGTATTTCCTTGTAAAAATTAATAGTATTTTATACCCCTTCGCTTTAACATCATGTATTTTTGGCGCCGCTGTCGGGGAAAGACAACGCTGAAAGCGCAACGCTATATAAAAAAAAAAATTTTTTACTAAGTTCTTTGTATAAAAAAAATATACGTTTTAAATATATAAAAAAATATACAAAAATATAAAAAGAAAAATAACAATACATATATATATATATATATATATATATATATATATATATATATATATATATATATATATATATATATATATATATATATATTTTAAGAGTTTGTTAAATATATATATAAAATTATAAAATATTTCTATTTCTATTTTTAGTTTTTAAAAATATAAGTTTTATTTAATTTATACTTTTTATAAATTCTAATACAGAAAATTAAAACAGAAAAAAATATATATATAAAACCACTCGGCCCGATCACTGTTGCAGCCCAAAGTCTGGCCAGAATTCGCAAGCCATGCGATCGCATGGAAAACCAACTAACATCTCATGCGATCGCATGAGGTGATTTGACTGGTCTGGTAACCTAGTCCGACCAGTTTAGGGTTTAAATTAAATATAATTATTATTAATTAACCCTAATTAGGGTATTGTTATTTTATTATTTAGTTTATTTTGTATTTTTTTTAGTTTTAATTAGTTTAATTAGTTTTATAAATATATAAAATTAATAGTTTTATAAAATAAATAATATAAAAATAATATTTTTATAAAATTGTACTTTTTACAACTTTGAGTATATTTTTATATTTTGTATCTCTTTATTTGTTTTAGCGTAATATTTGTATTTTTCGCTCGTACTTAGTTTTAAACTTAGTATTTTGCCATAGTTATTTTTATTTCTAGATTTTTAGGCTTTGCCGTAAAATTCCGTAAGTGCTTTTTCTTTAGACTAAGATTTATGTGCTTTAGAATTTTGCGACGCCGTTTTAAGTTTTTAGTACTTTTTAAGTTATTGCCATTTGAGATATAGTATTTCTTTTAAGCTTTAACATTTTTAGACGCAACTTTTAATTTTTAGTTTTTAGACTTTTAAGTTTCAACGCGCTACGTTCTTTTTATTATTTTTCGACTATTTATTTTTCGACGTTTTTCGACGCGCTCTTTTTCTTTCTTATTTTTCGCCGCTCTAGTTTTTAGGACTTAGTTTTTTCTATTTCTTCTCTAAAATTTCTTTAAATTTCAACGAAAAATTATTTTAAATGGTTAAATTGATAGACATCCAAATTTTCTGCTTCGTAGTAATAGTTGGATTTGTTAGTGGCTGAGTTGTGAGCTTCCGATTTAAAGGGTTCTGGCTCCCTGCTACATCTTTTGGCTATTTGAAACGTGGACAAAAGCAGAAAAGTCTGTTAATTTGATAACTTTAATAATTTTTATCTTTTATAACTAATAGGATATTCAGTTAATGCACCGAGCAAAACGTTCACCACCTTTTGTACGTACCTGTAACTCGATCAAGACATCTAGCAAATATTGTCGCCGTTGATTTTTCTTTAGAATCTTCATCCAGTCGACCAAGTACTCCAATTCAAATTTTCGATAATCCATTTTTTGAACTCGACCTCACAATTGAGAATCCGGAAGATATTCAGGGACAATTCATAGATCCTGAACCATTAATCTTTCCTCCGGAACCACCAATCATTCAAACAGAGATTGTAGAGGAACCAACCATTAAATCAGAATCCTCTAGTGATTCAGATTTAACAAATTCAATCATGGAGAATCTGGAATCTCTAAGTATGAAAGACCGAATGCGAGCTAAACGCACTGACCAAGGTCACGCAATTACTCAACCTGACATTAATGCGCCAGATTATGAAATCAAAAGACAAATCCTACACATGGTAACTAATCAATGCCAATTTAGTGGTGCGCCGAAGGAAGATCCAAATGAACATCTTCGAACCTTTAATAGGATCTGTACACTATTTAAAATCCGAGAAGTGGAGGATGAACAGATATATCTCATGTTATTTCCGTGGACTTTGAAGGGAGAAGCCAAAGATTGGTTAGAATCGTTACCTGAAGGGGCGATTGATACATGGGACATTTTAGTTGAAAAATTTCTTAAACAATTCTTTCCGGCATCTAAAGCCGTGAGACTTCAAGGAGAAATTGTTACGTTCACGCAAAAGCCAAATGAAACTTTATATGAAGCGTGGACCAGATTTGGAAAGTTATTAAGAGGATGTCCGCAACATGGTTTAGACACCTGTCAAATAGTACAAATATTCTACCAAGGATGCGACATCACTACAAGGAAAGACATCGATATAGCAGTTGGTGGTTCCATTATGAAGAAAACCGCAACTGACGCATACAAAATTATTGATTACACTGCTTCCCACTCACATGAGTGGCATCAAGAAAAAGATATCGTTAGATCATCTAAAGCAGCTAGAGCCGATTCTAGCCATGACTTCGATTCCATTTCCGCAAAGATAGATGCTGTCGAGAGACGAATGGAAAAGATGACTAAAGATATTCACTCAATAAGAATTAGTTGTGAGCAGTGTGAAGGACCACATTTAACAAAAGATTGTCTCAGTATTGAACTAACAATGGAATAAAGAGAGAATGTTTCATACTGATAATGCTAAAAACGAACATATATTTCATAGCATTATCCCTCAAGAAAGACAAGCTTTTAGTTGAAATTGTTCTATTTACAAGTAATATTCGTTTAAATAATAAAAGTTGAAGACAAAAGACAGATTCGACGAATTGAAGACGCAAACGACCAAAAAGCTCAAAAGTACAAAGTACAATCAAAGTGGTTCCAATTATTGATGAGAAACGTCTTAAAATTACAAGAGTACAAGACGCGAAACGCAAAATACAAGATATTAAATTGTACGCAAGGACGTTCGAAAATCCGGAACCGGGACCAAAGTCAACTCTCAACGCTTAACGCAACGGACTAAAAATTACAAGTCAACTATGCACATGAATGTAATATAATATATAATTAATTCTTAAAATTAATATATATATTATATTATATATTATAAACGTCGGCAACCAAGAAAACAAACTCATGTGAGCTGATACCTACCTCCATGCGATCGCATGGCCTGGAGGCACAAAAGCCATGCGATCGCATGACCCTGAAAAGTTGGCCACATGCCTATAAATTTCGCAGTTTTGGTTGATCATAAAACCATATATCTATCTCTCACTCGTACACACAAATATATATATATATATATATATATATATATATATATATATATATATATATATATATATATATATATATATATATATATATATATATATATATATATTATATTTTAATTTTAATTTTAATTTTAATTTTAAATTCTAATAATAAGGGTATGATAGCGAATGTTGTAAGGGTGTAAGTCGAAATTCTGTCCGTGTAACGCTACACTATTTTTAATCACTGTAAGTTATGGTTACTGTTATTTTTAAATTAATGTCTCGTAGCTAAGTTATTATTATGCTTATTTAATGCCGAAGTAATCGTGATGTTGGGCTAAATATTAAAATTGGGTAATTGGGCTTTGGACCATAATTGGGGTTTGGATAAAAGAACGACACTTGTAGAAATTAGACTATGGGCTATTAATGGGTTTTATATTAACTAAATGATACCTCGTTGATTTAATATATAGACTTATAATTTGACGTATTTATATATAACCACATACGCTTGACTGGGTACGGTGGGCGGGATATCTATAAATACCAATAATTATTCATTTTACCGAACACGGAAATGGATTAATAGTTAATAGACTTATTAAAACAGGGGTGAATTATGTACAAGGACACTCGCACTTTAAATTTATGACCGATGGACTGTTATGGACAAAAACCAGACGGACATATTGAATAATCCAGGACAAAGGACAATTAACCCATGGGAATAAACTAAAATCAACACGTCAAACATCATGATTACGGAAGTTTAAATAAGCATAATTCCTTTATTTTCATATTTAATTGCACTTTTAATTATCGTACTTTTATTTATTGTCGTTGTATTTAATTGCACTTTTAATTATCGTACTTTTTAATTATCGCAATTTCATTATCGTTATTTACTTTACGTTTTAAATTAAGTCTTTTATATAATTAATATTTTACATTAGGTTTTAACTGCGACTAAAGTTTTAAAATCGACAATCCGGTCACTAAACGGTAAAAACCCCTCTTTTATAATGATAATACTACTTATATATATTTTTGTATTTTTACAATTATAAGTTAAAAATATAGCGTTAAGCTTGTTTAAAAGATCCCTGTGGAACGAACCGGACTTACTAAAAACTACACTACTGTACGATTAGGTACACTACCTATAAGTGTTGTAGCAAGGTTTAGGTATATCCATTCTATAAATAAATAAATATCTTGTGTAAAATTGTATCGTATTTAATAGTATTTCCTTGTAAAAATAATACTATTTCCTAGTACACCTCGCACACATCAAGTATTTTTGGCGCCGCTGCCGGGGAACGCTAAAACGCCGAAAGCGCAACGCTATAAAAAAAGATTTTTATTAATTTTCAGTTTACTTTTATAAAAATACGCTTTTGTAAAAATACGTTTTAAATATATGAAAATATAAAAAGAAAAATAAAATATTTGTATATTTTTAATAGTTTGTTATATATATATATATAAAATTATAAAGTTTCTTTATTTTTATTTTAATTTTTAAAATTCAAGTTTTTATTTATTTATATCATTATTTATTAAAACAGAAAAAAATATATATAAAATAAAATCACTCGGCTCGTACTGTAGCAGCCCAGATCGTGGCCCGAAACCCTAGCCCATGCGATCGCATGAGCCCGAAGGCAAATTTTCATGCGATCGCATGAGGGTACCTGACACGCCCAGTTTGACCATCAAACAGCAATCATTACGGGTTAATTATTAATTATTATTATTTTAACCCTAATTAGGGTTTAGTTATTTATTATTTAGTTTAGTTTATTATTTAATTTGTATTATTTAGTTTAATTAGTTTTAATAAATTATAAAATTAATAGTTTTATAAAATAAATAATATAAAAATAATATTTTTATAAAAATTGTACTTTTTACAACTTTAAGTTTATTTTTATATTTTGTATCTTTTATTTGTTTTTGCGTAATTTTTATATTTTTCGCTCGTAATTAGTTTTAAGATATAGTTTTTGCCATAGTTATTTTTTCTAGATTTTTAGGCTTTGCCGTAAAATCTCTTAAGTGCTTTTTCTTTAGACTAAGATTTAGGTGCTTTAGAGTTTTGCGATGCCTTTTTTAAAATTTTAGTACCTTTTTAAGTTATTGCCGTTTTGGGATATAGTATTTCTCTAAGCTTTAATATTTTTTGACGTAACTTTTAATTCATAGTTTTTAGTTCCTTTTTAAGTTTCGACGCGCTACTTTCTTATATTTATTTTTCGACGCCTATTATTTTTCGACGTTTTTCGACGTGCTCTTTTTCTTTCTTATTTCTCGACGCTCTAGTTTATAGGACATAGATTTTTTTCTATTTCTTCTCTAAAATTTCGACGAAAAATTATTTTAAGTGGTTGAATTGATAGGCATTTAAATTTTCTGCTTTGTAGTAATAGTTGGATTTGTTAGTGGCTGAGTTGTGAGCTTCCGATTTAAAGGGTTCTGGCTCCCTGCTGCATCTATTGGCTATTCGAAACGTGGGCAAAAGCAGAAAAGTCTATTAATTTGATAACTTATATAATTTTTCTTATTTTTATAACTAATAGGATATTCAGTGAATGCACCGAGCAAAACGTTCACCACCTTTTGTACGTTCACCACCTGTAACTCGATCAAGACATCTAGCAAATATTGTCGCAGTTGATTTTTCTTTAGAATCGTCATCTAGTCGACCAAGTACTCCAATTCAAATTTCCGATAATCCATTTTTTGAACCTGGCCTCACAATTGAGAATCCGGAGAATATTCAGGGACAATTCAGAGATCCTGAACCATTAATTTTTCCTCCGGAACCACCAATCATTCAAACAGAGATTGTTGAGGAACCAACCATTAAATCAGAATCCTCTAGTGATTCAGATTCAACAAATTCAATCATGGAGAATCTGGAACCTCTAAGTATGGAAGACCGAATGAGAGCTAAACGCACTGGCCAAGGTCACGCAATTACTCAACCTGACATTAATGCGTCAGATTATGAAATCAAAGGACAAATCCTACACATGGTAACTAATCAATGCCAATTTAGTGGTGCGCCGAAGGAAGATCCAAATGAACATCTTCGAACCTTTAATAGGATCTGCACTCTATTTAAAATCCGAGAAGTGGAGGATGAACAGATATATCTCATGTTATTTCCCTGGACTTTAAAGGGAGAAGCCAAAGATTGGTTGGAATCGTTACCTGAAGGGGCGATTGATACATGGGACGTTTTAGTTGAAAAATTTCTTAAACAATTCTTTTCGGCATCTAAAGCCGTGAGACTTCAAGGAGAAATTGTTATGTTCACACAAAAACCAAATGAAACTCTATATGAGGCGTGGACAAGATTTGGAAAGTTATTGAGAGGATGTTCTCAACATGGTTTAGACACTTGTCAAATAGTACAAATATTCTACCAAGGATGCGACATCACTACAAGGAAAGACATCGATATAGCAGCTGGTGGTTCCATTATGAAGAAAACCACAACTGATGCTTACAAAATTATTGATAACACTGCTTCCTACTCACATGAGTGGCACCAAGAAAAAGATATCGTTAGATCATCTAAAGCAGCTAGAGCCGATTCTAGCCATAACTTAGATTCCATTTCCGCAAAGATAGATGCTGTCGAGAGACGAATGGAAAAGATGACTAAAGATATTCACTCAATAAGAATTAGTTGTGAGCAGTGTGGAGGACCACATTTGACAAAAGATTGTCTCAGTATTGAACTAACAATGGAACAAAGAGAGAATGTTTCATACATAAACCAAAGGCCTGGAAATAATTATCAGAATAATTATCAACCGCCAAGACCAATCTACAATCAAAACCAGAATTATAACCGAAATGATCCATACAACAATCAACAAGGTCCTAGTAATCAACAAGTATCAAATAATACTTACAATCAGCAAAGACCTATTTTTCAAAACAAACCACCACAAACCGATGATAAAAAGCCAAATTTAGAAGATATGATGTCGAAGCTAGTTGAATCTCAAACACAGTTTTTCACATCTCAAAAACAAACCAATGAACAAAATGCTCAAGCATTTAGAAATCAACAAGCTTCTATTCAAAATTTGGAACAAGAAGTAAGCAACCTAGCAAGGTTGATAGGTGAAAGAAAATCGGGAAGTCTACCTAGTGATACAAATGCTAACCTCCGGAATGAAACAGCTAAAGCCATTACCACAAGAAGTGGTATTACACTTAAACCACCTGAAATACCTGTAATTTCTGATGAAGCTATTCGTACTCCACAAGAACCACAATCTGAACAAGATAAGGAAAAAGAACCGGTAGTTGAAAAGGTTAATGAAGATAACACAGTTAAGGCTAAACCTTATGTTAAACCATACCAACCACCACTTCCTTACCCGAGTAAAATGAGAAAAGAGAGACTTAAAGTCGAGCAATCCAAATTCTTGGATATGTTTAAACAAATAAATGTCAATCTTCCTTTCATTGATGTGATTTCAGGAATGCCTATATATGATAAATTTCTGAAAGATCTAATCACAAATAGAAAGAAAATGGAAGAACTCTCGGCCGTTACTATGAATGCTAATTGTTCAGCAGTGCTGTTGAATAAGATACCAGAAAAACTCTCTGATCCAGGAAGTTTCACAATTTCATATTTTCTGGGTAGTCTTAGTTCAATAGAAGCATTGGCAGACTTAGGTGCTAGTATAAATCTAATGTCGTATTCACTATACGCTAAACTAGACCTTGGAGAATTGAAACCAACACGAATAAGTATACAACTAGCAGATAGATCAGTAAAATATCCTAGAGGGATAATGGAGAATATGCTAGTTAAAGTTGGTACTTTAGTATTTTCAGTAGATTTTGTTATTCTG
The DNA here is from genome assembly GCF_046630445.1 of Rutidosis leptorrhynchoides. Lineage (NCBI taxonomy): Eukaryota > Viridiplantae > Streptophyta > Magnoliopsida > Asterales > Asteraceae > Rutidosis > Rutidosis leptorrhynchoides. Next base: position 539,249,648 of record NC_092334.1, read on the forward strand.
GATATGGAAGAAGATTCTCGAGTACCTCTTATATTAGGAAGACCATTCTTAAACACGGCCAAAGCAATAATAGACATGTTTGGTAAGAAACTGACCCTAAGTATAGAGGACGAGAGTGTTACCTTTTCTGTGGATAGAGCATGCAACAACCACAATCTGCAGATGATACATGTTATTATATTCAAACTATAGATTCACATGCAGAATTGTTAGAAGAATTTTCAAAATTACAAGGAACATGATAATGTTCTTTAGGAGAAGGAACTGAACCAATTGATGAAGCTGAAATGTTAGCTACACTTATGGCTAACGGATATGAACCAACAACAGAAGAAATTCAAATGCTAAAAGAAGAAGACAGATATCGATATAAATCATCGATAGAAGAACCACCGACATTAGAGTTAAAGCCACTTCCAAACCATTTGGAATATGATTATTTACATGGTGAATCTGAATTACCTGTAATAATATCGTCTACTCTTACTGAAAATGAAAAATCTCAACTCATTTCTGTGCTAAAAGCTCATAAACCAGCTATTGCATGGAAAATTCATGATATTAAAGGGATAAGTCCTTCGTATTGCACACATAGAATCCTTATGGAAGAAGGTCATAAAACTTATGAGCAACGCCAACGAAGACTAAATCCAAATATGCAAGATGTTGTTTAGAAAGAAATTATTAAACTGCTTGATGCAGGTTTAATTTATCCAATTTCTGATATTCCATGAGTAAGCCCAGTTCAATGCGTACCTAAGAAGGGTGGCATGACTGTCATCACAAATGAGAAAAATGAGCTTATTCCTATTAGGACTGTAATAGGATGGCGTGTTTGTATTGATTATAGAAAATTAAATGACGCCACCAGAAAAGATCACTTTCCCTTACCTTTCATTGATCAAATGTTGAAAAGATTAGCCGGAAACAGTTACTATTGTTTTCTTGACGGTTTCTCCGGATATTTTCAAATTCCAATCGCACCTGAGGACCAAGATAAAACCACATTCACGTGCCCTTATGGTACTTTTGCTTACAAACGCATGCCATTTGGACTTTGCAACGCCCCTGCAACCTTTCAAAGGTGCATGATGGCGATTTTTCACGACATGATAGAAGAATGCATGGAAGTTTTCATGGATGACTTTTCAGTCTTCGGTGATACATTTGAATCATGTCTAGTTAATCTTGAACGAATGCTTATTAGATGCGAACAATCAAATCTAGTACTTAATTGGGAGAAATGTCATTTCATGGTTAAAGAAGGCATCGTTCTTGGTCATAAAATTTCAAAGGAAGGAATTAAAGTGGATAGAGCTAAAGTAGATGTAATTGCTAAACTTCCACATCCCACCAATGTCAGAGAAGTTAGGAGTTTTCTAGGGCATGCCGGTTTTTACCGACGTTTCATAAAAGATTTTTCTAAAATTGCCACTCCTATGAATAAACTCCTAGAAAAGGATGCTCCATTCATCTTTTCAGATGAATGCATCAAATCTTTTAATATTCTTAAAGAGAAACTCACTAATGCGCCGATCATGATAACTCCAAATTGGAATCTACCGTTTGAACTTATGTGCGATGCAAGTGATTTTGCAATGGGAGCCGTTTTAGGACAAAGGATTGAAAAATGATTTCAACCTATATATTATGCTAGTAAGACGTTACAAGTAGCACAAACGATTTACATAACTACTAAAAAAGAACTCCTTGCTATTATCTTTGCTTTTGACAAATTTCGTTCATATCTCGTTCTAGCTAAAACGGTGGTCTATACCGACCATTCTGCTCTTAGATACCTATTTTCGAAACAAGATGCTAAACCAAGATTAATCCGTTGGATCTTACTCTTACAAGAGTTCGATATTGAAATCCGAGATAAAAAAGGGAGCAGAAAATCTCGCCGCCGATCATCTTTCTCGTCTTGAAAATCCTGAATTAGAAGTTCTAAATGAATCGGCAATACAAGACAACTTTCCTGATGAATATCTATTGAAGATAGATTATAATGAAATTCCATGGTTTGCAGACTGTGCAAACTACTTAGTATGTGTATTCCTTGAAAAAGGATTATCGTACCAAAAATGAAAGAAATTCTTTAGTGATATAAAACACTATTTCTGGGAAGATCCACATTTGTTTAAAAGTTGTCCCGATGGAATAATACGCCGATGTGTATTCGGAGATGAAGCTAGTCAAATCTTAAACCATTGTCACACAGGACCAACAGGAGGGCATTATGGGCCTCAGTTCACAGCAAGAAAAGTTTACGATGCTGGATTCTATTGGCCTACAATTTTCAAAGACGCACGCCTTCTTTGCATATCCTGTGATGCTTGTCAAAGGGCCGGAAAAATAAGTCAACGTGATAAAATGCCACAAAATGTTATTCAAGTATGTGAAGTATTTGACATTTGGGTATTGACTTTATGGGTCCATTTCCAAAATCTCATAATAATCTCTACATTCTCGTTGCCATTGATTATGTATCTAAATGGGCGGAAGCACAAGCTCTCCCAACTAACGATGCACGAGTTGTAGTCAACTTTTTAAAAAGTCTTTTTGCAAGTTTGGAACACCGAAAGCTTTAATAAGTGATCGGGGTACTCATTTTTGTAATAATCAACTTGAGAAAGTTCTCAAAAGATATGGAGTAACTCATAAAATCTCCACTGCTTATCATCCATAGACAAGTGGACAAGTTGAAAATACCAACCGAGCATTAAAACATATTCTAGAGAAAACCTTAGGATCAAATCCAAAGGAATGGTCCATGAAATTGGAAGATGCACTCTGGGCTTTTAGAACAGCCTACAAAACTCCAATTGGAACCACACTGTAGCGACCCGACCAAATCATGTTTGACGGCGCCGACTACTTCAGTCCCGTTGCGTGGTCATAAGTCTTTATTATGACGTTTGACCAAAATATGTCGCATTCATTTCATAAGTAAAGGGATGTTTCAAGTTTACAAATGTAGTTCAAAAGATTAGTTACAATACAAAGTTTAACGTACAAATGAAACCTATGCGACACAATTTAAAGTAGTCAAAAGACGCTCTAACTATGCATGCATACTCGACATCCAAGCAAGTATCAAAAAGAGTGTGAAGCATGTATCAAGTAGCTTTCAAGGACCTGAGAAAACATATAGAAAACTGTCAACGAAAACGTTGGTGAAATCATAGGTGTTTTAGTAAACGTTGCATTTGAACCACAAGATTTAATATAATATGATTATCAAAATCATTTGCATTCCAAAGTTGTTATTTGTTTCGCGGGCACCCAATTATCAAACTTAACTGTTTTGCACCCTTTGCGTAGTGTTAGAACATACACTAGACCCAAAAATATATTTCATCCACTAACGGTAGCGAACCGTCCGAATGAGGCTCGTCAAGCCCATGTGATCACATAATATAAGTTCACGTTTACACCCTGCAAGTGTAACTAATGATAATTGAATTGAGGATTTTCGTTCAAACCCGTACGTGGAATGTTCGTTTTCGTACTTGTGTTCAATGTATAAAAGTATGATACGTATATGTTTCTCATCCCATAGTTTAAAGCATCAAAGTTGTTTGAAAGATGGGACTATGATCTCACCTTGAGTGCACGTATGAAAAGTACTTCACAAAGTAACGTGTGCGAAGGATAGTGCTAGTCTTGACCTAAACAAATAGGTCGTATCAATAACGGTAAACACGATAGGTCAAAGATGTTCAATTAGTCCTATGGCTCGTTACGACTCGATTATGTAGCATGTGAAATCAAATTGTCAAGTTTCATGCAAGATACAAGTATAGAAACAAGTTAGTAAGGTTGCATAATCATTTGGTTAAGTTTGACAAAAAGTCAAACTTTGGTCGGTCAAAGTCAACGAAAAAGTCAACACGTTCGGGTCGGGTCCCGAACTATTTTTCTGAGGTTTTTAATCATATATGAGCATGTTAGGACAAGTTACATGTGAATCGGAGATGCGTAGCATAGCAAACATTATTTGAAAATCGACAAAGTTGGACAGATCACTTTGGCGCGCTGCGCGGGTATATGGCGCGCCGCGCCATTACCTGTGCAGAGAATTCTGGCAGTTTTTAAGTTTTATGCACGAACCTAACTTCAACCAATCACCATTTATGACCCGCAAACAACCAAAGCATGTATCTTATATCATCGGAAAGGTATTTTGACAAGGAAAACAACTAAACACATTTCATCCATCACATTTACTTTTACAACAACCAAAATCACATTCAAAGCTCCTCATTAAATGCACTCAAGTTCATAAATGAAATTCGATGATTCGGCAACCAATTTACATGAATGATATGCCGTTTCGAAGGTGATCAAGCATACAATACAACCTAACACTTACAAATAACATTTCATGTCATTCAAAGCATCAAAAGTTCATTTCAAGTTCATCAAACCCTAACCCAAATCCACCAAAACCAATAATCAAGTTTATGAAGTTTTCTAAAACAACCTACACATCAAATTGAAGCTAGTGCTACTAGTAACACATTTAATACTTGCACTTTACCATAACAACAACATTTAAGCAACCAACTTACCAAATCAAACACACCAAAGTTCATATTCAAGCTAGTTACTTCAAATAACGAAATCAAGCATATAAATCATATAATCATGTTAGACTTGAGCCATAGACACTAATTAACAACTTTATAAGTTAAAAACATCAAAAACACAAAATCTAGTGATTTTAGAAAGCTACCCAAACATTTGTTGAAATCGGTATGGAATCGAAGAGGAAGATGAGAGGATTCCGAATATGCAATTTGTTTAGATGGATGCTTGCTCGATTTGATTTAGATGATGATTCTTGAAATTGGAGAATTGAGAGAAAATATGGAAGTAGAAGAATAAAAGGGAAATGAAAAAGAAAAGATGGGGGTGGGGGTTGACTAGTCAAAGGCTAGTCACCTCTTTGGTATTTTGGTGAAAGTAGTCCCTCAAGTTTGTTTGCGGGTGCGTGAAATACCTAGACGAGATATTTTTAAAACACGTATTAACCGGAGATGTTATAAACATATAACGGGATTTAAATAGTTAAACGGAAAAGTAAACGGAAAAAAGCGGGATGTTACACACACCTTTTAAACTCGTTTACGGAAAAGCATGTCATCTTCCAGTAGAAATTGAACACAAAGCATTTTGGGCTTTGAAGACATGTAATCTTGATTTACATGAAGCTGGACGTCTACGGTTAAGCCAACTAAACGAATTAGAAGAATTGAGACATGAAGCATACGAAAATTCATTAAACTATAACGAAAGAATGAAGAAATGGCATGATAAAAGAATCAGAAGTTTAAAAGAATTTAAAGAAGGAGACAGAGTTCTTCTTTTCAATTCATGATTCAAGCTATTTCCTGGAAAATTGAAATCAAGATGGTCTGGACCATTCATAGTCAAAAGAGTTTTCCCATATGGAATAATAGAGTTAATAAATTCAAATGGGATTGAATTTAAAGTTAATGGTCACAGAGTTAAACATTACGTACATGATCCAATGGAAGTTGACAACGAAGTTAATCACAATTTCATCACCACAGCTAACTAAGTGTGGGGAGGTTCGAATCTTTTTAGGGTAATATATATTTCTGTTAGAGTTAGATTTTCTATTTTTGTGTAGTTCTCGAGAATGGAATCCGAATGGTCTTTCCCTAGCAGACCCTAAAGAACTAGTCTTCTCCCCCCATTCTGAATTTTTATTTTTTTAGGTTTTACGAGATGAAGAATTCCTTTGATCTGAACCATGGTCTAGTGCTACACGCTTTGATCACTAAACATAATAATGACACACTCCTGAGTGACCTGGTATCAGTAATAAGAGCCAAATTGGATGGAGTAAGAAAAGAACTCAGAAACGTACATAATAAGTTACTTTTTGGTAAAGGAAAATCAAAATCCGCAGCTAAAAGAAGAGCACGACACCTTGAAAGATGTCACAAATGCGGAAAATAGTCACACGAAGGAAAATGCTCGACGAATCAAACATATTCCAATACCGAGTTCGTTACTTTATGCAGAGAAGGACCGTTCATATGTTTCGAAGAAAAATCGTTGAATGCTCAAGGTTATGCCTATGTAGCTATGGAAAACCAATTAGTCCGACTATCTTATGAGTGAGCTAAAGCAGGTCACTGAGAATTCTATCTTACAGGTAAGTATGTACAGTTTTTATTTTTATTTTATTGCTTTTAACCTTTTGATAATAAACGCTAAATTGTTCGTTATAAAGTATTAAATTGATACTCAATAAAATTAGGTTTTGCGACCAAAATTATTGATATCATACAAAAATTTATTACATCACTGCGAAATTTACCGTTTATTCTTAAGGTATAAATATCTTTAATCAATCAACCCAAAATATTTCAGAAATTCGTCAGGAGTAAAACTAGGTAATATAGCCGAAATTACTTTACCGAAAAGAGGGGCGTATATTTTTGATATTATTTGATTGATTAAAGTGGGATAAAAGACCAAAAAGATTTTTAATTTTTATTTTTACTTTGTTTTTAAAATTAATATATTAATATTAAATTATTATTGTAAACTTTTAAAATCAATATATTTAAGTTTATAAATATTTGAAAATTTTATGTTTTTAATATAAGTTTGTATGTATAAAAACAAAATTATAATATAAATTTGGTATGAATTTTTAAAATTTTAATAATATGAATTTTTAATTTTATGCATTTTAAATTTAAGTTTGGTGTGAATTTAAAAACAAAAATTTACTTTATTTCGTTAAGTTAAAAATATGATTTTTAAAATTCGTCGTGAGTTGAAAACTAGGTCATTGAACCGAAATTGCTCTACCCAGGGGAGGGACGAGAACTTTTATTATCATTATTTTTAACCTTATTTAATTAAAGTATGCCAAAAACATTAAAAAGCCCAAAATCTTTGCTTTTAAAACAACCGCGTTTAAAAATGACAAAATTTTAAAATTTTGTTGAGGGACGGACTAGGACAACGATCCGAAACGCCCTCCTCCTAAAAATAAACAAAATTTTAATTTTTTTTAATTAATTATATGTTTTATTAGTAAAGGTTTCATATAAAAAAAAGTACTGTACCCGAACCCCATGCGATCGCATGGGATTTGGCCTTCAGGACCATGCGATCGCATGGAGCTGAATATTTGGCCAGAAACAAAAGGCAGTCGAGTCTGTTCTTCACACCACCACACACACAAACACCCGAAAATACTCCCAAAACCTCTCAATTTTCATCAAATTTTCACCAAATTCAACCAAATTTCTTGCTACAATCCGCTCTAAACATGAATTTGATATGGAGTTTATCAAGAAGGGTAACAATTTCACCCCTAAATCTCTTTAAATTTAATTTTTAGTGTTCTTGAGCTATAATTTACCTAATTTGATTTTGTTAATTTCTAGTGTAATTAGAGTTAAATTGTTAGTATATTATGCATGTATAACCTAGATTGATGCTATTTAACATGATTTGAAGCCAAAAACTTAAAAAAATTTAGAAATCTAGAGTTTGTGTTCTTGAGCAATTTGGGGCTTTTTGATATAAACAGGTTATGGCCAATTTTTGTCATGAATTATTGCTAAATTAAGTAGTGTAACATGTTTAGGTAGCTAAATGATCCAAACTTTGATCCTAAACATGATTTTTGAAGATTAAAGTAGGCTTTTTAGGTACAAAATTCATGAACTTGATTAATTTGATATAATTGCCATTTGAGACTTGTTTAATTGTTAGTAATGAATGTTTTAGCATGTTATTTGAGTTGAATGCTTATGAACTTTGTATACATTTTCATATATGCTTATTTGAAAAAGTGTAGAATTGTAAAAATTGTGAAAATATGTATAAGTTTAATTTTGATTGAACATGTTAATTTAATTGTTTCAAGTTGTCATTTTGCTAACACTAATGCATATTTGGATGCACAAATTTTGTGTTTAATGTGTTTTGCAGAGACTTACAGATACTGATGGTGCTTCATCATCATCTAGACTACCTGCTCCATAACCTGAACCAGAAATGCAATATGAACCTGAACCGGAACAACAACAGGAACCACAACAACAACCTGATCAACACGTACCTTATTATGATCCGCTACAATTTGTTGATGCCTTCACAGTATTTCCGATGCATCCACCAGTAGAATACCCAACAATTCCTGAACACACGTTGCATCCTAATCTGAGATTCGATAGAAGCTGGAGAGATTACCCATCATATCAAAGTAGCAAATTCAAACTGATACCGAAAAATGTAGAAGTGCCAAGGGTAATCGATTGGGATCCTTTGGAAAGGGTCCAACTTGCTAACTCAGTTAGACAGCATTTGATCCAAAGGTATGGCAGCACTTCTTTTCACGAATGGGAACGTTTATTCACCTTCCGTAGACCTGTATATAAGGAATGGTGTATAGAGCTTAGAGTACTATAGCATTAAATGCAGATGTAGATAGGTTAGACGATAGAAGTTTTCTTAGGTTTATACTTGGCCGTAGGATGTACAGGATGTCCATGCTGGACATGGCCAGGGCATTACAGATTTACACTCCTAGTGAATTGCTACTACCCGATTATATGAATTTGATTTATCGAGGTGAAAGGGTAGATAGGAATTTTGAAGCGAACGCCGTTTGGAGGCATATGTCAAAATATAATGTTTTTACACTGGGAGGAAAACACTCCTACTTACATATTAACAAAGCCGAGCTTCGTATAATTCATAGATTTCTGGCTAACTCGATTACACAGAGAGGTCACAACAAGGAGAAAATGACCTTACATGATTTATTTTACCTAAAGTGTATTCGAGACCCAAGAAGCTTTGTTAATATCCCTTACTGTGTTGGTTTTTATTTGTCTAAGATGGTGGAAGGAATACAGGAAGGGGGAATAATAGGAGGAGGATTTTTTGTTACTCTCATTGGAGAGTATTTAGGTGTAGATAAAGACCAAGGGGGTCCACTTTTGGAATGTAGGGAACAGGTTGAGCCTTTAGGATTGAAGGTCTATCAGGGTGCTAAGGTATTAAAGAGCAGACGCAACCAGCCAGTACCCTATGAAGGTAGTCATCCTTAGGTAGAGAGAGTTTCAGATGAGGAAATGGAGGAAGCGGATGACATTAGGGATGTCATTAGGGAGGCTATGACTGATGTCTACCAGCGTGTAGACGAGGTAGATATGACAAACGGGGAGAGATTTAGTCGGATGGAGCAGTGGCAAGCCCGGAATGATTACGAACATTCCAGGCAACGACAACATGATAGATGGGACTATCATCAGCGTCAGATTATGAGCCGGCTGTCACCTCAGGATCACTACGTACCGACCCGACTCGCTTACTATCCTTCACACCAGCCCGAGATGAGACCACCATATACTCTCTACGACCCTAACCAGGCCTACCAGTACACCTGTCACCAACCATGGAACCCGGACGATGACATGAACTGGAACCCCTATCCAGATTGATATAGTTCCAGTTGGTGATTTCTATGATTTTTATCTTTTTATTATTTATTTATTTATGTTTAAACATATGATATTCTGATACATTAATGTATTGTTTAATATTTTTATTATTTGGTACTAATATTTCATATTTGATTTGAAAGTGGGATTTTAAGTCCCATTTCAAATTACCATGCATGTTTATATTTGTATGTATGTATATTGTCAATTGTACACAACAGGGTAAAACAGCGCATTTTCAAAGACTGACATTAAGTTCAGCAAAAGCTACTAATTTTGACGACAAAACGAAAAAAAAATGTGATGTAACAACAAGACGGAATGAACAAATGATGTGCACCATTTATCATTCAGCAAACAAACGCGAATATGTTTGGAAACTTTGGTAAAATTTAATCATTTTTCTACGCTAATCACCCTCAATAATTTAAATTGTTACTGATTTCTTGCAAATGAGGCATTGCAAGATCTTAAGTGTGGGAAGGGGTTAAATTATTTCAGATTTTTAATTTTAAATTTAAACACTTGGTTACCATTAAAAATACTAGTAATGCAGTAGTTGTATTAGAATCTAGTGCTCTCTGATAATAAAGAACAACCCTAGTCTTATATACTGACTACCCAATTCTAGTAAAATTTTCAAAATTTTCAATTAAATGAATTCAAAATCATGTTTATACATATTTATGAACGATAAAACTAGGTGTTAACACCAAAATTATTGTTACCTCGGAAAGGACATAAATTGAGAAACAACCCAAAATGTTAGAATTCGTTTAAAATGGAATACAGGACAATAAAAAGGCAAAGAAAGGAAAATAAAAGCCAAGTGTGGGAAAAATTTACCAAGTTATTTTGAACATATATCACATATTTTTGTACAAATAAATGAGGATACTTTTGTTTTGGACAAAATTAACCGTTTTACCCAATTTCTTATAATATATTTGAAAGAAAGATGGATCTATACGATGAATCAATTTCATCATTAAAAGGAAGTAAAGTCTTCCGAAAAAGACACGCGCTTCTTGATTTAGGTCAGGAAGTTGTCGTCCAGACCAGCTGTAGGTTGACGAAAAATATAGAAAAGTCATCTCTAAAATCAGCAGGAAATCCACGGACCTCAGCATCAAACAGGGTCGCCAAGTGGTCAGACTTATCATAACCATGAGAGGATCTATCTCGTAAAATGGGGAGGGCGCCGTGCAAATTAGCTTGATAAGACTAATGAATCAGATCCCCAGAAAGGATAATCTCCTTAAAAGATCAAAAATTAGCTTTTAAGCCTGATATTACTCAATCCTAGAGATTGACTTTAAAGATTGAGAATTACAAACTCATGGAATTCGATGATATCTAAACTCGAGCTTGAACGAGAAAATATTTTGATCAAAATTACAAACCGATTTATTTTCTGAAAAAACCCATTTTTAATGCGTTCATTACCATTGAACGTAAAATCCTAGGAATTCACCTGGAATTCATTAGGTCACCTGAACCAAATCGGGTGTCAACCGTAAAAACGGTGGTTGCATAGCATGGTCGAAGACAGGACTTTGTGCCAGATCGAAAAACTATAGGGTGAGCTTTACTATTGCTCCTACCAAGGATAGTAATTGCATCCGACACGTTATAGACCATAATTAAAAGCATGTCAGGGGACATTGCCTTAACAGTTGCTTGTTCAACGCTTTCCTTTACAACCGGACGGTAGTTTACCGAAAGGTAATATACGGAGCAAGTATACTGGACGTGTTGCTTTCCCAATACAAGGTTAGCAAGTGGGTGACACAAAACTGTAAATTTTTAGCTAAAATTTTCAAATATGAAACCCACCAAACCCACAAAAATAATATCACAAATACCGGTGAAGGGTTATTCTGGAAAACTTATCTAGGGTAAAAGCTAGATTTAATTTTTAAAAAAAAGATCAAATGTTTTCATAAAGATCCAATTTCCTAAAGGATCTAAATTTTTATAGTCATGTGGGACTGTAAACCACAACATTACTACCATTGTTCATACCGCCGTATAGAAATCAGTGATGTACAAACTGTGAAAAATAAAGAAGCGATTCTAGTATGTTTTTATTTCAAGACTATATTACTTGAGGACAAGCAACGCTCAAGTGTGGGAATATTTGATAATGTTAAAAACGAACATATATTTCATAGCATTATCCCTCAAGAAAGACAAGCTTTTAGTTGCAATTGTTCTATTTACAAGTGATATTCGTTTAAATAATAAAAGGTGAAGACAAAAGACAGATTCGACGAATTGAAGACGCAAATGACCAAAAAGCTAAAAAGTACAAAGTACAATCAAAGTGGTTCAAATTATTGATGAGAAACGTCTCGAAATTATAAGAGTACAAGACGCAAAACGCAAAGTACAAGATATTAAATTATACGCAAGGACGTTCGAAAATCCGGAACCGGGACCAAAGTCAACTCTCAACGCTTGACGCAACGGACTAAAAATTATAAGTCAACTATGCACAAGAATATAATATAATATTTAAATAATTCTTAAAATTATTTATATATTATATTTATTTATTAAAACGTCGACAAGCAAGAAAACAAAGCAATGTGAGTTGTCCCCGATGGCCATGCGATCGCATGGCCTGGAAGCACGATTCTCATGCGATCGCATGAGCCCAGAATACTGGCCACATCTATAAATTGCAACGAATTCAGCCAGAGTTATATATATATATATCTTTTTCTTTTCTCTTATCCTATGTATCAAATATCACTCCAAATATTAATCTCAATTTGTAATTTTAATTTTAAGTTAGTGATAATAATAAAGTTAGGTTAGTCGAATGTCTTAAGGTTTTGCAAGTTGAAACTCTGTCCGTGTACCACTACGCTATTAATATCCACTGTAAGTTATGTTTAACTTTATTGTTAAATTAATGTCTCGTAGCTAAGTTATTATTATGCTTATTTAAATTGAAGTAATCGTGATGTTGGGCTAAAAATATTAAAATTGGGTAATTGGGCTTTGGACCATAATTGGGGTTTGGATAAAAGAACGACACTTGTGGAAATTAGACTATGGGCTATTAATGGGCTTTATATTAACTAAATGATACCTCGTTAATTTAATATATAGACTTATAATTTGACGTATTTATATATAACCACATACGCTTGACTGTGCACGGTGGGCGGGATATCTATAAATAACAATAATTGTTCATTTTACCGGATACGGAACTGGATTAATAGTTAATAGACTTGTTGAAACAGGGTTGGATTACATTCAAGGGTAATTGGTGTAATTGTTAACAAAGTATTAAAACCTTGGTTTATACGCAGTCGATAACCTGGTGTATTCATTAAACAAAGTATTAAGACCTTGTTACAATTCGAATCCCCAATTAGTTAGAATATTTGACTTCGGGAATAAGAATAATTTGACGAAGACTTTCGCACTTTATGATTATGACTGATGGACTATTATGGATAAATCCGTATGGACATATCAAATAATCCAGGACAAAGGACAATTAACCCATGGGAATAAACTAAAAACAACGCGTCGAACATCATGATTACGGAAGTTTAAATAAGCATAATTCCTTTATTTCATATTTAATTGCACTTTTAATTATCGCACTTTTATTTATTGTCATTGTATTTAATTGCACTTTTAATTATCGTACTTTTATTATTATTGCACTTTTATTTATCGCACTTTTATTTATCGCAATTTCATTATCGTTATTTAATTTACGCTTTAATTTAAGTTATATTTATTTTTAATATTTTACATTAGATTTTAACTGCGACTAAAGTTTTAAAATTGACAAACCAGTCATTAAACGGTAAAAACCCCCTTTTATAATAATAATACTACTTATATATATTTTTGTATTTTTACAATTATAAGTTAAAAATATAGCGTTAAACTTGGCTAAGTTCCCTGTGGAATGAACCGGACTTACTAAAAACTACACTACTGTACGATTAGGTACACTGCCTATAAGTGTTGTAGCAAAGTTTAGGTATATCCATTCTATAAATAAATAAATATGTTGTGTAAAATTGTATCGTATTTAATAGTATTTTGTAGCAAAAATATAACTATTTCCTAGTACGCCTCGCACACATCAACGAGCCGTCGTTTTCCACAATGGTTTAGAAAAACCTGGTGGTTTAGAGGTTCCCAGGTTATTGTTACAATTTAGGAAATACGGACGTTGCCGATACATATAAAGTTCATCGGGGTTGGAATCAGGTTTCTCTATTTTTATACATTTTCCCTTATTATTTTCTTTTGCTATATTAAATTGGGTCGAGGTAATTTCTATAACATCATCGGAATCCTCATCGGGATCCGATTCATCGGAAAATTGGTAATCTTCCCAATATTTTGCTTCCTCGGCGAAAACACCATTGACCATTATTGACTTTGGTCCGTTGGTTGAGGAGTTTCTTTTATTTAATCGATTTACAGTAGGTATCAATATTTCTTCCTCCGAAACCTCTTCTTCTTCTGGTTCCTCCTCTTCCGGTTCCTCTTCTTCCGGTTCCTCCTCTTCCGGTTCTTCCGGTTCCTCTTCGGGAATTTATGAATCTTCTCAAAGTATATTCAACTCTTCATTATTATTAGGTGAGTCGATGGAATTTGTACTAGTGGTAGACATCTATCACACAATATCAAACACATTAAGAGGTTAATACATATCACATAATATTTACATGTTAATAATATATAGTTTCCAACAAAAGTGTTAATCAATCGTTTTTAAAGAAAACACGGTCGAAGTTCAGACTCACTAATGTATCCTAACAAACTCGATAAGACACACTAAAGCAAATTTCTGGTTCTCTAAGACCAACGCTCTAATACCAACTGAAATGTCCCGTTCATATTGATTATAAACGTTCCATATTAATTGATTTCGTTGCGAGGTTTTGACCTCTATATGAGACGTTTTTCAAAGACTGCATTCGTTTTTAAAAAACAAACCATAACTTTTATTTTATCGACAAGGTTAAAAGGACACCACCTAGATTATCAGAAATGATAATCTAAAATATCACACTTACACACTACCAATACATATTGGTTTACAATATTAATATGTTACAACAAAGTAAATTTCGAATGCAGTTTTAAACAATATTATACAAGCATGCTGACTCCAAATCTTATCCATCTATTAGCATGCAACAGCGGAAGCTCTTTAATAATCACCTAAGAATAAACATGCTTTAAACGTCAACAAAAATGTTGGTGAGTTATAGGTTTAACCTACATATTTATCAAATCGTAATAATAGACCACAAGATTTCATATTTCAATATACATCCCATACATAGAGATAAAAATCATTCATATGGTGAACACCTGGTAACCGACATTAACAAGATGCATATAAGAATATCCCCATCATTCCGGGACATCCATCGGACATGATATAAAACTCGAAGTACTAAAGCATCCGGTACTTTGGATGGGGTTTGTTAGGCCCCAATAGATCTATCTTTAGGATTCGCGTCAATTAGGCGGGCACTAATTCTCAAAATTAGTAATGTTCCCTAATTCTTAGGCTACCAAGTAAAAAGGGGCATATTCAGCTTCGATCATTCAACCATAGAAAGTAGTTTCATGTACTTGTGTCTATTTTGTAAAAAATTTATAAAGCTGCATGTATTCTTATCCCAAAAATATTAGATTTTAAAAGTGGGACTATAACTCACTTTCACAGATTTTTACTTCGTCGGGAAGTAAGACTTGGCCACTGGTTGATTCACGAACCTATAACAAATATGTACATATATATCAAAATATGTTCAAAATATAATTACAATATTTTTAATACATTTTGATGTTTTAAGTTTATTAAGTCAGCTGTCCTCGTTAGTAACCTACAACTAGTTGTCCAAAGTTAGATGTACATAAATAAATTGATATATATATTATCTTGAATCAATCCACGACCCAGTGTATACACGTCTCAGGCTAGATCACAACTCAAAGTATATATATTTTTTGAATCAACCTCAACTCTGTATAGCTAACTCCAACATTACTGCATATAGAGTGTCTATGGTTGTTCCAAATAATATATATACATGGGTCGATATGATATGTCAAAACATTTGCATACGTGTCTATGGTATCCCAAGATTAAATAATATATTAGAATACATGTATAATACAATATAAGTTAGCTAGGATATGATTTGTATAGAATTGTTACAATATTTCCCGTAGCTACAACAATCAAAAAAATATCCAATCTTGTTTTACCCATAACTTCTTTTTTTTTTAAATCCGTTTTGAGTGAATCAAATTGCTATGGTTTCATACTGAACTCTATTTTATGAATCTAAACAGAAAAAGTATAGGTTTATAGTCGAAAATATATGTTACAAGTCATTTTTGTAAGAGGTAGTCATTTTAGTCGAAAGAACGACGTCTTGATGACCATTTTGAAAAACATACTTCCACTTTGAGTTTAACCATAATTTTTGGATATAGTTTCATGTTCATAAGAAAAATCATTTTTCCAGAAGAACAACTTTTAAATCAAAGTGTATCATAGTTTTTAATTATCAAACCCAAAACAGCCCGCGGTGTTACTACGACGGCGTATGTCCGATTTTACGGTGTTTTTCGTGTTTCCAGGTTTTAAATCATTAAGTTAGCATATCATATAGATATAGAACATATGTTTATTTGATTTTAAAATTCAAGTTAGAAGGATTAACCTTTGTTTGCGAACAAGTTTAGAATTAACTAAACTATGTTCTCGTGATTTCAAGTTTAAACCTTCGAATAAGGTAGTTTTATATATATGAATCGAATGATGTTATGAACATCATTACTACCTCAGGTTTTGTGGATAAACCTACTAGAAATGAGAAAAATAGATCTAGCCTCAAAGGATCCTTGGATGGCTTGAAAGTTCTTGAAGCAGAATCATGACACGAAAACAAGTTCAAGTAAGATTTCCACTTGAAATAAGATTGTTATAGTTATAGAAATTGAATCAAAGTTTGAATATGAGTATTACCTTGTATTAGAAAGATATCTTACTATAAATAAGAAAGATTTCTTGAGATTGGATGATCACTTTACAAGATTGGAAGTAAGCTAGCAAACTTGGAAGTATTCTTGATTTTATGAAACTAGAACTTATAGAATTTATGAAGAACACTTAGAACTTGAAGATAGAACTTGAGAGAGATCAATTAGATGAAGAAAATTGAAGAATGAAAGTGTTTGTAGGTGTTTTTGGTCGTTGGTATGTAGAGACCCGTCCTAATTCATCCGGACGAAGTCCATATCGATTATAAACGATTCACAACAGTTGATTACATCGCTAGGTACATGAACTCTATATGATACATTTTACAAACATTGCATTCATTTTTGAAAAGACAATCTTTCATTACATTGAAAGTTGACGGCATGCATACCATATCATAATATATCCAACTAAAATTGACTTAATAATAATCTTGATGAACTCAACGACTCGAATGCAACGTCTTTTGAAATATGTCATGAATGACTCCAAGTAATATCTCTAATATGAGCAAATGCACAGCGGAAGATTTCTTTCGTACCTGAGAATAAACATGCTTTCAAGTGTCAACTAAAAGATTTGTGAGTTCATTAGTTTAACATAAATAATCATTTCCATCATTTTAATAGACCACAAGATTTTCATTTCTCATAAATATACGTCTCATGCATAGAGACAAACATAATCATATGGATTGAACACCTGGTAACTGACGTTAACTTAATGCATAGAATATCCCCAAAACAGAACCTCTCGTCTGTATAATAATCTCGAAGTACTAAAGCATTCATACCCCGAATGGCACTTGTCAAGGTCCATAGATCTATCTTTAGGATTCGCGTCAATCAGGGGCCATTTCCCTAAATTCTTAGGTTACCAGACTTGAAGGGCGATATTCGGTTAATAATCCAACCATAGAATGTAATTTTAAGTACTTGTGTCTATTTCGTAAAACATTTATAAAAGCAGCGCATGTATTCTCAGTCCCAAAAATATATATATCGCAAAAGCATTTAAAAAGGGAGCAAATGAAACTCACCTAATATATTTTGTAGTAAAAATACATATGACTATATTAAACAACTGAACAATGCAGGGTTGGCCTCGGATTCACGAACCTATATCATTTGTATATATATTAAAATGTATACTTGTAATTGAACAAGTTTATATATTATATCGTAAATTTTATATCCTATATATATTTAAAATAGTTAATATTTATATAGTTCTATATATATATATATATACATATGGTTAATATTATATTAAAAATAAATAATTTGTTATATGTAAATATTTATGTAAACAATGTTATTAGGTTTAATATATAATGTATATGTAATATTAATATAGTAATAGATATGTAATAAATATATTTTTATATACAAATATTTACTTGTTAAAATGATAGTTTAGAAAATAATAATTTACTAATAATAATAATAATAATAATAATAATAATAATAATAATAATAATAATAATAATAATAAAATGCTAATGATGATAAAAATGATATTAATACTAATGTTAAAAAAAAAATTTGTATTGTTTTTAAAATAATAATAATAATATTAAGTAATTTTATTTTTATAATAAAATCAATAATATTGATACTAATACCTAATACTAATACTAAGTAATAACAATACTAATTATGATAATAATGATAAAAATAATAATTTTACTAATAATGTTAGTCTTAATGAAATGACAATTTTAGTTAATAATAATGATAATGATAATAATAATAATAATAATAAGAATAAAAAAATAAAAAGAAAGCTACCTCCTAAGCCCTTCATAAAAAGAACTGCCCCGAGCAGAGCTCGAACCCGCGACCTCTCGCTTAACCATCATATACCCAAACCACTCCTCTACTACTTACTTAACTGATTTAATCTCATCCTAAATCTAATTAACCCTTATTTTTCTATTTCACTTTCTTCTTCCTCATCTTCATCTCAATCATCATTTATATCATCATAGAACCTCAAATATACGTATTTTCATCACAGTTCATTACCTTCGTTGTACAAAGAAACAGATACGAGTAACAGCAACACAACAGAATCTTCATCGTACCCTATTCCTTATCTTCTTCATTCTTCATCAACATCGTTACCATCAATAATATGAAATTTCTATCATCATCATAACTATTCGTCAACTTATCATTCATCATAAGTTTTATTATAACATCATCATAAACTTAATCTAATTCTAATCCAAACATCCTCGTTACTAATTCTTACATAAAATCACGATACTTATCATCTAATCTTATCAATAAACACGATCACTTCACCATCACCATAATCATGATATCAACATCAACGATCTTATGGTACGTATCCCTTGCTATCACAGTCCCGTAAATCTTGTACCATAATATCATTTTTTTTAATAATAAACAATAACCACTTGATCACAATTATGCGTGATTATAAAACAATAATGGACATCGACTTTTTTTCTTTCTTTTATTGTGTGGCCCATTTCGTCAACCATGTTGTGCCAATGATAGACCCACTAGCTTGATTATAATACACCTTTAATTGGAATCCTAGAACCAATTGTCACAATTGTTGGTCACAAATGATTTCCTAGTCCCCACTTGATTATTCATTATCCCTATTTATATATACTTACTTAACAAAGTTTGTCAAACTTAGAATTCTATCTTGTTTGCTTCTTTAAACAGCTCAACCGAAAAAAATAGAAGGCTGCAGTGGTTCGTAGATATGTTGCTTGTTCACGGTTCGAAACAGAAAACATAAGACAGCATCGACTAGCAAAAAACAAATGAGGTGGGTTTCGTGATTTTGTCGTGTGATCAGTTAACGAAGAAGAAAGAAAGAAAAGAAATATATGAGGTGGTGATTCTTTGAGAGCTTAGTCGATCAACAATATATAGCAGTTAAAAGTGATTATGGTAACGGATTCACTTGAAGAAGAATTAAGGTTCGGTGGTGGATTTTGATATGATGAGTTTTGGTTTTTGTTGTTCACGAAGAGAGAAACAAGGAAATAGCGTAGTTGTGGTGCTCGAGAGTGATTTGTGGTGGCGAAGTAGTTTTAGATTGATTGCTAAACTCATTAGCTGTAAAAGGTATTATGAATATGTTAGTTGATAATATAAGGTCAATTGGTTCCCTTTAACTACTGGAATTGATCAGATTAAATAATATTTGAGTGTCAGGTTTACCCACTCATGTACGAAAAGGAAGAAAAAATATAAAAGAATATAAAAGTTGATATCAACCCCTAACTGATTTTGGATACAAGTGTTTTTGATTTCGAATATTACTACAGGATTGGGGACAAGAAACAAATTGGAGTACAGTTGGATTGACAAATTTTGATTCCCTAATTGTACACAAGATTTTATATATATATTAGAAATTGATAATTAATTAAAATTTTTAATAATATTAATAATATATTTAATAATAATAAATATAATATTACCAAATAATACTAAAATTTGATATTAATAATATTATTAAAGATAAATGTAATAAATTGTATTATTTTCTAATAATTATAATAATGATATTAATATTAACATTAATAATAATAATGAATATAACAATTATATTCTAACTATTAATAATTCTAATAATACTAATATTGATAATAATGAAAGTGATATTAATAATATTAATGTTACTACAACAACTATATTTTCATCCTGCCATTTAATATATTAATATTACATGTTATAATATTTATAGTTATATCATATATTTTATATTTTCGTACATACCGAATCTTTATTATTTATATCTTCTAATATATTACAATATCCATATAGTCAATAATCATATATAGAATTCATATATATTTATATATATATAAAATTATGTTTTTAAATATCAAGTTTTAAATTATCTTAAGTTATCTGTCATAATACTAAATCACATAATAATTTAATTGATAATGTATAATTATTTACATATATACTTATTTATATATACATCTTTATTTACAACAGTTGTTCGTGAATCGTCGGTAATGGTCGAATGGTAATTGAATACATGAACATAGTTTCAAAGTTTTTGAGACTCAACATTATAGACTTTGCTTATCGTGTCAGAATTATAGTAAGATTAAGTTTAAATTTGGTCGGAAATTCCCGGGTCATCACATGGTATATGGATTAGATATAAAGGATGTGTAATTTTGTTTACATGTAAATAAGTCATGAATGATTACTAATATTTTTGTAATTTTATGAGATATTTCATGCTAGTTGCCAAATGATGGTTCCCACATGTGTTAGGTGACTCACATGGGCTGCTAAGAGCTGATCATTGGAGTGTATATACCAATAGTACATACATCTAAAAGCTGTGTATTGTACGAGTACGAATACGGGTGCATACGAGTAGAATTGTTGATGAAACTGAACGAGGATGTAATTGTAAGCATTTTTGTTAAGTAGAAGTATTTTGATAAGTGTCTTGAAGTCTTTCAAAAGTGTATGAATACATATTAAAACACTACATGTATATACATTTTAACTGAGTCGTTAAGTCATCGTTAGTCGTTACATGTAAATGTTGTTTTGAAACCTTTAGGTTAACGATCTTGTTAAATGTTGTTAACCCATTGTTTATTATATCTAAAGAGATGTTAAATTATTACATTATCATGATATTATGATATATTAATATATCTTAGTATGATACATATACAGTTAAATATTGTTACAACGATAATCGTTACATATATGTCTCGTTTCGAAATCATTAAGTTAGTAGTCTTGTTTTTACATATGTAGTTCATTGTTAATACACTTAATGACATGTTTACTTATCATTTATCATGATTAAACATAGTGTATCAATATCTTAATACGATTCATATGTATTTAGTAAGACGTTTTTATAACGATAATCGTTATATATATCGTTTCGAGTTTCTTAATTCAATAAACCCAATTTTATGTATATAACTCATTGTTAAAATACCTAATGAGATACTTACTTATCATAATATCATGTTAACTATATATATAATAATATATATGTCATCATATAGTTTTTACAAGTTTTAACGTTCGTGAATCACCGGTCAACTTGGGTGGTCAATTGTCTATATGAAACCTATTTCAATTAATCAAGTCTTAACAATTTTGATTGCTTAACATGTTGGAAACACTTAATCATGTAAAATAACAATTTCATTTAATATATATAAACATGGAAAATTTCGGGTCACTACATTTGTCGACTGCTTGAGTCTACGACTGCTTGAATCTGGGGGAATGTAAATGTCCTTAAAAAAGTTGGCGAAGATGACTGGTTCCTTTATGGTTTGATTCTACATTTGGTTCTGATGTGTTGCGGCTGGTTTGGTTCTTTCATTCCACTTTTACCGTCGCCGGGTCTTTAGTGGGCTTGATGTTGTTGTCAGCGTTGTAGACTTTGTTGATTTCGGTAAATAGGTCTCGAGTTAGATATTTTGGGGTTGCCCGGTTAGTGTATGTGTTTGTATTAAGCTTAGGTAAGGTGGTGGTTGTTGTTGTTTGGCATTTCAATTGTAATCCATATAGTGCTCACTTTGTATTTAATGTTGTCGTTCAGTGTGTTTAGAACGAATAGAATGCGTGTCATGAAATTTTGGTAGTGTGTGGCCAAGTCCCAGTTACAGATCGTTATGATGTGTTTAATGTAGTTTAACCGGAACCTCTGTTCTATTATATACATACATATTAAGACGACTTGTATCAGTAGGGTGGCCACGCCGTGGGGGGTGAGGTGGCATCCGGCCACGTGGTGGGGAGGGCCGTATCGGGGCGTGGGAGAGGGGCGGTAGATGAAAGGACCCGTTCATATACATTATAAACGATTCACAATAGTTGATTACATTGCGAGGTATTTGACCTTTATATGATACATTTTACAAACATTGCATTCGTTTTTAAAAGACAATCTTTCTTTACATCGAAAATTGACAGACATGCATACCATTTCATAATATCCACTATCCAACTATAAATTGATTTAATAATAATCTTTGATGAACTCAATGACTCGAATGCAACGTTCTTCAAAATATGCTATGAAAGACTCCAAGTAATATCTTTAAAATGAGCAAATGCACAGCGGAAGATTTCTTTAACACCTGAGAATAAACATGCTTTAAAGTGTCAACCAAAAGGTTGGTGAGTTCATTAGTTTATCATAATCATTTATTTCCATCATTTTAATAGACCACGAGAATTTCATTTCCAGTTCTCATAAATATACGTCCCATGCATAGAGACAGAAATAATCATTCATATGGTGAACACCTGGTAACCGACATTAACTAGATACATATAAGAATATCCCCTATCATTCCGGGATCCTCCTTCGGACATGATATAAATTTCGAAGTACTAAAGCATCCGGTACTTTGGATGGGGTTTGTTAGGCCCAATAGATCTATCTTTAGGATTCGCGTCAATTAGGGTGTATGTTCCCTAATTCTTAGATTACCAGACTTTAATAAAAAGGGGCATATTCGATTTCGATAATTCAACCATGGAATGTAGTTTCAATTACTTGTGTCTATTTCGTCAAACATTTATAAAAGCGCATGTATTCTCAGTCCCAAAAATATAAAGGGTAAAAAGGCAAATGAAACTCACCATACTGTATTTCGTAGTAAAAATACATATAACGTCATTGAACAAGTGCAAGGTTGGCCTCGGATTCACGAACCTAAATTAATTATATATATTAAGTAATAAAATTTATAGGGTTCATTTAATATCATAAAGATAATATGATAGGTATTATTAAAGTAAGTTATTACACGTAGTAAAATATGTTTGTATCACATATTTATTTGATAAAATAATATTTATAATGATAGTAAGTAAAAGTTGTATTATTTTGTAATAATAATTATTATTATAAAAATATCAATATTTATAATTACTAAGATAACATTATGATAAAACGATAATTCTAATTATGATAACTTTAATATTTACGATAATTTTTAATATTATCTTTAAAATAATAATAATAATGATATTTTATAGTAACAATGACATTTCTATTAAAATGATAATTTTTGTTAAAATGATAGTTTTAATACTAACGATACTTTTAATAATAATAGTAATGATAAAAATAATAAGAACGATAATTTTATCTAAACCAATATCTTATAATATTTTAATTTCATCATGATACTCTTACCCATTATTTCCTAATCGTTTCGTTTAATAGCTTTTAATCGTCTTTTATATCGTGTTCATAATAATGATAATAATAGTAATCAAAATAATTAGGTGTTACAAATATTTGTTTTAATTACACTAATATTAATATTAATAATGATAGTTACTATAACATTATTAACGATAATACTAATAATTATCTTAATGATAATATAGTAATAATAATAATAATAACAATAACAATAACCATTTTTAAATAATGATATATATATATATATATTAATAATGATAATAATAATAATAATAATACCAATAATAATAATAATAATAATTGGATAATAATAATAATACTAATTATAAATTTAACGATAATAACGATAGTAATAATAAAAAAAAATATAACAATTTTTAATGATAAATCCCTTTTATTGATAAAGATAATAATAATGATAATAATAAGATAAAACTAGAACGACAATAAAAACGACGATAATAATAATCATTTTTAATAAAAATATCGAAAATTCAATTGATTATAACTTCTAATCCGTTCATCGAAACCATTCGATATCTAAAGGAAAAGTTCTTAATTTTTCGCTAGCTTTTCAAGGACATGCATATCTTATACCTTATCTCAACTGCAAGTGTAACTAATTCAAGATTCAACCTAACCTGTCTAAGGGCAATATCAAAAGTACAAGCACGCATAATCCTAAATACTCGAGCACTAGTCAGGGATACACTATTAGTATGTAAAAGTTAAATTATGAGTACTCACGTATCAATATTGAGATTCAATATTGCAGGAAAGGTACGTAGACGCAACGAAAATGATAAACACTATATTGAGCTCACAAGCATACCCATGAACCATACTCAATCACCTCCATAGCTATAACCCATAATTTCCTTAATCCTATCCCACTCGAAAAACAATTTCGAAATCACTCGGACAGCACTCCGTGGTAATATTTTATGTATACTAATAATATCTTGAAATAATACGGAGTAAATATATATATGTAAATCGATTGAGAGAGTTTAGAGAAAAATATTTTCAAGTTTCTATGAAATAATGAAACCTATTGAATTTTATTTATAATAGATTTTTGAATTATTAAAGTGAATTATTAAAGTATGAATTATTAAAGTGAATTATTAAAGTATGAATTATTAAAGTGAATTATTAAAGTATGAATTATTAAAGTGAATTATTAAAGTTAAAGTAAAGTAAAAATAAAGTAAAGTTAAAGTTTAAGTATAGTAAAAGTATAAAACTATGTACGTATAATAGGCGTATAAATATATATAATATTAATTTAAATCGTTATATATATTTAATAAAATAAAATATAAATATCGTTATCTTTATCATACTAGTTAAGTAATGAGTTGTCAAAAGTGGTTCTAGATATTTATAAAAGTTATATACGTTTTAATAATAAAGTTCTTTTTAAACTGAAAACGTTTTTTGTACGTTTGAAACTAAATAGATCAATCGAGTCTTTATGAGATTCAATCTTCCACTATCCTTTGTCTAGTTCTCAATGATTGACAATTTGTTCTTATTTAAAAATCACTTTACCATTTTCCGAATATTGTTAAAATGGAAAGATTTCTCAAATCAACGTGGGCCTTTCAATAGAGACTTGTAATCATAATTCAATATATCTGATAATTCAATCATTTGATCTTATCTTATAATTCCATTGATAAACATTTTGAAACAGATACAATCATATAAAGTATTTAATCTAATATTTTGTTTACGTTTCAAGTTATAATATATATACACATATACATATATAATCATATTCGTTTAATGGTTCGTGAATCGTTGGAACTTGGTCGAGGTTGAATGAATGTATGAACATTGTTTAAAATTCTTGAAATTTAACTTAACAAATATTGCTTATCGTGTCGGAAACATATAAAGATTAAATTTTAAATTTGGTTGAAAATTTCCGGGTTGTCACAGCAGAGGTGGTGTGGCGGTGGTGCGTGGGTGGGAGACGGAGGTGGTAACGGGAGTGGGGATTTTTGATTGGTACACTTGTCAAATTTTTAATAAATGGGGAATATATCCGTTAGTATTTTCGGGGTTTAATAAAAAAAAATTAATCCAATATTATTTATCCTATATATACACACATCCATTTTACTCATTCTATATACATTTCTTTCCTCCAATAATACTTTTCCTTTCTTATTTACAAACACTATAAAATTTCATAATGGATAAAACATTCAAAATGCTCGAATTTATTATTGATGACGATTCGGATGATGAAAAAATATATAATTTTGTTAGTAGTTTGGCGGACGAAGATGTCGAGGGAGAAGCTTCAAGTTCACGAGTCCCTCGCCCCCGTACCTATATTCCAAGGGACCGTGAAGATGCGGCAGTGAGGTTATACAACGATTATTTTTCTGAAACTCCAAATTATACGGAAAAGAACTTTAGACGACGTTATCGAATGAGTCGTGAATTATTTCTCCGTATCATCGAAGGTATATCAAACTTTAATAGTAGCGATATTCCCGATTATTTTATGTTTTTTAGGGAACGTCCCGATGCTACTGGTCATCAAAGTTTGACGATACTTCAAAAATGCACGGCGGCCATACGTCAAATGGCGTATGGAACTACACCTGATTTACATGACGAATACATAAAAATTGGTGAGAAAACAGCTGCTTTATGTTTAGATAATTTTTGTAGATGCGTGTTTCATTTGTTTGCTAGACAGTACTTGAGAAAACCAACAGCCAAAGATATTGCTCGGCTTTATAGTTTTCATGCCCAAAAACATGGTTTACCGGGTATGCGTGGCAAGGTCAATATACTAGAGGAGATAAAAAAAAAAAGGCCCGTCCATTATGCTAGAAGCAGTCGCCTCGCAAGATTTGTGGATATGGCATGCATTCTTTGGTATGGCAGGTGCGAACAACGACATTAACGTTTTAAATTATTCACCATTGTTCAACACTATTAAAAATGGAACTGCTCCACCTTCACCATTCGATGTTAACGGGCATCACTACGAAAGAGGTTATTACCTAGGTGATGGTATATACCCCGATTGGGCAATGTTGGTCAAAGCTCCCCATTCTCCAACTGACGAACCTCGAAAAAAATTTAAAAGGTTTCAAGAAAGTGCGAGAAAAGATATTGAGCGTGCATTTGGAGTATTACAGGGTAGATTTCAAATGTTAAAAACTCTGGCGAGATCTATGGACTTCGACAAAATAAGAAGACATATGTATGCGTGTATCGTATTACATAACATGATTCAAGAAAATAACGGGTTTGTTATTGGGAAGAAAGAAGAAAGAATGATACAACGGAACCCACCACGTCGGTTACACAGGGATTTGAGGGATCGAGATGCAATGGTTAAGGAAATAAGAGATAAGCAAGTTCACAAACAGTTAGAGGCAGATTTAGCCGAGCTCGTTTGGAACTTATCACCTTACTTTCGTACCGCTAATATTATTGAGTAATTTGTTATGTATTTCTAGTTACGGTTAAGATTTTTAAATTATGTAATTTTTAATTTCGGTAATTTAAATTAATGTTCTTCATGTTTACTTATTGAGTAATGTAATATTATTTTTAAACATCACTTTTATTCAACACACAAACCGTTACATTTTTTAAACAAGAACTAAATTAAACTGAAATACAACATAAGATCTTAAAACAAATTTTGTCGTACTCTGAAATACAACACAAATTTTGATGAATTCAGTAGAGTTCATCAAAAAAACGACCATCTGTGTCGTACTCTGGAGCCACCGGTTCTTCTTTTTCTTCTTCGTTTGCTTCATCGATGTAACGCCAACCCAACGTTTCTTCATCTTCAAGAACCACATACAGAGTAATGCGGTTACCACGATCTTCAATCGTATCTTTTATCCCGTACCATTGATCGTAGGTACGGAGATAGCTTGCCTCCATCTCATCATCATAATCGTCTTCAAAAAACAACACATCTGTGTATTCACACGGTACATTTGCCTTCAGAAAGGCTAGCAGATCGTCTAAACCAACGTCACGGATATCGATTCCTTCGAATGAAATTTTTTTGCCACACTTGTAGACCTTCATATGATTACGGAAATCGCCCCCGTAATGAACATCGTATGCAACAATCATTGGGGGAATTGTTTTCATTTTGACTGATTGGAAGTGTTTTGATTTTGAGTTGAGAAGTGAAGTGTGTGAAATGAGTTGGGTATGTGGGTGTATTTATAGGTGAAAAGTATCCGTTTTTGGAAAAAAAAAAAAAAAAAAAAAAAACGGTCGGATTTTATAGTCGTTTATTTTTGAATTTTAAAAATTAAATTTAAAAATATTAATACTAAATTCAAAAAAGCAATAAATAAAACAGAAAAATTAAAAATAAAATGCCACATCAGCTTTCCACTAACCCACACCACAAACCCACACCTCAAACCCACACCACCACTACTTCACTCAAACCACTCACACGTCCTAGCCATCAAAAAGCAACTCACGCCTTCAACCCACGCCCCCTACCGTTACGAATGGTCTAATTAATATTTTTGTCAAAAGAAAAATCAAATCAAATTTTCAGTAATAAAAAAGCATTATTCAAATTTTGATGATTTTTTAATTTGAGAGACAATATTTTTAAAACAAATAAAAATAAAAACAAAATTAAAAAATAGCACGGTGGTTCATTCTTTTTGGACTGAGGGAGTTGTGTTTAAAGACAGAATTATGTTTAATCTCAATGTTAATCTACTCTTTATAGAAAGTCCCTAATCTGAATCTCAATCGAACAAAACCCTTCCCAATTTCTCTTCATTCTAACCCAAACTATACCCCCAATTTCACAATCCCTAATTGAATTAGGGTTAGGGTTTTTATTTATCATAAAAAAATGGCATCTGAAGAAACTAATTTAGCACTATCACACCACCACCAGCTTCTACTTCAAAACACCTCGAATTCAAGCTTGCGGTCCAACCCTCCCGGGTCCGGACCCGATCGTCCTGCTGTAGGCACTACCCGTGAGTTGACTGCATTTATTGACCATCAACACCGGTTTTTTAAACCGCAAAATGCAAATGAGCTCCGGTCAAGTATCTACAATTCCGGTCCGGTTCACCAGAATTGGAATAGTGGCAATGGAAATGATTCGGGTCCTTGTTCGGGTTCAATGAGTGCAGATGGATCGGATGGTAATTTGTGATTAATAATTAAATTAGTTGCATTTCCTTATTTATTTGCCCTGTATGATTCAATTATAGCAAGTCTGATATTATGAAATAAGAATTATATTTTTTATTAGTTATTATTCTTCTGCTTTCTCTTATTAGGTATTGTGTATGGGTTTAATTTTAATTTATTTTTGTGGGTGAATTAGGAAATGATATAAATGATGCAAGACCTAGTTCAAGTGAAAATCATGTGCAAGAATTGAGCCAGTACCCGAATGCTTTAGCACTTGTGGATCGTAATGGCGATTTGTACTATTCATCTCAATATCTTCATGGTACGGAGGGTTCCGGATTGGGGGCTAAAGATCCGACGGTTGAAAATAGTTGTGGATTTAGTGGAAGAAAGGATGGTTCTTATTCAGGTGAACCCGGGGATTCGCTGAGAAAAATACTCTCAGATCCTATAACGTGAGCTTTTACAAATTCATTGTTATATGATTTTAATTTATTAAACAAAGAATTTAAATTTTATTTTATATTTTTTGTGTTTATGTAGAGGAACACTTATGGATGATGCTATGATATTACCGTGTGGTCATTCTTTTGGTAGTGGTGGACTGCAGCATGTTTTAAAAATGGTAAGTTTTGATCATTTGTATTTAATACAAACATCGCATATTGTATGTTTCATTGGTCTTTTTAAGCATTCGCCTATTTTGTGTACACTCATATTTATTATGCTAATGTTACTTGTGGCGGTGGGTTATTAATTATGTGCCGATTTTATTTTCCATTCGCCCATATTTCAGAAGGCGTGTTATACTTGTTCACGCCCCACGATGGAAAGCTCTGTGGCTTCAAATCTATGTAAGAATTTTGTTAGCCTTGGTTTATGGTGAACACTCACAATTTACATTTGTTGCTTAATTATTACTCCGTATTATTTAAATAAATTTGTACAAGTATATATGTATATAGTTGCTATTTAAAAGAACCATACTTACCTGTAATTCGACAGAAGTGAACTGTTAGCTTAACCCCTCTAAAATATTTATCATACCATCTTATATTTAACCAAAGCAACAGTTAACATAATAAGACACTGAATTACCTGTAGATTGTTGGCTTTTACTTTAAGTGGCAAAATGGGTGGTATGACTTGTTTAATAACAGGTTTTAATGGTTTGGGTCTGAACAAGTAATTTATTATACTGGCCAAACGGTTCAGGTTTACCCAGATTTTTTTTTTTTTTTACCTTTTATCTTGATTTCTGTAGAAGTAATAATGATTTTAAGTAAGTTTACAAAACATATAGTATTAAGAAACTAATATAATTTTCTTGATTAAAGAGATCTAAAAAGCTCTAAGCATCTAATTACACTTTGTGTATTTTTTGACCTGTTGTTGACAAGCTATATATATAACATTTTGGTCAATCTGTGTAGCTCTGCGATCTGCTGTTTTGGCATTTCGTAGGGAGGATGAGTTGCAGGGTCAGCATGCATCTAAAAGAAGAAGAGAGAGATTAGATCAGGTTTGTTTCTTTAACAAGTTAATCTAGAACAGAATATCTTTATATTTAATCCTGGTTCGGCTGGTTTTAAAGTCTTAATTGTATAAAAATTAATTATGTTGAATGGATTGCAAACATTCTATTTCTACAACAATAGTCAAAATCTTCGACTTAAATGATTTAAGAGGTTCACGAAAAAGGGACTTTAGGCGACTTTCAATTCCTTCAACGCATTTGACCCGTTTGAGTTTAAGACAATCAAAAAGGGAGTAAAGTTTTCAATTTGACTTGTTTGAGTTAAACACAATCAAAATCGACCCATTCATAAGTAAATGGGCCCACATTCACTGTTTGCATATTATATTACAAGAGTCATCTCAATGAATGCAGGACAAAAGTAATTACAATGATCTGATGTTCATGAATACATCAAGAGGCAGAGGCCTTCAATCTCCATTATCTCAGGGTGATCGCGTTATTATCAAGGTTTGTGTTAAACATACATTATGAAATTCTCAAATCTTTTTGCTTGCTTGTAAGTTGTAAAACTAAAACACAGTGAAACAGGGCAACAAGAGGATCCCAGAGCGATTTGTTGGTTGTGAGGCTGTTGTCACAGCTCAGTGTTCAAATGGATGGTCAGTCTAATTTTTCTTGATCTCTTCATCTTAATCATCGGTTTATGTTTGGGTCATGTAGTAACAAAATAATTAGAATTTTTTGACATCCGTCAAGTATTATTTATCAAAGATGTCAAATACATGCAAGGTTTTAAAAGTCGCGAACCGTACGAGTCAATCGGGACCTTGGGGGACGAGTTGGGGACAAGATGGGGACGGGCCGTGCATTGACCAACATTGACTTTTAGTAAATATATAGGATATATATATATATATATATATATATATATATATATATATATATATATATATATATATATATATATATATATATATATATATATATATATATATATATATATATAGGATATGATCATATCAAAACATAAATATTTCAAACATAGATATAGGGTACATAATCTAATTTCTAAAAATATTAAACTTTTGACACAACTTTGACCACTTTTGGCTCAGACCCGACTCGGACCGACTTTGCCCGCCTTTGACCCGACTTTCTAGCGTTGACTGCGTTTTTTGGTGTTTTTGGGCGAGACAGGACAGACTAGTCCCCAAACTGACACGTCGGCCGACTCGGCCGACTTTTACAACAATGAATACATGTAACGTCTACATATCGGTTATAATTTAGCCCGTTTCCTGTGTTGGGCGTTCAGGTTTGTGGTTAAGACATTGGATAATGCTGAGAGCATCAAAGTGCAATATCGGTCATTAGCCAAAGTTTCAAATAATTCATCACCGCATCCAAGTTCAAGTAAGATGACACCAAATTGACTCTAGTGAGATACATTAGACTCAACTCTCAACATCACCCAACCCACCAGTTTAAGCTAAACGTGCCATCGATAAATATATCAGCAGGTATATAATAGAAAATTATCACCTTGCAAGTTTTGCACCTAGCAAGTGCTATTTATTGTAAATTGTAGGATTTGTCCTTACTAAGACTTGATGTATATATGGGATTTGTTTAATGTGGCATGAAGTCGAATCTGCTGCTTGATCACAATTGCTATTTATTGGAAGGTGAAGTTAGAATGTGCAACATATGGATTATGAACTTTTGTTTGGTTCATATTGGAGCCAATGAGCAAGCGAAATTTTTAACCAGTGTGTATTGTGTCTTTGTTGCTGTTATATGGGTTGCTGCTAAAAGTAGGGTTTATCTTTTAATACCATTTAGCAAACAAATCGTTACATAATGTTGGAGGTGATTTTACTATCGTAGTTAATTAGATGATCGAGCTTAATTGAGTGTATATATTAAGATGCGGTTTACTTGGTAGTAATCTCCAAATAAACACATTGATTTGATAGGCACATTTAACACCATTTCTATCCCATTGTAAGTATCGAAGACTTGTTATTTGAAATCTTCCAGATCTGAAGTTCAAAGGAAGCAATGTTTGGATGTCGGGGTCCACTAGTTAAACTCACCACACTTTGAATTTGAATCCATAATAATGACAAACGCACAGGGCTGTAATTTTTTCATATGTAAAAGGGAGTACTCCATTAGTTTTTTGCTTTCATACTTACATGGAAATTCGATATAGACAATAATTCCTCTATCTAGAATCAAAGGTAAGTCGGTTCTCCTCCACCCTCCACACAAAGATAAAGGAAGTACTCAATCCCTCAACCCTAGAACATAAAACCCGCTTTTATAAAAATCTTTAACCAATATGTAATACAATACACGCACAATATGCATAATAAAAATCGATATATAACATATAACTTAAAAGCCATAACTATCGTTTAGAGCATAAATTGAAATTTTTGCAGGTTTAAAACCCATGGAAAATTGATTTTACCATTTTCATGACGTCTCATACTTTTTCTCAACCTACTTATTAGCCAGAGGTCTATTCAGAAGCAATATCTCTATCCATAGAAGATTGAGAGGGAGTACTTTGTCTACTTTTGGGTTATTTTCACTTTTGGTGGAGAAATGACTTCTTTACTTTATATAGGGAATGATTTTTTACATCTTACTTCCCAATACTTCACTTTTGTGAGATTGAGTTATGTTGTTGTAATGTAACTATAAGCCGTAACCATTGAATGTATGAACATATCTTGTACTATTTTTCAAGATGTGACAAAACATTATACTTGTTACTGAAAAGTCAAATAATATTATATATTATTCACCATTTTTGTCTAGTAGTTAATATAGTAATTTCAAAACATTTACAATTAGTAAATACAATACTTTCATTAAGTTTATTGATGGTTTATTTTTACAACTTTTAGGGACAGTTTTTCTATACATTCTATACTATTGGAGTGTTTCACTCTAAGTGGAGAAATAACTTTTCTTTATCTAGGATAGAAGAAAAATTGTTTACATCTTATGTCTCCCATAACCCACTTTTGTGGAATTGAGTTTTGCTGTTTTGTTGTGTTTTCCTATACATTCTACTATGTTACTCCGTATTAGATCTCGAACACAATATAAAGTTTCCAAAGTTGTTAATTATACAACTAAGATCAGATGGAGTAAAATGATTGCAGTTAAGTAGTTATGTTTATTATCTACTTGCATTGATAAACTCGTACGGAGTAACTCATTTACTTGTCAATTAGATATGAACATAGGAATTGTAAAAGTTGAATAAAAAATGAATGAAATAGTTTAAAATAACGGATACTAGTAATCTTAGCATCAAACTAGTAAAATATCTCATTTTAATATGCATGTGGTCCTCAAATTTCAAGTATCCATATTATTGTAGGCATATCAATACAAATTCTTATATTTAGATAATTTTTTATTATTACATAATATAATAATAATAATAATAATAATAATAATAATAATAATAATAATAATAATAATAATATATAATAGAAGAGATATTAATGCTACATATGTCTCAAAAAAATGTATTTTTATTGTCAAGGGCGGACCTATATAATATTCAGTGGTGTCACGGGATACCACTGAAATACGCGATGTAGTGAAAATTTTTTGGGTTTTTAACTAGTGACACCACTGAACAGTGTACATTTTTTTGGGTGACACCATTGAAATAAGACATCTAGTAGAAAATTTTTAAGGGTTTTAACCGGTGACACCAGTGACTACGAATCCTAGATCCGCCACTGTTTATTGTATTACATTCGTTTGTAGATAA
Organism: Rutidosis leptorrhynchoides; assembly: GCF_046630445.1. Lineage (NCBI taxonomy): Eukaryota > Viridiplantae > Streptophyta > Magnoliopsida > Asterales > Asteraceae > Rutidosis > Rutidosis leptorrhynchoides. The sequence goes on from NC_092334.1 coordinate 539,283,871, forward strand.
ATTAAAAATTTTAAGATTATAATTGTCAAATGTCACTTTTATACTTTATATTAGAAGTACTGTAACTTTTTGAGGAAAAAAAAAATGTAATTTGGAAAAAATAGATATGTGTGACAATTTCAGAGGGAGTACATAATAATAATAATAATAATAATAATAATAATAATAATAATAATAATAATAATAATAATAATAATAATAATAATAATAATAATAAGGATTTTTTTTGCTAACATATGCCCTCGTGACATATGTTAAACTACATTTAATGAATTCAAAATTTTCTTATATATATTTTATTATTTGTAATTAATTTTCATTAATTCAATCTAATGATTTTCATATTTATACGTGTATTAATTACAAATTTTAATATTTATAAATATTTCAAGTTAATTAAATGCAACTTAACGTATGTCAGATGAACATACATTAAGATAAAGATAAATATGAAGATGAGGAAATACACTCAAAATTTTCATTTATAACTCATGTCGTTTATTAAATTCATTCATTTCTATTTATACAAAAAGTTTAATTACAAATTACATTAATAGTTAATAGTTAATAATTAATAATTAATAATAATGATAACTTAAATAATAATTAATATTAATATTTAATCATTGATATATATATATATATATATATATATATATATAATTATTATATATATATATATATATATATATATATATATATATATATATATATATATATATATATATAATCAAGAGGGAAGCACTTTTTTTGGGGAAGTAATTTTTTTTTCGTTTTTTCAAAAAACTTTGTTCACGAACATTATAGATTAGATGAAAATATGAACATTTAAAAAAGACACTTTGTGATGAATGTCATTATTTTGGCGGGAAAAAATGCTCGAAGAAACGAGTAAAAACATTCAATGCACTGAATGTTTTGCTGCTGAGTTTTTTTTAAAGGGTTAGAAATTAAGGTTTAGAAATTAGGGGGTTATAAATTAGGGTTTAGCCATTAGGGTTTAGAAATTACGGTTTTGAGTTTAGAAATTAGGGTTTAGGGTTAGAAATTAGGGTTTAGATTGAATATTTTAACACGAACGGTTTAGAGTTTAGGGTTTAGGGTTTTGGGTTGAGGGTTTACGGTGTAAACTCGAAAACCCTAAACCCTAAATCCTAAACTCTAAATCGGGCTAAATTCAAAAAAAACACTTCACACAAGATGAAAATAAAACGATGTAAATAAACTCAGCAGCAAAACATTCAATGCATTGAATGTTTTTATTTTTTTCTTCGAGGTTTTCCCGCCAAAATAATGACATTCATCACAAAGTGTCATTTTTAAATGTTCATATTTTCATCTAACCTATAATGTTCGTGAACAAAGTTTTTTCAAAAATGAAAAAAAAATTAATTTACTTCCCCCCGTATTTAAACCGGCCCATAAATTTTTTTCCTTATAATACATTAATATCGTTAACACTTAGGTCCCAATTATGTTACTAAAAACATCTTTAATACAATATTAAGTTTAATAAACTTTAAAACATTTAATACATAAGTTAAATTTCCAAACGAGCATGGTGATTGGGAATACGCTACCCAATCCTAATAACTCCAAAAGCACACTTCTAAAGCAAACTACGCGAGTCCACTAGTCCCCATGCTTACCCGAGCCACCACCTCCATGCAAATCTATAAAAATGTAAACAACGAGAGGGTAAGCTAACGCTTAGTGAGTGAGAATATACTACATACATATATATGCATAAAATGAACACGCCACACAAGTAATCAAATAACGCATACCGGAGCATCCAAGCATAAAGGCAAGCTAAGCTAAGCATACCGTACGATCACTAAGCAACAAGCTAAAATAACAACAAATATAAGTTCACCAACGACGATGTGAACAACGCCAATAAGCTACACCCGGAGGGTTAGCTACAACACAACAATACGACAATATATAAACATCCAAGGTTAACCCCTTAACCCAATACCAAAACCGATTACAAATTACTAGAATGAAGATTGGCCGAACTACACGAGCCTTAGTAAATCCGCATCCACACGAGACTACTATCTTCAATCACACAACAACATCGAGGTTGGCTGAACTACACGAGCCTTAGTAATCCGCAACCACACGAGATCACTACCTCAATAAGATGACCGAACTACACGCGTCATCGTGAATCTGCATCCACACGTGACTCACTTCTCAGTATCAAAACCCTTCGCCATTGGGGTTAAATAATGCATATCACAAGCACATGTGATAACGTACACGCAAAGTGTGCACCTCGCCAAAGGTGGTTAACCAAAACGCACAACCGTGCCAATTGGACCTATACACAAGTCCATCAAACCCACCTATATGTGAAGTGGACTCTATAACCGAGAACCACTTCACCCGACCCGCACCCATCCTACACATACATATGCACATAGGATATTAACACTCACCTTGTCGCCTTAATGAATGCCACCGAATAATCCGCAACTCGCCGATGGAATGTACCTATTCCATTATCACAAATACAACAACACAATTAGGAGGATTTACAAACCAACCCAAATTGACAACTAGTGCAATCTCGACCCAAATCCACCTCCAAGCACAAACCGCGCTCAAACTAACCAATAATCACTAACACAAGTGAGAATGGTCCTAATACGCCAATTAAACCCAATCATAAGTGTTAAACACTTATCTTGCCCAATTTGACACCAAAACCCTAATTTTGACTCATTTCAAAATTAGTCAATCAAACACACCCAAATGAGTTCCAACACTTTCATAATCACTAATCATAGTGATTACACTCAATTTAAAGCCCTAAACAAGGCTAAATCATCAACCAACCCAAAACCCGCATTCATCACTAATAAACTCGAATCCTAGTTATTATCTTCCATTAACAGCTAGTGGGGTTCCATGTATGAACATACAATCAAAAACCCTAAATTTAGATGAAGAACACGAAAATGAAATTCGGAGTTAGAGCTTACCGCTAGTATCACCTTGAAGCTAAGAACGAGGAGAACAAAGTTGCCTCTTACGCCAAAGATCAAATCACGAATTTTTCTTTACAAAATCCCTCTAGAATGATTTGAAGAAATGAAGAAAAGAGAGAAAATGAGGAAGAAAAAGGAAAAAGAAATAAGGAAATGAATTGAATGGATGAGATTAAGATCTCAAATCTGGCTCACACGTGAAATGACCAAAATGCCCTTAAACCTCATTTAAAATTACAAAAACCTGGTACCAGTCCGCCCAGAACGCCGCGCCGCGGCCCCAATCCTCGCGCCGCGACATTTAACGCGATATGATGCCTGCCTTACCATGTCTCCTGATTCTGATTTGTTTGGTTTATCGCGCCGCGACACCCTTCTTCGCGCCGCGACATATAGCGCGGTCTGATCATTTTCTCGCGTACAAGAACTTTAACACACGAATACGCCTCGAATCCTTCATACACTAGTCGTACATACACGACACACCTACATATCATAAACGAGGAAAACAGGGTGTTACAACTCTCCCCCACTTATTTCTATCACGTCCACGTGATCCTAATCACTTAATCAATCCGAACCTACATGCTATGGTTCTCGAACAATCGTTCCAATCCGATTTCCAACACATTTCTCATTAATCCGAAGATTAACCCATTTACCAAAATACACACGTGCACGCATTTCGAGACATGCAATGCACAAATCATCCGAAGTCTATAACGATCACTTAAAATACGCAAAATCGCCACGTATCCTTCCAACTCCTCTAGGCAATTCTTCTCATAGAGTTACCCTTAACAACTAAATCGTCATTCGCGATTTATCAAGTCCACAAATCCGAGCACTAAAACTTGCTCAATCCCTCATATCGGGAAAAACTCCACCAATCTCGTACCGAGATATCAACCCTTTAGCGTACCATACCAAGTACAATGCTAAAAGTAAACACGTCCCAAACTAAAGTCAACCATCTAACCGATGAAGACCAAATAAAAGTGAAATCTAACGGATAACACTTACCACTTAACATCCCTTGTAGTGCGCAAACACGTCTAATACGCAACTACCACAAACATGTGAGCAAAATACGACTATTGCATCACTATTCACACCAAAATGGTCCTTACGACCCCACCATTGGCGTATAAAACAACCAACAGATCACACAACATGGTCCTTACGACCCCACCATTGGCGTATAAAACAACCAATAGATCACACAACATGGTCCTTACGACCCCACCATTGGCGTATGAAACAACCAATAGATCACACAACATGAAGGCTGGCCGAAAACTACACGCGCCTTAGTGAATCCGCAACCACACGCGACCCACTACCTCCACTGCACAACAATCGGGATTGGCCGAACTACACGCGCCCTAGTGAATCCGAACTACACGAGAATCACTATCCCAAAAGAATGACCGCATCCACACGTGTCATTGTGAATCCGAACTACACGAGACTCACTTCCTCAATATAATGACCGCATCCACACGAGTCATTGTGAATCCGAACTACACGAGACTCACTTCCACAATAAGATGACCGAACTACACATGTCACCGTGAATCTGCATCCACACGTAATCCACTCCCAATTCTCAACACAGGAATGGTACTCGCATTTCCCACCGGTACTCGCATTTCTCGATAATGTTATACCATGCCAATATAACACTACTCCCATCACACACGCTCTTTTGGCCTCGATCAACGAGTAGTGTAACATCGCGCACTGCTACACCATAGTGAATCCTAACGGATACCACTAACCATACCCGCGTCATGGTGATACCGGCTCCGTGGTTCACACCATAAGCATCGCCATGATGCTACCGGCTCCATGGTTCACATCATAATTCACCCGCACATACTATGGCACTACCGGCGCCGTGGATCATACCATAGCACACAAATACATACGTACGCGTACACACCGCCAACACAATCGAGCAAGAACCACGTATATCGCACATAGGCACAAAACAATAATTCTCTAAAAGAGAATCCAACACGCACATCCTTAACCGAGGGATCTCACCTTGCTCGTCAAACACATCCATTATCTCTCAACGAGATTTACCACATTACCACCTCGGTGATGATTTAAATTCAAAACCATAAGTACAATTTATTCCAAATCGTACTCTTACCACAAATCGACCAAATCTAGGTCCCGACACCAATTCCGGATCTACTAAGAGTATCATCCGAAATCTCACACTAAAACCTCCTCGTGCGGGAGTGTAACTCCCCCACTTGGAACTACATTCCATAACCGCACCTTGTACAACCGTACAATGCTACCAAGGGTAGACTTTACTAACAATTGGGTTCACACGACCCATCACCACATCTTGCTCCAACCTTAAGCATACGAAAGATTTTAACAAATGCTCAAACACTTCGAACGAAGAGTTTACCACAACTCACACAAACTTCATTCTTGCAACCTTCCAATCACTATAGTTTGCCAATCTCCACTTAGTCACTCATGTACCTAAGGGTTTTTCTCCAGTACCCTAAGTACAATGTAACCACAACACCATCAGAGTCGAATACCACGCCAGTAGGTATGAAAGAGGTACCTAACATCGCGTCATGTAGACTCCATTACCAACATACATCGAGATCAAACACTCGACCTTTAGAGTTTTAAACCACCCATCGAACCTCATGGTTCATCAACCTCAACACGAAAGCAAATACATGCTTTACAACCGAACACCCAAGCCCATACCCATTGCTTGGTAGAAATATTTCCCAACACTAAGGAATGCTTGGTTGCACCAAGTCTTATGCCCTTCGCCCATCGATCAAAATGTCACGATAGGGTACTTCCATTAGGAACGTCACTCATAACAATAACATGCACAAAACTAGGCTTTTAACAAATCCAAACTCAACGACACATAATAAATAATCAATGGACATATTTATTAAAATGAAATGTACCTTAACGTCTCCTTGCCGCACCTGTCCCCGCTAACTCGGGACACTCCAACTTACGATGTCCTTCCTCTTGGCAATTGAAGCACACCGTGCTATCACCCTTTGGCACCGAACATTCCCAAGACTTGTGACCCCTTACGCCACAATTGTAACACTTAGACGCACTAGAATCCGATATATCCGTCCGTGTACCACCCGTGCTCACACTCGGACCCTTAGTCCTCTTACTTGGAGCACCATACGAAACAACCCTTCTCTCACTTGAAGGTTCACCCATCTTCGATCGTGAATACGACTCGAAACCCCTAGCCACTGCGAATAACTCTGCAAATGACTTCGCGTAACCCCAGCTAATTTTATTCTTCAAGTCATCATTCAAAGTCCGATAGAAATCTTCCATCAACAAACGATCATTCCCCATATACTCCGGGCAAAAACGAGCCTTTGCCATAAAGGTCGCCTTGAGAGTATTCAAATCCATAGAACCCTGTTGCAAATTTCGCAACTCACTACGCAATTCCGACAAATCAGCTGATGTCCGGAACTCCTCAAAGAATTCCTCTTTAAACTCGTCCCACGATAACGCCATAAACGGCTCACCACACCGATAAGATCAATCTTACCATCCAACTAATCCTTCGCCCTACCTCGCAACAAACTAGTAGTGAGTCTTGTCCTCTTCTCGGGAGGGCAATCAATAGTACGAAATCACCCTTCGACATCCGAGATCCAAGTTGTGCTTACCAAAGGATCTGGTTTCCCATCATACATCGGGGGTTTAGTCCTCATGAAGCTCTTAAGACAACGCTCCATTTCCCCACTACTTTGAAGTTCGGAATACTTCCTATCCATTTCTCCTCGAAACGCACCCATTTGCTCCACAACGGCGGCCGCAACTCTAGTGTTAAACTCAACGTCATTCGTCTCGATCTCGTTTCGCGTCGTCATTCTAAAGAATGCAAAACGATTAGTCCACGAACGTATAAAACCACACACACAACACCGCCCCATCTTGCTAAACACTCGTCGTACATCACTTGTTAGACACGATTTGCACTCGTAATAAGGTTTGCAAGTCCTTATTACGCACACACGCCGTATCAACTCGTTAGTACAATGACCGCCTCGCTTGATGATATAAACCAACACAAACCAAAAATTCTACGCATTATAAACACACGCAAGAATTATATCACAACACAAGCCAAAATCCTAGTTAGTTCACCTACAAGCCCCGCAACAAATAAGCACACACAAAAGTCTAAGTCTAGGCACCTATCTCAAGTCACCTAAATCCCTTAGACCATGCTCTGATACCACTTGAAACAACCCAACCCGTATTTAAACCGGCCCATAAAATTTTTTCCTTATAATACATTAATATCGTTAACACTTAGGTCCCAATTATGTTTCTAAAAACATCTTTAATACAATATTAAGTTTAATAAACTTTAAAACATTTAATACATAAGTTATATTTCCAAACGAGCATGGTGATTGGGAATACGCTACCCAATCCTAATAACTCCAAAAGCACACTTCTAAATCAAACTACGCGAGTCCACTAGTCCCCATGCTTACCCGATCCACCGCCTCCATGCAAATCTATAAAAATATAAACAACGAGAGGGTAAGCTAACGCTTAGTGAGTGAGAATATACTACATACATATATATGCATAAAATGAACACGCCACACAAGTAATCAAATAACGCATACCGGAGCATCCAAGCATAAAGGCAAGCTAAGCTAAGCATACCGTACGATCACTAAGCAACAAGCTAAAATAACAACAAATATAAGTTCACCAACGACGATGTGAACAACGCCAATAAGCTACACCCGGAGGGTTGGCTACAACACAACAATACGACAATATATAAACATCCAAGGTTAACCCCTTAACCCAATACCAAAACCGATTACAAATTACTAGAATGAAGATTGGCCGAACTACACGAGCCTTAGTAAATCCGCATCCACACGAGACTACTATCTTCAATCACACAACAACATCGAGGTTGGCCGAACTACACGAGCCTTAGTAATCCGCAACCACACGAGATCACTACCTCAATAAGATGATCGAACTACACGCGTCATCGTGAATCCGCATCCACGCGTGACTCACTTCTCAATATCAAAACTCTTCGCCATTGGGGTTAAATAATTCATATCACAAGCATATGTTATAACGTACACGCAAAGTGTGCACCTCGCCAAAGGTGGTCAACCAAAACGCACAACCGTGCCAATTGGACCTATACACAAGTCCATCAAATCCACCTATATGTGAAGTGGACTCTATAACCGAGAACCACTTCACCCGACCCGCACCCATCCTACACATACATATGCACATAGGATATTAACACTCACCTTGTCGCCTTGATGAATGCCACCGAATAATCCGCAACTCGCCGATGGAATGCACCTATTCCATTATCACAAATACAACAACACAATTAGGGAGGATTTACAAACCAACCCAAATTGATAACTAGTGCAATCTCGACCCAAATGCACCTCCAAGCACAAACCGCGCCCAAACTAACCAATAATCACTAACACAAGTGAGAATGGTCCTAATACGCCAATTAAACCCAATCATAAGTGTTAAACACTTATCTTGCCCAATTTGACACCAAAACCCTAATTTTGACCCATTTCAAAATTAGTCAATCAAACACACCCAAATGAGTTCCAACACTTCCATAATCATTAATCATAGTGATTATACTCAATTTAAAGCCCTAAACAAGGCTAAATCATCAACCAACCCAAAACCTGCCTTCATCACTAATAAACCCGAATCCTAGTTATTATCTTCCATTAACAACTAGTGGGGTTCCATGTATGAACATACAATCAAAAACCCTAAATTTAGATGAAGAACACGAAAATGAAATTCGGAGTTAGAGCTTACCGCTAGTATCACCTTGAAGCTAAGAACGAGAAGAACAAAGTTGCCTCTTACGCCAAAGATCAAATCACGAATCTTCCTTTACAAAATCCCTTTAGAATGATTTGAAGAAATGAAGAAAAAAGAGAAAATGAGGAAGAAAAAAAAAAGAAATAAGGAAGTGAAATGAATGGATGAGATTAAGATCTCAAATCTGGCTCACACGCGAAATGACCAAAATGTCCTTGAACCTCATTTAAAATTACAAAAACCTGGTACCAGTCTGCCCAGAACGCCGCGCCGCAGCCCAAATCCTCGCACCGCGACATTTAACGCGATTTGATGCCTGCCTTACCATGTCTCCTGATTCTGATTTGTTTGGTTTGTCGCGCCGCAACACCCTTCTCCGCGCCGTGACATATAGCGCGGTCTGATCATTTTCTCGCGTACAAGAACTTTAACACACGAATATGCCTCAAATCCTTCATACACTAGTCGTACATACACGACACACCTACATATCATAAACGGGGTGTTACAGCTTCCCTCTTGATTATGACCCTATATATATATATATATATATATATATATATATATATATATATATATATATATATATATATATATATATATATATATATATATATATATATAGTTATGCATTATTTATTTGTACGGTAAAAATAACTTTCCACCTTTTTGCAAATAACTAATGCCCATTAATTAAATGTACTACGGAGTACTACTTTATGTTGAAGTGGATCGAAACATCGACTTTTTGAGGGTCTTGAAGAGGAAGGTTGTTCCCTTCTTCTATGTCGGGTGTTAGGATTGCTAGCTTTTCGGCAAAGGTTTCATCATATGCGATTGAAAATCGGGCGGACAGATAATTTAATCGATTGAAAGTTGACAGTGTGGTTGTTAAGCCGATCATAAAGGCTCAGAAAGAAGCGGTTATCGGGTAGTTTGTGATCGATTTGTTGTTTTTGTGTTGTCTGTCGTTGTTTGATTAGATTTGGGTTTTTTGTATTTGAGTGGGTTTCGAAATCGTTTTAGTGATCCGGTTGCTCGAGACTCAGGCTTAGTTAACTTTTGCTTTCTATTTAGTGACGTGATTTGTTTATAGTTTCTAAGAAATGCGTTTGGTTTGATAGTATCTCTTCTTTCTAATCTTTTGATGAAAACACTTTGCATTAATGTTATCAATTATCATTATCATTAATCTTTAAATTATTCTACTACAAATAAATAAATTCCAAATTGTTATAATTCAGTAGGCTTATAACTACCTTTAGTGGTTTGATTTATGTTATAATTCAGTAGGCTTATAACTACCTTTAGTGGTTTGATTTATGTTAGAATTCAGTAGGCTTATAACTACCTTTAGTGGTTTGATTCTTGATTAAGAATACTAATAATGAAGTGTAAGAACAAAGATGATAATGGAGAGAAAGAAAGAAACACTTTGTAAGTGTGAGAAATGGTGCAAGTGTTTTAGCTTGCAATACATGGCTATTTATACAAAAACAAAGCTACCCAATATTGACTAAGTATTGGTACAAAATTGAATATCCACATATAAATAATATTGTTATTATTATAACACTCCCCCTTGGATATCAATTTTGTTTTATTAAAGATCAACTATAAGTTACTGCCTCGTTAAAAACCTTGCTAAAGAAAACCCAGTAGGAAAAAACTTTAGCTAAGGGAAAAAGAGTGCAGCATGGAGTTGACTCTCCCTCAAGTAGACATCGCTTCAGCTGTTACATCTTTTGAACATATCTCATGCCAATGTAATGAACGTGTGTTCTGAAAATAGCAGTTGGAAGTGCTTTGGTGAAAAGATCAACAGAGTTTTTGCTGGATTGAACATATCTCATTTCAATCTGGTTGTCCTTGATGAGATCTAGGGTGTATGAGAAGAATCTAGGAGGTATGTGTTTTGTTCGGTCACTTTTGATATACCCTTCTTTCATCTGTGCTATGCAAGCTGCATTATCTTCATAGATAGTTGTTGGAATTTTATCGCGTTCTAGTCCACAAGAATCAGTAATGAGTTGTGTCATGTAATGCAATCACTTCGGCATGATTTGATGATGTTGCAACAAGTATTTGTTTTTGAGAACGCCATGATATTGCGGTACCTCCATTTAGGAATACATATCCAGTTTGAGATTTAACATTATGTGGTTCAGATAAATAACCTGCATCTATATAACCAACCAAATCTTGTTTTGAATCGTTAGAGTAAAATAATCATAAATCAGAAGTTCCTCAAGGGTATCGAAACATGTGTTTGATCCTATTCCAGTGTCTTTTTGGAAGGAATTGAGCTGAACCTTGTTAACAAATTATCTGCAAAAGAAATGTCAGTTCTTGTATAATTTGTAAGATACATATGAGTTCCAATTCACTAAGATATGGAACTTCTGATCCGTAAAGATCTTCACGGGGATGAAATGGATCAGTGTCAATATTGAGTGATATATCAACCAGTGGTTTTGTCTTTAAAAATGTTTAAAAATCTTTTCGGTATAGGTTGTTTGATGTACAAGTAAACCATTAGGCATATGCTCAATCTGCAAACCAAGGTAATACTTGGTTTTTCTGAGATCTTTCATTTCAAATTCTTTCTTTAGAAGTTGAATGGCTTCATGATCTCTTTATTTGTACCTATGATGTTAAGATCATCGACATAAACAGCTATGATCACATATCCGGATGTTGTTTTCTTAATGAATACACATGGGCAAATATAATTATTTGTATACCCTTTGCTTATCAAGTAATCACTTAATCGTTTATACCACATGCGGCCCGATTGGATTTTGCATTGGATGCTTCTGATACCTTAAATCCTTTAGGTATCTTCATATATATATCACTATCAAGTGATCCATATAGATAAGCAGTAACAACATCCATTAGATGTATTTCTAAATTTTTAGAAACTACCAGGCTGATTAAGTATCTAAAAGTAATTGTATCCATAACAGGAGAATAAGTTTTCTCATAATCAATTCCTGGTCTTTGAGAGAAATCTTGAGTTACAAGTCTGACTTTACCTTGTAAGTTCATTTTTCTTATTTCCTTTTCGAATTAAAATTCATTTGTATTCCATACGTTTCACATCTTTAAAAGTGATAACGATTGATCCGAAAACTTTTCTTTTATTGAGTGATTCTAATTCAGCTCGTATTACTCCTTTCAATTGAGCTTGGTCATGTATATTTTGACACTTAATGACAAATTTTGGTTATAGATCATCTTTATTCATGATGTCATTATATGAAAAATTCTCATCAATATTTGTCATTCCGTTTCGGTTTCATAAAATTGCATAATTTATTGCAATTTTTGTATTTATTATCAATATCCTCTGCAGAAGGAGTATTAATATTTGGTTCTTCTTGAACACTTTATTTTACCTCATTATCAGCTGATTTTATTTTCGAGGATTTTTATCTTCGGAACCAATTGATCTTCCACGTTTCATGTGTGGCAAAGACTCAAGAGTGACATTATTGCCAGCTTTTGGAATTTCAATTCGAGCTGGAGCATTTACTGCTATTATATATGATTTAGTCACTCTTTTTGTATCTTTAAATGCATCACGTAATCGATTTGCAAGTTCTTGCATATGCATTATTTTTGAACTTTCGTTTCACATTCTTTTGTGCGAGGATCAAGATACCTTAATTGATGTTCACACCATGAAACATCATTTTATTTATTTTTCATTTCTCCCCCTAATCTAGGGAACAATTTTTCATTAAAATGACAATCAGCAAAATGTGCTGTAAAAACATCACCCGTCATGGGTTTAATATATCTTATAATTGAAGATGTTTCATATCCAATATATATATAAATATCACCATCCTCCTTTGAGGGCTCATTTACTGCGTTGTGGTGGTGCAACTAGAGCATACACTGCACAACCAAATATTCTAATGGTGGGAAAAATTTGGCTCTCGGCCAAAATCAAGTTGTCGGGGAGAATATGTATGACTTGCACTTCGTCTAATATGACTTAATGTAGCAACATGTAAATTTACATGTCCCCATATAAATATTGAGAGTTTTGTACTCATTACCAATTGTCTAGTTATTAGCTGCAAGCGTTTATCTATTGATTCAGCTAAAACAATTTTGTGTATGCACATGAGCAACTGGATGTTCAACAACAATCCCTGTAGACATATAATAATCAATAAATGCTTGAGATGTTAAGTCACCAGCATTATCAAGTCTCATCCTTTTAATGGTGTAATCAGAATAATGTGTTCTCAATTTGTAATTTGTGCAAGAAACTTTGCAAATGCCATATTATGGCTTGATAACACACAAACATGAGACCATCCGCTAGATGCGTCTATTAGAACTATGAAATATCAAAATGGTCCACATAATGGATGAATTGGTCCATATATATAATCTTGAATTCTTTCAAGAAACATTGGTGATTCTTTCTCAATATTCTTTTCATTAATCACCATATGTGCTTTTTCATTAATCGCCATATGCGCTTTTCATCATATATCCTTTTCACCATATGCGCTTTTAATCATATGCGTTGTGCTTTTCATCATATATCCTTTTCACCATATGCGCTTTTAATCATATGTGCTGTGCTTTTCATCATATGCACTTTTCATTATATGCGCTTTTCATCATATGCGCTTTTCATCATATGCACTTTTTATCATATGCGCTTTTAATCATATATCCTTTTCACCATATGCGCTTTTAATCATATGAACTGTGCTTTTCATCATATGCACTTTTCATCATATGCGCTTTTAATCATATGCGTTGCGCTTTTCATCATATGCGCTTTTCATCATATGCATTTTTTATCATATGCGCTTTTAATCATATATCCTTTTCACCATATGCGCTTTTAATCATATGCGCTGTGCTTTTCATCATATGCGCTTTTAATCATATGCGCTGCGCTTTTCATCATATGCACTTTTTATCATATGCGCTTTTAATCATATGCGCTGCGCTTTTCATCATATGCGCTTTTCGGTGTTACATAGATATTTCTCATTTCCGGTTATCATTGACTGATAATCATATCCATTATGATATATATCAGAGAAACTTAACAAATTTCTCTTTGATTTGGGAGAAAACAAGGCATTGTTTATCATAAAATTCATACCATTTGGTAATATGAATTTTTTTGCCTTTTTCGTTCATTATATCAAGTTTGCAAGACCTGATATAGTATTTATAATTCTTTCATTTGATTTAAATCAATGAAATATTTCTTAGATTTGTATGTTACCACTATTTGCAATACATAGGTCTTTACCATTTAATTGATATTGTATTTCAGCAAGATTCGTATTAAAATATTAAATAAGATAATCAAATAATGAGTAATATTTCAGCAAGATAATCAAATTATATTACTTGCAAATAAGTTACAATCTGAAGTACATAAAAGATAACACCTAATAAACATATGTGTTATGGTCTAAAATTATTTATTTAGAAGTGACACATAACAAGTTAGACATCTTAGAAAATCAAACCATTCAAGTCTCAAGGTAGCTCAGGGTTTATTTAATCAATATTTTTCAACAGATTCACTCTCGTTTTCTTTTCTTTTGCTACTTATTTGTAGAGCTTAACAAGATGTTCATGTATTCAAGAAATACTAGACTGATGATCCACGTTACCAGATCATTAATAAGAATCTCCGGGATTCTTATAAGAGCGTCTACTAACATCTTCAATTTTATTATTTCATGGATCGCCGTTATTTCTTGATAATTAATATCGTATCTATCTTTGAGTATTTTCCATAATTTCGATCATATAATATGTAGATTCTACGGACTCGTCAATATGTTTGCTAAGAAAAATACTTGCTATTGCTTTCTCTTGTTCGGAACAATTGTTATTTTCATTCAGGGTTTCTAAAATACCGATTGATTCGAGATGTTTTTCTACATTCATAACCCATGTTAAGTAGTTGTTCCCACTTGATTCTAAAGGAGCAAATTTAAGCCTTTTCAAATTCGACATTTTCTATTATCAAAAGATGAACAACATATATCATAATCATAATCAACTTCTATTCATAGACAAATAATAAAATGAAATTAATCATTTTAAATTCATAAGTAGCAAACAACAGAATAATGGCATGATTACAAATGATAAAACCACAAGAGCAGGATAGAATATAGGTTCACCCCGTGGTATATTAGCAACAATGATGATAGTTAGTATGACCAATACAATAGGAAAAATCATCCTTGTGTGAATCATATTTAAAAAAAACTTTTTGAGAGTGGTAATCTGAGAAAATGATGATTGATTTGTGAAAAATGTGAAAACGAAGATGTTTATTTTATATTTGAAAAATATAGTCGTTGTAACATCGTCAGTTGACGTTAACAACCGTTATGTATATATGACCGTTGTAACGTCGTTAGTTGACGTTAACGACTGTTATGTACTCGTTGTATTAATAATAATTTTAATAAAAGAATTTTATTAGTAATAATACGATTACTATAAATACATTTAGTATAAATATGTTTAGTATAAATACAAAGATTAAGAGAATAAACATATTATGCATAAATAATAAATTTAAGAATAAACATTAGTATGCATGAAATAAATAATGATTAATTGCATAAGTAATCATAAATGTTAGATAACATAAATATAAATGTTAGTGAAGTTAATAAGAGTTAGATTACAGAAATATAATTCAGGCGGTATAACCGACCATATATAACTTAAATAACATAAATATAAATGTTAGTGAAGTTAATAAAAGTTAGATTACAGAAATATAATTCAGGCGGTATAACCGACCATATATAACTTAAATAACATAAATATAAATGTTAGTGAAGTTAATAAAAGTAAGATTACAGAAATATAATTCAGGCGGTATAACCGACCATATATAACTTAAATAACATAAATATAAATGTTAGTGAAGTTAATAAATGTTAGATTACAGAAATATAATTTTACTTGTGATGATAATAATATTTACCTTACTAATAAATAATAGAAGATATCGTTAAAGAATTTCTTACCTTGATTATACGGAGCACTTCGTGCTGATAACATGTTATAATTCAGTAGGCTTATAACTACCTTTAGTGGTTTGATTTATGTTATAATTCAGTAGGCTTATAACTACCTTTAGTGATTTGATTTATGTTATAATTCAGTAGGCTTATAACTACCTTTAGTGGTTTGATTCTTGATTAAGAATACTAATAATGAAGTGTAAGAACAAAGATGATAATGGAGAGAAAGAAAGAAACACTTTGTAAGTGTGAGAAATGATGCAAGTGTTTTAGCTTGCAATACATGGCTATTTATACAAAAAAAAAAAAGCTACCCAAAATTGACTAAGTATTGGTACAAAATTGACTATCCACATATAAATAATATTGTTACGTAGTACTATTATTATAACACAAATAATAAAATAATAATAATATAATGAATACTCCGTAATAAATAAAATATATATAAATATAAATTAATAACTCAAACGGGAGGAACGGCCTGTCAGCGCGCTTTTCTGCAAATTCAAATCAAATTCTTTACTCGCAAAATACAAAAATAAAAGTAAACCCACATTTAATTACTACCAGTTACCGCCTCTTTTCTCTCACTCCCATTCGAACCCTAATTTCAAAACGCCATCAATCTCTCATCTTTACTTGTTCACAAGCTTCCTTTTTCAATCTTAAATCTGGGTTTTTGACAATTCATAAAATTTGTTAAATAAATATATCAAATTCACCATTTCTGTTATTTTTTTTTCACTCAGCAATGGATGAATGCAATCTACCCGGATCTGAATCCAAGGTTTCCTTTTTGCACTTCATATATAAAATTAATCTTAATTCTATCCATTTTTCGTATTCGATTTGTTGTCATTTTCCGATTTTAGGGTTTGTTATTGATTGTTTGTTTGTTCAATGGTGTATGCAGAAGAGGTGTTTTGAAGAAGTTGCAGAAATTAAAGAATTAGAACCCAAAAGAGCCAAATTTGGAGACCTAGAATCTGTTTTTCATTCCGAAGGTAAATCATAAGTTAATTTGTGTTTTTTAGAATTTTAAATTACTTTTTAGGAAGTTTGTAAAGTTTGATGTGTTAGAAATTTGAATTTAACCCATAGATTTTATTTAGGGAAATTAAAAGGTTCTGCATTTGATCTCAATGCAAAAGTTGATACTCCATCTTGTATTGAAGGGACTAATTGTGTAAAATCTAGAGGTTTTTCGATCGATTTAAACTCAGAAGACGTTTCGAGTTCTATGATTTACAATCCTTTTCTTCCGTATAAAGATTTGGATCATGTAAAACCACGAGATTCTTTATCCGAATGTGGAAGTACATGCGGTGAACGTGACTCGATGAGGGTTTGGAAAGAAATGAAACAAAACGGGTTCATTTCGTCCACTCATGGTGGTGTACCGGTCCCACAAATACCAAAACCACGCGCGAGAAAAAGGGTGAACGAAGTGGTGATCCGAAAAAAGATCGAGATTGCGAAAAAAGAACAAGTGGATAGGTTTGCGAAAGCGGCTGCCCCAAGTGGACTTTTGAAAGATTTGAATCCCGGGATTATAAATCATGTAAGGAACCGAAAACAAGTTCATTCGATTATTGAGAATCTTGTGAGATCTGCAAGAAATGAAAATAAACATGCAGGAAGTAAGAAGGTTACTAAAACGAGTGAAAATGTTGTAAATGATACGTTAGAACGTGAAGATGATATGCTTGCGTTGAAACTTTCGACATCAGCAACAATGGGATCGGGTAATATAAGCTCTTTGTCTAATGTAGAGTCAGGAAACATTTCAACTGTTAATTCACTTTCGATTAAAGGTAAGTTGTTGATGTTATTGTGTTATGATTTGATGTATTTTTGAGATGTACAAATGCCACTTTTATAGCATGCTTGAATTTGACTTGTGTGCTTATGAATGGGTTGATTTGGGTTAAAAAGAATAGGTTAAATGGGTCGAAATCCTCCTTAGAAAGCGTTTTAAAGCATAGTCAGATATCTCTCGATAAAGTTAGATTCTTTTTGTTCTAATGTTATATCTTTGAAAGAGTTAATTATAAGAACATGTAATCATTGTGTTTTTTATGGTTTATAGCTGCAAGTGTAGCTTCTCAGTGGTTAGAACTTCTTCATCAAGATATCAAAGGCCGTCTTGCAGGTTAGAACGATTTAAATGTTTGAAAATCGTGTTTTTTGTTAAGCGACATGTACATGAATAAACATGTTAATTAATGTTTTTTTTGTAGCGTTAAGACGTAGTAAGAAAAGAGTTCAGGCTGTAATTCAAACAGAACTTCCTTGCTTGGTATCTCTAGAACTAGTTTCTAATCAAGAAAACAAAAATCCCGAAAAAGGTCAATTTGACAAGTCAACTGCTGAGTTGCATAGAGCAAAATGGGGTCCGCTTTTTGAACAGATGGAAAACGCTCTTTCAGAAGAAGAGAAACATTTGGTGAGTCAAGTTTCTGTTTCTTATAAGTCTATCAGATTGTTCTTTTCTGAAATTTTATAGTAAAAGATTTTGTTAACTTTTAATCTGATTTTATTTTACAGGAGACGTCGTTGAACCAAGTAAATGAAATGCTGGTGCATTGTGAACACGGTCTTCACCAGTTTCTTCCAGAAAAAATCTTACAAAAGCACACTAACGACTACAGGTGATTGCTTACTAACGACTACAGGTGCATTGAGTACACAAGATGGGATGTTTAGGTAATGGGTCGAGTTGGGTCGACCTATCACCTTTTGTCCAGATTACGAATAAATAGTGTGTCAAATACTGTATTAATTATAAAAAATGATCTTATTTGAATAGTCATCTAAATTTTTATATAACAAAAATGATTAATGAAGTTATATGCATAATACATTATAGTAAAGCTTAAAAATACAGTTATGGGGACTGTGGATGACTAATTGGACTGTAAAAATCTAATTTTTATCTTCTTTTTATTGACTTATATTACAGACTATTGAAAGCAGAAACAGGCGATCACAAAAATTTAGCTGTACAAGCTGCAGCTGCGGCCATCTACTCAACGTCTAACTTTTTGCAATCGATGGAAAATTTACCATGTTTTTGAACGTCTCATGACGATGGATAGTTGATTTGTAACGATTTTAGTCTAATTAATAGTTTGCATTTTGGTGCATACTAGGAGCCATTCTGATTAGTTCTATATGTAGCTTATATTTGTAACAATTTAAAATGCCGAATTCATGTTTGTTTGTATTAGTTTTTGCTTTTACAGTTGTTTCTGTACCAAAAATCATTGATTATTATGCTAATTTCATCAAATTTAATGAGTGCGCAACTTTATCATTTCATTTTTTTTAATAATTCTCTTTAGTGTATAGGTATCGGTACTTTGTATAAAATTAAGATCATATCATATATGTTTTAATCGCTTAACACTAGATGATACTCTGTAATTAAATACTAATGATAAGTCTCAATTCGACAATCATAACAGTTTATAAAACATGTTTAGTGGTGTACTGTGTAATACGTAGTATACGGATCATCATCGTGTAAAAAAACATTATTCACATATGTATTACTACCCAGGAGAGATTTTTATTACAAAAATTACAAAGAAGATGTTCCAAGGAATGCAAATGCATACTCATCACTCAATAACCTCCACCCAGGATTAAAACACAAGCAGCAATAAGTAAAGCAGCAGCTATATATATGACATTATTATTATATGAACAGCCCTACACTATGCCAGAACGAAAAGAAACCGCTCCATAGACATACGTACTTCTGGTTCTCACGCATAGTATTAGTTCAGGCTTGAAAATGAGACAGCTTGGGAGTCAAAACGAACATCTCGCAACTGTGAGCATCAACTGGCACACCAAAGGATGCAACTGCATCTGCTACTACGTCCTCGTGCTACATAAGCAAGTCATTATATTTGGTCAACATACAATTACATATCTACGATTTTTTAATAGGTGTATATCGAAGGCGTATGTAGGCTCTAAGCAGTGGTGTCCCATGACATCACTGCTTTTTAATTCTTTTTTAACAGAAAAATTGTATAAGACAATACTAACTTTCATGATAAGACTCCATTTGTTTTTAGAATTTATGAATTTTTAAAGGTAAACATCCACTAAATATAATTAGTCCAATTAGGTGATTAAGCGTGTATCATTGAATTTACTTTTGTACCACTCAAATAGTGATAAATTCAATGGTACACCACTGGTGATAAATTCAATGATATGAAACAAGTTATTTGCTATGAATGAAAGGTTAAGAAAATAATATGAACAAGAATACGAAAAACTAAATGTGTTGGTTTGATTTCAAATTGTTATAATCACATCCTTATATATAGGATTAAAGCAAAACATAATCATAACACACCAACAACTAGACCCACTAGTAAAGCTAGATGACAACTAGCATACATGTTAACACACCAATATAACTAGCATACATGTAAACACACCAATATGACAACTACACCTAATAAAACAAGATAAAAGGCAACTTGATTATGCAAGTATGCTATAAAAGATAATGTCAAGTTGGACAAGTTGAGCAACTTGAGCAATAAAGTTCATAAGGCCACTCCCTATCGTAACTAAACTATTCATCCTCTTAACCTTCCACATCAGCGCCACATCAACACCAATATCCTATAACTAACTCATAACTAAACACTCCCTATCATGGCTAAAACAATACTCATCTTAATATACAACGTACAAGCAATAAAGTATCAAGTCCAACAATAAAAAGCCACCGGGACCCACAATTCCTATAACTAACTAAACACATCCGTTAAATCTATGGTGAGTGCGGGTAACTAATGCGGGTAACTAAGCCGTGCCTATGGTTCATTACGGGTAATGAGCGGGTAATGACGGATAACTAACCCATAGGGAGTGGTCTAAGTTGAGCAACTTTGAGCAATAAAGTCCATAATCAAGTTGAGAAAGTTGAGCCACTTGAGTTGTGCACTAATATTTTAACACTCCCCTTAGTGCAAACTCCCGATCAAAAATCCCCAACGCCTCTCGAAATTCCATGAACTTGACTTTTATTAGAGCTTTAGTAAAGATGTCGGCTACTTGATCTTTTGTCCTTACATTTGCTAGCTCGATTTCCCCGCTAAGAACCTTTTCACGAATGAAATGATACCTCATTTCTATATGCTTAGTACGCGCATAAAAAAACAGGATTCGAAGCAAGTTTGATTGCACTTTCGTTGTCACATTTCAGTTTGACAACATAATCTACTTCTTCAAGTATGTCACCGATCAATCTTCTTAGCCAAGTACACTCTTGAGCTGCCATAGTTGCAGCTATGTATTCTGCTTCCGTGCTAGACAAAGCAACATCATCTTGCTTCTTGCTACACCATGAAATAACCGCGGAACTCATGTTAAAACAGTAACCCGAAGTTGAATGGCGATCATTTGCGTCTCCCATCCAATCTGCATCTACGAAACCATTTAACAAAACATCATTACACTTCTTATACCACAAGTCGTGGCCTATTGATCCTTTCACATAACGAAAGATCCTTTTAGCTGCATCAAGATGAACATTAGTTGGACATTGCATAAATTGTGAAACAATGCCAACCGAGTAAGCAATTTTCGGCCTTGTGATGGTTAGATAAATCAAACTTCCAACTATTTGTTGGAACAACTTCACATCCTTGAGCTCTTTTCCTTGATCCTTCTTCATTTTGAAGTTTTGTTCCATTAGCGTAGTCATACGCTTTGACTCCCCCATGTTGAAACGTTCCAAGAGACTTCTTGCATAGCCCCTTTGAGAGATTAGGTACCCGTTTTCTAGTTTATCGACTTCCAAGCCAAGAAAGCAACCAATCTCCCCTAGGTTCTTCATTTCAAAACGAACCGAAAGATCATCACTTAAACGAGATATTTCTGACTCGTTTCCTCCGGTGATAATCATGTCATCAACATATAGTAATACTAAGACATGAATACCCGATTCTTTATTCACAAACAAACTAGAATCCGCATCAGAAATTTTAAAACCACAAAAGACAACGTATTGTGCGACCTTACCATACCAAGCTATCGGAGCTTGTTTCAATCCATAAAGAGCTTTCTTCAACCGGCACACATATTCTGAAAATTGATTTGAAGTGAACCCAATAGGTTCCATGAACACCTCACAATCAAGCTCTCCATATCCATATAGAAAAGCATTATTCACATCAAGTTGCCACAATTTCCACCCTTTGTAAGCCGCTAGTGAGATTATTGTTCTCACCGTCACCATTTTAGCCACGGGGTTAAAAGTTTCTTCATAATTAAGCACATAACTTTGACAAAAGCCACGAGCCACCAAACGAGCCTTGAACCTATTAATGGTTCCATCCGAGTTCTTCTTCAAACGGTACACCCATCTGCAAGTAACCGGTTTACATGCTTCCGGTTTCTTGACAAGCTCCCAAGTTTCATTCTTCTCCAATGCATCAATCTCCTCTTGCATTACTTTTCTCCAATCCGAAGAATCTTTAGCTTCTTCATAATATGTTGGTTCTTCGGTTAAGCCACCTGAAAAGAAACAAGTTGTGACCGTGTTCACCTCATAGTCACTTAGATGTTTTGGTTGTCTCTTTTCTCTTGTTGACCTTCTAACTTGAGTTGGTACTTCTTCACTAGGTGCATCTTCTTGAGTTTGAGAAACACCATCATTCTCACTTTCTTCTTGAGTGTCGAAGCTAGGAAACATAAATTTGTAATCTCTATTTTCTTCACCATTTTTGCTTGATTCAGAAAATTGAGAAGACACTTCATCAAATATCACGTCTCTTGAAGTGGTAAACTTCTTTGTTTCTAGATTCATACACCTCCAACCTTTCCTGTGTGAATCATAACCAACAAAAATACACTTTCGAGCTTTTGGGTCACGTTTGGTTCGGTTAGCTTTTGGAACATGAACATAACAAATAGAACCAAACACCCTAAAATAGCTTACATTAGGCTTTTCACCATAAGCTAGCTCAAAAGATGATTTTTGTGTACCTGGCCAAGATGGTAACCGATTAGACACATGACAAGCACATTGAAGTGCTTCCGCCCAAAGCTCCCTAGGCAATCCTTTGTCATGCAACCAAGATAAGCATATTGAAACAAGGTAAGCAATCTTTCTTTTCGAAACACCATTCTGTTGAGGAGTATCCGGACAAGTCATTTGACGAGAAATAACGTTTGTTTTACAATAGGTAAAGAAATCATTTGACATGAATTCTCCACCGTTATCACTTCTAAGAGCTTTTTTCTCCCAAATTCGGATTCTACCGCTTCTTTGAACTCCGTGAACTTTGATAAGGCTTCACTTTTCTCCTTTAGAAATTTCACTCAAGTGAACCGAGAATAGTCATCGATTAACACCATGACATAGCAATGACCGCTATAACTTGGTGTTCTTGTTGGCCCCATCAAATCCGTATGAATTAAGTCAAGCAAACCTTGTTTTCGATTTGTTGACTCCTTATATGGAAGTCGGTGTGACTTTCCATATTGACACCCTTGGCATATTACCTCCTCACGAACATTCTTTAATTGAGGAATACCATCTACTAGCTTATGTGAGAATATCTTTTGTAACATTTGATATCCCACATGGCCTAGTCTTGCATGCCAAATAGCTCCGTTGTCGGTTTGACTTGTTTTCTTCACATAAGCCTCACCCGCGGACAACACAAATAAAGAACATTTCTTTTCTCCCGTGAAAAGAACATCACCCACAATCTCCATGACATTCTCAAGCACTTTCACATCCGTTGGACCAAAAAGAACATTCTTTCCGGATTCGGTAATTTGAGGTACCGAAACTAGATTCTTGGTCAATTTAGGAACAAGATAAACATCTTCCAAAGTAAATGTATCATTATTAACATCAATAATAACATTACCTTCCTTTTTAACCGGATGAGTTGAGTTGTCGGCAGTGATTACAACTCGATTTTGATTGTGATCTTTAACGTCATGAGGGAGAGTTCCATCACCGGTCACATGATGAAAGCAACCCGAATCGACAATCCATTGATTCTTCTTGACAACCGTATCAATGGTAAAAGATTGCTCCCATTTGACTTCATCATTATCGTTGCTTGAACAAGCCACGTTCGCTTTTGTGACTTTCAAACGACAATATCTCTTGATGTGACCAACCTTCCCGCACTTGTAACATGTGGGAGGTTTCTTCTCATAGTTACTTTTGTAACTAGTTTGCTCTTCTTCTTTTTGTTTGCTAGAAGAACCTTTCTTGAAGTTCTTCCCTTTTGAAAAAATACTGCATCATTTTCAAATCCTTTAGCCATTTGCTTGGCCAAAGCTTCTTGATTAGAGAGTAAATTCTCCAATTCTTCAACCGAAGGTTGAGTAGTCCACCCCTGAATAGAGGTTATGAACGGGACATACTCTTTCTTCAAACCGCGAATTAGATATCTTCGCAAACAAGCTTCACTACCCGTAAGAAATATTCGGAAACAGTCATACCTTCTTGTCTTAAGATTGCTAACTCGTTTTCCAAGAATTGTAACCTTACGGTGTTTTTCTTAGAAAAGAGTTTCTCAAGAGTATCCCATACTTCTTTTGGAGAAGTAATATCACAAACGTGTTCTATGAACTCTTTGCTAATTGAAGTTCTCAATGCAAAGAGAGCCTTTCCACACCTTACCTTCCATTTTCTGCTTGACTCTACATTCTCTAGAGTTTCTATGGGAATTATTGCATCGCCTCCGGCCACAAGTTCCCATAGATCATGACCTTGAAGAAAAGCCTCCATGCACATCTTCCAATACTTGTAGTTGTTGCCTACAAATTTCTCCATTCCATTTACCATACCACCATTGTTTCCATTTGTGCCTTCCATTTTTGATAGCAAGATAACTAGTTTGGAACTTTTGAGTAAACTTTGAGTATTTGCACACAAGAGTTTAACTTAGAACCAAGCTCTAGATACCATGAAACAACAAGTTATTTGCTATGAATGAAAGGTTAAGGAAATAATATGAACAAGAATATGAAAAACTAAATGTGTTGGATTGATTTCAAATGGTTACAATCACATCCTTATATATAGGATTAAAGCAAAACATAATTATAACACACCAACAACTAGACCTACTAGTAAAGCTAGATGACAACTAGCATACATGTAAACACACCAATATGACAACTAGCATACATGTGAACACACCAATATGACAACTACACCTAATAAAACAAGATAAAAGGCAACTTGATTATGCAAGTATGCCATAAAAGATGATGTCAAGTTGGACAAGTTGAGCAACTTGAGCAATAAAGTTCATAATCAAGTTGAGCAAGTTGAGCAATAAAGTCCATAATCAAGTTGAGCAAGTTGAGCCACTTGAGTTGTGCACTAATATTTTAACATGATACGCCACTGATATATATTACACTTACAAAAGTATAATTTGAATATGTATCACCATTTCATGTATTTTAAGTTTTTTTTTTTTTTTTTCGTTTTACAAAGAAGTGTGAGCAGGTATACAACTATACACAACCTGACACATTTTAAAAATTAAGGGTTCAAAGCTACTGATTTTCAGGTAAAACGCAGTATAAATCAAGGTATACATACATATACAAATTAAGAAGACGTACGTACCTTCCACAAATCTCTAACAGAAAAGCTAGTGGAGGAGTCAAGTCCAAATGTATCCCATGAAACTTTAATCGTTTCAGCTTCTGAACATCTGTTCCAGAGAACGACAACAAAACGGCTTCCAGACAAAGGACCAGCCCATACCTGAACTCAAAATTTAACACCAAATATATTATATACCAATTTGTGAAGACGAGCTTCACTTACATGTGTAGTGTATATATATCGCTATATAAATGAAAAAATAGAGGTGGAAATTTCAACCAAATCAATAACTCAGTAGGTCGATTCAGGTTATGTTTTCTCTCTAATCAGTCAAGTCAGTTAAAAAACTTTGAAAGGAACGGGTCAACTGGGTCAAAAGTTTCAAAAAGAGTATTCTACTTCTAGTCATAATGCATACAACCTGAATATATTTATATACGGATTAACATTTTCGACAAAATATTTTTTTTTACTTGATGACCCGTCCATTTTACCACCTCTTCTATAGAGCTAAAGTTGGAGGACCTGTTGACAGCCATCAGTTCCTGAAGCATTTACTTTCCTTCCCTGAATTCCAAGTGAATCTGCAACACAGAATATAAGTACTTATAACAAAAATCATTCAATTATTATTATTTATGAACATATAAAATAACAAATAAACAGATCACCTTGCTTTTTTTTGAAAAAAAAAAAACAGGTTACCTTGGTTTACAGCAATGACCTCCTTATTGCTCAATATTTCAAATGTTTCTGCAGTCATGTTTCTGACATCACAACCTATAAGAAGTGGAGCCTGCACATTTAACAAACCATAACCGATTAAATTCTACATGAACATATTGCTCCATTGAACACGTAATAAGAGCAAACACCACCTTCATTAAAGCCCATATGCTAAAATGTGCTCGGTATTCCAAATAACTCATGCCTCCGTTACCAACTTCTAACATATCCGGGTCTACAAGAAAGTCAAAATATACAATTAACGAACTCCATTATCATTGATTGGTAGAGAATGTATAAACACTTAAATGAATTTATTCCTACCATTCCATCCACCCGGTCCCGCATAGGCTGCCCATTTGTCATTAATGTCAGCAATAGAAGTCATACTGTAAAAAAAATCAGTTAACTGATTAACAAACCAAATAACTGCAGTTAAACACGTATCAGTG
Source organism: Rutidosis leptorrhynchoides (assembly GCF_046630445.1). Lineage (NCBI taxonomy): Eukaryota > Viridiplantae > Streptophyta > Magnoliopsida > Asterales > Asteraceae > Rutidosis > Rutidosis leptorrhynchoides. The sequence goes on from NC_092334.1 coordinate 539,310,611, forward strand.
TTGCAAAAAGTTTGAACCTTGCCCATGTGTCATTGATGTCATCGGTTGTTCTCCAGCTATTTCCAACGTTACCCGCCCATAGAGCCGGATCATCTTCACCCCTTCAAAGTGAAAATAAAAATATTATACTCCTTTCGTCTCAAAATAACTGTCCCATTTTGACTTTTGAAAGTCTTCCATTTTCAACTTTGACACTATATATTTTCGTTTGTGTTATGCAATATGTGATTGAATTTATACAAATGGACTGGGTTTTAAACGTGTATCCATTGGTATAATTTCCAATTCCATCAAGTATTATATAACACATACAAAAATATTCAAAGTCAAAGTTGAAAAAGAAAGACTTTCAAAAATCAAAACAGGACAATTATTTTGGGAAGGAGTAGTACAATAATATTCCAAGTGGTTTCGTGAAGTATTATGACAAAAAATACTACTTATTACCACTCGCAAATAGAATAAAAGATTTTCCGTCCAGTTGAATTCAAAGCATCTCGCATTGGTGGATATCTATAAACATGAACCGATATTTTATGAATAATAATTTATAATTATAATTTATTTTCTAAGCAACTATATAATGAAACCAAACCTGTCGATTGGTTTTATGCCAAGATTAAAACAGTTGTCATACTTCAAGTAGTCCACACCCTGAACAACATCACACATGAATTATAATACATAGAACTAGAACTACTTATTCATATATTTATTTATTTGCTAAGGGCTACGTTTTAACTCACCCAGGAAGCCCAAGTTGCTGCATCATCATTCTCATGGAAAAGCGAAGCGGGTCGTACTTGACAGGTAAAAAGACTACAAAATCCGATAAAATCGATTAAAAGAATAACACACTGGATAAATAAAATAACAAATGGACTATATTGTACCCTGCAGAAGAATAGATACCAAGCTTGAGACCCTTTTCATGTACATAATCAGCAAGAGCTTTAATTCCAGATGGAAATGTTTTTGATTCAGGAACTAACAGACCCTGCAGAACCAGCATGCAAAGTTACCATTTTGGTACGGGTAATTCGGGTTAGGTTTTATCTATAACGGGTCAAATGAATTATATATTCTGTCATTATTAACCTACATTTGTGTCACGTGTCAATGCTTCCCAACAATCATCTGTGTTTAGTAAAAGATATATATTAGTATTAATCTAAAAGACTTAACAACCAGTAGCAAAAAATCAGATTAAAGCAGATTAAATGAGTACCAATATTAACATAATTATATCCCAAATCAGCCAATCCAGTAGAGATAAGTGCATCAGCTGTCCAACAGAATATATCAATTTGGTTAACAAAAATATTCAATCTAATACACCATACATGCATATCAAATATAGTCATACTAGCATGGCACCCACGAAATGCAATGGTAAATATTAACTTTTCTTTCGGTAGCATGTCCATTTAACAGTATTATGTCTTGTGTTATATATGAAAATATCAGTCTCATTCCAACGAACACATGTTGTTTAAGAAAACATTAAGTAGCACATAATTATACGTGTAGTGTTAGTTTTGAAATTAGTCTATTTCTTTACATACGTTATATTTTAAATGGTTGATATACTTGAACTAAAAAAGTATTGCAGATGAGGTAATAAAAAAAATGTTTACAAAGAAATGATAAAAATAAGTGATGAGGTTTTTCACGCAAAGGCGAGTATTTTTACTCTGGTGTACGCGGCCTAACAGGATTAACTTGTGACCGTTTTCAAACCCTTCCCTGACCACCACAAGATTTGAACCTCATACCTCAAGAATCTCAAGGCGCGCTAACAACTAGGCTCTTAGTGATGGTTAAATAAATGATAAAACATTGGGTATAAGTCCTTGTACCATTTGCCCATTATATTCGGTACTACTTAAAATTTGAGAGATTTAGAGTATTACTGTACTTCATATTACAGTAGTCAATTTTTTTTAACGGCTATTTTGACATCGAATACTCTCATTTGTCATCCACACACGCGTTAGAAGGAAACTCTTCACACACCATCGCCGCATTGGGTACCCGGTGTGCTTTGGATTAAAACGAGTGGCTTAGGCTATACACCTTTATTCACCACAACCAGTGGCGATTCTAGGATCAAAATTTAATGGTGCCCTATACATTTTGAGTGGTACTTTGTAAAAAAAAAATTCTATTAACTTCATTAAAAACCACTAATTTTAAAAATATATGGGGTCCTAACTATAAATTTAGTGGTGTCCTATTAAATTTTATTAGTATTTTATATATAAAATTTTTTAATTAATGGGGTCCTTTGAGTTGGCTTAAGAGAGTCGTCTGTATCATTGTAACAATTTGTGATATAGTGTATTTTCTCTCTTTGGGGGCCGGTGGTTTTTCTCCTGTTTTGGAGTTTCCACGTTAAATCTTGTGTTGTGTATTTGTTCTTATTTCTTTACTATTATTGTTGGGCTGGGTGGTGGGAATTAGTGAGACCGTAATTTCCCAACAACTGGTATCAGAGCGTCAGGTTTGACGAGGGTCTCGGTTATAGGAGTCGGAGTATGCTCTGTGGTTGCCACGGGAGTGGATCGTCCACATCAGAAACGAGTTCTATCGATCGTATAGGGTATCTGGTTAGACAATATTTTTTCTGATTCGTAGTAATAGTTGGATTTGTTAGTGGCGAGTTGTGGATTTCCGATTTAAAGGGTCCTGGCTACCTGCTACATCTTTTGGCTATTCGAAACGTGAGCAAAATCAGAGAAAGTGTTGTTTATAGGATACGGATACGATGTCGAAGTTCAGTCCAATGAGGTTTGATGTAGAGAAATTTGATGGGAGGATCAATTTTGGCTTATGGCAGGTTCAAGTCAAGGATGTGTTGATTCAGTCCGGTTTACACAAGGCTTTGAAGGGTAAACCCACCCTTGTTCCTGGCAGTGATTCTAGCAGTAAGTTTGATGAAGAAGAATGGGATGATATGGATTTGAGGGCAGCAAGTGCGATTCGTTTGTGTCTTGCAAAGAACGTGCTTGCAAATGTGCACGGGTTATCAACGGAAAATGAGCTTTGGGTTAAACTAGAGCAGTTGTACCAGGGCAAGGGCATCTCAAATCGGTTGTGTCTTAAAGAACAATTTCATACTCTGCGTATGGATGAGGGTTCAAAGATTTCAGATCATCTAAGTATTCTTAATGGTATTGTTTCAGAACTTGAAGCTATTGGAGTTAAAGTGGATGATGAAGATAAAGCTTTGAGGTTGATATTATCTTTGTCATCGTCTTATGAACACATGAAACCTATTTTGATGTATGGGAAAGAAACTCTGAAGTTTGAAGCCGTTACTAGCAAGCTCCTATCCGAGGAGAAAAGACTGGAAGGTAACGGGGTCTCGTCATCAGGAGATACGATAGTGTTGTGTTCGGATAGGCAGAAGAGAAACTCTAGAAAGAATCTGACATGCTGGAAGTGCGGGAAGACTGGGCATGTAAGGGTTAATTGTCCCGGTGGAGCTAATGCGGCAAATGGCTCCAAAGATGCTAACATTGTCTCCGTTGTTACGGAGAGTGACGAATTCCTCTGAAGTCACGTCATCCTCATGGTGTGTCCGCGCCACCGTGGAAAGGGATGTTCGTTAGCGGTTCCACAATTACACATGGGCATTGGTTTGGCGTTGATGCAGGTTGTGTGGTGGAAACTGATGTTGTAGCTGATGGGACTTTCGGGAAAGCCAAACAGGGAAGTTGCACCATAAAGTTTCAGCTGGTTGTTCAACAACATGTGCCGAGGTGAAATGCTTGGAATGCGATATTCTAAGTGCTATACTCTTTATGGTGGAGTATGATAATTCTTGTTAAGAGTTATGATTGTCTGTGATGACAATGATTGTCGGTTTAGACAATGTTCGATGAAGATGCAAGTTTTGTCTCTTGGGAGATAATGTCAACGGCATGAAGATGAGGATCTTGAAGTTGTCGTCGAGGAAGCGTCTACATCGGTTATCCTTGCAATGTGGAAGCATGGTTATCTTCTTCTATCCAAAAGGTGGAGATTTGTTGGTTTATTTTGGCTAGTAGAAGATATGTTTATCCCACATTGGTGGGAGGAAGATGTGAGGGGTGAGTGACTTGGTTATATAAGAGGGGCTAAGTCTTCATTCCAAATTGCACCAATCAATACACTTTAAGTATTTGATTATTTCTTTCTTTCTTACCCTTGTTTGAGAGTTGTATTAGTTAAATATTTTGGAGAGTGTAGTTGGCTTAAGAGAGTCGTCTATATCATTGTAACAATTTGTGATATAGTGTATTTTCTCTATTTGGGGGCCGGTGGTTTTTCTCCTGTTTTGGAGTTTCCACGTTAAATCTTGTGTTGTGTATTTGTTCTTATTTCTTTACTATTATTGTTGGGCTGGGTGGTGGGAATTAGTGAGACCGTAATTTCCCAACACTTTGACCCCACTCACCCCTTAGTAGACTCGCCACTGACCACAACAGAATCCTTGAGAAAACCTCCCCTGGATTCGAACCTGCGCCAACTAAGACTCAGATCCAATCCAGAGCTTATACCACTCTGGCAATGCCTTGGTGGTTTGTTACAGTAGTCAATTGCAGGCATATAATCATACCTTATTCAGTATCAAAAGAACTGATTTTTGTATTATAAATTTGAAGTTAACATGACTACATAAAGAGTAAATCAAAACTCAACTATAGTAACAGCTACAGTAAATGACAAATAAAATGATATACTAATAAAAATTAGGGCTAAAACCTGAAAAGTTTGGATACAATTTCATGCAGTAAGAAAATAAAATCAATCCTATTTACCCAAATAACAAAAATTTGCAATGAATCGAACCTGTTTCTTTAATCAGAGTCTCATTTATCTGACAAGCAAAAAAGTTCCAGCTATTCCATCTGTTCAATCCATTCATTCACAAAACAAAATCAACTAAAAAGATTAAAATCAAATCAAAAGGTCAAAATTAGTCAAAGAACAGACAATAATTTGAAAATTACCCCATTTGTGGAGTCTGAGCCAATCCATTACTGAGCTGAAGCAATCCGTACAATGAATTATCAAAGATATTAACAGAATTAACTGTTTTATTTTGAACGATCGATAACGGTAACACTCGAGCTGATGATGTTGATAAAGTTGATGATATTAACACAACTGTTATTAAAATCACTGATTGATAATCCATTGAATTAAAATTAGAATAATTTGGGATAAGTAATGATTCTAATGAATTTGACCATTTGAGTATTCATCTATTTCTATATTTTGGATTAATTAATTTATATAAGTGAACTTAAAAAGAATATTCGTTAAAAATGAGGAGACGTAGAAGGATAGACAACATTCTTTAATCAAAATTGTAAGGGGGTTGTTTGTTTTTAATCATTAACGTCTAGCTATTTGGATATAGATAATAGATAATAGAAGATAATCTATCTATCTATCTATTCTATCTAATAATAGGGAGTTAATGGTGAGGTCATTATGTGTTATATAGCGTTGTAACACATGCTTAAAAAGTTGTAAATGTCAATTTGATGATATCATTATTTTTCCACTAAAACAACTAATTAATAAATAAAATTCAATTTAATATATATAAAAAGTATACTTTTTACATACTTTTTTCTTGGTATATGAGTACTTTTGACTTACATATCTTAAAAAAATATGTTTCATGAATTTATTTTTATTTTCATTCTTTTTTTAGAAGATGAATAAATGGTTAAACGATTGTAGAATTTAAGTGTTAAATCTTTCCATTCTATTTCTTAATTGAGTTTCCATACCCCTAAACATCAATTCATTTTTTTATATAAGTTAAGTGATCATTATGTTCAATGATCGATTGTGATTACTTCGAATATTACCTCGGGTGTTAGCTTTTCATCTTTCTCTTTCTCTATATATCTTATGTGTATATGTTTATTAGTAATACTAAAAGCCTAATTGTTGTTATTTGTACTTATGTTTCAAGTTTGAATTTATAGTGTGTGTATAATACTATTAATCATATTTTTTGTTATGGATTTTTAAAATTTCACTATGCCAAGTATTAGTGATATGTACTTTGTGAAGTGATAATACTTACAATTTCTTAGTAGCATTTTTTCGTAAATATTGTGTATGTCTATTATGATAACCCGTGAATTCACGGGTCACTAACCTAGTAATATCAATATTAGATAGTTATTATTGTAGTGTGTGAAGCAATGTTGTTAATGACGTCCGTTGTTTTTGTTGCGTCATTTTGGTGATTAATTTGTCTCGACTCTGTCTTCTAATAAGGCGGTCAACAGTCAAAAGTCGGGTTAAATGCGGGAAAGGTCGGGTCAACACGGTCAAAAGTCAAAAACTCTGTTAAAATTGGTAAAAGTCGATCAAATCGATCAAAATTGACGTAGTTTAATGTTACTTTTTGATATTATACTAACGATAATAGCGATTATATGTACAAATTGGTCAACCGAAGGTTATTTGGATTTAAGATATATGTGTATACTAGTGAAATGACCCATGGAATCACAGATTTGTTTAAAAGAAACATTTTAATGATATGTTTTAGGTATTAAGTGAACATAAATGCTAAAATCATTTAGTTTAATGACCTATGGAACCAAAGAGTCCGACTAACAAACTCGCCAGCTGAACATTTCATTAAACACCTAAAATGCATATTAAACAATCCACATCCAATAATAAGAGATAATATTGGTTGTCATTTTATTTTAAAAATGTAAATTAAAGTATAAATTTAGAATTGGTTTCCTTCTGCCTAGCTTTTATACCTTCTCGTACTCAATTCAAAATAATTAATTAAAATAATTCAAAATTATGTAATTTTAATAATTAAAATAATTATTAATAAGATTTAATTTTAATTCAAAATTATTTAGATTAATGACATCACCCACAATGCTTAGATTTTTTCTTTTGTTTTTTGATTTTCTTTTAACAAAAGAATTAGCTTAATAATGACATCATCATTATAGGATTTTAATATATATATATATATATATATATATATATATATATATATATATATATATATATATATATATATATATATATATATATATAAGTCAACGTCCGTCTCGACCCCCATCTCGACCGTCTCAACCCCGTCTTGACGTTTTAAGGTCCCGACCGTCTCGACCTCGTCTCGCATCTTTTTCAACTTTGGTGTGAAGGCGAATCAAACACGAGTAAAATGGTGACTATGCTAAATCTCGCGATAGAGAAAAAAGAGCTCGCAGCCGCGAGGTTCGACGAATCAACTCAGATAAAGAGACGGCTTCGATCACTTGTTCGCGAGTGGGAGATTTTGGCTAGTTACATCTCGCGATCGCGAAAAGGGCCCTGGATGCGGAAATTGGCTCTGGTTTAGACTACTTATTATTACGATTCTGATTCGTTTATGAACTATAAATAGATCTCATGTAACCCATACATTGTATGCGCGAAATTTATCAATAAAATCTCTCTAGTTGGCTGTGGAGTAAGATAATCACATCGATTACATATAATCACGTAATCTTGAGTCGGTTTTATTTATTCACGTTTTATACTTTCGTTTATTGGTGCGGGTGGGTGATTTTGCGAGATCATTTGCGTTGTTTGGGCCCTAGAAATCCTTACAACTGGTATCAGAGCTTAATGCTACGTGTTTGGGAACAATGACGAAAGATTGAAAGTTTAGGATCGGACCATTTGATGGAAAAGACGTCGACTTTGGAAGATGCAAGGTGGGGAATACTTATATCAGTAAAAGCTACATTAACCTTTGCTGGTAGTGAAACTCGAAGGGATGAGTGATGTCGATTGGGAACTTTTGGATCGCCAAGCCTTGTGTGTGATTCATCTTTCACTTGTAAAGAACGTTGCATACATTGTTGTGAATGAGAAGATGACGTTTACTTGATTGCATGAACTCTCTAATATGTATGAAAAACCTAACGCAAGTAATAATGTTTTTCTTATGCGTCAATTGTTCACTACGAAGATGAAGGAAGGTATGAGTGCAACATATCATATTAATGAGTTCAATAACATTATATCGAGGCTAGCATCGGTGGAAATTGTGATTGATGATGAGTTAAAAGTACTAATCTTGCTTTCTTCGTTAACAGAAGTTGGTCAGGTACGGTTACCGCATTTAGTAGCTCTACGAAAACTACTAAGCTTACCTTTGATTAGAGACTTGATTCTCGGTGAAGACACTTGTAGGAGAAACTTGGGAGAGTTGGCGACCAGTTCTTTATTGAGTACCGACAACTGGGGTTGGAAAATTGATCGTGAGGAAAGGAAGGGTAAGGGGAATTTTAATAAGAGGTATCTATCTAAGAACCGAAGTGAAGCTATTTTTTAGGGTTGCAATAAAAAGGGGTGTGACGACCCGACAAAATCGCCATTGACGGCGCCGTCAACTTAGGTCCCGTTACGTGGTCATAGTCCCTAAATGAGACGCGTTTGACCAAAATTATGTCGCATTCATTTGAAACGTATATGACTTGCAAGGTTTTAAGTTTACCATACAGTTCCACATCAAGTTTAAGTTTACAAAAGTAATAAAGTATAAATAAAATAATTTGCGACATAATATAAGTTGAAAATCACGGATGCTGTTAATAGCGTATGCATGTATACATTAAGTTTGAATCCAAAAGTGCTATCACTAGCGTATGCATGTATGCTTGACCCCAAGCAAGAAATCAAAGTGTGCGCGGAAGCATGTATCAAGTATCCAATCAAGAACCTGAGAAACATATAGAAAACTGTCAACGAAAAACGTTGGTGAAATCATAGGTGTATTTGTAAACGTTGTTTTTGAACCACAAGATTTAGTATAAGTTGATTATCCAAATCGTTTGCGTTCCAAAGATGTTGTTTGTTTGTCGAGCATCCAATTATCAAGGCTTAACTGAATGGTACCTCTGAATCATAGTGTTAGAACCTACACTATACCCGAAAATATATTTTATCCGCTAACAGTAGCGAACCGTCCGAATAAGGGCTCGTCAAGCCCGTATGGATCCACACAACATAAGTTCTCGCTTACACTTACACCCTGCAAGTGTAACTAATGATAATTGAACTTGAGGATTTTTGTTCTAACTCGTATGTGGAATGTTTATTTTCGTACTTGTGTTCAAAGCATAAAAGTATAAACCGTATATGTTTCTCATCCCATGATTTAAAAGAGTAAAAGTTGTTGAAAAGATGGGACTATGATCTCACCGTAGTTGCATGCCAAAGTACTTCATTTTAAACGTTGTACAATGAAAGTTGTTTAGTCTTGACCTAAACAAGTAAGTTATATCAATACCGGGTAAGACACAAGGTCGGTCGAAATGTGTTCAATTAGTTCTATGGCTCGTTACGACTCGAATATATAGCATGTGAGTCAAGTTGTCAAGTTTCATACAAGATATAAGTATAAAAGCAAGTTAGAACGATTGCATAAGTATTTGGTTAAGTTTGACTAAAAGTCAAACTCGGTCAAAGTCAAAGTCAACAGGGTCGGGTCAGGTTTCCGACTATTGTTCCATGATGAGAAGTCATATATAAGCACGTTGGCCAAGTTTCATGTTAATCGGAGTTGCGAGTAAGCGGGAATGGAATTGTGAAAACACAAAGTGAGTTTGATCAGGGGTTATATCGCGATCGCGAGTCCCCAGGCCTTCCAGACTTCGCGATCGTGAAGTCATGGTTTTCAGGTGCTGTTTGCCGAATTTTGACTAGTGCACGAACCAAACTTTATTTTAACACAACTAATGAACCGCAAACACTCAAACACGTATCTTATATCGTTGGAAAGGTAATTTAACGAGGAATACAACTAAACACATTTCATCAAAGAAAAACATCATTTACAATAACTAAATCCTCATCGAATGATCGTTAAATGTTCATCATTAAAGTTTCAAGTTCATAAAATGCATTTCATGATTCAGGAACCCAAATTACACATACGATATGCCGTTTCAAAGGTAATTAAACATACATTGCAACTAAACACTTACCAACAACATTTAATAGCATTCAATGCATCAAAAGTTCATATTTAAGTCTATCAAACCCTAACCAAAAATCACAAAATCAATAATCATGTTAGTGAAGTTTTCCAAGTCAACCTACACATCAAATTGAAGCTAATGATGTTAGTAACACATTTAATACATGAACTTTAACATTTAATCAACCAAAATCAAAGATTTAACAACCCATTTCAAGTGTTCATGCTAGTTACTCAAAATAACAAAATCGAGCAAACCATTTACATACACAACAACCTAGTGAGCCATAGACACTAACTAACACCATTTCAAGTCTATAAAATGAATTTAGAGAAATTTAAGTTTTAGAAACCTTACCCCAAGTTATGAAATTGGTACCAAATTGAAGAGGATGAAGAGAGGATTACAAATATGTAATTTGTTTTGTTGTGAGCTTCCTTGAAATGATTTAGATGATGAATTAGTGAATTGTGAGTTTGAGAGCAAAAATGGAAGTAGTAGAAATGGGGAGGTGGATAATGAATGATGGGGAAGGGTTTGACTAGTTCAACTAGTCAACTTCTTTGGTCCCTTGGCAACTTTAGTCCCTCGAGTTTAAAAGCGGGTGCGTGAATTAACCGAACGAATTATTTTAAAAATGCTAGAGGGAACGAGAGATGTTATATTTAAATAACGGGAATATTAAAAACGCTAATTAATGGAAGATACGAATAAATAACGAAAGATATTATCAAAAAAAAAGACGGGCGTTAAAATAAATTAACGAAAAAAGGCGGGTTATTACAAGGGGCATTATCAACTTCGTTGCAAGAATGCTCCGGCTAAACATGTTAACTTGACCGCGAAAGATACGGATGATGCACTTTTGTGTAGCGTAGAAAATTCGGTGAAGTCTTGGATTTTAGAATCGGGAATTCTTTTCATGCTAGTCCTACTATGAGCATGAAGAAAAGTTTTTAGGTCGTATCGTGGTAAGGTGTGATTGGAAAACAACAAATGGCGATATTGAGGGCATTGGAGATGTTATATTGAGTACTTGTGACAACCGTCACTTTTTCCTTCCTGAAATGACTAGTTTACCCCTAGGGTTTTTCCTTGCATATATGTGTATTAAATATTTAGGGTTTATATACTGTAACATAATTAATATACGATTTTAATTTAACCTTGATCTAATATTGATTATTATTAAGTCAACATCTTTATTAATAAGTATAATAAATTTATAATATACTTATGTAATAATAGTTAATTATAATACAAGGTTATTAATTAAAATATGTAATAACAAATTGTATAAATTAAATGTGGCACTTTTATAAAATATAAAAGTATAAGGTGAATAAATAAATAAATTAAATTATAAGGGTTATTTATATAAATAAATAAAAACAAAAAATATATTGTATATATATATATTTATTAAATTTCGGTTAATAAAAAATAAAAGATAAAACAATTTTTTTATACAAGTATTCTAGAATTTTCCAAGTGAAGAATATGCCAAACTTGTTCTTAAAGAAAAAGATATAATCAAATCTTTAAGATAAGATCAAATCTGCTAAAATAAATAAAAAGAATTTTATCCATAAATAAATGGAACATTCTAGAGCATATTCCCTAAAAAATTTTCTAATTAAACCTTAACTTGTTCTTGAAGAAAAAGTTACCTAACCCTAATCTTTACCCTATAAATAGACCCCCTAGCTCCTTAGTTTTTCATTCATTCCAAACCCAAAAACACCTACAAAAAAAATCTCTCTCTCCCTCCTCTCTCCTTGATTTCGGCCGACCGAAATAATCACCACCACCATCGGCTATTTTTTTTGGCCGACCACCACCACACGCCGCCTTGAACAGCCGTAGCTTTGGCCACCGCCACCGCCACCGCCGTCGGATTTTCCCTTTTTCGTTTCGTTCATCTCCTTTTGAGGTAGATCTATTTTTTTTTAACTCGTTTTATTAAAATATAACATATTAAGATGAATACATCAAGTATATTTAATTATTAAACTTGCTAATCTTGTTTTAAGGATAATTAAATTCGTATTTATTAAAACCTTAATTTTTCAGAAACTGAAAAAGTTTTATTTTCTTATTTCGAGTTCATATTTGGATTCATCTTTCAAAACCGCTCAAAACGCATATATGGAACATACTTTTTCGATTTAAAACAAGTTAGTTATGATTAGAACAAGATTTTGAATCCAATACATCTTACATACGGGATTTTGTATAATTTTTCATTAAAATAATATTTTTATATCTTTATAAGGTAAGTGTAATATATTTAATTAATATATTATAACTATCTTGTTTTAAAAGATAAATACAAAGATTTTGTATATCTTTTATATTTAGAAAGTATCTATTACTATAAATATATTTTGAATTAATGGATATAAATATTTGAATATTTATATAAAATTATATTATTAATATATATTTAATATATTAATATTATTACACTTAAGTAATTATAATATATTTATAATTATTAAACTTATAATATAGCTTAACTATATATTACACGTTGGTATAATTTAAACTATAATCACAACAAGATAACATACGACTTTCAAATTTCACCGCTACCTACGGTCGGAAGAGGATGATGTCTAGGTTGCCTTTAAGGGACAAGCTTGTGGATCTCGAATGTCATGACTTAGTTTCTGATCAAGAGTCCTGAGCCCCCGGTTACACCTGGTCATTCCGGACTTATTTGATAGTATCGAAGTTTGAGCAAAGTTATATTAACATCAAATGTAATAATAGTGGAAACATAAACATATGTTTAGTCAATCCTTAATATACTTAGGATTCTTCATTTGTCAAATGGACAAATTTCTGATTAAGCCTATATATCTCTAGGTTGAAGGCCTGGTATATACTCTGGTTCTTTTCATTCGTGGAATTATCTTCATCTTCGATTTAAGGTGAACTCATAGCCCCGATTTTTACATATTTTAATGTATTTTATAAATTTTGGGGTGAGAAACATGCTTGCTTTAAATGATTTACAATTTAGACACAAGTGCCTAAACTTTTTGATATGCAACTTCATGAGACTATTGTTAACTTGTATTCTTACATGTAAATCCCCGCCATAATATCGTTAATTGCTGGAATTAAAATGTTGCAAGCTTAATTATTGTGAGTAGGCCTATTGAGAGTGACGTCTCTACCCATTGACCGATCGTCAAGGGGGTACATAATAATGATTACCGACACACGCGCAGTGTCAGGGGTTTATGTTTAGCTCGATATTATAACTCATGGCATATTGAATATTTTGATGTTTTGAAGTCTAAACTTATTGATTATTAAACCTATGATGTTCACTCAACCATTGTGTTGACATTTTAAGCATGTTTGTCTCAGGTGATGAATAGCTTACGTGCTGCCCTATGTTGCTTGCTTGTTGTTGCATTGGAGTCCACATTTCTTATATTTAGCATTGTTAAACATTTATTACATTTGGGTTTACCATGTAAAACAATTCGTTTTCCGCTGCAATTGAATTACTGTTTTTATTAAATATTTCATTTAGAGTCGTTCTCGTTTATATAACTGTGTGATGATATTGGAAAAGTCATATTTACCCCCGGCCCTATTTGGGGGGTATGACAGAGTGGTATCAGAGCACAGTTTGTTATAGAGAACCAGGATTGCATGCTATGTGTGCCTTATGTGCTAGTTAGGGTGCCTTAGCAATCTATAGGACTATAACCTTTCATGTCCTAGTTTAAGTGCTTTTCTTATTTGACAATATTCTTGCCTTAGTTTTAAGTGGTGTCCTTATTTTTATGCTTGCCTTACTATGATCTCCTTCCATCTTGCCTTCACATTGTGCCTTAGAATCTACCTAGTACTCTCTTCTTTTCTAGGATGTCATTCATGACTTCTGAATTTAGCGGCATTTCCATGACATCTATTACGGTCATGTACATAACATTATGATACGTACTGAAATGTCCCGTTCATATTGATTATAAACGTTCCATATTAATTGATTTCGTTGCGAGGTTTTGACCTCTATATGAGACGTTTTTCAAAGACTGCATTCATTTTTAAAACAACCATAACCTTTATTTTATCAATAAAGGTTTTAAAAACATTATGTAGATTATCAAATAATGATAATCTAAAATATACTGTTAACACATGACCATTACATAATGGTTTACAATAGAAATATATTACATCGACATATGTTTCTTGAATGCAGTTTTTACACAATATCATACAAACATGGACTCCAAATCTTGTCCTTATTTTAGTATGCAACTGCGGAAGCTCTTAATATTCACCTGAAAATAAACATGCTTTAAACGTCAACAAAAATGTTGGTTAGTTATAGGTTTAACCTATATATATCAAATCGTAACAATAGACCACAATATTTCATATTTCAATACACATCCCATACATAGAGATAAAAATCATTCATATGGTGAACACCTGGTAACCGACATTAACAAGATGCATATATAAGAATATCCCCATCATTCCCGGACACCCTTCGGATATGATATAAATTTCGAAGTACTAAAGCATCCGGTACTTTGGATGGGGTTTGTTAGGCCCAATAGATCTATCTTTAGGATTCGCGTCAATTAGGGTGTCTGTTCCCTAATTCTTAGATTACCAGACTTAATAAAAAGGGGCATATTCGATTTTGATAATTCAACCATAGAATGTAGTTTCACGTACTTGTGTCTATTTTGTAAATCATTTATAAAACCTGCATGTATTCTCATCCCAAAAATATTAGATTTTAAAAGTGGGACTATAACTCACTTTCACAGATTTTTACTTCGTCGGGAAGTAAGACTTGGCCACTGGTCGATTCACGAACCTATAACAAATATGTACATATATATCAAAGTATGTTCAAAATATATTTACAACACTTTTAATACATTTTGATGTTTTAAGTTTATTAAGTCAGCTGTCCTCGTTAGTAACCTACAACTAGTTGTCCACAGTTAGATGTACAGAAATAAATCGATATATATTATCTTGAATCAATCCACGACCCAGTGTATACACGTCTCAGGCTAGATCACAACTCAAAGTATATATATTTTTGGAATCAACCTCAACCCTGTATAGCTAACTCCAACATTACTGCATATAGAGTGTCTATGGTTGTTCCAAATAATATATATACATGGGTCGATATGATATGTTAAAACATTTGCATACGTGTATATGGTATCTCAAGATTACATAATATATTAGAATACATGTATAATACAATATAAGTTAGCTATGATATGATTTGTATAGAATTGTTAATATTTTCCGTAGCTACAAAAATCAAAAAATATCCAATCTTGTTTTACCCATAACTTCTTCATTTTAAATTCGTTTTGAGTGAATCAAATTACTATGGTTTCATATTGAACTCTATTTTATGAATCTAAACAGAAAAAGTATAGGTTTATAGTCTAAAATATAAGTTACAAGTCGTTTTTGTAAGAGGTAGTCATTTCAGTCGAAAGAACGACGTCTTGATGACCATTTTGAAAAATATACTTCCACTTTGAGTTTAACCAAGATTTTTGGATATAGTTTCATGTTCATAAGAAAAATCATTTTTCCAGAAGAACAACTTTTAAATCAAAGTTTATCATAGTTTTTAATTATCAAACCCAAAACAGCCCGCGGTGTTACTACGACGGCGTATGTCCAGTTTTACGGTGTTTTTCGTGTTTTCAGGTTTTAAATCATTAAGTTAGCATATCATATAGATATAGAACATGTTTTTAGTTGATTTTAAAAGTCAAGTTAGAAGGATTAACTTTTGTTTGCTAACAAATTTAGAATTAACTAAACTATGTTCTAGTGATTTCAAGTTTAAACCTTCGAATAAGATAGCTTTATATGTATGAATCGAATGATGTTATGAACATCATTACCATCTCAAATTTTATGGATAAACCTACTGGAAAAGAGACAAATGGATCTAGCTTCAAAGGATCTTGGATGGCTTGAAAGTTCTTGAAGTAGAATCATGACACGAAAACAAGTTCAAGTAAGATTTCCACTCGAAATAAGATTGTTATAGTTATAGAAATTGAATCAAAGTTTGAATATGAGTATTAACTTATATTAGAAAGATATCTTACTGTAAATAAGAAAGATTTCTTGAGGTTGGATGATCACTCTACAAGATTGGAAGTAAGCTAGCAAACTTGGAAGTATTCTTGATTTTATGAAACTAGAACTTGTAGAATTTATGAAGAACACTTAGAACTTGAAGATAGAACTTGAGAGAGATCAATTAGATGAAGAAAATTAAAGAATTAAAGTGTTTGTAGTTGTTTTTGGTCGTTGGTGTATGGATTAGATATAAAGGATATGTAATTTTGTTTTCATGTAAATAAGTCATGAATGATTACTCATATTTTTGTAATTTTATGAGATATTTCATGCTAGTTGCCAAATGATGGTTCCCACATGTGTTAGGTGACTCACATGGGCTGCTAAGAGCTAATCATTGGAGTGTATATACCAATAGTACATACATCTAAAAGCTGTGTATTGTACGAGTACGAATACGGGTGCATACGAGTAGAATTGTTGATGAAACTGAACGAGGATGTAATTGTAAGAATTTTTGTTAAGTAGAAGTATTTTGATAAGTGTCTTGAAGTCTTTCAAAAGTGTATGAATACATATTAAAACACTACATGTATATACATTTTAACTGAGTCGTTAAGTCATCGTTAGTCGTTACATGTAAATGTTGTTTTGAAACCTTTAGGTTAACGATCTTGTTAAATGTTTTTAACCCATTATTTATTATGTCAAATGAGATGTTAAATTGTTACATTATCATGATATTATGATATATAATATATCTTAGTATGATATATATGCAGTTAAATGTCGTTACAACGATAATCGTTACATATATGACTCGTTTCGAAATCATTAAGTTAGTAGTCTTATTTTTACATATGTAGTTCATTGTTAATACACTTAATGATATATTTACTTATCATTTAGCATAATTAACCAAGTGTATCAGTATCTTAATATGATTCATATGTACCTAGCAAGACGTTGTTATAACGATAATCGTTATATATATCGTTTTCGAGTTTCTTAATTTAATAGACTCATTTTTATGTATATAACTCGTTGTTAAAATACCTAATGGGATACTTACTTATAATAAAATCATGTTAACTATATATATAACCATATATATGTCATCATATAGTTTTTACAAGTTTTAACGTTCGTGAATCACCGGTCAACTTGGGTGGTCAATTGTCTATATGAAACCTATTTCAATTAATCAAGTCTTAACAAGTTTGATTGCTTAACACGTTGGAAATATTTATTCATGTAAATATCAATCTCAATTAATATATATAAACATGGAAAAGTTCGGGTCACTACACGTACCGTGGTGCCTTGGGTTGCGAACCAGAAAAACGTCATTCATAACTTGTGAAGATTCTCTCCGTGCTATCCTTAGTGCGTTGGGAAAATGTTTTAGGTTATGGATTCTATAAAACAGCAATTAAGTTTTAAGCCCTTAGGAAGTTTTCTAATAGATAAAATTTTGTAGTTTGAATCACGTGTCTTGACTTTATGGGGTGATATTGAAGTGGAAATGTGAATTAGTGAATATAATGACGCCTGGCCATCGTGATTATATAACAGTAATTCATATAGAAATTCCAATATCATGACATATGGAATAGAAAGTGAATCAAAGAAAGATTCCCAAGCCATTCATTCGAAAATCTCACTGATATTACATGAAGGGTAATCATCATCTGATTTGTAGATATACGAAGAGCTCGTTTCAACCAAACTATCTAGATTAACAATCCTCATATACCATAAAGGTTGTAAAACTTTGCATTCTTTCTTTCTTAAACAACATATCTCTTTATCTTTGACGCTTAATATTCACACTCCTTCACTGGAAGGAAGGATGCATATTGTTAAGTGATCTGAAGTGACACCCCTGAAATTTCTTCGAAGCATGCCTCATGTTATCTGTAATTACTCTTCTGGTGTAGATTTTCATGAACCCATTAGAAAACCCATCGAAGATAAGCGACAATCACTCGCAAGGATTTAATTTGAATTTTCAAACGTCAGTTCTTATAAACACCACAATATTCACCTACTACACCATTATATATTCCTGATACACCACCACGATCACCCGATCATGACCCTCCGCCTAAAGACGCTGCTTACCATGGTAGAACTTTCCAACGAGTATCTTTTGATTACCACATAAATCAAAAGAATCCCATCATACTCTAGCGTATCCACATTTCGGGCCAGTAAAAGGCATAATATATATATTTCCCTCACAATTTTGAAAAACATGTGATCCCTCACATGCTCCATATGATCAAAGGTAGCATTGATATTATCATTATGTTACTTAAGGTTAAACATCGCGTAATTTGTTGTACCTAAACAATAAGTCGTGACCTTTGAAGCGTTAACCGTTTACCTGGAAAATCTTACGATTTTGCCTCGGTGTTAAAAGCATGTTAGTTGTACCATTAAATGATCATATAGCAATGGTTCTAACAATAGGCAAGTGACACCATGTCCTTACATTGCCCTTACTTATTGTGGAAATTCGTACCATCCCGACAATAATCACCGATTTAGCGAGGACTTGATAAATTGATTTTCAATGATCATCACATAGTCGAAAGTCACTACATTAGCGTGTCTTCATACATGTCTATGTGAACATAGGATTATTCATGCTCAAGTTATTATGAAATCTTTGTGAATGACGGACTCAATCCATAAGTATATAATAAGGGCACTTACAGCCAGCCTTCTGACTCCAATATTAGTCATGACCTGTGGGCATTTCAAAGTTAACAGGGGATTTACTTCACGTTCTCATACTCCACAATTCATATCTCACTTGACAGCAATAGCTTCACACATGAACATTTTGAATTTCAAGAACTTATAATAGTCATCAACCACACTTAAATTCAATAGTTATCATTACCTCGTAACATTGTTGCTCAAATATCACCTGGAATTTTCAAGGTCCTTCACTCGATTTTTCTCAGTCTTTCTCCAACTCGTAACCTCGGAAATATGAAAATTATGTTTACCAAAATTTTACACACACTATTTTACTGTGCGATCCTTTTGGAATTTTATAAAATAAATTTATTTACTGCCATTCGTGCAAATTTTATAAATTGTATATATTTAAATAATATAGTAAGTAAAATTTACCCTTACTTATTTTGACTAGTACATATCAAATTATACCTACACTTTTACAAATCAATTCTTTTACATTTGAATTCAAAAGTTATTTTACTTAAAATAGTACACGTTGCACATAACTCCAGTTTTACTAAGAACTTTGTTTCATTATTATTGTCACATCAAAACATCTCAAACTTTTTCAAAATTACTTTGAAATTTTTGTATTACTCCAAACTATGATTGGATCGCATTTCTTCTTATCCTTCGTGTAAGAACAAAACATACATCTTGCGCTCATCAACTATTCATTTTAGGGATTGGCTGTAGCATAACTGCGGGCTGTAAAATCAGTGTCTGAGATATGCACAGTGGTCACACCTATTCTTAAGGGAGGCACTGTGTGGGAATTCAACCCCAACCGTATTTCAGATTGGTATCAATTCTAACTGTTATTACACTGGTATCAAGAATAGAGATTCACTAAGCTCGTCTGAGAAGTTTCTACCTCCGATATTTCACGGCTAAACCACAACATCCTCATAAACATCAATTCTATGATTTAATATCTTTTTGGAACGAGAAAGCATTTTTCGAAGATTTCCTCACCTGTTGTAAACAATTCTTTATAGCTAATGATTTACATCTGCACTTAAACTCATAAGTGAATGATAGATCGACTCGCCATCTGTGCGAGAATGTCTTTCTCATTAAGAGATCACACCTTTTCGTGCGGTTTTCTATCAGAAATATAATTTAAAATCCTCGTTATCCTCTCTAAAGGAGTTATCTTAAACGTTTATGGAATTTATGTGGTTACTCTAAACATTTCTTCCTTCGTGGGTTGCAACTGGATGTTATCCTAGTCAAGTTTCGATCCCTGATTTGACGTGTAACTGAAATCATGATCATAAAGTTACAACGTGCTATCCAAAAATTATTTCCAAGGATAAGTTCGCATGTATTATAATACACTGAACGATATCTTTCATTAATCACTCATACCATTTTGAGGGCATTTTAGTAATTATGGCTTACTTTGCATGTAAGCCTGATTAGTGACTCCTCAACTGACATCTCCTTTCGTCAATTCACATAAGGAATCTCTTGAAAACCAAAGGTATAATGTCTATGGTTACCTTCCGGAATTTGAAGTTGGTACCATCTCTAACAAACACAAGCCATGCATCAAACTTCATGGCTGT
This sequence comes from Rutidosis leptorrhynchoides, assembly GCF_046630445.1. Taxonomy (NCBI): domain Eukaryota; kingdom Viridiplantae; phylum Streptophyta; class Magnoliopsida; order Asterales; family Asteraceae; genus Rutidosis; species Rutidosis leptorrhynchoides. Next base: position 539,331,060 of record NC_092334.1, read on the forward strand.
GATCTCCACAAACTCCTATGTGTTTGTCTGCCCTAGTGTTGTGGCATAAAACGCTCAAGGTTTTAAATGAGCTTGGTAATGTTTTTGAAATTTCATGTATCCGAATTACTGAAATGCGTGAATAACATTATCATCTTCTCTTTTTAAGGAAATCTATTCGGATGAAACTCCTGTTATTGTTTTGGATTACTTTTGCATTGATGATAAAAATGCATTTTATTGAAAAACTGATAGAGGTTATGGATTGTGGGATCAAGCGATTAAAGCAAAGTAATATTCCTATTGTTAAGATCCATTGGAATTCACGAAGAGTGTAACATCCCGCCTTTTTCCATTTACTTTTCCGTTATACTAATATAAAGTCCGTTATATGTTTATAACATCTCCCGTTGATACGCGTTTTAAATTATCTCGTTTAGGTAATTCCCGCACCCGAACGAAAGTTGAGGGACTAAACTTAACAAGGGATCAAACCCTTGACTAGGTCAAAGGGTCAAACCCCTTTCACCCATTCATTATCATCTCCATCTCTCTCTCTTTCTCTCTAGCAAGAACACACACCCATTTACCAAATTTATTCAATCATCATCTAAATTCGATCTAGGAGGCTTACAACAAAATAAACTACATATTTGTGATCCTCTCTTCATCCTCTACATTTTGATACCAATATCATCAAGTTTGGGTAACATTTCTAAAACTCTAGATTTCTTTAAATTCGTGTTCTTGACTTATAAAGTTGTTAGTTAGTGTCTATGGCTCATCGTGATGTCGTGTATGTAATTTGTATGCTCGATTCGTTGTTTTTGGTGTAACTAGTTCATTATGAAAATTTGCTTGCTAAATCTTTGATTTGAATGATCAAATGTTGTTAGATTGTTAAAGTGCATGTTTTAAAAGTGTTACTAGTATCATTAGCTTCGTTTTGATGTATAGGTTGATTAAGGAAACTCCAAGAACATGATTAGTGATTTTGTGAACTTGGATTAGGGTTTGATAAGCTTTAGATGAACTTTTGATGCACCAAATGCTATGAAATATTGTAGATAAGAATTTTGTTGCAATGTGTGTATGATTACCTTCGAAACGGCATATCATACATGTAAATTGGTTGCCCGAATCATAAAATGCGTTTTAGAACTTGAAACTTTGATTATGAACGTTTAATGCGGTTTTTGGTTGTTGTTAGTGATGAATTGCTTGATGAAATGTGCTTAGTTATCTTCCTTGTCAAATTACCTTTCTAATGATATATGATATGCGTTTTAAATGTTTTCGGTGCATGAAATGTGTTAAATTGTGTTTTGGGTCGTGACTTAGACCAATTTTCTGCAAACAACATGTTTCCCAGGTAGTGCGCGCCGCGCACATACCTGCGCGCCGCGCATAATCAAAAATCCCAGATGTCTGCCTTCTTGGTTAGTTTCTGACCAGGATTTACACTTGGGTGCGCGCCGCGCAACCCCCAGCGTGCCGCGCATTTGGTCCAGCTCATTTTTGTCTTTGTTTTTCATATCCCAAAATGTTTCCCGCTTAACCGTAACTCCGATTAACATGAAACTTGACTATTATACTCGTATATGACTTCTCATCATGAGAAAATTGTCGGACACCCGACCCGACCCCGTTGACTTTGACTTTGACCAAGTTTGACTTTTAGTCAAACTTAATCAAACGATTATACAATCGTTCTAACATACTTAACTACTTGTATCGTGCATGAAACTTGACAAATTGATTCACATGCTATATTAATCGAGTCGTAACGAGCCATAGGACTAATTGAACATCTTTGACCAATCGTGACTATCGTTATTGATACAACCTATTTGTTTAGGTCAAGACTAGCATTGTTCTTTGCACACATTTACTTGTTGAAGTACTTTACTACTCGTGCATTCAAGGTGAGATCATAGTCCCACTTTTTACTCTTTTGAACTTACTTTTGGGATGAGAAAACATAAACGATTCTTTTGAACTAAGTGAACACAAGTACAGGAAAACAAACATTCTACATACGAGTTTAGAACAAAATCCTCAATTCGATTATCATTAGTTACACTTGCCGGGTGTAAGCGAGAACTTATGTTGTATGGATCTATATGGGTTTGACAAACCCTCATTCAAACGGTTCGCTACCGTTTACGAATGAAATATATTTTCGAGAAACAGTGTATGTTCTAGCACTAAGTGACGGGGTTCAATGGAAGGAAATGTTAAGCATTGATAATTGGGTGCTCGTGAAACAAACTTTGGAATGTATTACTATTATTTCATTGATGCAAATCTTGTGGTTCACTTGTACTTACTTACTTAAACCTATGATTTCACCAACGTTTTCGTTGACAGATTTCTATGTTTTTCTCAGGTCCTTGAACGATACATGATACATACTTCCGCTCATTATTTTGATACTTGCATTGGATGTCGAGTATATATGCATACATGGAGCGTCTTTTGGATACTTTTAAATTGTGTCGCATAAGTTTCATTTGTACTTAAAACTTTGTATCGTAACTTGTGGTGGAACTATTCTTGTAAACTTGAACAACCTTTACATTTGAAATGAATGCGACATATCTTTTGGTCAAATGTTGTTTTAAAGACTTATGACCACGTAACGGGACCTAAGTAGACGGCGCCGTCAATGACGATTTGGTCGGGTCGCTACAGATGGTATCAGAGCGTTGGTTGTAGGGATTTAGAGTTCATTGGTGTCAACCTCGAGTCATAGGGTACATTGGTGAGTCTAGACTACAACCGGCATATAGACTTGAAGTAGGAATTACTTGACTACTTGTGCATTTATACCCGAACGCTTCTACTCATATCTACTCTTAGTTCATCTTAATCTCACGTTGTTTAATTTGATTGACGCGCCACCTTGACTATATGAAATGATGTCGAATGCACATATGAATCAGGGTAATATAATTTCCGGGATTATATTACGGTGACTCATATGAACGTTCCGACATTATGACATAAAGAATTTAAGGCGAGTCGAGGAAAAACTTCTCTTTATCTTTATTCTATATCACGGTTAGTATTATTGAGAATACTAATCAATGATATTCTTGTGTCTTGAAGGAACAATGGCTCCTCGTCGTGTACGCCACAATGAAACTCCCGAACAAGCTCTCGAACGGATGATAGCTACCGCCGTAGATGCGGCCATGGCCGGTCACTCATCCAACAACAATAATAATAACAACAACAACAACAACAACAACAACAACAATGGAGCCGGAAACTCAAACGAGGGATGCTCCTATAAAGCTTTCATGGGGTGCAAACCTCACACTTTTGATGGAACCGGGGGACCGGTCGTGCTCACCCGATGGTTTGAGCAAACGGAAGCCGTCTTTAGCATAAGCGGTTGTCGGGACCAAGACAAGGTCAAATACTCCACTCACACTTTCTCCGGAATTGCTCTAACATGGTGGAACACCTATGTTCAATCGGTGGGTACCGATGAAGCTCATGCCCTCTCTTGGGCCGATCTAAAGGAAAAGATGATTGTTGAATATTTTTCGCGCGAAGAAACCCGAAAGCTTGAGGAAGAACTAAGAGCTTTGAAAGCGGTCGGAAACGATCTTAAAGCTTATAATCAACGCTTCGCCGAACTATCCTTGATGTGTCCTAATCTTGTTAACCCCGAATCTCAAAGGATTGAGCTCTACATGCTCGGTCTTCCAAAAAGCATCAAACAAGGGGTGATGTCATCCAAACCCACTACTCATCAAGCCGCTATGAACATGGCTCGCCAACTAATTGAAACGGTTGACGAAATCGTAGTTCCGGCACCTAAGGCCGAGGATAAATCGGGCGGCAACAAAAGAAAGTGGGAACCCTCCCAATCAAGCAACAACAACTTTGCTAAGAAGCCTTACACCTCCGACGGCAAGAGGGGTTATGCCGGGAACCTACCTCTTTGCAACAAATGCAACAAACATCACTTTGGTGAATGTGGCAAGTTAATTTGCCACCGGTGCCAAGGAGTTGGTCATAAGGCCAACGATTGTAAAAGTGCCACTCTCGTTGCTCGAAAGTGGCCCAATGCACCAAAGACGGGCACTTGTTACGAATGTGGTCAAACAGGTCATTATAGAAATGCATGCCCAAAGAAGAAAGATAACCCCAACACGCGCGGCCGAGCTTTCAACATCAACACCGAGGCAGCCCGGGATGACACTGAACTAGTCACGGGTACGTTTCTTCTCAACAATTCTTATGTCTCTTGCTTATTCGATTCAGGTGCCGATAAATGCTTTGTATCCAAGACTTTGACTCATTCTTTTAGCACTCCACCTCTTCCATTAGATACCACTTATACCATTGAAGTGGCTAACGGGAAACTATTAAGTGCCGACACATATTACCGGGGGTGTACGATAAACATTTTGGGTAAGGAATTTGAAATTGATTTGATACCCATGGAACTAGGAAGCTTTGATGTAATAATCGGTATGAATTGGTTAGTCAAAACGAAATCTCACATTCTTTGTGATCTTAACGCAATCCGAATTCCTATCGAGAATGGTGAACCTTTGATCGTCTATGGCGATAAGAGTTGCACCGGACTCAACCTCGTTTCGTGTGTTAAAGTTAGAAAACTACTCCGTAAGGGTTGTTTTGCGATCCTTGCTCACGTTAAGAAAGTCGAGTCCGATGAGAAGCACATCGATGATGTGCCAATTGTTAGTGACTATTCCGATGTATTTCCCGACGAATTGCCGGGTCTTCCGCCTCATCGACCGGTTGAATTCCAAATCGATCTTATTCCGGGAGCCGCACCCGTAGCACGTGCACCATATAGACTCGCTCCATCTGAAATGCAAGAATTGCAAAGTCAAATCCAAGAACTACTTGATCGAGGTTTTATCCAACCTAGCCATTCACCTTGGGGCGCTCCGATTTTGTTTGTTAAAAAGAAAGACGGATCCCTACGAATGTGCATTGATTATCGTGAACTAAATAAATTGACGGTTAAGAACCGATATCCTCTTCCTCGCATCGATGACCTCTTTGATCAACTACAAGGGTCTTGTGTATATTCGAAAATCGATCTCCGCTCGGGTTATCATCAATTGAGGGTTAAGGGGGAAGATGTCTCCAAAACCGCTTTCCGAACTCGTTATGGTAGTTATGAATTCCTTGTCATGCCATTTGGTCTCACTAACGCACCGGCGGTGTTCATGGATCTTATGAACCGCGTGTGCAAACCGTATCTCGATAAATTCGTTATTGTGTTCATCGATGACATATTGATCTATTCTAAAAATGAAGAAGAGCACGAACAACATCTCTGACTTGTGCTTGAACTTTTAAGACAAGAACAACTCTATGCCAAATTCTCCAAGTGTGAATTTTGGTTAAAGGAAGTTCAATTTCTTGGTCATGTTGTAAGTGACCAAGGTATCAAAGTCGATCCAACGAAAATCGAAGCCATTAGCAAATGGGAGACTCCTACTACTCCTACTCACATTCGTCAATTTTTGGGTCTCGCCTGGTACTATCGTAGATTCATCGAAAATTTCTCTTTGGTTGCACGTCCTCTAACCGCATTGACTCACAAGGGAAAGAAATTCATTTGGGTGACCGAACATGAATCCGCATTCCAAATCTTGAAAACGAAGCTAACCACCGCTCCTATCTTGTCACTTCCCGAAGGCAATGATGACTTTGTTGTATATTGCGATGCCTCAAAACATAGTTTTGGGTGTGTATTGATGCAACGAATGAAAGTCATTGCTTATGCTTCTCGACAACTCAAAATTCATGAACGAAACTATACGACACATGATCTCGAACTCGGAGCCGTTGTCTTTGCACTTAAAATGTGGAGACACTATCTTTATGGAACCAAGAGTACTATCTTCACCGATCACAAAAGCCTTCAACACATTTTCGATCAAAAGCAACTAAACATGAGACAACGAAGGTGGATTGAAACCTTAAACGATTACGATTGCGAGCTTCGTTACCATCCCGGGAAGGCAAATGTAGTAGCCGATGCCTTAAGTCGAAAAGAAAGAGCGGTGCCTCTCCGTGTCCGAGCTTTAAACATCACCATTCACACCAACCTTAATAGCCAAATTCGGGTAGCCCAAGATGAGGCTCTCAGGGATGAAAACATCTCTCTCGAACACTTGAACGTCCTCACCTCTCGATTCGAAGTTAAAGAAACCGGACTCCGATATTTCGCCGGAAGAATTTGGGTGCCTAGTTATGGGGATCTACGAAGCCTTATTTTAGATGAAGCCCATAAGTCACGATACTCGATTCACCCCGGTGCCAATAAGATGTACCACGACCTTAAACAAATATATTGGTGGCCGAACATCAAAAGGGACGTAGCTACTTATGTTTCCAAGTGTTTGACATGTTCCAAAGTCAAAGCCGAACACCAAAGACCGTCCGGACTACTTCAACAACCCGAGATCCCGCAATGGAAGTGGGAAAGGATAACGATGGATTTTATCACCAAGCTACCAAAAACGACGGGCGGTTATGATACCATTTGGGTTATTGTTGACCGTCTCACCAAATCCGCACACTTCCTTGCCATGAAAGAAACGGACAAAATGGAGAAACTTACACAACTTTACATTAAGGAGATCGTAGCCCGACACGGTGTACCTTTATCGATTATCTCCGACCGAGATGGCCGTTTCGTTTCTAGATTTTGGCGTACATTGCAAGAAGCGTTGGGAACGCGTTTAGACATGAGCACCGCATATCATCCTCAAACCGATGGACAAAGCGAACGTACAATTCAAACCTTAGAGGACATGTTACGAGCTTGCGTGGTTGATTTCGGAAAAGCTTGGGACAAGCACTTACCTCTCGCCGAGTTCTCTTACAACAATAGTTATCACGCGAGTATTAAAGCCGCACCTTTTGAAGCGCTATATGGCCGCAAATGTCGTTCACCTCTTTGTTGGGCCGAGGTAGGCGACGTGCAAATCACCGGACCCGAACTCATTCACGAAACCACCGAGAAAATCGTTCAAATCTGAGATAGGCTTAGGACGGCCCGAAGTCGTCAAAAGAGCTATACCGACAAACGACGCAACGATCTTGAATTTCAAGTCGGTGACCGAGTAATGTTAAAAGTCGCACCTTGGAAGGGTGTAATCCGTTTTGGGAAACACGGGAAGCTAAATCCGCGGTATATTGGTCCTTTCAAAATCTTGGAGCGTATTGGAACCGTTGCTTATCGTTTAGATCTTCCGCCTCAATTGAACTCCGTTCATCCTACCTTCCATGTATCTAACTTGAAAAAGTGTCTTGCCAAACCCGATATCGTCATCCCTCTCGAAGAACTTACTATTGATGACAAACTTCATTTTGTGGAGGAACCGGTTGAAATTGTGGACACCTCCGTCAAGACATTGAAACAAAGCCGAATCCCGATTGTCAAGGTTCGTTGGAATGCCAAAAGAGGACCCGAGTTTACTTGGGAAAGACAAGATCAAATGCAAAGGAAGTATCCTCATCTATTCGTGAATTCGGAAACGCAAGATCTCGAGGAAGAAACAACGACTACTACGCCTACATAAATTTCGGGACGAAATTTCTTTTAAGGAGTAGGTAATGTAACATCCCGCCTTTTTCCATTTACTTTTCCGTTATACTAATATAAAGTCCGTTATATGTTTATAACATCTCCCGTTGATACGCGTTTTAAATTATCTCGTTTAGGTAATTCCCGCACCCGAACGAAAGTTGAGGGACTAAACTTAACAAGGGATCAAACCCTTGACTAGGTCAAAGGGTCAAACCCCTTTCACCCATTCATTATCATCTCCATCTCTCTCTCTTTCTCTCTAGCAAGAACACACACCCATTTACCAAATTCATTCAATCATCATCTAAATTCGATCTAGGAGGCTTACAACAAAATAAACTACATATTTGTGATCCTCTCTTCATCCTCTACATTTTGATACCAATATCATCAAGTTTGGGTAACATTTCTAAAACTCTAGATTTCTTTAAATTCGTGTTCTTGACTTATAAAGTTGTTAGTTAGTGTCTATGGCTCATCGTGATGTCGTGTATGTAATTTGTATGCTCGATTCGTTGTTTTTGGTGTAACTAGTTCATTATGAAAATTTGCTTGCTAAATCTTTGATTTGAATGATCAAATGTTGTTAGATTGTTAAAGTGCATGTTTTAAAAGTGTTACTAGTATCATTAGCTTCGTTTTGATGTATAGGTTGATTAAGAAAACTCCAAGAACATGATTAGTGATTTTGTGAACTTGGATTAGGGTTTGATAAGCTTTAGATGAACTTTTGATGCACCAAATGCTATGAAATATTGTAGATAAGAATTTTGTTGCAATGTGTGTATGATTACCTTCGAAACGGCATATCATACATGTAAATTGGTTGCCCGAATCATAAAATGCGTTTTAGAACTTGAAACTTTGATTATGAACGTTTAATGCGGTTTTTGGTTGTTGTTAGTGATGAATTGCTTGATGAAATGTGCTTAGTTATCTTCCTTGTCAAATTACCTTTCTAATGATATATGATATGCGTTTTAAATGTTTTCGGTGCATGAAATGTGTTAAATTGTGTTTTGGGTCGTGACTTAGACCAATTTTCTGCAAACAACATGTTTCCCAGGTAGTGCGCGCCGCGCACATACCTGCGCGCCGCGCATAATCAAAAATCCCAGATGTCTGCCTTCTTGGTTAGTTTCTGACCAGGATTTACACTTGGGTGCGCGCCGCGCAACCCCCAGCGCGCCGCGCATTTGGTCCAGCTCATTTTTGTCTTTGTTTTTCATATCCCAAAATGTTTCCCGCTTAACCGTAACTCCGATTAACATGAAACTTGACTATTATACTCGTATATGACTTCTCATCATGAGAAAATTGTCGGACACCCGACCCGACCCCGTTGACTTTGACTAAGTTTGACTTTTAGTCAAACTTAATCAAACGATTATACAATCGTTCTAACATACTTAACTACTTGTATCGTGCATGAAACTTGACAAATTGATTCACATGCTATATTAATCGAGTCGTAACGAGCCATAGGACTAATTGAACATCTTTGACCAATCGTGACTATCGTTATTGATACAACCTATTTGTTTAGGTCAAGACTAGCATTGTTCTTTGCACACATTTACTTGTTGAAGTACTTTACTACTCGTGCATTCAAGGTGAGATCATAGTCCCACTTTTTACTCTTTTGAACTTACTTTTGGGATGAGAAAACATAAACGATTCTTTTGAACTAAGTGAACACAAGTACAGGAAAACAAACATTCTACATACGAGTTTAGAACAAAATCCTCAATTCGATTATCATTAGTTACACTTGCCGGGTGTAAGCGAGAACTTATGTTGTATGGATCTATATGGGTTTGACAAACCCTCATTCAAACGGTTCGCTACCGTTTACGAATGAAATATATTTTCGAGAAACAGTGTATGTTCTAGCACTAAGTGATGGGGTTCAATGGAAGGAAATGTTAAGCATTGATAATTGGGTGCTCGTGAAACAAACTTTGGAATGTATTACTATTATTTCATTGATGCAAATCTTGTGGTTCACTTGTACTTACTTACTTAAACCTATGATTTCACCAACGTTTTCGTTGACAGATTTCTATGTTTTTCTCAGGTCCTTGAACGATACATGATACATACTTCCGCTCATTATTTTGATACTTGCATTGGATGTCGAGTATATATGCATACATGGAGCGTCTTTTGGATACTTTTAAATTGTGTCGCATAAGTTTCATTTGTACTTAAAACTTTGTATCGTAACTTGTGGTGGAACTATTCTTGTAAACTTGAACAACCTTTACATTTGAAATGAATGCGACATATCTTTTGGTCAAATGTTGTTTTAAAGACTTATGACCACGTAACGGGACCTAAGTAGACGGCGCCGTCAATGACGATTTGGTCGGGTCGCTACAAAGAGGCCCCGAGTATACCTGGGAACATGAAGACCAAATGAAACGGAAAATATCTCCATCTCTCTTTTCAAACGTTGATTCATCCGAGAAGTCTATCCAAAACTTCGGGACTAAGTTTCCATTTACGGGGGGATACTGTGACAACCGTCACTTTTTCCTTCCTAAAATGACTAGTTTACCCCTAGGGTTTTTCCTTGCATATCTGTGTATTAAATACCTAGGGTTTATATACTGTAACATAATTAATATACGATTTTAATTTAACCTTGATCTAATATTGATTATTATTAAGTCAACATCTTTATTAATAAGTATAATAAATTTATAATATACTTATGTAATAATAGTTAATTATAATACAAGGTTATTAATTAAAATATGTAATAACAAATTGTATAAATTAAATGTGGCACTTTTATAAAATATGAAAGTATAAGGTCAATAAATAAATAAATTAAATTATAAGAGTTATTTATATAAATAAATAAAAACAGAAAATATATTGTATATATATATTTATTAAATTTCGGTAAATAAAAAAATAAAAGATAAAACAATTTTTTTATACAAGTATTCTAATATTTTCCAAGTGAAAAATATGCCAAGAATATGCCAAACTTGTTCTTAAAGAAAAAGATATAATCAAATCTTTAAGATAAGATCAAATCTGCTAAAAATAAATAAAAATGATTTTATCCATAAATAAATGGAACATTCTAGAGCATTGATGTTTCGCGAGGTGTATATAAAATACTATTAATTTTAGCAGGAAAATACTATTAAATACGATACAATTTTACACAAGATATTTATTTATTTAGAGAATGGATATACTTAAACCTTGCTACAACACTTATAGGCAGTGTACCTAATCGTACAGTAGTGTAGTTTTTAGTAAGTCCGGTTCGTTCCACAGGGAATCTTTTTAAACAAAGCTTAACGCTATATTAGTTTACTTTTATAAAAATACAAATATATATATAAGTAATATTATTATTATAAAGGGGGGTTTTTTTACCGTTTAATGACCGGTTTGTCGATTTTAAAACTTTAGTCGCAGTTAAAACCAAATGTAAAATATTAAAAATAAATACAAGACTTAAATTAAAGCGTAAAGTAAATAATGATAATGAAATTGCGAATAATAAAAATGCGATAAAATAAACTTGCGATAATTAAAAAGTACGATAATTAAAAGTGCAATTAAATACAATAAAAGTGCGATAATTAGAAGTGCAATTAAATATAAAATAAAGGAAATTAAATATGAAATAAAAGAATTATGCTTATTTAAACTTCCGTAATCATGATGTTTGACGTGTTGATTTTTAGTTTATTCCCATGGGTTAATTGTCCTTTGTCCTGGATTATTTAATATGTCCATCTGGTTTTTGTCCATAACAGTCCATCAGTCATAAATATAAAGTGCGAGTGTCCTCGTCAAATTATCCTTATACCCAAAGTTAAATATTCCAACTAATTGGGGACTTAAACTGTAACAAGATTTTAATACTTTGTTTAATAATTACACCAGGATGTCGACTGAGTGTAATCCAAGGTTTTAATATTTTGTTATCAATTATACCAAGTGTCCTTGTACATAATTTCACCCATGTTTTAATTATTCTAGTAGCTATTAATCCATTCCCGTGTCCGGTTAAATGAACGATTATTCGTACATATAAATACCCCGCCCATCGTGTCCGATCGAGTGTATATGGTAATTTATAGGGACGCCCAATTGTAAATCTTTATATTAACATTAACAAACTATCATTTAGTTAAACAAATATAAAGCCCATTAATAGCCCATAGTCTAATTTCCACAAGTGTCGTTCTTTTGTCCAAACCCCAATTATGGTACAAAGCCCAATTACCCAATTTTAGTAATTAGCCCAACATCATGATTACTTCGTTTTAAATAAGCATAATAATAACTTAGCTACGAGACATTAAATTAAAAAGGTTGAACATAACTTACAATGATTAAAAATAGCGTAGCGTTACACGGACAAAATTTCGACTTACACCCTTACAATATTCGCTAACATACCCTTATTATTAGGATTAAAATTAAAATTAAAATTAAAATTAAAATTAAAATATAAATATAAATATTTACGTATTATGAGAGAAGAAGAAAAAGGATGATTTTTACGATCAGAATGCGCGAGCTTTATAGGGAGTTTCAGAATTTGGGGCTCCGCGACTCGCGGCCCTTTTTGCCTTCAAACTCCGCGAGTCGCGGAGTTTGTAAATACAGCTCACTCCTTTTGGAGTCTTTCTTGCGGACGGATTTTTATAATTTATATAATATATAAATAATTATAAGAATTATTTAAATATTATATTATATTTATGTGCATAGTTGACTTGTAATTTTTAGTCCGTTGCGTCGAGCGTTGAGAGTTGACTCTGGTCCCGGTTCCGGATTTTCGAACGTCCTTGCGTACAATTTAATATCTTGTACTTTGCGTTTTGAATCTTGTACTCTTGTAATTTCGAGACATTTCTTATCAATAATTGGAACCTCTTTGATTGTCTTTTGTACTTTTGAGCTTTTTGGTCGTTTGCGTCTTCAATTCGTCAAATCTGTCTTTTGTCTTCACCTTTTATTATTTAAACGAATATCACTTGTAAATAGAACAATTGCAACTAAAAGCTTGTCTTTCTTGAGGAATAATGCTATGAAATATATGTTCGTTTTTAGCATTATCAAATATTCCCACACTTAAGCGTTGCTTGTCCTCAAGCAATATCGTCTTGAAATACTAGAATCACTTCTTTATTCTTCACACTTTGTACATCAGTGATTTCTATACGGCGGTATAAACAATGGTAGTAACGATATGGTTTACAGTCCCACATGACTATAAAAATTTAGATCCATTAAGGAAATTGGATCTTTATGAAAACATTTGATCTTTTGAAAATTAAATCTAGTTTTTACCCTAGATAAGTTTTCCGGAATAACCCTTCACCGGTGTTTGCAAAATATTTTTGTGGGCTTGGTGGGTTTCAGATTTGAAAATTTTAGCTCAAAACTTGTGGTTTTGTGTCACCCACTTGCTAACCTTGTATTAGGAAAGCAACACGTCCAGTTTACTTGTCCCGTATATTACCTTTCGATAAACTACCGTCCGGTTGTAAAAGAAAGCGTTGAACAAGCAACTGTTAAGGCAATGTCCCCTGACATGCTTTTAATTATGGTCTATAACATGTCGGACGCAATTACTATCATTTGTAGGAGCAATAGTAAAGCTCACCCTTATAATTTGTAGGTTTGGCACAAGGTCCTGTCTTTGACCACTATGCAAGCACCGTTCTTACGGTTGACACCCGATTTAGTTCAGGTGACCTAATGAATTCCAGGCGAATTCCTAGGATTTTACGTTCAATGGTAATGAACGCATTGAAAATAGGGTTTTCAGAAAACAAATCGGTTTATAATTTGATCAAAATATTTTCTCGTTCAAGCTCGAGTTTAGATATCATTGAATTCCATGAGTTTGAATTCTCAATCTTTAAGGTCAATCTCTAGGATTGAGTAATATCAGGCTTAAAAGCTGATTTTTAATCTTTAAGGAGATTATCCTTTCTGGGGATCTGATTCATTAGTCTTATCCAGCTAATTTGCACGGTGCCCCCCCAATGTATGAGATAAATCCTTCTCATGGTTAGGATAAATCTGACCACTTGGCGACCCTGTTTGATGCTGAGATCCGTGGATTTCCTGCTGATTTTAGTGATGACTTTTCTAGATTTTTCGTCAACCTACAGCTGGTCTGAACGACAACTTCTTGACCTAAATCAAGAAGCGCGTGTCTTTTTCGGAAGATTTTACTTCCTTTTAATGATAGAATTGATTCATCGTGTAGATCCATCTTTCTTACAGTAAATCAGGTAAACCTTTTTAGTTTAGTCTAAAGCAAAAGTATTTTCAGTTATTTGTACAAAAATATGTGATATATGTTTTGAATAACTTGGAGAATTTTCCCACACTTGGCTTTTATTTTCCTTTTTATTGTCCTCTATTCCATTTTAAATGAATTTTAACATTTTGGTTTGTTTCTCAATTTATGTCCTTTCCGAGGTTACAATAATTTCGGTGTTAAAACCTAGTTTTATCGTTCATAAATATGTATAAACATGATTTTGAGTTCATTTAATTGAAAATTTTGAAAAATTTTACTAGAATTGGGTAGTCAGTATATAAGACTAGGGCTGTTCTTTATTATCAGAGAGCACTAGATTCTAATACAACTACTGCTTTACTAGTATTTTTAATGGTAACCCAGTGTTTAAGATAAAAATTTTAAAATCCGAAAGAATTTAACCTCTTCCCACACTTAAGATCTTGCAATGCCCTCATTTGCAAGAAATCAGTAACAATTTAAATTATTGAGGGTGATTTGTGTGAAAATGATTAAATTTTACCAAAGTTTCCAAATATATTGGCGTTTGTTTGCTGAATGATAAATAGTGCACATCATTTGTTCATTCCATCTTGTTGTTATTTCACATATATTTTGCATCTTGTCGTCAAAATTAGTTGCTTTTGCTAAACTTAATGCCAGTCTTTGAAAATGCGTTGTTTAACCCTGTTGTGTACATAAGATAAACTGCAAACATATATACATATTTTTGAAGTTTGGTATATTACCCCACATTCAAAAATTATTAAAATCTAAGAATAAAAGTTAGAAAATTATAAAAACTATTACAATATTAACATAAGTATTAAACGTATCAACATTACAAATTACAAAATAAATAAAACTAAGTAGACTAGGGATGATACTGATACCAATAGGGGTTCCATGCATAACCATAGGTGCTATAAAATGCTTCGGCTGGGTTATACGTAGGATACGGTGGTTGCATCTCTATAGACCAGGGAGGGAATATGGGTTTTGGAGTAGGAATATAGTTTCTACCTATATGTTAGCAATGAGCTATGATTTGGTTTTGATGAACTTGCCAATCTTCAAATGCTCTCTGTCTAGCATTTTCGTATTCCTGTGAAGCTATAAACCTTTGCATTTCTTGCATTTCATTTCCCCCTCCTACATTACCTTGCTGTTGGTTTCTCTCAACCTGTGGATGTCTACCATGGTATTGTACTGCGGCGTTATTTCGCTTCTTCAAAACTTTCGCACCATGGTATACATTTAAACCTATTGTATCGCGGGGTTCTGGTTCTTCGACTAATAATCCCCCCGACTTATATCCACACCGAGATATTCAGCAATCAAAGTAATAAAAATACCACCTCCTATTATGCTATGCGGTCTCATCCCCCTAACCATAGCTGATAAATAATAACCCACACAATAAGGTATACTTACAGTGCTTTGTGGGTCTCGAATACACATATGGTAAAACAAATCCTGTTCATTTACCTTTTCCTTGTTCTTACCTCTTTGTGTAATCGAATTAGCTAAAAACCTATGAATCACTCTTAATTCAGCTCTATCTATATCCAAATAAGAGTAGTTTCCCCCTTTGAATCGGTGATAGCTTGTCATTTGACTCCATACACCATGTGTATCAAAATTTTCATCTATCTTTCTACCATTTAGTATCAACCCTCTACAATCGGCAGATGCTAACTCCTCAGGCGTATATATACGTAAAGCCTGAGCCATGTCTAGTAAAGACATGTGGCGCATCGAACCTCCTAACAAAAATCTAATAAAAGATCGATCGGTTAAACTAGCTACCCGATCATTTAATTCTATACTACACAACAATTCTTCACACCATACTTTATATACAGGTCTACGCATGGTGAATAAACGTACCCAGTCGTTAAAAGTAGAATTACCATACCTCTGTGCAAGTAATTCTCTAATTGGCCCGGCCAATTCTACATCTTCTAATGGTCCCCATTCTATGACCCTAGGTACCTCAACAACTTTAGAATGAAGAGTATGCAAACCCCTTTGGTATTTTGGATAATCTATCCAAAGTCTGTCAAATCTCAGGTTCGGATGCAAATCTTCCAAGTGCATATCAGAAAATGTCATGACTGGATGAGGTATATCTTGTTTGTAGAAGTTATCCACCTCCTGTTGTTCCGCATTCTCAGCAGGAGCATTGCGAGCTTGGGATGAAGATTCACCCCTTTCAGTCTGCAAAACACATCAAACACAATTTTTGTGCATCCAAATATGCATTAGTGTCAGCAAAATCATCAATCAAAATAATTACAATGACATGATCAATTTATATCAAACTTAAGCTCATTTTCACATTTTTATCAAATCTACACTTTTTCAAATAAGCATATACGAAAATGTTCGCCAAGTTCATAAGCATTCAACTCAAATAACATGTCAAAATAATCATTACTAGCAATTAAACAAGTTTCAAATGGCATTATCTCTCAAAAATCAAGTTCATGAATTTTTAGACTTGAAAAAGTCCACTTTAATTCTCAAAATCATGTTTAGGCTCAAAGTTTTGATCAT
Organism: Rutidosis leptorrhynchoides; assembly: GCF_046630445.1. Lineage (NCBI taxonomy): Eukaryota > Viridiplantae > Streptophyta > Magnoliopsida > Asterales > Asteraceae > Rutidosis > Rutidosis leptorrhynchoides. Next base: position 539,347,487 of record NC_092334.1, read on the forward strand.
TTAACTACCTAAACATGTTACACTACTTAATTTAGCAATAATTCATGACAAAAATCGACCATAACCTGTTTATATCAAAAAGCCCCAAATTGCTCAAGAACACAAACCCTAGATTACTCAAAATTTAAAGCTTAAGGCTTCTAATCATGTTAAATAACATCAATCTAGGTTATACAAGCATAATACATAAACAATTTAAGCATAATTACACTAAAAAGCATCAAAATCAAATTGGGGAAAAAATTGCTCAAGAACACTAATTTTCGGATTAAATGGTGTTTAGGTGTAGAAATTTACCGTTTTTCTTGAGTAATTCCTTGATAGCATCTGATAATGCTAAAAACGAACATATATTTCATAGCATTATTCCTCAAGAAAGAAAAGCTTTTAGTTGCAATTGTTCTATTTACAAGTGATATTCGTTTAAATAATAAAAGGTGAAGACAAAAGACAGATTCGACGAATTGAAGACGCAAACGACCAAAAAGCTCAAAAGTACAAAAGACAATCAAAGAGGTTCCAATTATTGATAAGAAACGTCTCGAAATTACAAGAGTACAAGATTCAAAACGCAAAGTACAAGATATTAAATTGTACGCAAGGACGTTCGAAAATCCGGAACCGGGACCAGAGTCAACTCTCAACGCTCGACGCAACGGACTAAAAATTACAAGTCAACTATGCACATAAATATAATATAATATTTAAATAATTCTTATAATTATTTAATATATTATATTTATTTAAAACCGTCGGTAAACAAAGAGCCAAACTCCTCTGAGCTGTAATTTCAAACTCCGCGACTCGCGGAGTTTGAAGGCAAAATTGGCCGCGAGTCGCGGAGCCCCAAAATGAGAAACTGCCTATAAAGCCAACCGAATTCTGATCATTTTAATCATCTTTTTCTTCTCCTCATTCATACGTAAAATATATATATATATTTATAATTTATATTTTAATTTTAATTCTAATAATAAGGGTATGTTAGCGAATGTTGTAAGGGTGTAAGTCGAAATTCTGTCCGTGTAACGCTACGCTATTTTTAATCATTGTAAGTTATGTTCAACCTTTTTATATTAATGTCTCGTAGCTAAGTTATTATTATGCTTATTTAATCCGAAGTAATCATGATGTTGGGCTAATTACTAAAATTGGGTAATTGGGCTTTGTACCATAATTGGAGTTTGGACAAAAGAACGACACTTGTGGAAATTAGACTATGGGCTATTAATGGGTTTTATATTAACTAAACAATACCTTGTTAATTTAATATACAAACTTATAATTTGACGTATTTATATATAACCACATACGCTTGACTGGGTACGGTGGGCGGGATATCTATAAATACCAATAATTATTCATTTTACCGGATACGGAACTGGATTAATAGTTAATAAACTTGTTGAAATAGGGGTGAATTACATTCAAGGGTAATTGGTGTAATTGTTAACAAAGTAGTAAAACCTTGGTTTACACGCAGTCGATAACCTGGTGTATTCATTAAACAAAGTATTAAAACCTTGTTACAATTTGAATCCCCAATTAGTTGGAATATTTGACTTCGGGAATAAGAATAATTTGACGAAGGCTTTCGCTCTTTATATTTATGACTGATGGACTATTATGGACAAATCCGTATGGACATATTAAATAATCCAGGATAAAGGACAATTAACCCATGGGCATAAAACTAAAATCAACACGTCAAACATCATGATTACGGAAGTTTAAATAAGCATAATTCTTTTATTTCATATTTAATTTCCTTTATTTTATATTTAATTGCACTTCTAATTATCGCATTTTTATTGTTATTGTATTTAATTGCACTTTTAATTATTGTACTTTTTTTATCGCAAGTTTATTTTATCGCACTTTTATTATTCGCAATTTCATTATCGTTATTTACTTTATGCTTTAATTTAAAGTCTTGTATTTATTTGGTTTTAACTGTGACTAAAGTTTTAAAATCGACAAACCGGTCATTAAACGGTAAAAAACCCCCCTTTATAATAATAATATTACTTATATATATATTTGTATTTTTATAAAAGTAAACTAATATAGCGTTAAGCTTTGTTTAAAAAGATTCCCTGTGGAACGAACCGGACTTACTAAAAACTACACTACTGTACGATTAGGTACACTGCCTATAAGTGTTGTAGCAAGGTTTAAGTATATCCATTCTCTAAATAAATAAATATCTTGTGTAAAAATGTATCGTATTTAAGAGTATTTTTCTGCTAAAATTTAATAGTATTTTATACCCCTCCGCTACCACATCAGCATCCTTCTCAACATGATTTTAGTAAAAGATTTGATGATTAACGGTTAAAAATTGTGATTTTGGGGGTGTTTTTGCGGGTTTTTTCGCAGTGTTTTCGCAGTGTTTTTCGTGTGTGGTGTGTAACTGATCAGTTTTTTTGCGTTTTATTTTTTTTCTGTATTTCGGTCCCTCCGCGAGTCGCGGTGGATTTCTCTTTCAAACCCCGCGACTCGCGGAGTTTGTATTTTTTTTTTTTATATCTTATACTAATTAAAACAATTAAGTAATTAATTTTAAAATTTTGTTTCCCTTGTTATTTAGGACGAGGTCGTTTCGGATCGATGTCCTAGTCCGTCCCTCGACAAAATTTTAAAATTTGTCTTTTTGTAGCGATTGTTTTAAAAGCTAAGATTTTTGGGTTTTTTAATGTTTTTGGCATACTTTAATTCAATAAGATTAAAAATAATGATAATAAAAGTTCTCGTCCCTCCCTCGGGTAAAGCAATTTCGGTTCAAAGACCTAGTCTTCAACTCACGACGAATTTTAAAAATCATATTTTTAACTTGATGAGTTAAAGTAAATTTTTGTTTTTTAAATTCACACAACTTAAATATAAAATTCAAAATTAATATTAAAAATTCACACCAAACTTAAAATTTGAAATGCATAAAATTAAAAATTCATATTTTAAAAATTAAAAATTCACACCAAACTTATATTAATTTTTACAATTTTAAATATATTGTTTTTACAAAGTTTACAATATTAATTTAAGATTTATATATTAATTTTTACAATTTTAAATATATTGTTTTTACAAAGTTTACAATATTAATTTAAGATTTATATATTAATTTTAAAAAATCATGGTAAAAATAAAATTAAAAATCTTTTTGGCTTTTTATCCCACTTTAATCAATCAAATATTATCAAAAATATGCGCCCCTCTTTTCGGTAAAGTAATTTCGGTTCCAAGACCTAATTTAACTCATGACGAATTTTTGAAATATTTTGGGTTGATTGATTAAAGATATTTATACCTTAAGAATAAACGTTAAATTTCGCAGTGATGTAATAAATTTTTGAATGATATCAATAATTTCGGTCGCCAAACTTAATTTTATTCAATACCAATTTAATACTTTATAGCGAACAAATTAGCGTTTATTATCAAAAGGTTAAAAATAATAAAAAAAAAATAAAATAAAAACTGTACAAACATACCTGTGAAATAGATTTCTTAGTTATATGATCTATCCCATTCATAAGATAGTCAGTTTAATTGGTTTTCCATGGCTACATAGGCGTAACCTCGAGCATTTAGTGTCTTTTCTTCTAAACATATGAACGGTCCGTCTCTGCATAAAGTAACAAATTCGGTATTTGAATAGGTTTGATTATTTGAACATTTACCTCCATGTGACCATTTTCCGCATTTATGACATCTTTCTAGGTGTCATGCTCTTCTTTTCGCTGCGGATTTTGATTTTCCTTTACCAAATTGTAACTTATTATCTTCGCATCTGGATTCTTTTCTAACTCCGTCCAATCTTTCTCTGATTACTGATACTATTTCACTCGGAAGTGTGTCATTATTACGTTTAGTGATCAAAGCGTGTAGCATTAGACCATGGTTTAGTTCACAGGCAGTCTTCATTTTGTAAAAACCTAAAAAAATAAAAATTCAGAATGGGGGGAGAAGACTAGTTCTTTAGGGTCTGCTAGGGAAAGACCATTCGGGTTCCATTTTCGAGAACTACACGAAAACAGACAATCTAACTCTAACAGAAATACATATTATCCTTTAAAGACTTGATTCTCCCCACACTTAGTTAGCTGTGGTGTCGAAATTGTGATTAACTTCGTTGTCGACTTCCATCAGACTATCTATGTAGTGTTTAACTCTGTGACCATTAACTTTAAATTCAATCCCATTTGAATTTATTAATTCTATCGTTCCGTATATGAAAACTCTTTTGACTATTAATAGACATCAAAATTTTCTGGTTCGTAGTAATAGTTGGATTTGTACGTGGACCGGGTTATTGGAGCCAAACAGTCCTCAATTATATTGAGACCAAACGAATCCTGCCCCTCTGCTGCATCTTTTGGCTATTCGAAACGTGGGCAAAATCAGAAAAGTCTATTGGTTGGATAACTTATTATAATTTTTCTTTCCTTTTAAAAACTAATAGGATATTCAGTGAATGCACCGAGCAAGACGTTCACCATCTTTTGTACGTTCACCACCTGTAACTAGATCAAGACATTTAGCAAATATTACCGCCGTTGATTTTTCTTTAGAATCATCATCCAGTCGACCAAGTACTTCAGTTCAAATTTCCGATAATCCATTTTTTGAACCCGACCTCACAATTGAGAATCCGGAAAATATTCAGGAACGGTTCGTAGATCCTGAACCACTAAACTTTTCTCCGGAACCACCAATCATTCAAACAGAGATTGTTGAGGAACGAACCATTAAATCAGAATCCTCTAGTGATTCCAATTCAACAAATTCAATTATGGAGAATCTGGAACCTTTAAGTATGGAAGACCGAATGAGAGCTAAACGCACTGGCCAAGGTCACGCAATTACTCATCCAGACATTAATGCGCCAGATTATGAAATCAAAGGACAAATTCTACACATGGTGACTAATCAATGCCAATTTAGTGGTGCGCCGAAGGAAGATCCAAATGAACATCTACGTACCTTTAATAGGATCTGCACACTATTTAAAATCCGAGAAGTGGAGGATGAACAGATATATCTCATGTTATTTCCCTGGACTTTAAAGGGAGAAGCCAAAGATTGGTTGGAATCATTACCTGAAGGGGCGATCGATACATGGGACGTATTAGTTGACAAATTTCTTAAACAATTCTTTCCTGCATCTAAAGCCGTAAGACTTCAAGCAGAAATTGTTACATTTACACAGAAACCGAATGAAACTCTATATGAGGCGTGGACAAGATATGGAAAGTTGTTAAGAGGATGTCCGCAACATGGTTTAGATACCTGTCAAATAGTACAAATATTCTACCAAGGATGCGACATCACTACAAGGAAAGACATAGATATAGCAGCTGGTGGTTCTATTATGAAGAAAACCGAAACTGATGCTTACAAAATTATTGATAACACTGCTTCCCACTCACATGAGTGGCACCAAGAAAAAGACATCGTTAGATCATCTAAAGCAGCTAGAGCCGATTCTAGCCATGACTTAGATTCCATTTCCGCAAAGATAGATGCTGTGGAAAGATGAATGGAAAAGATGACTAAAGATATTCACTCAATACGAATTAGTTGTGAGCAGTGTGGAGGACCACATTTGACAAAAGATTGTCTCAGTATTGAATTAACAATGGAACAAAGAGAGAATATTTCATACATAAACCAAAGGCCTGGAAATAATTATCAGAATAGTTATCAACCGCCAAGACCAATTTATAATCAAAACCAGAATTATAACCGAAATATTCCATACAACAACCAACAAGGTCCTAGCAATCAACAAGTATCCAATAATACTTACAATCAGCAAAGACCTAATTTTCAAAACAAGCCACCACAACAAACCGATGATAAAAAGCTGAATTTAGAAGATATGATGATGAAGCTAGTTGAAACTCAAATGCAGTTTTTCACATCTCAGAAACAAACCAATGAACAAAATGCTCAAGCATTTAAAAATCAACAAGCTTCTATTCAAAATCTGGAACAAGAAGTAAGTAACCTAGCAAGGTTAATAGGTGAAAGAAAACCGGAAAGTTTACCTAGTGATACAAATGCTAACCCCCGGAATGAAACAGCTAAAGCTATTACCATAAGAAGTGGTACAACGCTTAAACCACCGGAAATACCTGTAACTTCTGATGAAGCTATTCCTACTCCACAAGAACCACAACCTGATCAAGATAAGGAAAAAGAACCGGTAGTTGAAAAGGTTAATAAAGATAACACAGTTAAGGCTAAACCTTATGCTAAACCATACCAACCACCACTTCCTTACCCGAGTAAAATGAAGAAAGAGAAACTTGAAGCCGAGCAATCCAAATTCTTGGATATGTTTAAACAGATAAATGTAAATCTTCCTTTCATTGATGTGATTTCAGGAATGCCTAGATATGCTAAATTCTTGAAAGATCTAATCTCAAATAGAAAGAAAATGGAAGAACTCTCGGCTATTACTATGAATGCTAATTGTTCAGCAGTGCTGTTGAATAAGATACCAGAAAAATTATCTGATCCAGGAAGTTTCACAATTCCATGTTTTCTGGGTAGTCTTAGTTCAATAGAAGCATTGGCAGACTTAGGTGCTAGTATAAATCTAATGCCGTATTCACTATACGCTAAACTAGACCTTGGAGAATTAAAACCAACCAGAATAAGCATACAACTAGCCGATAGATCAATAAAATATCCTAGAGGGATAATGGAGAACATGCTAGTTAAAGTTGGTACTTTAGTATTTCCAGTAGATTTTGTTGTTTTGGACATGGAAGACGATTCTCAAGTTCCTCTCATATTAGGAAGACCATTCTTAAACACGGCTAAAGCAATGATAGACGTGTTCGGTAAGAAATTGACCCTAAGTATAGATGATGAGAGTGTTACCTTTTCAGTTGATAGAGCAATGCAACAACCACAATCTGCAGATGATACATGTTATTATATTCAAACTATAGATGCACATGCAGAATTATTAGAAGAATTTCCAGAACTACAAGGAACAGGAGAATGTTCTTTAGGAGAAGGTAATGAACCAATTGATGAAGCTGAAATGTTAGCTACACTTATAGCTAATGGATATGAACCAACAACAGAAGAAATTCAAATGCTAAAAGAAGAAGACAGATATCGATACAAATCATCGATAGAAGAACCTCCGAAATTAGAGTTAAAGCCACTTCCAAACCATTTGGAATACGCTTATTTACATGGTGAATCTGAATTACCTGTAATAATATCGTCTTCTCTTACTGAAAATGAGAAATCACAACTCATTTCTGTGTTAAAAGCTCATAAACCAGCCATTGCATGGAAGATTCATGATATTAAAGGAATAAGTCCTTCGTATTGCACACATAAAATCCTTATGGAAGAAGGTCATAAAATGTATGTGCAACGCCAACGAAGACTAAATCCTAATATGCAAGATGTAGTTAAGAAAGAGATTATTAAACTGCTAGATGCAGGTCTAATTTATCCAATCTCTGATAGTCCATGGGTAAGCCCAGTTCAATGCGTGCCTAAGAAGGGTGGCATGACTGTCATTACAAATGAGAAAAATGAGCTTATTCCTACTAGGACCGTAACAGGATGGCATGTATGTATTGATTATAGAAAATTAAATGACGCCACCAGAAAAGATCACTTTCCCTTACCTTTCATAGATCAAATGTTGGAAAGATTAGCCGGAAATAGTTACTATTGTTTTCTAGATGGATTTTCCGGATATTTTCAAATTCCAATAGCACCCGAAGATCAAGAGAAAACCACATTCACGTGCCCTTATGGTACTTTTGCTTACAAACGCATGCCATTTGGACTTTGTAACGCCCCTGCAACCTTTCAAAGGTGTATGATGGCGATTTTTCACGACATGATAGAAGAATGCATGGAAGTATTCATGGATGACTTTTCAGTCTTCGGTGATACATTTGAATCATGTCTAGTTAATCTGGAACGAATGCTTCTTAGATGCGAACAATCAAATCTAGTACTTAATTGGGAGAAATGCCATTTCGTGGTTAAAGAAGGCATCGTTCTTGGTCATAAAATTTCAAAAGAAGGAATTGAAGTGGATAGAGCTAAAGTAGATGTAATTGCTAAACTTCCACATCCCACCAATGTTAGAGGAGTTAGGAGTTTTCTAGGGCATGCCGGTTTTTACCGACGTTTCATAAAAGATTTTTCAAAAATTGCCACCCCTATGAATAAACTCCTAGAAAAGGATGCTCCATTCATCTTTTCAGATGAGTGTATCAAATATTTTAATATTCTTAAAGAAAAACTCACTAATGCGCCGATCATGATCACACCAAATTGGAATCTACCATTTGAACTAATGTGCGATGCAAGTGATTTTGCAATGGGAGCCGTTTTAGGACAAAGGATTGAAAAACGATTTCAACCTATATATTATGCTAGTAAGACGTTACAAGGAGCACAAACAAACTATACAACTACTGAAAAAGAACTCCTTGCTATTGTCTTTGCTTTTGACAAATTTCGATCATATCTCGTTCTAGCAAAAACGGTGGTCTATACCGACCATTCTGCTCTTAGATACCTATTTTCGAAACAAGATGCTAAACCAAGATTAATCCGTTGGATCTTACTCTTACAAGAGTTTGATATTGAAATCCGAGATAAAAGAGGAGCAGAAAATCTCGCCGCTGATCATCTTTCTCGTCTTGAAAATCCCGAATTAGAAGTTCTGAATGAATCGGCCATACAAGACAACTTTCCTGATGAATATCTATTGAAGATAGATTATAAAGAAATTCCATGGTTTGCAGACTATGCAAACTACTTAGTTTGTGGATTCCTTGAAAAAGGATTATCGTACCAAAAACGAAAGAAATTCTTCAGTGATATAAAACACTATTTTTGGGAAGATCCACATCTGTTTAAAAGTTGTCCCGATAGAATAATACGCCGATGTGTATTTGGAGATGAAGCTAGTAAAATATTAAACCATTGTCACACAGGACCAACAGGAGGGAATTATGGGCCTCAACTAACAGCAAGAAAAGTTTATGATGCTGGATTCTATTGGCCTACAATTTACAAAGACGCACACCTTCTTTGCAAATCCTGTGATGCTTGTCAAAGGGCTGGAAAAATAAGTCAACGTGATGAAATGCCACAAAATGTCATCCAAGTATGTGAAGTATTTGACATTTGGGGTATTGACTTTATGGGTCCATTTCCAAAATCTCATAATAATCTATATATACTCGTAGCCATTGATTATGTATCTAAATGGGCGGAAGCACAAGCTCTCCCAACTAACGATGCACGAGTTGTAGTCAACTTTTTAAAACGTCTTTTTGCAAGGTTTGGAACACCGAAAGCTTTAATAAGTGATCGGGGTACTCATTTCTGTAATAATCGACTTGAAAAAGTTCTTAAAAGATATGGAGTAACTCATAAAATCTCCACCGCATATCATCCACAAACAAGTGGACAAGTTGAAAATACCAATCGAGCTTTAAAACGTATTCTAGAGAAAACCGTAGGATCAAATCCGAAGGAATGGTCCATTAAATTGGAGGATGCACTCTGGGCTTTTAGAACAGCCTACAAAACTCCAATTGGAACCACACCTTTTAGACTTGTTTATGGAAAAGCATGTCATCTTCCAGTAGAAATTGAACACAAAGCATTTTGGGCTTTGAAGACATGTAATCTTGATTTACATGAAGCCGGACGTCTACGATTAAGTCAACTAAACGAATTAGAAGAATTAAGACATGAAGCATACGATAATTCGTTAATCTATAAAGAAAGAACGAAGAAATGGCATGATAAAAGAATCAGAAGTTCAAAAGAATTTAAGGAAGGAGACAGAGTTCTTCTTTTCAATTCACGATTCAAGCTATTTCCTGGAAAATTGAAATCAAGATGGTCTGGACTATTCATAGTCAAAAGAGTTTTCCCATACGGAACGATAGAATTAATAAATTCAAATGGGATTGAATTTAAAGTTAATGGTCACAGAGTTAAACATTACATACATGGTCCGATGGAAGTTGACAATGAAGTTAATCATAATTTCACCACCCAAGAAAACCTTTAAAATGAAAGCATAAATATGTTATCAACAACATATGAAAAATCAAAACTGGAATATAGGGAGGATTCAAATTTGAGTGATGAAGAAGAATTCCTATACAAACCTCCCATTCCAAGAAACGAAGAAAAATGTGAACAAGAAATTCAAATAGAAATGAAAGAACCAAGGAAAGAACACCCGAAAAAGGTTTACAAACCAACTCGACTTACTAAAGCAGGAGACCCGGGTGAATTTATCATTTCTTGCTTACTTAATGATGGTGCTGTATATAATGGACTCGCAGATTTAGGAGCAAGTGAAAATATTATGCCTCTTTCCTTATACAAAAGATTAGGCATGGGTAAATTAAAACCAACCAAAATAGGTGTTCAATCATTTGACCAAACCATTAAACACCCGGTTGGAATAGCAAATAATTTACTTGTTAACGTGGGAAGTTTGACCTTTGTTACAAACTTCATAGTGATTAATATGGAGGAAAACCTTGATATTCCTCTAATTCTAGGTCGCCCATTTTTAGCAACCACCGAGGCATTCATTGATGTAAGAGAAGGTAGAATAACACTTAGGAATGGTGATACATCGATCACCTTTGTGAACCGAAAGTTTAGATCTCCACAAACCAAAACTGTTAGACCAATAAAAATGCATAAGTGTGGGGAAGAAGAAGAAACACTTAATGATGATCCAATCACAAAGAATGCCGTTGATGATACGAAATTAGATGAATCCATTTTTAACAGTTCAACGAAGAAACTTTATAAACGGATTCACGATGCTAAGATTAAAGGAAACTTTAAGTTATATAACCGATTAATATCCAATTTATCGTCAAAAGAAAAGGCAATGTTAGTTGAATTTGTGAAAGTTACGGAGGAAATCAACAAATGGATTGAAGTAAAAGTCAAAGATATACAAGTTGTTGATGATTCAATTGAAAATAATGTTAATCACAATTTCGATACCACAGCCAACTAAGTGTGGGGAGAATCAAAGGGGTTTATGTATTTATGTTAGAGTTAGATTGTCTGTTTTCGTGTAGTTCTCGAAAATGGAACCCGAATGGTCTTTCCCTAGCAGACCCTAAAGAACTAGTCTTCTCCCCCCATTCTGAATTTTTATTTTTTTTAGGTTTTTACAAAATGAAGACTGCCTGTGAACTAAACCATGGTCTAATGCTACACGCTTTGATCACTAAACGAAATAATGACATACTACCGAGTGAATTAGTATCAGTAATCAGAGAAAGAATGGACGGAGTTAGAAAAGAATCCAGATGCGAAGATAATAAGTTACAATTTGGTAAAGGAAAATCAAAATCCGTAGCGAAAAGAAGAGCACGACACCTAGAAAGATGTCACAAATGCGGAAAATGGTCACATGAAGGTAAATGTTCAAATAATCAAACCTATTCAAACACCGAATTTGTTACTTTATGCAGAGACGGACCATTCATATGTTTAGAAGAAAAGACACTAAATGCTCGAGGTTACGCCTATGTAGCCATGGAAAACCAATTAAACCGACTATCTTATGAATGAGATAGATCATATAACTAAGAAATCTATTTCACAGGTATGTCTGTACAGTTTTTATTTTTATTTTTTATTTTTAACCTTTTGATAATGAACGCTAATTTGTTCGCTAAAAAGTATTAAATTGGTATTGAATAAAATTAGGTTTGGCGACCGAAATTATTAATATCATTCAAAAATTTATTACATCACTGCGAAATTTAACGTTTATTCTTAAGGTATAAATATCTTTAATCAATCAACCCAAAATATTTCAAAAATTCGTCATGAGTTAAATTAGGTTTTGGAACCGAAATTACTTTACCGAAAAGAGGGGCGCATATTTTTGATAATATTTGATTGATTAAAGTGGGATAAAAAGCCAAAAAGATTTTTAATTTTATTTTTACCATGTTTTTAAAATTAATATTTAAATCTTAAATTAATATTGTAAACTTTGTAAAAACAATATATTTAAAATTGTAAATATTTGAAAAATTAATATAAGTTTGGTATGAATTTATAAATTTTTAAATTAAGTTTGGTGTAAATTTTTTATTTTTAAAATATGAAATTTTAATTTTATGCATTTCAAATTTTAAGTTTGGTGTGAATTTTTAATATTAATTTTGAATTTTATATTTAAATTGTGTGAATTTAAAAACAAAAATTTACTTTATCTCATTAAGTTAAAAATATGATTTTTAAAATTCGTCGTAAGTTGAAGACTAGGTCTTTGAACCGAAATTGCTTTACCCGAGGGAGGGACGAGAACTTTTATTATCATTATTTTTAATCTTATTGAATTAAAGTATGACAAAAACATTAAAAAAACCCCAAAAATCTTAGCTTTTAAAACAATCGCTACAAAAAGACAAATTTTAAAATTTTGTCGAAGGACGGACTAGGACATCGATCCGAAACGACCTCGTCCTAAATAACAAGGGAAATAAAATTTTAAAATTAATTACTTAATTGTTTTATAAGTTAAAGATTATAAAAAAAAAAAAAAATTAGCAAACTCCGCGACTCGCGGAGTTTGAAGTGTCCAAACACCGCGAGTCGCGGGAGGACCGAAATACAGAAAAAAATATAAGGGCTGGAACTGATCAGTCCCAACACACCACAGAGAAAAAAATACTGCGAAAAACACAGCCGAAAAACCCCGCAAAATACACCCCAAATTCACAATTTTTGACCGTTAATCACCAAATTTTTTACTAAAATCATGTTGAGAAGGATGCTATCAAGGAATTACTCAAGAAAAAGGGTAAATTTCTACACCTAAACACCATTTAATCCGAAATTTGGTGTTCTTGAACAATTTTTTTCCCAATTTGATTTTGATGCTTTTTAGTGTAATTAGGCTTAATTTGTTTATGTATTATGCTTGTATAACCTAGATTGATGCTGTTTAACATGATTAGAAGCCTTAAACTTCAAATATTGAGTAATCTAGGGTTTGTGTTCTTGAGCAAATTTGGGGTTTTTTGATATAAACAGGTTATGGCCGATTTTAGTCATGAATTGTTGCTAAATTAAGTAGTGTAACATGTTTAGGTAGTTAAATGATCCAAACTTTGAGCCTAAACATAATTTTGAGAATTAAAGTGGACTTTTTCAAGTCTAAAAATTCATGAACTTGATTTTTGAAAGATAATGTCATTTGAGACTTGTTTAATTGCTAGTAATGATTATTTTGACATGTTATTTGAGTTGAATGCTTATGAACTTGGCGAACATTTTCGTATATGCTTATTTGAAAAAGTGTAGATTTGATGAAAATATGAAAATAAGCTTAAGTTTGATATAAATTAATCATGTCATTGTAATTATTTTGATTGATGATTTTGCTGACACTAATGCATATTTGGATGCACAAAAATTGTGTTTGATGTGTTTTGCAGACTGAAAGGGGTGAATCTTCATCCCAAGCCCGCAATGCTCCTGCTGAGAATGCGGAACAACAGGAGGTGGATAACTACTACAAGCAGGATATACCTCATCCAGTCATGACCTTTTCTGATATGCACTTGGAAGAGTTGCACCCGAACCTGAGATTTGACAGACTTTGGATAGATTATCCAAAATACCAAAGGGGTTTGCATACTCTTCATTCTAAGGTTGTTGAGGTACCGAGGGTCATAGAATGGGGACCCTTAGAAGCTGTAGAATTGGCCGGGCCAATTAGAGAATTACTTGTACAGAGGTATGGTAATTCTACTTTTAATGACTGGGTACATTTATTCACCATGCGTAGACCTGTATATAAAGTATGGTGTGAAGAATTATTGTGTAGTATAGAGTTGAATGATCGGGTAGCTAGTTTAACCGATCGTTCTTTTATTAGATTTTTGTTAGGCGGTTCGATGCGCCACATGTCTTTACTAGACATGGCTCAGGCTTTACGTATATATACGCCTGAGGAATTAGCATCTGCCGATTGTAGAGGGTTGATACTAAACGGTAGAAAGATAGATGAAAATTTTGATACACACGGTGTGTGGAGTCAAATGACAAGCCATCACCGTTTCAAAGGGGGAAATTACTCTTATTTGGATATAGATAGAGCCGAATTAAGAGTAATTCATAGGTTTTTAGCTAATTCGATTACACAAAGGGGTAAGAACAAGGAAAAAGTAAATGAACAGGATTTGTTTTACCATATGTGTATTCGAGACCCACAAAGCGCTGTAAGTATACCGTATTGTGTGGGTTATTATTTATCAGCTATGGTTCGGGGGATGCGACCGCATAGCATAATAGGAGGTGGTATTTTTATTACTTTGATTGGTGAATATCTCGGTGTGGATATAAGTAAGGGGGGATTATTAGTAGAAGAACCAGAACCCCGCGATACTATAGGTTTAAATGTATACCATGGTGCGAAAGTTTTGAAGAGGCGAAATAACGCCGCAGTACCATACCATGGTAGACATCCACAGGTTGAGAGAAACCAACAGCAAGGTAATGTAGGAGGGGGGAATGAGATGCAAGAAATGCAAAGGTTTATAGCTTCTCAGGAGTACGAAAATGCTAGACAGAGAGCATTTGAAGATTGGCAAGTTCATCAGAACCAAATCATAGCTCATTGCCAACATATAGGTAGAAACTATATTCCTACACCGAAACCCATCTTCCCTCCCTGGTCTATAGAGATGCATCCACCATATCCTACGTATAACCCTGCCGAAGCATTTTATAGCACCTATGGTTATGCTTGGAACCCCTATTGGTACCAGTATCATCCCTAGTTTACTTAGTTTTATTTATTTTGTAATTTGTAATGATTGATACGTTTAATACTTATGTTAATATTGTAATAGTTTTTATAATTTTCTAACTTTTATTCTTAGATTTTAATAATTTTTGAATGTGGGGTAATATACCAAACTTCAAAAATATGCATATATGTTTGCAGTTTATCTTATGTACACAACAGGGTAAAACAACGCATTTTCAAAGACTGGCATTAAGTTCAGCAAAAGCAACTAATTTTGACGACAAGATGCAAAATATATGTGAAATAACAACAAGACGGAATGAACAAATGATGTGCACCATTTATCATTCAGCAAACAAACGCCAATATATTTGGAAACTTTGGTGAAAATTTAATCATTTTCACACAAATCACCCTCAATAATTTAAATTGTTACTGATTTCTTGCAAATGAGGGCATTGCAAGATCTTAAGTGTGGGAAGGGGTTAAATTCTTTCGGATTTTAAAATTTTTACTTTATACACTTGGTTACCATTAAAAAAAACTAGTAAAGCAGTAGTTGTATTAGAATCTAGTGCTCTCTGATAATAAAGAACAGCCCTAGTCTTATATACTGACTACCCAATTCTAGTAAAATTTTTAAAAATTTTCAATTAAATGAACTCAAAATCATGTTTATACATATTTATGAACGATAAAACTAGGTTTTAACACCGAAATTATTGTAACCTCGGAAAGGACATAAATTGAAAAACAAACCAAAATGTTAAAATTCATTTAAAATGGAATAGAGGACGATAAAAAGGAAAATAAAAGCCAAGTGTGGGAAAATTTACCAAGCTATTCAAAACATATATCACATATTTTTGTACAAATAACTGAAAATACTTTTGCTTTGGACTAAACTAAAAAGTTTTTACCTGATTTACTGTAAGAAAGATGGATCTACACGATGAATCAATTCCATCATTAAAAGGAAGTAAAGTCTTCCGAAAAAGACACGCGCTTCTTGATTTAGGTCATGAAGTTGTCATCCAGACCAGCTGTAGGTTGACGAAAAATCTAGAAAAGTCATCACTAAAATCAGCAGGAAATCCACGGACCTCAGCATTAAACAGGGTCGCCAAGTGGTCAGATTTATCCTAACCATGAGAAGGATTTATCTTGTAAAATGGGGGGGCACCATGCAAATTAGCTGGATAAGACTAATGAATCAGATCCCCAGAAAGGATAATCTCCTTAAAGATTAAAAATCAGCTTTTAAAACTGATATTACTCAATCCTAGAGATTGACCTTAAAGATTGAGAATTCAAACTCATGGAATTCAATGATATCTAAACTCGAGCTTGAACGAGAAAATATTTTGATCAAAATTACAAACCGATTTGTTTTCCGAAAACCCTATTTTCAATGCGTTCATTACCATTGAACGTAAAATCCTAGGAATTCACCTGGAATTCATTAGGTCACCTGAACTAAATCGGGTGTCAACCGTAAGAACGGTGGTTGCATAGTGGTCAAAGACAGGACCTTGTGCCATACCGAAAAATTATAAGGGTGAGCTTTACTATTGCTCCTACCAAGGATAGTAATTGCATCCGACACGTTATAGACCATAATTAAAAGCATGTCAGGGGACATTGCCTTAACAGTTGCTTGTTCAACGCTTTCCTTTACAACCGGACGGTAGTTTACCGAAAGGTAATATACGGGACAAGTAAACTGGACGTGTTGCTTTCCAAATGCAAGGTTAGCAAGTGGGTGACACAAAACTATAAGTTTTGAGCTAAAATTTTCAAATCTGAAACCCACCAAACCCACAAAAATATTTTGCAAACACCGGTAAAGGGTTATTCCGGAAAACTTATCTAGGGTAAAAACTAGATTTAATTTTTAAAAGATCAAATGTTTTCATAAAGATCCAATTTCCTTAATGGATCTAAATTTTTATAGTCATGTGGGACTGTAAACCATATCGTTACTACCATTGTTTATACCACCGTATAGAAATCACTGATGTACAAAGTGTAAAGAATAAAGAAGTGATTCTAGTATTTCAAGACGATATTGCTTGAGGACAAGCAACGCTCAAGTGTGGGAATATTTGATAATGCTAAAAATGAACATATATTTCATAGCATTATTCCTCAAGAAAGACAAGCTTTTAGTTGCAATTGTTCTATTTACAAGTGATATTCGTTTAAATAATAAAAGGTGAAGACAAAAGACAGATTCGACGAATTGAAGACGCAAACGACCAAAAAGCTCAAAAGTACAAAAGACAATCAAAGAGGTTCCAATTATTGATAAGAAACATCTCGAAATTACAAGAGTACAAGATTCAAAACGCAAAGTACAAGATATTAAATTGTACGCAAGGACGTTCGAAAATCCGGAACCGGGACCAGAGTCAACTCTCAACGCTCGACGCAACGGACTAAAAATTACAAGTTAACTATGCACATAAATATAATATAATATTTAAATAATTCTTATAATTATTTAATATATTATATTTATTTAAAACCGTCGGTAAACAAAGAGCCAAACTCCTCTGAGCTGTAATTTCAAACTCCGCGACTCGCGGAGTTTGAAGGCAAAATTGGCCGCGAGTCGCGGAGCCCCAAAATGAGAAACTGCCTATAAAGCCAACCGAATTCTGATCATTTTAATCATCTTTTTCTTCTCCTCATTCATACGTAAAATATATATATATATTTATAATTTATATTTTAATTTTAATTCTAATAATAAGGGTATGTTAGCGAATGTTGTAAGGGTGTAAGTCGAAATTCTGTCCGTGTAACGCTACGCTATTTTTAATCATTGTAAGTTATGTTCAACCTTTTTATATTAATGTCTCGTAGCTAAGTTATTATTATGCTTATTTAATCCGAAGTAATCATGATGTTGGGCTAATTACTAAAATTGGGTAATTGGGCTTTGTACCATAATTGGGGTTTGGACAAAAGAACGACACTTGTGGAAATTAGACTATGGGCTATTAATGGGTTTTATATTAACTAAACAATACCTTGTTAATTTAATATACAAACTTATAATTTGACGTATTTATATATAACCACATACGCTTGACTGGGTACGGTGGGCGGGATATCTATAAATACCAATAATTATTCATTTTACCGGATACGGAACTGGATTAATAGTTAATAAACTTGTTGAAACAGGGGTGAATTACATTCAAGGGTAATTGGTGTAATTGTTAACAAAGTAGTAAAACCTTAGTTTACACGCAGTCGATAACCTGGTGTATTCATTAAACAAAGTATTAAAACCTTGTTACAATTCGAATCCCCAATTAGTTGGAATATTTGACTTCGGGAATAAGAATAATTTGACGAAGGCTTTCGCTCTTTATATTTATGACTGATGGACTATTATGGACAAATCCGTATGGACATATTAAATAATCCAGGACAAAGGACAATTAACCCATGGGCATAAAACTAAAATCAACACGTCAAACATCATGATTACGGAAGTTTAAATAAGCATAATTCTTTTATTTCATATTTAATTTCCTTTATTTTATATTTAATTGCACTTCTAATTATCGCATTTTTATTGTTATTGTATTTAATTGCACTTTTAATTATCGTACTTTTTTTATCGCAAGTTTATTTTATCGCACTTTTATTATTCGCAATTTCATTATCGTTATTTACTTTATGCTTTAATTTAAAGTCTTGTATTTATTTGGTTTTAACTGCGACTAAAGTTTTAAAATCGACAAACCGGTCATTAAACGGTAAAAACCCCCCCCTTTATAATAATAATATTACTTATATATATATATTTGTATTTTTATAAAAGTAAACTAATATAGCGTTAAGCTTTGTTTAAAAAGATTCCCTGTGGAACGAACCAGACTTACTAAAAACTACACTACTGTACGATTAGGTACACTGCCTATAAGTGTTGTAGCAAGGTTTAAGTATATCCATTCTCTAAATAAATAAATATCTTGTGTAAAAATGTATCGTATTTAAGAGTATTTTTCTGCTAAAATTTAATAGTATTTTATACCCCTCCGCTACCATATCAGCATCCTTCTCAACATGATTTTAGTAAAAGATTTGATGATTAACGGTTAAAAATTGTGATTTTGGGGGTGTTTTTGCGGGTTTTTTCGCAGTGTTTTCGCAGTGTTTTTCGTGTGTGGTGTGTAACTGATCAGTTTTTTTGCGTTTTATTTTTTTTCTGTATTTCGGTCCCTCCGCGAGTCGCGGTGGATTTCTCTTTCAAACTCCGCGACTCGCGGAGTTTGTATTTTTTATTTTTATTTTTTTTATATCTTATACTAATTAAAACAATTAAGTAATTAATTTTAAAATTTTGTTTCCCTTGTTATTTAGGACGAGGTCGTTTCGGATCGATGTCCTAGTCCGTCCCTCGACAAAATTTTAAAATTTGTCTTTTTGTAGCGATTGTTTTAAAAGCTAAGATTTTTGGGTTTTTTAATGTTTTTGGCATACTTTAATTCAATAAGATTAAAAATAATGATAATAAAAGTTCTCGTCCCTCCCTCGGGTAAAGCAATTTCGGTTCAAAGACCTAGTCTTCAACTCACGACGAATTTTAAAAATCATATTTTTAACTTGATGAGTTAAAGTAAATTTTTGTTTTTTAAATTCACACAACTTAAATATAAAATTCAAAATTAATATTAAAAATTCACACCAAACTTAAAATTTGAAATGCATAAAATTAAAAATTCATATTTTAAAAATTAAAAATTCACACCAAACTTATATTAATTTTTACAATTTTAAATATATTGTTTTTACAAAGTTTACAATATTAATTTAAGATTTATATATTAATTTTTATAATTTTAAATATATTGTTTTTACAAAGTTTACAATATTAATTTAAGATTTATATATTAATTTTAAAAAAACATGGTAAAAATAAAATTAAAAATCTTTTTGGCTTTTTATCCCACTTTAATCAATCAAATATTATCAAAAATATGCGCCCCTCTTTTTGGTAAAGTAATTTCGGTTCCAAGACCTAATTTAACTCATGACGAATTTTTGAAATATTTTGGGTTGATTGATTAAAGATATTTATACCTTAAGAATAAACGTTAAATTTCGCAGTGATGTAATAAATTTTTGAATGATATCAATAATTTCGGTCGCCAAACTTAATTTTATTCAATACCAATTTAATACTTTATAGCGAACAAATTAGCGTTTATTATCAAAAGGTTAAAAATAATAAAAATAAAATAAAATAAAAACTGTACAAACATACATGTGAAATAGATTTCTTAGTTATATGATCTATCCCATTCATAAGATAGTCAGTTTAATTGGTTTTCCATGGCTACATAGGCGTAACCTCGAGCATTTAGTGTCTTTTCTTCTAAACATATGAACGGTCCGTCTCTGCATAAAGTAACAAATTCGGTATTTGAATAGGTTTGATTATTTGAACATTTACCTCCATGTGACCATTTTCCGCATTTGTGACATCTTTCTAGGTGTCGTGCTCTTCTTTTCGCTGCGGATTTTGATTTTCCTTTACCAAATTGTAACTTATTATCTTCGCATCTGGATTCTTTTCTAACTCCGTCCAATCTTTCTCTGATTACTGATACTATTTCACTTGGAAGTGTGTCATTATTACGTTTAGTGATCAAAGCGTGTAGCATTAGACCATGGTTTAGTTCACAGGCAGTCTTCATTTTGTAAAAACCTAAAAAAATAAAAATTCAGAATGGGGGGAGAAGACTAGTTCTTTAGGGTCTGCTAGGGAAAGACCATTCGGGTTCCATTTTCGATAACTACACGAAAACAGACAATCTAACTCTAACAGAAATACATATTATCCTTTAAAGACTTGATTCTCCCCACACTTAGTTAGCTGTGGTGTCGAAATTGTGATTAACTTCGTTGTCGACTTCCATCGGACTATCTATGTAGTGTTTAACTCTGTGACCATTAACTTTAAATTCAATCCCATTTGAATTTATTAATTCTATCGTTCCGTATGGGAAAACTCTTTTGACTATGAATGGTCCAGACCATCTTGATTTCAATTTTCCAGGAAATAGCTTGAATCGTGAATTGAAAAGAAGAACTCTGTCTCCTTCTTTAAATTCTTTTGAACTTCTGATTCTTTTATCATGCCATTTTTTCGTTGTTTCTTTATAGATTAACGAATTTTCGTATGCTTCATGTCTTAATTCTTCTAATTCGTTTAGTTGACTTAATCGTAGACGTCCGGCTTCATGTAAATCAAGATTACATGTCTTCAAAGCCCAAAATGCTTTGTGTTCAATTTCTACTGGAAGATGACATGCTTTTCCATAAACAAGTCTAAAAGGTGTGGTTCCAATTGGAGTTTTGTAGGCTGTTCTAAAAGCCCAGAGTGCATCCTCCAATTTAATGGACCATTCCTTCGGATTTGATCCTACGGTTTTCTCTAGAATACGTTTTAAAGCTCGGTTGGTATTTTCAACTTGTCCACTTGTTTGTGGATGATATGCGGTGGAGATTTTATGAGTTACTCCATATCTTTTAAGAACTTTCTCAAGTTGATTATTACAGAAATGAGTACCCCGATCACTTATTAAAGCTTTCGGTGTTCCAAACCTTGCAAAAAGACGTTTTAAAAAGTTGACTACAACTCGTGCATCGTTAGTTGGGAGAGCTTGTGCTTGCGCCCATTTAGATACATAATCAATGGCTACGAGAATATAGAGATTATTATGAGATTTTGGAAATGGACCCATAAAGTCAATACTCCAAATGTCAAATACTTCACATACTTGCAAAGAAGGTGTGAGTCTTTGTAAATTGTAAAGAAGGTGTGAGTCTTTGTAAATGGACCCATAATCGTTGACTTATTTTTCCGGCCCTTTGACAAGCATCACCGGATTTGCAAAGAAAGTGTGAGTCTTTGTAAATTGTAAGCCAATAGAATCCAGCATCATAAACTTTTCTTGCTGTTAGTTGAGGCCCATAATGCCCTCCTGTTGGTCCTGTGTGACAATGGTTTAAAATTTTACTAGCTTCATCTCCAAATACACATCGGCGTATTATTCCATCAGGACAACTTTTAAACAGATGTGGATCTTCCCAAAAATAGTGTTTTATATCACTGAAGAAATTCTTTCGTCTTTGGTACGATAATCCTTTTTCAAGGAATCCACAAACTAAGTAGTTTGCATAGTCTGCAAACCATGAAATTTCTTTATAATCTATCTTCAATAGATATTCATCAGGAAAGTTGTCTTGTATGACCGATTCATTTAGAACTTCTAATTCGGGATGTTCAAGACGAGAAAGATGATCAGCGGCGAGATTTTCTGCTCCTCTTTTATCTCGGATTTCAATATCAAACTCTTGTAAGAGTAAGATCCAACGGATTAATCTTGGTTTAGCATCTTGTTTTGAAAATAGGTATCTAAGAGCAGAATGGTAGGTATAGACCACCGTTTTTGCTAGAACGAGATATGATCGAAATTTGTCAAAAGCAAAGACAATAGCAAGGAGTTCTTTTTCAGTAGTTGTATAGTTCGTTCGTGCTCCTTGTAACGTCTTACTAGCATAATATATAGGTTGAAATCGTTTTTCAATCCTTTGTCCTAAAACGGCTCCCATTGCAAAATCACTTGCATCGCACATTAGTTCAAATGGTAGATTCCAATTTGGTGTTATCATGATCGGCGCATTAGTGAGTTTCTCTTTAAGAATATTAAAAGATTTGATACATTCATCTGAAAAGATGAATGGAGTATCTTTTTCTAGGAGTTTATTCATAGGAGTGGCAATTTTAGAAAAATCTTTTATGAAACGTCGGTAAAAATCGGCATGCCCTAGAAAACTCCTAACTCCTCTAACATTGGTGGGATGTGGAAGTTTAGCAATTACATCTACTTTAGCTCTATCCACTTCAATTCCTTCTTTTGAAATTTTATGTCCAAGAACGATGCCTTCTTTAACCATAAAATGGCATTTCTCCCAATTAAGTACTAGATTTGATTGTTCGCATCTAATAAGCATTCGTTCCAGATTAACTAGACATGATTCAAATGTATTATCGAAGACTGAAAAGTCATCCATGAAAACTTCCATGCATTCTTCTATCATGTCGTGAAAAATCGCCATCATACACCTTTGAAAGGTTGCAGGGGCGTTGCAAAGTCCAAATGGCATGCGTTTGTAAGCAAAAGTACCATAAGGGCACGTGAATGTGGTTTTCTCTTGATCTTCGGGTGCTATTGGAATTTGAAAATATCCGGAAAATCCATCTAGAAAACAATAGTAACTATTTCCGGCTAATCTTTCCAACATTTGATCTATGAAAGGTAAGGGAAAGTGATCTTTTCTGGTGGCGTCATTTAATTTTCTATAATCAATACATACACGCCATCCTGTTACAGTCCTAGTAGGAATAAGCTCATTTTTCTCATTTGTAATGACAGTCATGCCACCCTTCTTAGGTACGCATTGTACTGGGCTTACCCTTGGACTATCAGAAATTGGATAAATTAAACCTGCATCTAGCAGTTTAATAATCTCTTTCTTAACTACATCTTGCATATTAGGATTTAGCCTTCGTTGGCGTTGCACATACGTTTTATGACCTTCTTCCATAAGGATTTTATGTGTACAATACGAAGGACTTATTCCTTTAATATCATGAATCTTCCATGCAATGGCTGGTTTATGAGCTTTCAACACAGAAATGAGTTGTGATTTCTCATTTTCAGTAAGAGAAGACGATATTATTACAGGTAATTCAGATTCACCATGTAAATAAGCGTATTCCAAATGGTTTGGAAGTGGCTTTAACTCTAATTTCGGTGGTTCTTCTATCGATGATTTATATCGATATCTGTCTTCTTCTTTTAGCATTTGAATTTCTTCTGTTATTGGTTTATATCCATTAGCTATAAGTGTAGCTAACATTTCAGCTTCATCAATTGGTTCATTACCTTCTCCTAAAGAACATTCTCCTGTTCCTTGTAATTCTGAAAATTCTTCTAATAATTCTGCATGTGCATCTATAGTTTGAATATAATAACATGTATCATCTGCAGATTGTGGTTGTTGCATTGCTCTATCAACTGAAAAGGTAACACTCTCATCCTCTATACTTAGGGTCAATTTCTTACCGAACACGTCTATCATTGCTTTAGCCGTGTTTAAGAATGGTCTTCCTAATATGAGAGGAACTTGAGAATCTTCTTCCATGTCCAGAACAACAAAATCTACTGGAAATACTAAAGTACCAACTTTAACTAGCATGTTCTCCATTATCCCTCTAGGATATTTTATTGATCTATCGGCTAGTTGTATGCTTATTCTAGTTGGTTTCAATTCTCCAAGGTCTAGTTTAGCGTATAGTGAATACGGCATTAGATTTATACTAGCACCTAAGTCTGCCAATGCTTCTATTGAACTAAGACTACCCAGAAAACATGGAATTGTGAAACTTCCTGGATCAGATAGTTTTTCTGGTATCTTATTCAACAGCACTGCGAACAATTAGCATTCATGGTAACAGCCGAGAGTTCTTCCATTTTCTTTCTATTTGAGATTAGATCTTTCAAGAATTTAGCATATCTAGGCATTCCTGAAATCACATCAATGAAAGGAAGATTTACATTTATCTGTTTAAACATATCCAAGAATTTGGATTGCTCGGCTTCAAGTTTCTCTTTCTTCATTTTACTCGGGTAAAGAAGTGGTGGTTGGTATGGTTTAACATAAGGTTTAGCCTTAACTGTATTATCTTCATTAACCTTTTCAACTACCGGTTCTTTTTCCTTATCTTGATCAGGTTGTGGATCTTGTGGAGTAGGAATAGCTTCATCAGAAGTTACAGGTATTTCAGGTGGTTTAAGTGTTGTACCACTTCTTGTGGTAATAGCTTTAGCTGTTTCATTCCGGGGGTTAGCATTTGTATCACTAGGTAGACTTCCCGGTTTTCTTTCACCTATTAACCTTGCTAGGTTACTTACTTCTTGTTCCAGATTTTGAATAGAAGCTTGTTGATTTCTAAATGCTTGAGCATTTTGTTCATTGGTTTGTTTCTGAGATGTGAAAAACTGCGTTTGAGTTTCAACTAGCTTCGTCATCATATCTTCTAAATTCGGCTTTTTATCATCGATTTGTTGTGGTGGTTTGTTTTGAAAATTAGGTCTTTGCTGATTGTAATTATTATTGGATACTTGTTGATTGCTAGGACCTTGTTGGTTGTTGTATGGAATATTTCTATTATAATTCTGGTTTTGATTGTAAATCGGTCTTGGTGGTTGATAATTATTCTGATAATTATTTCCAGGCCTTTGGTTTATGTATGAAATATTCTCTCTTTGTTCTATTGTTAATTCAACACTGAGATAATCTTTTGTCAAATGTGGTCCTCCACACTGCTCACAACTAATTCGTATTGAGTGAATATCTTTAGTCATCTTTTCCAATCGTCTCTCGACATCATCTATCTTTGCGGAAATGGAATCTAAGTCATGGCTAGAATCGGCTCTAGCTGCTTTAGATGATCTAACGATATCTTTTTCTTGGTGCCACTCATGTGAGTGGGAAGCAGTGTTATCAATAATTTTGTAAGCATCAGTTTCGGTTTTCTTCATAATAGAACCACCAGCTGCTATATCTATGTCTTTCCTTGTAGTGATGTCGCATCCTTGGTAGAATATTTGTACTATTTGACAGGTGTCTAAACCATGTTGCGGACATCCTCTCAACAACTTTCCAAATCTTGTCCACGCCTCATATAGAGTTTCATTCGGCTTCTGTGTGAACGTAACAATTTCTGCTTGAAGTCTTACGGCTTTAGATGCCGGAAAGAATTGTTTAAGAAATTTTTCAACTAAAACGTCCCATGTATCAATCGCCCCTTCAGGTAACGATTCCAACCAATCTTTGGCTTCTCCCTTTAAAGTTCAGGGAAATAACATGAGATATATCTGTTCATCCTCCACTTCTCGGATTTTAAATAGTGTGCAGATCCTATTAAAGGTACGTAGATGTTCATTTGGATCTTCCTTCGGCGCACCACTAAATTGGCATTGATTAGTCACCATGTGTAGAATTTGTCCTTTGATTTCATAATCTGGCGCATTAATGTCTGGATGAGTAATTGCGTGACCTTGGCCAGTGCGTTTAGCTCTCATTCGGTCTTCCATACTTAAAGGTTCCAGATTCTCCATAATTGAATTTGTTGAATCGGAATCACTAGAGGATTCTGATTTTATGGTTCGTTCCTCAACAATCTCTGTTTGAATGATTGGTGGTTCCGGAGGAAAGTTTAATGGTTCAGGATCTACGAATCGTCCCTGAATATTCTCCGGATTCTCAATTGTGAGGTCGGATTAAAAAATGGATTATCGGAAATTTGAACTGGAGTACTTGGTCGACTGGATGACGATTCTAAAGAAAAATCAACGGCAGTAATATTTGCTAAATGTCTTGATCTAGTTACAGGTGGTGAACGTACAAAAGGTGGTGAACGTCTTGCTCGGTGCATTCACTGAATATCCTATTAGTTTTAAAAGGAAAGAAAAATTATAATAAGTTATCCAATCAATAGACTTTTCTGATTTTGCCCACGTTTCGAATAGCCAAAAGATGCAGCAGAGGGGCAGGATTCGTTTGGTCTCAATATAATTGAGGACTGTTTGGCTCCAATAACCCGGTCCACGTACAAATCCAACTATTACTACGAACCAGAAAATTTTGATGTCTATCAATTTAACCACTTAAAATAAATTTTCGTAATTTTAAGAAATTTAGATAAGAAGTAGAATAAAAATCTATGTCCTAAAACTAGAATAGCGAGAAATAAGAAAGAAAAAGAGCGCGTCGGAAAAAGGTCGAAAAAGAAAAATGGTTGAAAAATAAAAGGTGACGGAAAAATAAAAGAAACTTATAACACTTAAAAATACTTGACTAACCTAACCTTATTACTACAACTAATTTAAAATTATAATCGCAAATTGAGATTACTAATTGGAATGATAATTGATACATAGGTAAAAGTCGTCTAAAAATATTAAAGCTTACAGGAAAAACTAAATCCCAAATGGAAATAACTTAAAAAGAAACTAAAACTTAAAAAGGCGTCGCAAAATTCTAAAGCACCTAAATCTTAGTCTAAAGAAAAAGCACTTAAGGAATTCTACGGCAAAGCCTAAAAATCTAGAAGTAAAAATAACTATGGCAAAAACTAAGTTTAAAACTAAATATGAGCTAAAAATACAAATATTACGCTAAAACGATTAAAAAGGAACAAATTATAAAAATATACAAAAAGTTATAAAAAGTACAATTTTAAAAAAAAATATTATTTTTATATTAATTATTTATTAAAACTATTAATTTTACAATTTAATTAAACTAATTTAACTAAAATATAAATTAAATAATCATGTTAGTGAAGTTTTCCAAGTCAACCTACACATCAAATTGAAGCTAATGATGCTAGTAACACATTTAATACATGAACTTTAACATTTAATCAACCAAAATCAAAGATTTAACAACCCATTTCAAGTGTTCATGCTAGTTACTCAAAATAACAAAATCGAGCAAACCATTTACATACACAACAACCTAGTGAGCCATAGACACTAACTAACACCATTTCAAGTCTATAAAATGAATTTAGAGAAATTTGAGTTTTAGAAACCTTACCCCAAGTTATGAAATTGGTACCAAATTGAAGAGGATGAAGAGAGGATTACAAATATGTAATTTGTTTTGTTGTGAGCTTCCTTGAAATGATTTAGATGATGAATTAGTGAATTGTGAGTTTGAGAGCAAAAATGGAAGTAGTAGAAATGGGGAGGTGGATAATGAATGATGGGGAAGGGTTTGACTAGTTCAACTAGTCAACTTCTTTGGTCCCTTGACAACTTTAGTCCCTCGAGTTTAAAAGCGGGTGCGTGAATTAACCGAACGAATTATTTTAAAAATGCTAGAGGGAACAAGAGATGTTATATTTAAATAACGGAAATATTAAAAACGCTAATTAATGGAAGATACGAATAAATAACGAAAGATATTATAAAAAAAAAAGACGGGCGTTAAAATAAATTAACGAAAAAAGGCGGGTTATTACAAGGGGCATTATCAACTTCGTTGCAAGAATGCTCCGGCTAAACATATTAACTTGACCGCGAAAGATACGGATGATGCACTTTTGTGTAGCGTAGAAAATTCGGTGAAGTCTTGGATTTTAGATTCGGGAATTCTTTTCATGCTAGTCCTACTATGAGCATGAAGAAAAGTTTTTAGGTCGTATCGTGGTAAGGTGTGATTGGAAAACAACAAATGGCGATATTGAGGGCATTGGAGATGTTATATTGAGTACTTGTGACAACCGTCACTTTTTCCTTCCTGAAATGACTAGTTTACCCCTAGGGTTTTTTCTTGCATATATGTGTATTAAATATCTAGGGTTTATATACTGTAACATAATTAATATACGATTTTAATTTAACCTTGATCTAATATTGATTATTATTAAGTCAACATCTTTATTAATAAGTATAATAAATTTATAATATACTTATGTAATAATAGTTAATTATAATACAAGGTTATTAATTAAAATATGTAATAACAAATTGTATAAATTAAATGTGGCACTTTTATAAAATATAAAAGTATAAGGTGAATAAATAAATAAATTAAATTATAAGGGTTATTTATATAAATAAATAAAAACAAAAAATATATTGTATATATATATTTATTAAATTTCGGTTAATAAAAAATAAAAGATAAAACAATTTTTTTATACAAGTATTCTAGAATTTTCCAAGTGAAGAATATGCCAAACTTGTTCTTAAAGAAAAAGATATAATCAAATCTTTAAGATAAGATCAAATCTGCTAAAATAAATAAAAAGAATTTTATCCATAAATAAATGGAACATTCTAGAGCATATTCCCTAAAAAAATTTCTAATTAAACCTTAACTTGTTCTTGAAGAAAAAGTTACCTAACCCTAATCTTTACCCTATAAATAGACCCCCTAGCTCCTTAGTTTTTCATTCATTCCAAACCCAAAAACACCTACAAAAAAAATCTCTCTCTCCCTCCTCTCTCCTTGATTTCGGCCGACCGAAATAATCACCACCACCATCGGCTATTTTTTTTGGCCGACCACCACCACACGCCGCCTTGAACAGCCGTAGCTTTGGCCACCGCCACCGCCACCGCCGTCGGATTTTCCCTTTTTCGTTTCGTTCATCTCCTTTTGAGGTAGATCTATTTTTTTTAACTCGTTTTATTAAAATATAACATATTAAGATGAATACATCAAGTATATTTAATTATTAAACTTGCTAATCTTGTTTTAAGGATAATTAAATTCGTATTTATTAAAACCTTAATTTTTCAGAAACTGAAAAAGTTTTATTTTCTTATTTCGAGTTCATATTTGGATTCATCTTTCAAAACTGCTCAAAACGCATATATGGAACATACTTTTTCGATTTAAAACGAGTTAGTTATGATTAGAACAAGATTTTGAATCCAATACTTCTTACATACGGGATTTTGTATAATTTTTCATTAAAATAATATTTTTATATCTTTATAAGGTAAGTGTAATATATTTAATTAATATATTATAACTATCTTGTTTTAAAAGATAAATACAAAGATTTTGTATATCTTTTATATTTAGAAAGTATCTATTACTATAAATATATTTTGAATTAATGGATATAAATATTTGAATATTTATATAAAATTATATTATTAATATATATTTAATATATTAATATTATTACACTTAAGTAATTATAATATATTTATAATTATTAAACTTATAATATAGCTTAACTATATATTACACGTTGGTATAATTTAAACTATAATCACAACAAGATAACATACGACTTTCAAATTTCACCGCTACCTACGGTCGGAAGAGGATGATGTCTAGGTTGCCTTTAAGGGACAAGCTTGTGGATCTCGAATGTCATGACTTAGTTTCTGATCAAGAGTCCTGAGCCCCCGGTTACACCTGGTCATTCCGGACTTATTTGATAGTATCGAAGTTTGAGCAAAGTTATATTAACATCAAATGTAATAATAGTGGAAACATAAACATATGTTTAGTCAATCCTTAATATACTTAGGATTCTTCATTTGTCAAATGGACAAATTTCTGATTAAGCCTATATATCTCTAGGTTGAAGGCCTGGTATATACTCTGGTTCTTTTCATTCGTGGAATTATCTTCATCTTCGATTTAAGGTGAACTCATAGCCCCGCTTTTTACATATTTTAATGTATTTTATAAATTTTGGGGTGAGAAACATGCTTGCTTTAAATGATTTACAATTTAGACACAAGTGCCTAAACTTTTTGATATGCAACTTCATGAGACTATTGTTAACTTGTATTCTTACATGTAAATCCCCGCCATAATATCATTAATTGCTGGAATTAAAATGTTGCAAGCTTAATTATTGTGAGTAGGCCTATTGAGAGTGACGTCTCTACCCATTGACCGATCGTCAAGGGGGTACATAATAATGATTACCGACACACGCGCAGTGTCAGGGGTTTATGTTTAGCTCGATATTATAACTCATGGCATATTGAATATTTTGATGTTTTGAAATAAATCTTGTAGTCTAAACTTATTGATTATTAAACCTATGATGTTCACTCAACCATTGTGTTGACATTTTAAGCATGTTTGTCTCAGGTGATGAATAGCTTACGTGCTGCCCTATGTTGCTTGCTTGTTGTTGCATTGGAGTCCACATTTCTTATATTTAGCATTGTTAAACATTTATTACATTTGGGTTTACCATGTAAAACAATTCGTTTTCCGCTGCAATTGAATTACTGTTTTTATTAAATATCTCATTTAGAGTCGTTCTCGTTTATATAACTGTGTGATGATATTGGAAAAGTCATATTTACCCCCGGCCCTATTTGGGGGGTATGACAGAGTGGTATCAGAGCACAGTTTGTTATAGAGAACCAGGATTGCATGCTATGTGTGTCTTATGTGCTAGTTAGGGTGCCTTAGCAATCTATAGGACTATAACCTTTCATGTCCTAGTTTAAGTGCTTTTCTTATTTGACAATATTCTTGCCTTAGTTTTAAGTGGTGTCCTTATTTTTATGCTTGCCTTACTATGATCTCCTTCCATCTTGCCTTCACATTGTGCCTTAGAATCTACCTAGTACTCTCTTCTTTTCTAGGATGTCATTCATGACTTCTGAATTTCGCGGCATTTCCATGACATCTATTACGGTCATGTACATAACATTATGATACGTACTGAAATGTCCCGTTCATATTGATTATAAACGTTCCATATTAATTGATTTCGTTGCGAGGTTTTGACCTCTATATGAGACGTTTTTCAAAGACTGCATTCATTTTTAAAACAACCATAACCTTTATTTTATCAATAAAGGTTTTAAAAACATTACGTAGATTATCAAATAATGATAATCTAAAATATACTGTTTACACACGACCATTACATAATGGTTTACAATAGAAATATATTACATCGACATATGTTTCTTGAATGCAGTTTTTACACAATATCATACAAACATGGACTCCAAATCTTGTCCTTATTTTAGTATGCAACTGCGGAAGCTCTTAATATTCACCTGAAAATAAACATGCTTTAAACGTCAACAAAAATGTTGGTTAGTTATAGGTTTAACCTATATATATCAAATCGTAACAATAGACCACAAGATTTCATATTTCAATACACATCCCATACATAGAGATAAAAATCATTCATATGGTGAACACCTGGTAACCGACATAAACAAGATGCATATATAAGAATATCCCCATCATTCTCGGACACCCTTCGGATATGATATAAATTTCGAAGTACTAAAGCATCCGGTACTTTGGATGGGGTTTGTTAGGCCCAATAGATCTATCTTTAGGATTCGCGTCAATTAGGGTGTCTGTTCCCTAATTCTTAGATTACCAGACTTAATAAAAAGGGGCATATTCGATTTTGATAATTCAACCATAGAATTTAGTTTCACGTACTTGTGTCTATTTTGTAAATCATTTATAAAACCTGCATGTATTCTCATCCCAAAAATATTAGATTTTAAAAGTGGGACTATAACTCACTTTCACAGATTTTTACTTCGTCGGGAAGTAAGACTTGGCCACTGGTCGATTCACGAACCTATAACAAATATGTACATATATATCAAAGTATGTTCAAAATATATTTACAACACTTTTAATACATTTTGATGTTTTAAGTTTATTAAGTCAGCTGTCCTCGTTAGTAACCTACAACTAGTTGTCCACAGTTAGATGTACAGAAATAAATCAATATATATTATCTTGAATCAATCCACGACCCAGTGTATACACGTCTCAGGCTAGATCACAACTCAAAGTATATATATTTTTGGAATCAACCTCAACCCTGTATAGCTAACTCCAACATTACTGCATATAGAGTGTCTATGGTTGTTCCAAATAATATATATACATGGGTCGATATGATATGTTAAAACATTTGCATACGTGTCTATGGTATCCCAAGATTACATAATATATTAGAATACATGTATAATACAATATAAGTTAGCTATGATATGATTTGTATAGAATTGTTAATATTTTCCGTAGCTACAAAAATCAAAAAATATCCAATCTTGTTTTACCCATAACTTCTTCATTTTAAATTCGTTTTGAGTGAATCAAATTGCTATGGTTTCATATTGAACTCTATTTTATGAATCTAAACAGAAAAAGTATAGGTTTATAGTCGAAAATATAAGTTACAAGTCGTTTTTGTAAGAGGTAGTCATTTCAGTCGAAAGAACGACGTCTTGATGACCATTTTGAAAAACATACTTCCACTTTGAGTTTAACCATGATTTTTGGATATAGTTTCATGTTCATAAGAAAAATCATTTTCCCAGAAGAACAACTTTTAAATCAAAGTTTATCATAGTTTTTAATTATCAAACCCAAAACAGCCCGCGGTGTTACTACGACGGCGTATGTCCAGTTTTACGGTGTTTTTCGTGTTTTCAGGTTTTAAATCATTAAGTTAGCATATCATATAGATATAGAACATGTGTTTAGTTGATTTTAAAAGTCAAGTTAGAAGGATTAACTTTTGTTTGCGAACAAATTTAGAATTAACTAAACTATGTTCTAGTGATTTCAAGTTTAAACCTTCGAATAAGATAGCTTTATATGTATGAATCGAATGATGTTATGAACATCATTACCACCTCAAATTTTATGGATAAACCTACTAGAAAAGAGACAAATGGATCTAGCTTCAAAGGATCTTGGATGGCTTGAAAGTTCTTGAAGTAGAATCATGACACGAAAACAAGTTCAAGTAAGATTTCCACACGAAATAAGATTGTTATAGTTATAGAAATTGAATCAAAGTTTGAATATGAGTATTACCTTATATTAGAAAGATATATTACTGTAAATAATAAAGATTTCTTGAGGTTGGATGATCACTCTACAAGATTGGAAGTAAGCTAGCAAACTTGGAAGTATTCTTGATTTTATGAAACTAGAACTTGTAGAATTTATGAAGAACACTTAGAACTTGAAGATAGAACTTGAGAGAGATCAATTAGATGAAGAAAATTAAAGAATTAAAGTGTTTGTAGGTGTTTTTGGTCGTTGGTGTATGGATTAGATATAAAGGATATGTAATTTTGTTTTCATGTAAATAAGTCATGAATGATTACTCATATTTTTGTAATTTTATGAGATATTTCATGCTAGTTGCCAAATGATGGTTCCCACATGTGTTAGGTGACTCACATGGGCTGCTAAGAGCTAATCATTGGAGTGTATATACCAATAGTACATACATCTAAAAGCTGTGTATTGTACGAGTACGAATACGGGTGCATACGAGTAGAATTGTTGATGAAACTGAACGAGGATGTAATTGTAAGAATTTTTGTTAAGTAGAAGTATTTTGATAAGTGTCTTGAAGTCTTTCAAAAGTGTATGAATACATATTAAAACACTACATGTATATACATTTTAACTGAGTCGTTAAGTCATCGTTAGTCGTTACATGTAAATGTTGTTTTGAAACCTTTAGGTTAACGATCTTGTTAAATGTTTTTAACCCATTGTTTATTATGTCAAATGAGATGTTAAATTGTTACATTATCATGATATTATGATATATAATATATCTTAGTATGATATATATGCAGTTAAATGTCGTTACAACAATAATCGTTACATATATGACTCGTTTCGAAATCATTAAGTTAGTAGTCTTATTTTTACATATGTAGTTCATTGTTAATACACTTAATGATATATTTACTTATCATTTAGCATAATTAACCAAGTGTATCAGTATCTTAATATGATTCATATGTACCTAGCAAGACGTTGTTATAACGATAATCGTTATATATATCGTTTTCGAGTTTCTTAATTTAATAGACTCATTTTTATGTATATAACTCATTGTTAAAATACCTAATGGGATACTTACTTATAATAAAATCATGTTAACTATATATATAACCATATATATGTCATCGTATAGTTTTTACAAGTTTTAACGTTCGTGAATCACCGGTCAACTTGGGTGGTCAATTGTCTATATGAAACCAATTTCAATTAATCAAGTCTTAACAAGTTTGATTGCTTAACATGTTGGAAATATTTATTCATGTAAATATCAATCTCAATTAATATATATAAACATGGAAAAGTTCGGGTCACTACACGTACCGTGGTGCCTTGGGTTGCGAACCAGAAAAACGTCATTCATAACTTGTGAAGATTCTCTCCGTGCTATCCTTAGTGCGTTGGGAAAATGTTTTAGGTTATGGATTCTATAAAACAGCAATTAAGTTTTAAGCCCTTAGGAAGTTTTCTAATAGATAAAATTTTGTAGTTTGAATCACGTGTCTTGACTTTATGGGGTGATATTGAAGTGGAAATGTGAATTAGTGAATATAATGACGCCTGGCCATCGTGATTATATAACAGTAATTCATATAGAAATTCCAATATCATGACATATGGAATAGAAAGTGAATCAAAGAAAGATTCCCAAGCCATTCATTCGAAAATCTCACTGATATTACATGAAGGGTAATCATCATCTGATTTGTAGATATACGAAGAGCTCGTTTTAACCAAACTATCTAGATTAACAATCCTCATATACCATAAAGGTTGTAAAACTTTGCATTCTTTCTTTCTTAAACAACATATCTCTTTATCTTTGACGCTTAATATTCACACTCCTTCACTGGAAGGAAGGATGCATATTGTTAAGTGATCTGAAGTAACACCCCCGAAATTTCTTCGAAGCATGCCTCATGTTATCTGTAATTACTCTTCTGGTGTAGATTTTCATGAACCCATTAGAAAATCCATCGAAGATAAGCGACAATCACTCGCAAGGATTTAATTTGAATTTTCAAACGTCAATTCTTATAAACACCACAATATTCACCTACTACACCATTATATATTCCTGATACACCACCACGATCACCCGATCATGACCCTCCGCCTAAAGACGCTGCTTACCATGGTAGAACTTTCCAACGAGTATCTTTTGATTACCACATAAATCAAAAGAATCCCATCATACTCTAGCGTATCCACATTTCGGGCCAGTAAAAGGCATAATATATATATTTCCCTCACAATTTTGAAAAACATGTGATCCCTCACACGCTCCATATGATCAAAGGTAGCATTGATATTATCATTATGTTACTTAAGGTTAAACATCGCGTAATTTGTTGTACCTAAACAATAAGTCGTGACCTTTGAAGCGTTAACCGTTTACCTGGAAAATCTTACGATTTTGCCTCGGTGTTAAAAGCATGTTAGTTGTACCATTAAATGATCATATAGCAATGGTTCTAACAATAGGCAAGTGACACCATGTCCTTACATTGCCCTTACTTATTGTGGAAATTCGTACCATCCCGACAATAATCACCGATTTAGCGAGGACTTGATAAATTGATTTTCAATGATCATCACATAGTCGAAAGTCACTACATTAGCGTGTCTTCATACATGTCTATGTGAACATAGGATTATTCATGCTCAAGTTATTATGAAATCTTTGTGAATGACGGACTCAATCCATGAGTATATAATAAGGGCACTTACAGCCAGCCTTCTGACTCCAATATTAGT
Organism: Rutidosis leptorrhynchoides; assembly: GCF_046630445.1. Lineage (NCBI taxonomy): Eukaryota > Viridiplantae > Streptophyta > Magnoliopsida > Asterales > Asteraceae > Rutidosis > Rutidosis leptorrhynchoides. The sequence continues at coordinate 539,383,509 of NC_092334.1, forward strand.
CATGACCTGTGGGCATTTCAAAGTTAACAGGGGATTTACTTCACGTTCTCATACTCCACAATTCATATCTCACTTGACAGCAATAGCTTCACACATGAACATTTTGAATTTCAAGAACTTATAATAGTCATCAACCACACTTAAATTCAATAGTTATCATTACCTCGTAACATTGTTGCTCAAATATCACCTGGAATTTTCAAGGTCCTTCACTCGATTTTTCTCAGTCTTTCTCCAACTCGTAACCTCGGAAATATGAAAATTATGTTTACCAAAATTTTACACACACTATTTTACTGTGTGATCCTTTTGGAATTTTATAAAATAAATTTATTTACTGCCATTCGTGCAAATTTTATAAATTGTATATATTTAAATAATATAGTAAGTAAAATTTACCCTTACTTATTTTGACTAGTACATATCAAATTATACCTACACTTTTACAAATCAATTCTTTTACATTTGAATTCAAAAGTTATTTTACTTAAAATAGTACACGTTGCACATAACTCCAGTTTTACTAAGAACTTCGTTTCATTATTATTTTCACATCAAAACGTCTCAAACTTTTTCAAAATTACTTTGAAATTTTTGTATTACTCCAAACTATGATTGGATCGCATTTCTTCTTATCCTTCGTGTAAGAACAAAACATACATCTTGCGCTCATCAACTATTCATTTTAGGGATTGGCTGTAGCATAACTGCGGGCTGTAAAATCAGTGTCTGAAATATGCACAGTGGTCACACCTATTCTTAAGGGAGGCACTGTGTGGGAATTCAACCCCAACCGTATTTCAGATTGGTATCAATTCTTACCGTTATTACACTGGTATCAAGAATAGAGATTCACTAAGCTCATCTGAGAAGTTTCTACCTCCGATATTTCACGGCTAAACCACAACATCCTCATAAACATCAATTCTATGATTTAATATCTTTTTGGAACGAGAAAGCATTTTTCGAAGATTTCCTCACCTGTTGGAAACAATTCTTTATAGCTAATGATTTACATCTGCACTTAAACTCATAAGTGAATGATAGATCGACTCGCCATCTGTGCGAGAATGTCTTTCTCATTAAGAGATCACCCCTTTTCATGCGGTTTTCTATCAGAAATATAATTTAAAATCCTCGTTATCCTCTCTAAAGGAGTTACCTTAAACGTTTATGGAATTTATGTGGTTACTCTAAACATTTCTTCCTTCGTGGGTTGCAACTGGATGTTATCCTAGTCAAGTTTCGATCCCTGATTTGACGTGTAACTGAAATCATGATCATAAAGTTACAACGTGCTATCCAAAAATTATTTCCAAGGATAAGTTCGCATGTATTATAATACACTGAACGATATCTTTCATTAATCACTCATACCATTTTGAGGGCATTTTATTAATTATGGCTTACTTTGCATGTAAGCCTGATTAGTGACTCCTCAACTGACATCTCCTTTCGTCAATTCACATAAGGAATCTCTTGAAAACCAAAGGTATAATGTCTATGGTTACCTTTCGGAATTTGAAGTTGGTACCATCTCTAACAAACACAAGCCATGCATCAAACTTCATGGCTGTGATCTCCACAAACTCCTATGTGTTTGTCTGCCCTAGTGTTGTGGCATAAAACGCTCAAGGTTTTAAATGAGCTTGGTAATGTTTTTGAAATTTCATGTATCCGAATTACTGAAATGCGTGAATAACATTATCATCTTCTCTTTTTAAGGAAATCTATTCGGATGAAACTCCTGTTATTGTTTTGGATTACTTTTGCATTGATGATAAAAATGCATTTTATTGAAAAACTGATAGAGGTTATGGATTGTGGGATCAAGCGATTAAAGCAAAGTAATATTCCTATTGTTAAGATCCATTGGAATTCACGAAGAGGCCCCGAGTATACCTGGGAACATGAAGACCAAATGAAACGGAAAATATCTCCATCTCTCTTTTCAAACGTTGATTCATCCGAGAAGTCTATCCAAAACTTCGGGACTAAGTTTCCATTTACGGGGGGATACTGTGACAACCGTCACTTTTTCCTTCCTAAAATGACTAGTTTACCCCTAGGGTTTTTCCTTGCATATCTGTGTATTAAATACCTAGGGTTTATATACTGTAACATAATTAATATACGATTTTAATTTAACCTTGATCTAATATTGATTATTATTAAGTCAACATCTTTATTAATAAGTATAATAAATTTATAATATACTTATGTAATAATAGTTAATTATAATACAAGGTTATTAATTAAAATATGTAATAACAAATTGTATAAATTAAATGTGGCACTTTTATAAAATATGAAAGTATAAGGTCAATAAATAAATAAATTAAATTATAAGGGTTATTTATATAAATAAATAAAAACAGAAAATATATTGTATATATATATTTATTAAATTTCGGTAAATAAAAAAATAAAAGATAAAACAATTTTTTTATACAAGTATTCTAATATTTTCCAAGTGAAAAATATGCCAAGAATATGCCAAACTTGTTCTTAAAGAAAAAGATATAATTAAATCTTTAAGATAAGATCAAATCTGCTAAAAATAAATAAAAAGGATTTTATCCATAAATAAATGGAACATTCTAGAGCATTGATGTTTCGCGAGGTGTATATAAAATACTATTAATTTTAGCAGGAAAATACTATTAAATACGATACAATTTTACACAAGATATTTATTTATTTAGAGAATGGATATACTTAAACCTTGCTACAACACTTATAGGCAGTGTATCTAATCGTACAGTAGTGTAGTTTTTAGTAAGTCCGGTTCGTTCCACATGGAATCTTTTTAAACAAAGCTTAACGCTATATTAGTTTACTTTTATAAAAATACAAATATATATATAAGTAATATTATTATTATAAAGGGGGGTTTTTTTTACCGTTTAATGACCGGTTTGTCGATTTTAAAACTTTAGTCGCAGTTAAAACCAAATGTAAAATATTAAAAATAAATACAAGACTTAAATTAAAGCGTAAAGTAAATAATGATAATGAAATTGCGAATAATAAAAATGCGATGAAATAAACTTGCGATAATTAAAAAGTACGATAATTAAAAGTGCAATTAAATACAATAAAAGTGCGATAATTAGAAGTGCAATTAAATATAAAATAAAGGAAATTAAATATGAAATAAAAGAATTATGCTTATTTAAACTTCCGTAATCATGATGTTTGACGTGTTGATTTTTAGTTTATTCCCATGGGTTAATTGTCCTTTGTCCTGGATTATTTAATACGTCCGTCTGGTTTTTGTCCATAACAGTCCATCAGTCATAAATATAAAGTGCGAGTGTCCTCGTCAAATTATCCTTATACCCAAAGTTAAATATTCCAACTAATTGGGGACTTAAACTGTAACAAGATTTTAATACTTTGTTTAATAATTACACCAGGATGTCGACTGAGTGTAATCCAAGGTTTTAATATTTTGTTATCAATTATACCAAGTGTCCTTGTACATAATTTCACCCCTGTTTTAATTATTCTAGTGGCTATTAATCCATTCCCGTGTCCGGTTAAATGAACAATTATTCGTACATATAAATACCCCGCCCATCGTGTCCGATCGAGTGTATATGGTAATTTATAGGGACGCCCAATTGTAAATCTTTATATTAACATTAACAAACTATCATTTAGTTAAACAAATATAAAGCCCATTAATAGCCCATAGTCTAATTTCCACAAGTGTCGTTCTTTTGTCCAAACCCCAATTATGGTACAAAGCCCAATTACCCAATTTTAGTAATTAGCCCAACATCATGATTACTTCGTTTTAAATAAGCATAATAATAACTTAGCTACGAGACATTAAATTAAAAAGGTTGAACATAACTTACAATGATTAAAAATAGCGTAGCGTTACACGGACAGAATTTCGACTTACACCCTTACAATATTCGCTAACATACCCTTATTATTAGAATTAAAATTAAAATTAAAATTTAAATTAAAATATAAATATAAATATTTACGTATTATGAGAGAAGAAGAAAAAGGATGATTTTTACGATCAGAATGCGCGAGCTTTATAGGGAGTTTCAGAATTTGGGGCTCCGCGACTCGCGGCCCTTTTTGCCTTCAAACTCCGCGAGTCGCGGAGTTTGTAAATACAGCTCACTCCTTTTGGAGTCTTTCTTGCCGACGGATTTTTATAATTTATATAATATATAAATAATTATAAGAATTATTTAAATATTATATTATATTTATGTGCATAGTTGACTTGTAATTTTTAGTCCGTTGCGTCGAGCGTTGAGAGTTGACTCTGGTCCCGGTTCCGGATTTTCGAACGTCCTTGCGTACAATTTAATATCTTGTACTTTGCTTTTTGAATCTTGTACTCTTGTAATTTCGAGACGTTTCTTATCAATAATTGAAACCTCTTTGATTGTCTTTTGTACTTTTGAGCTTTTTGGTCGTTTGGGTCTTCAATTCGTCGAATCTGTCTTTTGTCTTCACCTTTTATTATTTAAACGAATATCACTTGTAAATAGAACAATTGCAACTAAAAGCTTGTCTTTCTTGAGGAATAATGCTATGAAATATATGTTCGTTTTTAGCATTATCAAGCATATTCCCTAAAAAACTTCATAATTAAACCTTAACTTGTTCTTGAAGAAAAAGTTACCTAACCCTAATCTTTACCCTATAAATAGACCCCATAGCTCCTTAGTTTTTTATTCATTCCAAACCCAAAAACACCTACAAAAAAATTATCTCTCTTCCTCCTCTCTCCTTGATTTCGGCCGACCGAAATCATCACCACCACCATCGGCTATTTTTTTTTGGCCAACCACCACCACACGCCGCCTCGAACCGCCGTAGCTCCGGCCACCGCTACCGCCATCGGATTTTCCCTTTTTCGTTTCGTTCATCTCCTTTTGAGGTAGATCTATTTTTTAACTTGTTTTATTAAAACATAACATATTAAGATGAATACATCAAGTATCTTGTAGTGACCCGTCCTAATCTATCCGGACGAAGTCCATATCGATTATAAACGATTCATAACAGTTGATTACATCGCGAGATACTTGACCTCTATTTGATACATTTTTATAAACATTTCATTCGTTTTTGAAAAGACAATCTTTCATTACATCGAAAGTTGACGACATGCATACCATCTCGTAATATATTCAACTATAATTGACTTTAATAATAATCTTGATGAACTCAACGACTCGAATGCAACGTCTTTTGAAATATGTCATGAATGACTCCAAGTAATATCTCTAAAATGAGCAAATGCACAGCGGAAGATTTCTTTAATACATGAGAATAAACATGCTTTCAAGTGTCAACCAAAAGGTTGGTGAGTTCATAGGTTTAATTTCTATATAATAATCATAATATTTAATAAGCCACAAGAGTTCATTTAATTAAATGTGCAGGATCATTACAACTGCAAAAAAAATCATTCATACGATGAGTCGCCTGGTAACCGACCTTAACAATAGAGCGCTTAAGATATCTGGCATCATACATTCCACTATTCAAATGTATGACAAGAACCCTTCGAAGTACTAAAGCATTTCCACTATTCGAAAATGGGGGTGGTTGGTGCCCGTAGGTCTACCTTTAGGATTCGCGTCAATTAGTGTTTTTCACAAATTCTTAGGTTACCAAGCATAATAATAATAAGTACAGATATCCGGTATAACAAAACAATCGTAGAATGTAGTTTCATGAACTTGTGCTTATTTTGTAAAACATTTATAAATTTGCATGTATTCTCAGTCCCAAAAATATAAAAGTAAAAGGGAATCAAATGAAACTCACCTAATGTATTTTGTAGTAAAAATACATAGAATGATATTGAACAAGTATAGGGTTGGCCTCGGATTCACGAACCTATATCATTTGTGGATATATTAATACACGTAATCGTAATCAATCAACTATATATATATATATATATATATATATATATATATATATATATATATATATATATATATATATATATATATATATATATATATATATATATATATATACTTGTTATACTATATGTTATTTAGATAATTTTAATATATTTAGTTTATATGTTTTATATAATTATTACTTATGATTAATAATAAAAACTATATATTAAGATTTAGTATATATTTATATATTAATTGATATAGCTTAGTTAATATCTTTTTAGTAATAAAAGTATAACGTAATGTGTTTTTATATGAAAGTATATTTTAATGATAATATTGATAGTTTTAGTGATAACAAAATATTAATTTTATAAGAATGATAATAATGATAATAAGTTTAATCATAATAATAATACTAATAATTATGTTTATAATCATAATGATAATATTTATGCTACTTATGTTACTAATAATAATAATAATGATATTGTTAATAATGATACTTTTGTTTAATAATGAAAATAATAGTAATACTACTAATTACAAAAATGATATCAATACTAATATTAGTGAAAATAATAATAGCTTGTATCATTTTTATAGTAACAATAATAATAACCCTAATCACAATTATAATAATATTAGTAGTCTTAAAATGATAATTTAATGATAAGAATAATATTAATAATACTTGTAGTGATAATAATAATAATTATAATCATAAGTGTTAATACTTTGTAATCATAATAATAACAATAATAACAATAACAATAATAATTATAGTATTAATAATAAAACTAATAAATGATAATTAAACTACCTCTTAAAAAGAATTGCACTCAGCAGGGATTGAACCCGAGACCACTCGAAACCCGACATAACACCCTAACCATCCCATCTGTTATGTTTTTCTGAATCAAAACCCAGCAGAAACGTATTTAACCCTTGTGAACTGTTTTGGTTTCTTCTTCCTCAAAATTAAGCAAATCGACCAGGGTTTAAAACAGACTTCTACTATTTTATTTATCTAGTTTTAGGATACAAAAAAAAAAAAAAAAAAAAAAACTCTAGAGCTGTAACAGACTAATTTAAATAACATGAACATAAAAAAAAAACGCTGTAACAGAACCTTCATAGCCGTTTTCAACTTAAAATCACATTCGTTATTTTAGTGTGTTTTAGACCTCGATCTCAATATGAAATATGTTTTAAATCCCTCTTAGAATCTTTCTGTAACTTCAGTTTAATCTAAAACACTGGATTGAATTCCAATTTCACGATGAACAATATCGTTGACCTTTAAAAACTTGAACTTTGACTTCTAAATTAGAGTTCGATATAAAGATTTAGGATACGAAACTTTACAGACAGTTTGAAAACATGATTACTAACAACTCTTCATTTATAATTTTCGAAATTTGTCAAGAAATCAAATTGTTTGAAAAATATAACCAATAATAGGGTATACGTCTGGGTTCTGATTTTATTGATTAAATTCAATTGAATAAAAGCTGTAAGAATATTTAAAGTTGGTAGTATGTCGAATGATATCACCTAACACTGAATTTAGCTAAACTTTATATCAATTATTGTCGACAAGAATTTTTATCAGGTACCGAAATATATATTTTTTTAAATAAAGTATGGAAACTGATTGTTAACGCGTTTTGACAGGATTAGGGATTTAGATTCAATTTTGTGGACAACAACAACAATTAAATACAGTTAGATAGTGATACAATTAGATTCCATTATATATAATCACTGTTATATATCTCTTAATAATAATTTCATGTAATTACATTAATAATAATAATAATAATACTAATAATAATAATGATAATAATAAATAATAATTTCGATCTTAATAGTTATAAAGATATTAATAATATTAGTTATGATAATAATAATATATATTGTTTCAATTATAATAATGATAACTATAAAATAATGGTTTTTAATGATAATGGTAATAATAATCTCTCACAATAATATTAATACAACTAAAACATATCAGATTATATATATTATATATATATATATATATATATATATATATATATTAGAAGTAATGACATTACAAATATTAATGTTAATATTAATAATAGTACTGAAAGTAATGAATATAATATTAATATGTCAATTATATTCAAACTTGTAATTTAATATAATACTATTCATTATTTATGTAATATTATATTGTGTGATGTTATTTACAGAATAGTTAATATTTATATATTTTATGTATTTATTTATTAGGAATCTTATATGAATTCATTATAACATGTATACATATAATTATTTATATATATCTCTATATAAATATATTTCTTTTAACAGTAACTTAATTACCTTAATTATTACATTCCAATTATTTAAAGCATTTAAGTCATATTATTATATATTCTTATATTTATAATTATATAATATATATACATATTTACATATTTATTTACACAAAGGTTCGTGAATCGTCGAAAAAAATCGAAGGATAAATGTATTTATGTAAACAGTTCCAAAAATTTTGAGACTCAACTTTACAGACTTTGCTTATCGTGTCGAAACCATATAAAGATTAAGTTTAAATTTGGTCGAAAATTTCCGGGTCGTCACAGTACCTACCCGTTAAAGAAATTTCGTCCCGAAATTTGAGTGAGATGATCATGGATGACAATAGGTATGTTTTCCTGATGAATATGAGCTGATAAATAGAGTATTATTACCATAGAGTAATATGGATAATATGATTTGATTACTCGAAGAGTATGTGTAAAGCTATCGCAAAAGTTTGAAACAAAGAAATAGAGATTCGTCTTAACTTTTTGACGTAGTCATGGTTCATTTCCGGAATCCCAGGGATTTTAAGATAATCTTCGAATCTATATAAGATTTGATTCTTCGGTAAATCAGGAAATTAAGATCTTTCTAATTAAATGTGGAGATCTGTCTTGATTTCTTTATCAGATATTTTCACTATAAATTAACTTCTTCCGTTCCATTACTTTTACCATTCCTATACTTAATTTCCAAATTCAAAAGATTGTGAAAATGATTAATCCAGTTCTGATCCTTGTCCTTATCCTTACTATCGCAACAATCAATCTCCTTTTCAAACTTCCACCAGAGGAATCTGTTTTCTTCTACTTCGCCCTTGGGGTTATAGTGTTTTTAATTCTCCCATGTCTTTATGTTGCGATAAACATTGATATACACGGTCTGTAATTTATGTGTTGTTATCGGGTTTTACATCTTCCCTTATGTTTCGGAGCTCTTTGCCTTTTTCTTCCCTTCCCGACCTCTAGTAAGGCGAGTAACGGTCTAGAATTCGTAAGTATGCAGTTTCGAATGAACTTAATGTTCTAATCAAGAAAGAACGTAAAAGCACGATTTGATTTGTCAAATTACCAGAATCATTGAGAATAGAACTATCAAGAATATATTTTTTTTGATATGTTTAGAGGTTAATTAGAATGAAAGAGTTATGTAACATGACACATGATGATGGTATGATCTACTGTGAACCATCATCACGTTTCATTAAAAACTCAGCATGGCCTACTGTAATATAATCAAGTTGGCCAAGCGTCATTATATTATACTATCCCATGCTTCAGTTCCCAACACTTCTCCACAATTCATTCATAGTTTATACTTAGATATTACAGAAGTTTCCAATATAATGTAATACAGAAAACACGAAGAGGTAGATAATTTCGGACGAGAATATTTATAAAAATATCTTCCGAAGTATCAAAGATATTTATGTTGATATTTTGGAATTTCTAAGTTCGAAAGTTGATAAGGAAAAATTTTCCGCAAGATTTTAACATGACTTCGGAGCAGGATATTCTCTAAAGATTTCATCGGAAACAGAATCATCAGGATTCTTTATGTACAAGTTTAGTCCTTGTGATTTGTTCAGGGTCCCCTTCATGGTTAGCTCAATCCGTTTTTCAGTACCAAATTTTTAATCGAGCGTTCCCAACACTCCATTCTTTATCATTAACCGTTGGCCATTTAGTCCATCTACAAATTTACTGTTTCGTTTGCATTTAATGCAGTCATATCTGAATCGTCGGTTATCAATCCGAGGTATTTTCAGGAGAATTTTGTTTTTAGATGATTAAACACTGATGGTAGTATGGTGAAATATAAAAAGTTCTCTGTTAACAATAAAGGAGCACGCATATATATCAAGGTTATAATAAGGTTGTTTTGAATGAAAAGTCGAAGTTGTCTTGCTGGAGCTGTGACAAAATTGGCTGTTTTGAAAAAGAACTGCAAAGTTATTTTGGGTAATAATAATGCCAAAAGAGCTAGCACAGACACGTGTTAAATGTTTACACAGGTTCTGAGTGTTTTCAGGTGCATAACTATATGCATCAATCTCTTCTTCCGTAGATGAAGTGCGGTTGGTTCATCCTATCGATTGAAGTGTTTTCAAGAATCACGAAAGGTTTGAACGCGGATTGTAATTGTCAAGATACAAATGAGATTTAAGATGAAATCAAGTGGCAAACTTGAAAAATTGTTTAGTTTCATATGTTATAATCAATATTTTAATTCTTTTTAATTGTCCAATGTTATTAGTCCACAGTTAACAGTCCAGTAATTCATATATAGTTTAATATATTATATTCGAATTAATTAATACGTGTCGTGACCCGTATACATCTCAGACTCGATCACAACTCAAACTATATATATTATTGTAGAATCAACCTCAACCCTATATAGCTAACTCTAGCATTACTCCATATAGAGTGTCGATGGTTATTCCAAATAATATATATATATATATATGCGTCGATATGATATGTCAAAACCTTGTATACGTGTCCTGATATTTAAAGTGCGTAAAATAAATAACAGAAATTAAATGACGATAAATAAAATTGCGATAATTAAATTGCGATAAATAAACTGCGATACATAAAATGTATTCAGTTAGCTAGGAACAATTAGCTAGGATCAGTTAGCGTGGATTCTTAACAAAATTTCTCATAGTTAAATTTGTCCGTTTCTAACAAATTTTATTTTGTCCAATGTTTTCTTCATTATGCCACTTGTTGGATTCTGATAGGTCAAAATCCAAATATGAAATTGAATGAAAATGGTTATTCTGTGGTGAACGGATTCGATTAGCTGTGATTGTAAGTAGGATAGCAAATGACTGTTGAATCAGATTCAAAGAATGTACAGTGTAACTAATTAATGCGAAATCTAAATATTCCTCGGGTATTACCTACCCGTTAAAATATTTTCACCATTAACAGTTTGTACAATAAAAATTTTAATTACAATCTTTATGAAAACATATATACATATATATTTTCTTCAGACGTAATCATGGATTTAATGAGTCAATGTGATATTAAACTCATTAGATTTACGGCTAGAACTAGAGTACATAATCTCTAAAACATTAGAGATTACATAATCGCTATGAAGGACGAAGATAGTTTATGTAGAACGATTCGTAGAACGATGATTATGCTTGAGGTATAGATTGTGAGGTTGAGACATGGATTGTTGATGGTACTGGTGCTGTTATTGATGATACTGTTGGTGCCGGTGATGTTGCTGAAGCTGGTAAATTTTTCACCATATTCTCCAAATTGATTACTCGAGCGCGAAGTTCGTTGACTTATTCTATTATTCTGGGATGATTGTCGGTCGAAACGAGCACATGAATATGATTTAGAATTTTAGATAGAATATAATCGTGGCGAGATATTCGGAAAATGAGGGTGAAAATGGTGTTTCGGACTGGTTCGCTGATAAGTGCTTCAGATTCATCGCCAAGAGGTAAATTCGGTTGGTGAAAAGGATCGCCTTCTTAGCGTCTCCATTGATTAAGTCGACTACGAACTCATCAGATGAATTGGGGATGGATGATTGGTTGATTCATTCTGGTGACACTGCTTTCGGAGCTTAGGTGAAACTCCATATCGGAATAGCTGTCGGAATCCGAGGAATTCGAACTGGTTGAGGGATTCATTTTGTATGATCAGATGAAGGATTTTTGATAAGAAATAGATCATAGGATGTAGATTAGTACTTTGCAATACATAATTTACATATGCATATATAATACTAAAATCCCATAAGTTGTGGAGGAATCTACGGAAGCTGTCAGGAAAAGTCTACAGTAATAGATACGCTAAGATATGAATTAGCAGATACGCTGAGATATGAATTTTTTTCTATACCCTATTCATGCAGTCAATGCAGTAAGATGTGTCTAGACTAAGAATGATAAGCAGATAATTTTCTAAGGATGATAAACAGATGAGTTTCGACTAGGAATGATAAGCAAAACTTTTGACATGCAGACCAGGTTCAAGTCCAGACTTATTAATGTTTCCTAACAACTACTAGGTCGAAGTCCAGACTCACTAATGCATCTAAACAACTATCAGTTAGACACACTAATGCAAGACCTGGTTCGCTAAGACCACCGCTCTGATACCAACTGTAGTGACCGTCCTAATCCATCCGGACGAAGTCCATATCGATTATAAACGATTCATAACAGTTTATTACATCGCGAGGTACTTGACCTCTATATGATACATTTTTATAAACATTGCATTCGTTTTTGAAAAGACAATCTTTCATTACATCGAAAGTTGACGACATGCATACCATCTCGTAATATATCCAACTATAATTGACTTTAATAATAATCTTGATGAACTCAACGACTCGAATGCAACGTCTTTTGAAATATGTCATGAATGACTCCAAGTAATATCTCTAAAATGAGCAAATGCACAGCGGAAGATTTCTTTAATACCTGAGAATAAACATGCTTTCAAGTGTCAACCAAAAGGTTGGTGAGTTCATAGGTTTAATTTCTATATAATAATCATAATATTTAATAAGCCACAAGAGTTCATTTAATTAAATGTGCAGGATCATTACAACTGCAAAAAAAAATCATTCATACGATGAGTCGCCTGGTAACCGACCTTAACAATAGAGCGCTTAAGATATCTGGCATCATACATTCCACTATTCAAATGTATGACAAGAACCCTTCGAAGTATTAAAGCATTTCCACTATTCGAAAATGGGGGTGGTTGGTGCCCGTAGATCTACCTTTAGGATTCGCGTCAATTAGTGTTTTTCACTAATTTTTAGGTTACCAAGCATAATAATAATAAGTACAGATATCCGGTATAACAAAACAATCGTAGAATGTAGTTTCATGAACTTGTGCTTATTTTGTAAGACATTTATAAATTTGCATGTATTCTCAGTCCCAAAAATATAAAAGTAAAAGGGAATCAAATGAAACTCACCTAATGTATTTTGTAGTAAAAATACATAGAACGATATTGAACAAGTATAGGGTTGGCCTCGGATTCACGAACCTATATCATTTGTGGATATATTAATACACGTAATCGTAATCGATCAACTATATATATATTTTTGTTATTAATAATATACTTGTTATACTATATGTTATTTAGATAATTTTAATATATTTAGTTTATATGTTTTATACAATTATTACTTATGATTAATAATAAAAACTATATGTTAATATTTAGTATATATTTATATATTAATTGATATAGCTTAGTTAATATCTTTTTAGTAATAAAAGTATAACGTAATGTGTTTTTATATGAAAGTATCTTTTTACGATAATATTGATAGTTTTAGTGATAACAAAATATTAATTTTATAAGAATGATAATAATGATAATAAGTTTAATCAAAATAATAATACTAATAATTATGTTTATAATCATAATGATAATATTTATGCTACTTATGTTACTAATAATAATAATAATGATATTGTTAATAATGATACTTTTGTTTAATAATGAAAATAATAGTAATACTACTAATTACAAAAATGATATTAATACTAATATTAGTGAAAATAATAATAGCTTGTATCATTTTTATAGTAACAATAATAATAACCCTAATCACAATTATAATAATATTAGTAGTCTTAAAATGATAATTTAATGATAAGAATAATATTAATAATACTAGTAGTGATAATAATAATAATTATAATTTATAAGTGTTAATACTTTGTAATCATAATAATAACAATAATAACAATAACAATAATAATTATAGTATTAATAATAAAACTAATAAATGATAATTAAACTACCTCTTAAAAAGAATTGCACTCAGCAGGGATTGAACTCGAGACCACTCGAAACCCGACATAACACCCTAACCATCCCATCTGTTATGTTTTTCTGAATCAAAACCCAGCAGAAACGTATTTAACCCATGTGAACTGTTTTGGTTTCTTCTTCCTCAAAATTAAGCAAATTGACCAGGGTTTAAAACAGACTTCTACTATTTTATTTATCTAGTTTTAGGATACAGAAAAAAACTCTAGAGCTGTAACAGACTTATTTAAATAACATGAACATAAAAAAAAAATGTTGTAACAGAACCTTCATAGCCGTTTTCAACTTAAAATCACATTCGTTATTTTAGTGTGTTTTAGACCTCGATCTCAACATGAAATATGTTTTAAATCCCTCTTAGAAACTTTCTGTAACTTCAATTTAATCTAAAACACTGGATTGAATTCCAATTTCACGATGAACAATATCGTTGACCTTTAAAAACTTGAACTTTGACTTCTAAATTAGAGTTTGATATAAGGATTTAGGATACGAAACTATACAGACAATTTGAAAACATGATTACTAACAACTCTTCATTTATAATTTTTGAAATTTGTCAAGAAATCAAATTGTTTGAAAAATATAACCAATAACAGGGTATACGTCTGGGTTCTGATTTTATTTATTAAATTCAATTGAATAAAAGCTGTAAGAATATTTGAAGTTGGTAGTATGTCGACTGATATCACCTAACACTGAATTTAGCTAAACTTTATATCAGTTATTGTCGACAAGAATTTTTATCAGGTACCGAAATATATATATTTTTAAATAAAGTATGGAAACTGATTGTTAACGGGTTTTGACAGGATTCGAGATTTAGATTCGATTTTGTGGACAACAACAACAATTAAATACAGTTAGATAGTGATACAATTAGATTCCATTATTTATAATCACTGTTATATATCTCTTAATAATAATTTCATGTAATTACATTAATATTAATAATAATAATAATAATAATAATAATACTAATAATAATAATAATGATAATAATAAATAATAATTTCGATCTTAATAGTTATAAAGATATTAATAATATTAGTTATGATAATAATAATATATATTGTTTCAATTATAATAATGATAACTATAAAATAATGGTTTTTAATGATAATGGTAATAATAATCTCTCACAATAATATTAAT
This sequence comes from Rutidosis leptorrhynchoides, assembly GCF_046630445.1. Lineage (NCBI taxonomy): Eukaryota > Viridiplantae > Streptophyta > Magnoliopsida > Asterales > Asteraceae > Rutidosis > Rutidosis leptorrhynchoides. Next base: position 539,398,741 of record NC_092334.1, read on the forward strand.
ACAACTAAAACATATCAGATTATATATATTATATATATTTTATATTAGAAGTAATGACATTACAAATATTAATGTTAATATTAATAATAGTACTGAAAGTAATGAATATAATATTAATATATCAATTATATTCAAACTTGTAATTTAATATAATACTATTCATTATTTATGTAATATTATATTGTGTGATGTTATTTACAGAATAGTTAATATTTATATATTTTATGTATTTATTTATTAGAAATCCTATATGAATTCATTATAACATGTATATATATACATATATTTATTTATATATATCTCTATATAAATATATTTCTTTTAACAGTAACTTAATTACCTTAATTATTACATTCCAATTATTTAAAGTATTTAAATCATATTATTATATATTCTTATATTTATAATTATATAATATATATACATATTTACATATTTATTTACACAAAGGTTCGTGAATCGTCGAAAACAATCGAAGGACAAATGTATTTATGTAAACAGTTCCAAAAATTTTGAGACTCAACTTTACAGACTTTGCTTATCGTGTCGAAATCCTATAAAGATTAAGTTTAAATTTGGTCGAAAATTTTCGGGTCGTCACATATCTTTAATTATTAAACTTGCTAATCTTGTTTTAAGGATAATTAAATTCGTATTTATTAAAACCTTAATTTTTCAGAAACTCAAAAAGTTTTATTTTCTTATTTTGAGTTCATATTTGGATTCCTCTTTCAAAACCGTTCAAAACGCATATATGGAACATACTTTTTTAATTTAAAACGAGTTAGTTATGATTAAAACAAGATTTTGAATCCAATACTTCTTACATACGGGATTTTGTATAATTTTACATTAAAATAATATTTTTATATCTTTATAAGGTAAGTGTAATATATTTAATTAATATATTATGACTATCTTGTTTTAAAATATAAATACAAAGATTTTGTATATATTTTATATTTAGAAAGTAACTATTACTATAAATATATTTTGAATTAATGGATATAAATATTTGAATATTTATATAAAATTATATTATTAATATATATTTAATATATTAATATTATAATATATTTATAATTATTAAACTTATAATATAGCTTAACTATATATTGTACGTTGATATAATTTAAACTATAATCACAACAAGATAACATACGACTTTCAAATTCAACCGCTACCTACGGTCGGAAGAGGATGATGTCTAGGTTGCCTTTAAGGGACAAGCTTGTGGATCTCGAATGTCATGACTTAGTTTCTGATCAAGAGTCCTGGGCCCCCGGTTACACCTGGTCATTCCGAACTTATTTGATAGCATCGAAGTTTGAGCAAAGTTATATTAACATCAAATGTAATAATAGTGGAAACATAAACATATGTTTAGTCAATCCTTAATATACTTAAAATTCTTCATTTGTCAAATGGACAAATTTCTGATTAAGCCTATATATCTCTAGGTTGAAGGCCTGGTATATACTCTGGTTCTTTTCATTCGTGGAATTATCTTCATCTTCGATTTAAGGTTAACTCATAGCCCCGCTTTTTACATATTTTAATGTATTTTATAAATTTTGGGGTGAGACACATGCTTGCTTTAAATGATTTACAATTTAGACACAAGTGCCTAAACTTTTTGATACGCAACTTCATGAGACTATTGTTAACTTGTATTCTTACAAGCAAATCTCCGCCATAATATCGTTAATTGCCGGAATTAAAATGTTGCAAGCTTAATTATTGTGAGTAGGCCTATTGAGAGTGACGCCTCTACCCATTGACCGATCGTCAAAGGGGTACATAATAATGATTACCGACACACGCGTAGTGTCAGGGGTTTATGTTTAGCTCGATATTATAACTCATGGAATATTGAATATTTTGATGTTTTGAAATAAATCTTGTGGTCTAAACTTATTGATTATTAAACCTATGATGTTCACTCAATCATTGTGTTGACATTTTAAGCATGTTTGTCTCAGGTGATGAATAGCTTACGTGCTGCCCTATGTTGCTTGCTTGCTATTGCATTGGAGTCCACATTTCTTATATTTAGCATTGTTAAACATTTATTACATGTGAGTTTACCATGTAAAACAATTCATTTTCAGCTGCAATTGAATTACTGTTTTTATTAAACGTCTCATTTAGAGTCGTTCTCGTTTATATAACTGTGTGATGATATTGGAAAAGTTATATTTACCCCCGACCCTATTTGGGGGTGATAGTACTACTCTTGGATCTAATTGGACTTTGAAAGACACGAGGTATATTCTGAAACTTAAGAGGAAGCTTATCTCGGGCGCTCAATTAGATGAGGAAGGTAACACGGTTTTTTTAAAACATCCAATGGAAGGTGGTTAAGGGTAGTTGAGTCGTGGCTCGTGGACATAAAAGGGGAACTCTTTATATGATTGAGGTGTTTGATGAAGACACGGTGGTTACGATGGATGTTGGGGCTGAATATACTCTATGGCACCGAAGACTCGGACAAATGAGTGAAAGGGTATGAAGTTGCTTGTTTCGAGTAGGAGAATTCCGGATTTTAATAAGGGCTAAAAGTACGAGGTTATATGCAGGTTTGCCTAAAATGTTTTGGGCCGATGATGTCGATATCGCCAAAAAAGTCGATTTCATTTGTGGTATAAAAAGGTGAAAAGAACGGTTCTTAGCAGGTATTGCGGGTAATTTTTTTTTATTTAAATGTCACATCTTTAAGGATGTTTAAAACTTATATGTTGAATTGTAAATGTTGATAACTTATGTGTTGATTTGTAAATGTTGAAAACTTTAATACTTTGGGTATAAAGATGGTTAAAAGTCATGTGTTAAATTGTAAATCTTGAAAACTTATGTGTCAATTTGTAAATATTAAAAGATGTTGAAAACTTTAAGGGTGCGTTTGGTTCGTGGGGTTGCGAGGTATTTCGTGGAATTTGCATTACAAATCTGATGTAATCATATGCATGGTTGGAGTATTTCAAATGAGTAGGAATTTTAAAATCCCATGAACATGGGATTTCAATATCCTTTGTACATGTGAGGGATTTAAAATCCCATGAACATGAGATTTACATTTACGTTCTATGGTTTATATTTTCGTTTTACACATTACGTTTTACGCGTCACGTGTTACGCGTTACGTTTTACGTTTACGTTCTACGTTGTATGTTTACGTTTTACATTTTACGTTTTATGTTTAAGTTTTACGTTCATGTTTTACATTTACGTTTTACAATTTTTTTTTTACATTTACGTGTTACGTTTTACGTTTTATGTTTACGTTACGTATTACAGTTACGTTTATGTTTACGGTTCATGTTTTTATTTATGTTTTACATTTATGTTTCTAAGTTTTACGTTTACGATTTATGCTTTACGTTTACGTTTTACAAATTTCGGGACTTCAAATTTTCGAACCAAACGCATGAAAGGATTTTAAATCCGGGGATTTCAAATCCATTCTCAAATCCCATTAAATTTCAAATTCAAAAATTTCAAATCCTCAAACCAAACGCCAAGGATGTTTAAAAGTTATGTGTTGAATTATAAATGTGGAAAACTTATGTATTAATTTGTAAATGTTAAAAACTTAACTATTCATCAATTTTATTTTTTAGAAGGGTTTAATTTAATCTATATAGTCATATAAAGCTCTAAAATGTGATGTCATCATTAAGCTAATTACCCTTTACTTTTCATAATGATGATGTCATAATTATATATTAATTTAATTAAAATTAATACGAAATCTTTTATAAAAGGAAATTTTTTTTTTCTTTTTTTCCTTTTTTATAAAAGGAAATGTTAATATCTCCTAAATTGTAATTTTAATTTTCTAAAAAAATTTAAAAGACATTTATTATTACTAATATTTATTATTATTAAAAATATAAATATAAATACTAAACTTTAAGCGAACTTTATTATTATTATTATTTACTTTTAATATAATAATTATAATTATAATTATAATTATTATATTATTAATATTCAAATATGAATTCTTTTTACGAAATTAATTACCTTACATATGTATGCGATAATACACGTCTCTATATATTTGTAAAAATAACGACAAGCTTCTTAGTCAAACGAGTCATTAAAATAAATGAGTTTAACATTTACATTCACTTAATTCCTAAAACATGTCATTAAATTATTTTGTTTAAATAAAACCGTGATTTCACGGGTAATTTCGCTAGTTTAATTTAATAATTGCTATAAATGAATGTAGAACATCATAATAGTTATCTTTAACAAACTTTAGTGACGTTGCTAAAAATTTTACTTGATTATAAATTTTTATAAAGGGTAAACAAATCATATTTTTGTGTTCAAATCATACTTTTACTCGGATGTAAGTGGAATAGTTGAGTTATCTCGTGAGTATTTTCGAATTTTTTCCATGGCCACCTTGTATGTTGCTAGTAGAGTAGTAGGGTTGACAATTGATCAGATATGAATAGAGTAATCCTATCTATGACCATATCAGGCTAATTTTTTAAATCGATATCTATATATATATATTTAAATATAATTCATCCATACATATCTATATTCGTTGGATTAAATGCGTTAACGAATATCTGTTGGATGTTAAGGTTTTTCTAAAGATATTTCCATTATGAAATGAGATTATAAAAGTAATGTTAACAAATATATGCTAAGATATTTGAATTTAATACTATTCGCATAGTTATATCTTTACAACCTATGCATTCGGTAACATTTTTGTAGTTTATAGTGTGCATGTATAATAATATGTGAATGTATATGTATATATTTAAGTATATATGATTATATGTATATATGTATGTCAGGTGATAAATGAATATATCTGTGGATGACAAATTATCATCCATATTCGATCCACTAATTTTTCTATATCCGCTTAATCTATTTTGATCACCCATATCCATTTAAATGGATCGGACTGAATGAATATCTGATGGATTAAACATTCATTGTTATCCCTAGTTGCTAGTGTAGTTTGAACTCAAAAACTACCACAAAGATTTCAAAACCTCAACTACTAGATTATGTTACGGACAGTTTTATTGTAAATTCTAGTTATTAAATTAACAAATATAAAAAGTTAATATTGGCTTAGTGTATAATTAGGGATGACAATGGATCGGATATGGATCGGGTGAGGCCGTATCCATATCCATATCCATTTATTTATTTTAATCCATATCCATATCCATTTATAATAATTTCATCCATCCATATCCATATCTATTTATGTATTTTAATTTATATCCATATCCATTTATAAAAATTTCATCTATTCATATCCATATCTATCGGGTGAAGCGAGTTAATGGATAATCATCCATATCCATTTAAATTTATTTTATTTTTAGCAATTATAAGCTGTAGTTCACTGTATACGATCAAAAGTAATATTTCTTAATAGTTTATGTGACCGAAAGTCACATTTTTACTAATCTATATAACAAATACTCAACAAATAGCCTATCGATTACGTGTAAGTTGTTTACTTTTTTAGTTACATGGAATCACATTTAAACCACTAAAGTACGATAAATACATTTAATGATTTAAACAAAACAAAATATAAGAATTTTTTTATATTTTTAGAGAAATATAAAGAAAGATGAATATAATTAATGAAATATCACTACATAAATGATATTAATTAATTGAAGTGATAAATTTATATATTTAGTTATTTTAGGTGAAAGCGGGTTCTTCCATGGATGAAACTTTTCATCCACATCCATATCCTAATCAATTTCGGTTCATCTATATCCGTATACATATCCATTTAGATAATCCATATCCACGAATAATTGGATGGATCGGATGAATATCCACTAGATCGAGTATCCATTGCCATTCCTATGTATAATATATGCCTAATGTAAAATTATATTAAAATTTATAATTATAATTCATACAATAATATAAATATAAATATATAAATATAAATAGGAATATGATAACGAAAATTCTTAGAGATTTCATTAAGATGCATAAATAAGTTATATACGGTGAATACGTTTGATTTTTAATACTCCCTCCGTCCTACTGTAAGTGTCCACTTACCTTTTGCACACAGTTTTAAGAAATCTCACTAATTTCATTCTCCTCCAATAAGAAATCTTCTCTCTCCAGAATAACCCATTTTGATTGGTTGAAAAAGCAAGTGGACACTTGAAATGGGACATTCCAAAATGGAAATGTGGACACTTAAGATGGAACAGAGAAAATATACCACTTATTGAATTGTAGGAGCTTTTTATGCGCTTTAACGATAGCTCTTAGGGCTATTATTAGAATTTTCCATATAATTATAATTATATTTTATCTTAAAAATGTAGCGACCCCGACAAATCGTCAAGTGACGGCATCGGCTACGTGGGTCCCATTACCTGATTATAAGTCTTTAAGATAACGTTTGACCAAAATATGTCGCCTTCATTTCAAAATAAAGATTGTTTCAAAGTTTACAAGAATTGTTCAACCAAAAGTTAAGTTACAAGGTTATAAGTACAAATGAAATCTAGGCGACACGGTTTAAAGTAAAGTCAAAAGACGCTCCATGAAAAGCATGTATACTCGACATCCAATGCAAGTATCAATTAATGAGCGGAAGCATGTATCACATATCGTGCGAGACCTGAGAAAAACATAGAAATCTGTCAACGAAAACGTTGGTGAAATCATAGGTTTAGTAAGTAAATTGTATTGAACCACAAGGTTCTTTAAGAATTGCTCAACTAGAATCATTCACATTCCAAAATAGTATTTGTATCACGAGCACCCAATTATCAAGGCTTAACCGAATCTTCCCTCTGAATTTTGAATTTAGTGTTAGAACTTACACTATACATTGTTGAAATTATATTTCATTCACTAACGGTAGCGAACCGTCTGAATGAGGGTTTGTTAAACCCGTATGGCCACACAACATAATTACACGCTTACACTTACACCCTGCAAGTGGAATTAATGATAATTGGATTGAGGACTTTTGTTCAAACTCGTATGCATCCTTGTATTCGTATTTGTTCACAATGTAAAAGCATGAAAAGTAAATAAGTGTGAAATGTATGTGTTTCTCAGCCCACGATGTAAAGAATAAAAGTGATTAAAAGTGGGACTATGATCTCACCTTGAGTACACGAGTATAAAAGTACTTCAACAAGTAAACGTGTGCATGAAAGTTGCTTAGCCTTGACCTAAACAAGTAAGTTATATCAATTAACCGGTTACGACACAAGGTCGGGTGAAATGTGTTCAATTAGTCCTATGGCTCGTTACGACTCGAATAGTATAGCATGTGAATCACGTTGTCAAGTTTCATGCAAGAATCAAGTATAAAAGCATGTTAGAACGATTGTAATAAAGTTTGAGTTGACATTTCAAAACCTTACCATTAGAAAGGAAATCTTATTACGTTTCCAACGATATTTGATTCATCGAAAACGGAGTTACGGTCAAAAATTTATGGCCAAAACAAGTTTGCTGAAGTTCGGATGAAACAGGCAATTGTCACGGCGCGACAAATTGCTCCGCGGCGCGACAAATGCCTATGTTGAAGGTCAGAAAGCTTGAAAAACATGTTCTAAAATCACCCTTTGGGCCACGGCGCGACAAATTGCTCCGCGGCGCGACAATGGCCGTGGCCTGGTCCCTGGCCTGTTTCACTTGTTCAAGGCTTGGTAAAATTTCAAACAAACGCAAAACTCAAACCGTAAACAATTAGGAAGCGTATCTTATACCGTTGGAAAGCTCTTTTGACAAGGAACACAACTAAACATGTTTCATCAAACAAAAACAACATTTTCCATAACCGATTTCTCGTCAAGTGATCGTTTAAAAGTCCATTTTCAAAGTTTCAAGTTCATCAATTGCATTTTAAGTTTCGGGAATCCAATTTACACATACGATATGCCGTTTCGAAGGTAATTAAGCATACATTACAACTAATCACTAACAATTAACATTCCATGGCATTCAAGCATCAAAAGTTCATGTCAAGAACTATCAAACCCTAGTCAAACATCACAAAATCAATATTCATGTTTTTTGAAGTTTTCTTAATCAACCTACGCATCAAAACGAAGCTAGTGATACTAGTAACACAATTAAAACATGCACTTTAACAATCTAACAACATTAACTCATCCAAAATCAAGGATTAAGCAAACCCATTTCAAGTTCATGCTAGTTACTCCAAAAACAACAAATCGAGCAAACCAAACATATATTCATGTTAGACTTGAGCCATAGACACTAACTAACACCATTTCAAATCAAAAACACGAATTTAGAGAAATCTAGAGTTTTAGAAATGTTACCCAAACGAGATGAAGTTGGTATCAAATTGTAGAGGATGAAGAGAGGATTCCAAATATGTAATTTGTTTTGTTGTAAGCCTCCTAAATCGAATTTAGATGATGAATGATTGAATTGGGTGTTGTGTGTGTGTGTTCTTGCTAGAGAGAAAGAGAGATGAGGGAGATGGATGGAAATGGATGGAGGAGGTGAAGTGGTTGACTAGTTGACCTAGTCACCACTTTGCCCACTTGTCAACTTAAGTCCCTCATGTTTGTAGTCGGGTGCGGGAATTAACCAAACGAATATTTTTAAAACGCTCGAGTAAACGGGTGATGTCAAAATTAAATAGCGGGAATATAATGAACGTTACTCACGGAAACTATTAATTTAAATACGAAAGATTATGTTTTAAAAAAAAAAAAGACGGTGTTAAAATTAAATTTAACGGAAAAACGCGGGATGTTACATTATCCACACCTTAAAAGAAATTTCGTCCCGAAATTTAGTTGGAAGTAGTAGTTGTTGAATCTTCCTCGAGATCTTGCGTTGCCAATTCTACGAGTGAGGGAGAAGTACGTTCTAGGGTATTTCAACGAATTTTGACGGTCGGGATCATACGATGTTTTAAGGTTTGGCTTCACGATTTATGGTTTCAACCGGTCCTCCTAGGAAGTGAGGGTTATCGTCGATAGTGAGTTCATCAAAGGAGATAACAAGTTCTCGTTTCGTAAAACACGTCTTTGAGTTGATACATCGAATGTAGGATAAACGGAGACCCAAAATGAGTCGGAAAAGTCTAAACGGCTAGCGACGGGTCCAAAACACCCCAAGAATTTAAAGGATCAAAATATCGCGGATTTAGCTTCCTACGTTTCCCGAAACGGATTGCACCTTTCCAAGGTGCGACTCTTAACGTGACGCGGTTTCCCACGTGGAATTTGAAATGTTTACGTCTAACATCGGCGTAGCTCTTGGTGATTACGAGTCGCGTAGGGTTTTACCTGAATATGAATAAATTTTCTCGGTTGCTCATGAACAACCTCGGCCCCGGTGAATTGATCATCGTTTACTTGGTTCGACAAGGGAGAATGACGTTTCCGGTCACATGTGGTTTCAAAAGGAGTGACGTTAAAACTTGAATGAAAATCATTGTAGTACGAGGATTCGGTTAAAGGAAAATACTTTTCTCAAGTAAATTTGAAGTTGGTAATACAAACTTGTATTATGGTTTCCAAGGTTTAAATCACATGTTTGTTCGGTCCGTCGGGTTGTGGATGGTACGCGGTACTCATGTCTAAACGCGGTCCCGAGGCTTCTTGTAAAACTAGAAGTGAAACGAGTATTTCGATACGGGATAATTAACAAAGATACACCGTGTTGGAATAGAATCTCTTAAGATATGTTTGAACGAGTCAGTTAGGGTTCGAAAAAAAATGTTCGTTAGGACTATTCACCCTCGTGGCGAATACTTATGTAATATGAGGAGTTTCTCTATCCATGGAGAAATGTTACAAGGAGTTTCTTTAAACGGAAATGCGAACGGTAAAGATAGTAGTGAAATGAGGACTTAGAATAGGATGAGTTTACATCTCGAGGTTGCCATAACGTGCCTCTAGTTGTCAAAAGTCAAAGTCTAAAAGAGAAACGAGGTAGTACACGTAGTTGTATAGTTCGGGGTTGAATAATAGTTGACCGATTATCAGAAACACAAGGGCGTTAAGTCAAAGAAGAGTGAAGTATCGTTGGATTGCGTGTTATCTTAATTTCCAGTAATATCAGACGGTAACGGTGAAATAACAGAGGTATGTAGTGTGGTACGTGATGACGAGAAGTTTGCTCGGATCCACAATTTAGTATTCGAATTCTTCGTGTAAAATAACGAATTTTAGTTTTTTTTTTTTTTTTTTTTTTTTTTTTTTTTTTTTTTTGAGAGAGTATGCCTTTCGGCGTTCAAATAAAAATATTTCCATGTTCGAGTTCCCTCTGTTGCTATACGATTTTAACTAGAATGTTGGTGTGAAGAATCACGCTCAAGGTTCGAACACGGAGAGGTTTAGAGTTTTCCTTAGTGAGTTAACGAGTTTAAAAGTAGTGTAACACGAGAAAAGTCAGAAATGAATCTTCGGTAATAACAGACGAGATCTAAGATTTTTACGAATACAAGTCCGAGTTGGTAGAGTTTCCTGATTACATGTGGCTTGATTTCGAGATTGATTGTAATGCCTTGACCATTGACATCATGGTCTAGAAAATTGGACTTCGTTCAACAGAAATTCTCACTCGGAGAATTTGGTATAGAGTTGCTCTTTTCTCAAAAGTTCGAGCGTAAGATGGTGATGTTGTTCGTTTTCCTTCTTTACTTAAATAAGTTAAGATGTCATCTATAAATACGATAACAGATTAGTCTATATGAATTTGCATACGCGGTTCAAGAGGTTTATGGATACGGGCGAGCCCTAAATAAATCAAACGGTACTAAGAGAGTTTTACAACTAACGTTGCGAGTTCGGAAAGTGGCTTAGGAGACATCGTCTCACTTAACCCCCAATTGATGATAACCGGAACGGAGGTCGATTTGGAACATACGGGATTCGTGCAAATAATCATGAGGTCATGGATGCGAGGGAGAGGGTATCGGTTTCCAACCGAAAATTACTCAGTTCACAATAACCTATACAAGATGATGGGGAAACATTTTTTTTTTTTTAAACGAATAGGTTCCGAGCTCCCTAGTTCTATAGGTGTCAAGTCAAAAGTCTTAACGTATATCCTCCAATAAAATTTATAGGCACACAATATTTTCCGTTGGTCACTTAAATTGCCTAAGTAGTGTCTAGGGGAAAAAGGTGGAATGTAAAGAGCACGAGTCAAAGACTTGGTTAATAAACATCTAGCGGTAATCGAATCGAATAAGTATGAAATATACTGTTTGTTGTGAAGAAACGTACCCGTGACTAGTCCATCGTCGTCTCGGGCATCCTAGGTGTCGATGTTGAAAGTTCAACGGCGTGCGTTGGGGTTGATTTTCTTGTTTGGGCACGCACTCCTAAAATGACCCGGTTGGCCACATTCAAAACAAACACCCGTCTTGGGTGCATTGTGCTCCTTTTGAGCGACGGGAGCGGTATTCCTACAATCGTGGGCTACATGGCCACTTCTTTGACACTTCAAGCAAAATGGTTTGCCACATTCGCCTAAATGATGTTTGTAGCACTCGTTACAATACGGTAGGTGTCCGGTATAACCTTTCTTGCCGTTGGGGATGAAGGGCTTCTTGGCGAGGTTGTTGTAATTGCTTGATTGGGGGGCTTCCCATTTTCTTTTGTTGTCACCCGACTTATCCTCGGCTTTAGGTGCCGGCACTTCAATCTCGTCCACTGTTTCAATCAATTGACGGGCCATATTCAAAGCCTCTTGGTGGTTAGCGGGTTTGGATGACATTACTCCTTGTTTGATGCTCTTGGGGAGACCATCCATGTAAAGTTCAACCCTTAAAGATTCGGGGTTCACAAGATTTGGGCACATCAAAGCAAGTTCGGAGAATCGTTGATTATATGCCTTTAGGTCATTCCCGACCGCTTTTAAAGTTCTTAGTTCGTGTTCGAGCTTACGGGTCTCTTCGCGCGGGAAGTATTCGGTGATCATCTTTTTCTTTAAGTCGGCCCATGAGAGTGTGTGGGCTTCATCGATACCCACCGACAGCACATACGTATTCCACCATGTGAGGGCGATACCGGCAAAAGTATGGGTGGAATATTTGACTTTGTCTTGGTCCCGACAACCGCTTATGCTAAAAACGGCTTCTGTTTGCTCAAACCATCGGGTGAGCACGACCGGTCCTCCGGTCCCATCGAAGGTGTGAGGTTTGCACCCCATGAAAGTTTTGTAGGAGCAACCCTCGTTTGAATTACCGGCTCCATGGTTGTTGTGGTTGTGGTTGTTATTGTTGTTGTTGGGGGAGTGACCGGCCATGGCCGTATCCACGGCAGTGGCTATCATACGTTGGAGGGCTTGTTCGGGAGTTTCGGGAGGAGCGCGTCGACGAGCCATTGTTCCTTCATGACACAAGAATATCGTTGGTTAGTATTTTCAACAATACTAACCGGAGTATGGAATAAGGATAGAGAGAAAATTTTCTTTGACTCGCCCTAAATTCTTTATGTCATAATGTCGGAACGTCCATGTGAATCACCGTAATATAATCCCGGAAATTATATTACCCTGATTCTCATGTGCATTTAACATTACTTCATAAAGTCAAGGTGGCGCGTCAACAAAATTTATTAACGTAAGATCAAGATCGAATACGAGTTAGATATGATAGAAGAGTTCGAGTATAAATGCACAAATAGTCAAGTAATTCCTACTGCAGTCTATATGCCGGTTGTAGTCTAGATTCACCTATGTACCCTATGACTCGGGGTGGACACAAATGAACTCTAAATCCCTACAACCAAGGCTCTGATACCACTTGTAGCGACCCCGACAAATCGTCAAGTGACGGCATCAGCTACGTGGGTCCCATTACCTGATTATAAGTCTTTAAGATAACGTTTGACCAAAATATGTCGCCTTCATTTCAAAATAAAGATTGTTTCAAAGTTTACAAGAATTGTTCAACCAAAAGTTAAGTTACAAGGTTATAAGTACAAATGAAATCTAGGCGACACGGTTTAAAGTAAAGTCAAAAGACGCTCCATGAAAAGCATGTATACTCGACATCCAATGCAAGTATCAATTAATGAGCGGAAGCATGTATCACATATCGTGCGAGACCTGAGAAAAACATAGAAATCTGTCAACGAAAACGTTGGTGAAATCATAGGTTTAGTAAGTAAATTGTATTGAACCACAAGGTTCTTTAAGAATTGCTCAACTAGAATCATTCACATTCCAAAATAGTATTTGTATCACGAGCACCCAATTATCAAGGCTTAACCGAATCTTCCCTCTGAATTTTGAATTTAGTGTTAGAACTTACACTATACATTGTTGAAATTATATTTCATTCACTAACGGTAGCGAACCGTCTGAATGAGGGTTTGTTAAACCCGTATGGCCACACAACATAATTACACGCTTACACTTACACCCTGCAAGTGGAATTAATGATAATTGGATTGAGGACTTTTGTTCAAACTCGTATGCATCCTTGTATTCGTATTTGTTCACAATGTAAAAGCATGAAAAGTAAATAAGTGTGAAATGTATGTGTTTCTCAGCCCACGATGTAAAGAATAAAAGTGATTAAAAGTGGGACTATGATCTCACCTTGAGTACACGAGTATAAAAGTACTTCAACAAGTAAACGTGTGCATGAAAGTTGCTTAGCCTTGACCTAAACAAGTAAGTTATATCAATTAACCGGTTACGACACAAGGTCGGGTGAAATGTGTTCAATTAGTCCTATGGCTCGTTACGACTCGAATAGTATAGCATGTGAATCACGTTGTCAAGTTTCATGCAAGAATCAAGTATAAAAGCATGTTAGAACGATTGTAATAAAGTTTGAGTTGACATTTCAAAACCTTACCATTAGAAAGGAAATCTTATTACGTTTCCAACGATATTTGATTCATCGAAAACGGAGTTACGGTCAAAAAGTTATGGCCAAAACAAGTTTGCTGAAGTTCGGATGAAACAGGCAATTGTCACGGCGCGACAAATTGCTCCGCGGCGCGACAAATGCCTATGTTGAAGGTCAGAAAGCTTGAAAAACATGTTCTAAAATCACCCTTTGGGCCACGGCGCGACAAATTGCTCCGCGGCGCGACAATGGCCGTGGCCTGGTCCCTGGCCTGTTTCACTTGTTCAAGGCTTGGTAAAATTTCAAACAAACGCAAAACTCAAACCGTAAACAATTAGGAAGCGTATCTTATACCGTTGGAAAGCTCTTTTGACAAGGAACACAACTAAACATGTTTCATCAAACAAAAACAACATTTTCCATAACCGATTTCTCGTCAAGTGATCGTTTAAAAGTCCATTTTCAAAGTTTCAAGTTCATCAATTGCATTTTAAGTTTCGGGAATCCAATTTACACATACGATATGCCGTTTCGAAGGTAATTAAGCATACATTACAACTAATCACTAACAATTAACATTCCATGGCATTCAAGCATCAAAAGTTCATGTCAAGAACTATCAAACCCTAGTCAAACATCACAAAATCAATATTCATGTTTTTTGAAGTTTTCTTAATCAACCTACGCATCAAAACGAAGCTAGTGATACTAGTAACACAATTAAAACATGCACTTTAACAATCTAACAACATTAACTCATCCAAAATCAAGGATTAAGCAAACCCATTTCAAGTTCATGCTAGTTACTCCAAAAACAACAAATCGAGCAAACCAAACATATATTCATGTTAGACTTGAGCCATAGACACTAACTAACACCATTTCAAATCAAAAACACGAATTTAGAGAAATCTAGAGTTTTAGAAATGTTACCCAAACGAGATGAAGTTGGTATCAAATTGTAGAGGATGAAGAGAGGATTCCAAATATGTAATTTGTTTTGTTGTAAGCCTCCTAAATCGAATTTAGATGATGAATGATTGAATTGGGTGTTGTGTGTGTGTGTTCTTGCTAGAGAGAAAGAGAGATGAGGGAGATGGATGGAAATGGATGGAGGAGGTGAAGTGGTTGACTAGTTGACCTAGTCACCACTTTGCCCACTTGTCAACTTAAGTCCCTCATGTTTGTAGTCGGGTGCGGGAATTAACCAAACGAATATTTTTAAAACGCTCGAGTAAACGGGTGATGTCAAAATTAAATAGCGGGAATATAATGAACGTTACTCACGGAAACTATTAATTTAAATACGAAAGATTATGTTTTAAAAAAAAAAAAGACGGTGTTAAAATTAAATTTAACGGAAAAACGCGGGATGTTACAAAAAACTGATGAAAACAATTAGTTTTGGTGAAGACATATATAGGTAAGTCAAATAATGAATAAAGGGAGGTTGGCGTACCTAAATTACTTGGCCGGTTCAGCACGTGCTTATCACTATTAAACCTAAATAATTTCCAAAATAAATCCTGATAATATCAAGGATATCTTAGAAACTCTCTTTATTTTACTACTGCCATGATTAGCCCAATAGCTTCATATTCTACAAGGCCAATTGTTTTAAGGAAAAATTTAATGACAGACTGTCTTTAAAATTAATTTGTGCAAATAAAAGTAGTATATTTTATTTGTTGGTGGCAATTATTTATAGAATGTGAATACTTATTTTTAATTATGCAAATAAAACATATATATGTCCTAAATTTTTATTGACAACCCCTTAGAATTTTTATTAGAAAAGTTTCTAGTTTTAATTTATAATCATTTGACCTAACGTTAAATGATACATCATTGCTAAAATTTTGAAAAAAAATAAGCGATCGCATCTCTATCTCTCTCGCTAATGAAGAGAAAATGGATCAACGTCATTGCCGACTTCACTTCAGAAAAATAAGGGGCTTATGCAAGATATAAGCTTAATTGTGGTTCACTTCAACTTGATCTATTATTAATTTTATATGTTTTTATTAGAGAAATATATTCATGAAGGGTTCAAATATTTAGACGCCTCAAACTTGAATCCTACGTGCTAAAAGATATACCCCTGTGTGACTATAAAGGTCACTCGTAATAACTCCGCACTCCCCACAATGCAGGAATTATCATGTATTTAGTCGTTTTCAAAATTAATAAATTCCTTAAAATTATGCATATATTTTAACAAAACTATCATCACTTCCTTACAATAAAATCTAATTATTCAAGAAACTTCAACATTAAAAACTTCAAAGTTAGTCGAAATACATTTCAAATTTAATAACATAATTCTAAATTAAATTAAATATGAATATTAAATTCAAGAGTGTTAGTAGGTATGCCAAAAAAATAAAAGACTAAAATAGCAGTTCAATAAAAGTGTAGGGTGTAATACAAACTATTCAATCATAAATGAGGTAGTTAGACTGTAAATAAATGTAATAAAAAAATAGATGTTGATTGCTAACTAACCAACCATTAGTTAGACTTTAATGGCAGCTGATGAGAGAGAAACGCGAGCAGTAGTTAACAGAGTTAGAGAGAGAAACACGACACAAGCTGAGATCTGAAACAAAAATGGTGAGAGCACCTTGTGTTGATAAAAATGGAATTAAAAAAGGAGCTTGGAGTGAAGAAGAAGATAATCAATTAAGATCGTATGTTGAACGTTACGGTCATTGGAATTGGCGCGAACTTCCTAAATATGCTGGTATATATTTTGATTAATGAATTTATTTCATTGAATCGAATTATCTTTTGTTGATTTTGAATAGATAATTGTTTGATTTGGTGTAGAGGATTGAATTAGGGTTGTATGTGTGCTGTGTGAATTGCTAAAGTTGATGGTTGATTATGAGGTTTTGATTGAATTGATGTTTTTAATAGTTATTAGGGTGGGTTTATGAGTCACTGTTAGGTCATATGTGTTTGCATTTCAATGAGCTGATTTTGTTTTGTTGAAATTGGGGAGGAATTCATAGTGTGAATTGAATTAGGGTTAGTCAGTTGAAATTGATTTTGATTGAATTGATGTTATATGAGTGTTTTTTTATTTTTATTAAATAATCAAGTTTGTTTTATAGTTGATTAGTTACTGTTGTCATTTAAGTTTAAATTTGAATAATTTTATTTATTCTTGTTTGATTTGTGTTATATGTAAGAAATATTGGTGTGTAGTGATTTCATTAGGATCCAAAATGATATCTTTTTGGGTGTGTGAATCTTGATTTGGTAACGAATGTTATTTTTAAATATTTGATTACTATTTTTGACTTTTTTTTGTTGAATTAGGTTTAGCCAGATGTGGCAAGAGTTGTAGATTGCGATGGATGAATTATCTTCGACCAACTGTCAAGCGTGGGAATTTTAGTAAAGAAGAAGAAGATCTCATTGACAAGTATCACAACGAAATGGGAAACAAGTACGCGGTCCACTTTCATTTTCATAGTATTTCGGATCGTATTCCTATTGGGGAACATATATATTTTTTAGCCAAATAAATCCAATTTTTCTACCTTCATAGTCTACTATAATTGATTTTTTTTTTTTTCTTTTTCCAAATTGTTTTGGACTTGGTCTCTGTTTCGCAGATGGTCAGCCATTGCTGCAAAGTTACCAGGAAGAAGTGATAACGAGATAAAAAACCATTGGCACACCCACTTGAAAAAACGCACCCCTAAATACGTTCAAGACGTCTCTAGTCAAGAAAAAAATTCTTTAGTTATTGAACAAATTATGCAATTCAACGGTCAACCACCAAGCGGTATTTCAACTTCTAGTACAAATGTTATTTCCAACGAATCAATAGCATCTCACAAAATATCTGATGATTCAATCGTGTCACGAAGAGTTTATGAAGATTCATCATCAAATTCTTCAGGTGTAGAGGGACGGTTGTTGATAGATTTAAATCAAGAATATGTAGAGGAGGAATGAATATAAAGGTATGGAGTACATTGCTGATAAACCCGTACGAGTTATGATTACGCTTGAAAAGGTAAAGTTTTTCGACCCCTATTGCGAGGATTGAAACTAGTTTAACTGTTGTTTTGTATATTAGCAACAATTTCCTCAAGTTCCAAATCAATTTGTTATTTCTTTTGTTCTTTAGAATTTGTCTGGGAAATTTACATGTGCAGCACGAGTAAATCGTTGTTAAACATAGCAACTTCTTATTATAGACTACTGATGATTAATAATATACTTGTAATGATTATCTTATGTTCTTTAGATTGCCTTTGTTGGGTACACTCTAGATGTTATTAGTGTTCTTCCCCTCCTTGTGCAATGCTTTCTATTATTGAAAGATCCACCTGCATTCAGTATGATTGATTAGCGTATCTATGTATATAGTTAAGTCTTATGTTATGTATGTGCATGTTTGTACCACGTGCCAACATATGCATATTCATGTTGGAGAAACCAAAAATAGAAAGAAACCATTATGACTGTAGGAACTACACCATCCTAGTTTTGAGGCTTGTGTAGTTATTGTGTCAAAAAGTTTAACTTAAATGGGAAATTGTATTAAACGGGTTAGTTGGATCGGCTCGTTTATGATCTAAACTAGAATTATTAAAGGTAAAGGTAGCAAAACAATAGATGGTTAGAGTCAGAGTCGTCTCATTAATTTATAAACTCCTTTACGAGATAATTATGGATTCATAGTATTAAAAAAGCAACCCTTCATTATAAATAACAAAATACACTATCATTGTTGTCGAGATTGTTCAATAAAAATGGCTTTTGATTTGGGGTAATTTGTGTCGAAAGAAGAAAAAATGTGATTTCTTTTTACCCAACTTGATAACATGAATGGATAACCATGAACAACCCTAAATTATATTTTGAGGGTGGATGAAAATTATCAAGACATATTAATAGGTAAAAGTTGATGAGGTGGATGCTTATTTTTATTTTCAATCTAATGTGGGAGTGCAAAAGTCAATAAGGGTTGTAACCTGCAACAACTATTATCAACTTTGATTGTGGACTCAACTTTTTTTTACAGGGCGGAAAAATAAATATATATTAAGTAAACCTTCATTGGATCGATGAAGAAAAACATTACAAAGAAATAGTCATGTGAGCCTAAAATGAAAGACATAATTGTTATAGTTTTTTTTACTATTAAAATAATTGTTATAGTTAAAGTTAATACCGAATAATGTTTTTTCACACGCGAGATAATATACAAAAATGAAGATGATGTGGAAGTAAGATAAACTTGATAAAGTTTATTGATTGTGAAGATTGATATAGTGAAAATGAGATGATGATGATTGATGTGATAGTGTAATAACATTTGAAACGTGCTGCATTGGCTAGAAACACAATCCCAAATGGTCCCAGTTGCACCTCATGGCTGCACCCTCACTTGTGGTGCCGTTGAATAAATTTAAATGAACATATTAAAATAAAATATGTCTTATTTTTATATTTTATTTTATAAAAGATGAATCATTTACAGTTTAAACCCAAATTGATGGAGTAAAAAGTAAGAATTAGTTGATCTTTTACAAGTAACTTGTTTCGGTACCAGCATATTTTCTCTTCTACAGTATATGTTATCCAATATGTACCCATAGGACCCGTCTACTCTTACTCGGGTCATAAAATGTTTTAGATGCTTAAAACTTGCCATGATTATATCTCAACCCAATACCCAAATCCAACTCGGGTCATAAAATGTTTTAGATGCTTGAAACTAGCCATGATCATATCTAAACCCAATACCCAAAAACTTATCCTTAAACGGGTCATATGACCCAATTGCATACCAATCATGTCTATCATCATCCCCATTTTGTTTCAGCATATACTTAGCATCATGATCAGACATATCAAAATATCATTTATTGATATAGGGTAAAAATCCACTCATTCCCGCATACGCGTACCTGATACAGAATGTAATGTAACGTATCATACAACAACTCAAAAAGTATAAAATCGGTTGTATGCTAAACTAAAACACACCCATTGGCAGTGGCGAAAATATTTGAGGGCAGGGGGCCACTCCCCTCAGTCGATTTGCAATTTTTAGTGTAAGAATTTTGGATTTTTCGACTACGCTTGCAGTGGAATTTTTATTTTTTTGCCCAAAGTCTCCATATTTTGCCCCAAAAAACCATCATATTTTGCCCAATAACCTCCACATTTTGCCCAAAAACCACCATATTTTACCATCAAGCCCGCACCACATACTTGAAGGGTCATGAAAGTTTAGTATTTGACTCAATCGACAAGAATGGAAGCAGAATATTGAGAGAGATCATAGGTACTACTAGTGTAGAGCATCGTGATTTCACCTGGGGACATGAGTTGCTGAACCCATCATGAACCATAGGTTATCGTACCACTGATCAGGAACCGTGGCTAAAGGAAGTTCGAACCAATGATTGAACCCCGATTGTACTGTTGGAATAGATGGTACCAATCCATATGATATAACGGGCCTGCATATCCGTACATCTAAGAATTTATTAGTGAATCAACTATATTTGATAGAATAAATTCTATAACGGCTGAGTTTTCATTTTCCGAGTCTATTCTTATGAAGATGTTGTTTTAATTGGCTTTGCGACTCGTGAGTTTCAAGGATGTGTTATGGTAGTCATTTGTCAGTTTTAACCCCTGGCGTCGACATTCATGTAAAGACCGAGTTGTCTCATTAAGTTCGGTTTCTGATAGTTTTGCACGAGCCTATGATTGTGACTTTATGGTTGATAGATGTATATAGGGTGATTCCTTGTCCGGGTTTGGTTGCAGTTTGTGGTGACTGTTGCCGTTATGTTGCAATCATTTCCTGATTGTTTTCAAATTTTTGAGGACGTTTCAGCTCCATTTTGCAATGTTGAAAAAGAAATACTTTTAAAAGTAAAAAATAGAAGTGTTATTTTGGACTTATAAAGTAATAAAATAGTACAATACGGAGTAAGATATATGAAAACTACATACGATGCACTACTTTGTATCCAACGTTTGTTGTTAATTTGTCGAGTTCGTTATATTTGTCTAGAATCAACACCTTTGATCTAATTTTTCATCTACGATGAGACGTGATAAAATTTAAGCAAAATCAATCTAAAGTCCTATAATTTGAAAAATACACAAGTGAGAGTCATCCTAGATGATGCTAAAAATCACGCCCTTCGACTTAAACGTTTGGATTGTTGTTTTTCATTAAAGAGTAAAAAAAAAAAAAAAAAATTAAATAAAATAAAATAATGACGGATCTTTGGGAGGGTATTGGTGGACCATGGCCATCTCAAAATTTCGATAAATACTAATGTCTTGTATAATAATTCACAGCTATTAATCTCGTTCATTGGCTTTAGAAACATGCAAATTTGAATTTTGACTTTGCGCAGGTTCAAAACCCCCAGCCATTTCTTTTCTATATGTATGTTGTTATTTTTTTTTTAATGCAGTTTTAACTTTATTACTAATTTTCATTTAATAATTTAACTATAAATTACATATACATGAAAATTAAACTTTAATTTTAAATTTATATTTGTTCTACATGATGGAGTATATAATAAGCTACAGTATTTCATTTATTTGAATATTGACCTTTTTCTATATGTATGTTGTCATTTTTTTTTAACTTTATTACGGAGTACTAAATTTCATTTGATAAATTTAAATTAATAAATTACATATACAATAAATTAAACATTAATTTTGAATTTATATTTGTTCTACATGATATTTTTTTTTTTTTTGGGTGTGCTAGGGAAGGTGCTCGGTGGCGTGCTGGGGAAGGTGCTCGGTGGCTTCACCTTATTGTTTACGGGTGTTATCATTAATTTAAAATTTTTTAACCTTTTTCAACGCTTTTTGAATTAACTTTCAATCATATTTTGACCAACACTTCGTCTCAACACTTTCCCCACTACTTTTCTTTATTCCACCACCTTTTGCCACATTCGTCGACACCTCCGAAAACCGATCACTTTATCACGTCACCGCCACCACTAAAATAGTCGTAATGTTACTAAAAATATTTTAGTCACTCATTTGAATGACACACCAATGCTACACATGTGGTATATATCGTCATAAATAAATACCTACCATTTTTTGAATAAAACTGTAATATAAATAACGCATGCAAAGATCAACAAAGGACAAAATTGAATCACTGGGAATCAAAATATTAGACTAAAACATGTCGTTTAAAACGGAAATTAACAAGTTATGCTACACAAACAAATAGTTACCAACAAGGTGGATAAACTTTTAATATAACTACTAGTAGTTAACAACATGGGCTAATACTAAAACTCTAAATTCGTAAGCACTTAAACCATTCTCGATGGAACAATGAACATTGGGAGAACGTCGAGGACACGCTGATCCGCCAAGAGAAGAAAACGGAAACCCCGAGCGCCCTAAATCTTCACAAGCAGCTACAAAAGAGACCCAAAACCGCAAATACCCACATTTTAATCGTTAAAAATACTTTTTTTTTGTTGAAAGATCAACAAATTTTATTAAAGAAAAGAAGTACAAGGGGGCCAAAGGCCGTAAATCTCGAAACAAACACGAGAGAGCATTTACACGTATAATATAAATCCTACCGATCTAAGAGGTATACTCTAACAAAGACACAGGGAAAAACCCTCAACTGACAGGCTAACTCTCAGCTTTTCCTCACTTAGATTAAGCTGGGTCGATTATAATTACAGTACTAAACTTTCTTAGCGACAAAGCAATTAATAACCGACACCATTTAGGTACTAACCAAGAGATCACCTGCGAGAGAGGATGAAAAAACCCTGTAGTATTAACCGATACCTTCTTTTATTGGTGGGTTGACGTCAAATTTTCTCGGATTTGCTAGCCAATTATGCTAGTCTAAATACCCATTTTTTAGCCTTGAAGAAATCCATTCAAAGGATTTGATTTGAATTTCGGTGACTATTTTAGCGTTGCAGAGTCTGGAATTATTAAACACGTGATCGTTTCTATTTTTCCAAATATAATAGTTGGTGATCCAAACTATAGCTTGCCAAATGGAAGCTCCGGTTGTCGTTTGGATTTGTGAGTTCGAACCCTTTGAGAGCTCAGTTGTATTCGCGAAAATTGTCATGTTAAGATTCCACCATTTGAAAATTCTTTCCCATATGTCAAAGGCCATTTTGCAAAGGATGAATGAGTGGTTTATGGATTCAATGTCATCGTCGCAAACCGGGTTCGAACTCACAAATCGAGAATGGTTTAACTTTTGGTTGATAAATCAACAAAATACTATTTAAAGAGAAAACTACATGGACTTATTGTCCCGGCTACCGTCATGGTTGACGGCAACCTACCCACCGCATTATTTTCAAACTTGCCGGGAAATAAATCAAACATTTTTCCCCGTTTCATACCTCACCCCATTTCCATGCCTCCATTTAAGACCAAAAGACCTTTAACATTGTTTGCAACTACAGATATTATTAATTATTAATATTTTTATTTGTTGAAACAAAAGTATTATTAGTCGGCCAAAGTGGAATAAATATACTATTTCTTCCATGTTTTTCATTTTGTCAACCAAAAGTTACACCTAAAAGTATTGTTTAAAACAACTGATACACTGACTCCAAAAATAAATAACAAATACTTGTGTAACGGTGATGGATGATATATTAAACTTGACTTATATGCACGTTTGAATGGACATGTTTGACATATCAATTTAACGGGATTAAAATAGCTAATTCTTTTCGATCATACATTTCAGTGACATCACAACTTGAAAAGATAGCGACGAAAATCGCGGGTAAATGTAAAAATTCGTGGCAAAGGTCCTTAAAAGTGCCTATTGTTTTTCTATTTTTTTTAGTGTGTGTTATTGTCATTAGTGTGTGTGTGTGTGAGACATTACTAATGAATTTTAATATATTTTTTTTTTTTTTACAAATGCATATTTTTTTTAAAGGAAATTTCTTAACATAACTATCCTTAAAGTTTTAAGACATGTTTTGTATGTTTGTATTATTTTAATAATCACCCCACTAACATGAAAATAACCAACTTTCTAAATCTTTTGTACAAATTTTAATGCACAAAATTTTTTTCTTAAAGAAAGCCCTTAGATCACTTGTATCAGGCAAATGAAATGCCTAATTGTGATGATGTGGAGGGAAAGTAACGCCTGATTGTGGCATATCCGTGTGTCTCTTTGAGACATTTCTTTGCTTTGCGTTCGATTCCAACGCAAGAAGAAACATGTGTTTCTTAATTTTTTTTTATTAATTTAAAAATATTATTTTTATCCCCATCTAATACTTAACCCAATTATAATTTAACACATCATCACAATACTCCTAACCAACACCAAAAACCTAACCACCACTACCACACTAAAAAAAAATGTCTTATTCATAAAAAAGTGCAAAAAGCAAGAAACACGAGTAAGAAACGCATATCACCACTATAAATGGTCTTAGGGTTATCATTAGAAAACTCATTTTTTAAAATCCAGTAAATAAATATAAATTAATATATATAATAAAGTGAATAATTAAAATGAGACCACGGAAGAGAGGTAAAAGATATATTTTCGAACCCGAGCATTTGAACATATAAGCAACTTTCTATCTAGCTTCTGTAGCAATAGTGGAGTGACCTGCTATTTTTAATCAAAAAAAGAACATTAAACAATGTAAAGGAGAAAGGAGCTTTTTTCTTTTTGAACGACACATTATATTAGGCTTTTACCAAAAACTAGAAGCAAACAACAAACAACAAACTAGAAGCAAAGGAGAAAGAAGTTGTCCCATATTCTTTAAGACTCGTCCCCGTGTATGCAGGGTCGAAGAGGCGAGTTTAGCTTTATACCCGTGGGGTCACGAGACACCACTAGTTTAAGATAATTTGTATGTACAAAATATTTTTAAATTGTATATGCCACCACTAAATTTAACTACATGACCCCATATATTTTTCGAATTTAAAGTTTTTTTCTTTAATTATATACGGCGCCACTAAATTTAACTACTCGGACCACATATATTTTCGAATTTGTAACTTTTTTAAAGGTAAACCACTAGAATATAATTCAAATATAATCAGTAATGAAAAAAATTTGAAGACACTATTGAATTCTGACTCAGAAAATTATCACCACGTGTATTTAAAAAAGAGGAGAGAAAGTAAATAAAATTAAAATACTTTACAATATATGACACACCGGAACCATGGTTATTAAATACTCCGTAGTAGTATAACGTAATGGTTGTGAGTACCATGGTACAAGACTAAAATGCATCTGAAAGTTCACACTTAATTAGACTATCTTTAACGCTAACGTGATGGGATATTTGGGTCCATCACGTCACTATGCCACTATAATGTGGCGTGATGAGATGAAAATATTGTTGGCATGATTGGAGCATCACGGGAAAGAAAGGTAGGCATAAAAATATTTAAACCAATCAAAATTTAGATAAATGCATTTATAATTCAATTAATTAAATAAAAGTAATAAAATAACCCATCACACTCTATCACTATTACAAACTCCATCAGACTATCACAATTGTCATTTCAACACTATACGCTACAAAAATCCTCATCACATCCTATCACGCAATCATCAATGATTTTATGCCGACCAAGTAATACAGAAACACCTCTAAAAAATCCGTTAGTTAACTAATAACCAAAGGAATTAATCACCATACATGAATAAACTATGAAAAATATTGTACTACGTATAACTTACCGTGTCAATTATGCTGCAGTAAATAAATAAATCAATGAAGAAATGCACATAAATTACTGCATCTTGTATAGAAATTACATCTCAAACTCAAAAAGTAAAGAACAAAGTTATCCTATTTTCATTTTCTATAGCTGTAAAACGAATAAAACTAATCAAAAGAACTTGACAAAATTCATTTTCTATCGATCTATACGTATATATGTATAGGTATATGTATATATATGATAGAGTAAACTTAATTAACGTGACATCTAACCGGACGGGGTTAGTTATTCATTCCGTTAGTTCTTCTGCTAGGTCCTGAAACCGGAACACGTGGTCCTTTCGGTAACGAACTCATAAACAAACTTTTATATTTTCTCGTATTAAATCTCTTTGGCGATGGTGACTCCACATTTTGTGATGCTGGTAAATTATGGAATGTCAACGTTCTAGCTATTGCGAACGAGCATTGCGAAATGAGGATGACGGAGATGAGAACCGCAACGAGGAACTGGAGATTTAACGATTTTTTCATCGGAGAAATCGGAGTCGTGTTTATAGAAGAAATGAGGTTTTTGAGTTTTTAGTTGATAGATAGATAGATTGTGGAGCAAGTTGTTATAAGTAAAAATTGGGAAAAGTATAAGAATGGGGTTGATTGGAGAGGTTTGAAAAGTCAAAGGTTATGAAAAGGTCAAAGAAGACAGGTGTCAAGGGGGATATATACTCGTATTGAGTCGGGATTCTCTCATCTCATTGATGAAGACATGAAATTACTTTTTTTTTTTTGAGTAAATATAACTTTAAAAAATTTAAATTTAAATAAATAAATATAATAAATGGCGATTCCTTCTCAAAAATTCTATAACATGACCAATATGTTGAATTTTTTTTGAAGAGGATACTTATCCACTCGTATTTATATGCAATTCCTTCTTGTTTTTACGTTTTGAAGGTATAAATAACAAGGCAAAAAGCAGTAGCGTCAGGCCGTCATGACTCATATATTGAACAATAGCAGAATAGCTGTTAATAAATTAGTGATTTTTATAAATGTAGCACCATAAAAATATTTAAAACATTGTATATAGCAACTTAAAATAAGTACAATATTTTTGCACGTTTACAATGATGTTCTTAGAAGATTTCATAAAATAATTAATAACAACAATAATAATTAGGGTATATACTTTTACATTTATTTTTATGTAAACTATATACATCAAAAATACATTTGTGGGTCATAAACATTCAAATTATGTTTTCATGTAAATAAAATGTTACTGGTTACCTTTCAGACTAGTAAAATAAGACTTTTTTGCTCCGTTGGTCCTTCAATTATACACGAAAATGCAATTCGAGTCCCTCAATTTTTTTTTTTTGGATTTTCGAGTCCTTAAAATTGCAAAATTTTGCAATCCGAGTCCCTCCGTCTAACTTCCGTCTAAATTGGCCGTTAACCTTTGACATGTGCCATGCATGTGAGGTTAAAATCGTCTTTTTACTCTTTTCTTTGACTTTTTTGTTTCGTTGGTCCTTCGTTTATACACAAAATTGCAATCCGAGTCCCTCAACTTTTTAATTCGAATTTTTATCTTTTTTTAATCTTTAATTCATACTTTTTATCTTTGATTCGACTTTTTATCATCATCATCTCTCATCTTCTTCTTCTAACTTTCTCCGGCGCTTCGCATCGCCTTCAAGGAATGGGTAGGGTTTGTCCGATTTAAAACGCTTGTTAGTTCATGTTCTTCGTCATCCTGTTTGTTCACCGTAGTCATCATCTTCATCAAATCATCGTCAAATCATAATCGACATATCTGAAGTTCATTCGGATTCGAAATCAGGAGGCAATTTTTTTTTCCTAGGTGGTTGATCCGTAAATTTTATTTTTATTCGATTTATCTAATAATTAAACAATTTCGGTATATAACTTGTGACGATCGCTCCAAATCCATATGGATGAACACGTCATTCATCGATTTCATTGCGAGGTATTTGACCTCTATATGATACGTTTTGTAAACATTGCATTCTTTTGAAAAGGCACACCATAAATGAATATTTAAATCAAAGGTTTTCGACAGCTGATAATTTCTGTAACGACCCGACTTTTTCGACTTGCTTTTGTGCCTTGTATTTTAGCGAAACTGCGTATTTGTGCGTATTGTGTTACTTTATACTCTGAAAACTTGATATACGTGGTTTACTTCCAATTATATGTTAAAACGTGCCTTAAAGTACGTAGGATGCTTAACTTTTTCATTGGATGCTTTATAACCGTTAGTGTTACTTGCCGTTACGGATAAACCGCGGACTGCGCGCACCCTACTCTATTTGAATTTTGTCGGAACCGGAATATTTGGGCAGCGAAATATTAATTATTATTTTATAATAATAATTACTTGGGCCCTTGGATGCTTAATTTTATTTATTTAATTGCTAAAGCCCAATAGTTAGTCTTGTTGGACTTTCTACCTTGTTGGGCTCAAGCCCACCCTACTCTAGCTAGTGACCCAATTAATTAGCTCAAGTATTATTACTAGTGGCCCATAATAATAAATAAATAAATAAATAAATAATTAGTGAGTCATACTAGCATAATGGATAAGGATTATCTATTTGTCACATGTGATTCTAGCATAAGTACATGCTTTAGACAACCATTATCCATAAAGCAACATTTTGTCCCCTCCCCCTCCCTCAAAAATCACGGCCATATGGCCTTGTCCATGTCATCAATCCATGTCAATTTCCTTGCTTATAAATACTAGCCATTTGCCTCTCATTCCAACACTTGATCATTTGGTTTTCACACACACTTGTTCTTTTTTTTTTCCTTTCTAGTATTACTTGTAAGTTTTCTTTTTTTCTTCTTCTTTTCCCTTCCAATTTCGTGGCCATCATCATCATATTATGGAGATCAAAGTTCCTTTTAGCTTTGATCTTGCTTATATCTTGTTGATTCAAGCATGAATCTTTCAAGAACATGGAAGATTCAAGCTTTTTAGCTTTGAATCTTCACCAACTTTGTAGATTCATCTTTATTTTACTTTAATCTTGTTATTTTGTGATAAAGATTCAAACTTTTGTTTGTAATCTTCATGCATCTTCAAGATCCAAGCTTTATGCTTCAAGATCTTCAAGAACAATTAAGATGCAAGCTTTCTAGCTTGAATCTTCATATCTTTTTGTTAGATCTAAGTTCTTTTTGCTTTGATCATGTTGTTTTGTGAAAAAGATTCAAACTTTTGTTTGTAATCTTCATGTATCTTCAAGATCCAAGCTTTATGCTTCAAGATCTTCAAGAACACTTAAAGGTTCAAGCTTTCTAGCTTTGCAACCTTGTAACTTGTGTGAATAGGATCCAAGCTCTCTAGCTTAGGGTTTCATCACCTCATTTGACTTAGATTGTGTTCATACTTGTTTGATTGATGTAAAGTTTGTAACTTTAGTTGTTATTGTGAATTGAAATTGTGTTAAGACTAAGGATATGATGTAACCTTGGTTCATCATCCATCTAAGACTTATGAATGAGTTGTGTTCTTACTTGGTCTTAACATATTGTGTATTGATGGTGAATCTTGGTCAAAAGTGATGCTAAACCATCAACGAGTTGTACACTTGAAGCTACAAGCATCAAGGATGAGAACCGTGATGAGCATCAAGCACCAAGAACCCCACCGGAGCACTTGTCCACTGATTTTCGTATCTGATCAGACCACCTGAGCTACTGGAAAGTTGATTTTCAGTTAGTTCGGTTCGAGTAGATGATTTTCCGTTTAGGCCTCGTCTTAATCCGAGTTACGGTTTAGGATATATGGCCCTCCGATAGTCACTACACCCTATTAACGTTGTGCTAAAATTTCTGACCTACTCGCACTTAAACCGTCGCCACGGTCAAAAGAAGACGAGTTAGGTTCTGAAAATTGGTCAGCTGTTAGGGGACTCATATACGGAGCCATAGCCACTGACTATGCGTCTTTTTGATTTACGTAGAGGTCGTAGCAGCTGACCGAAGTCAGCCTATTGTTTCGATCTCTATTCTTGTCAAACTTACTTAGCTTTTATGATGATGAATGATGATGATGATGACACTTAAAACTTATTTTATGCACTATTGGAATTTATAAAGACAACCTACTGACCTAGTAACCTTTGATTTAGGTTGACGACCTTTCGGACCGACTTACTACTTGCGTACCTTCATTATCGACTTTACCACTTTTGTCACTGTGAGTTATTGATAATGCTAACAACGAACATATATTTTATAGCATTATCCCTCAAGAAAGACAAGCTTTTAGTTGCAGTTGTCCTATTTACAAGTGATATTCGTTTAAATAATAAAAGGTGAAGACAAAAGACAGATTTGACGAATTGAAGATGCAAACGACCAAAAAGCTCAAAAGTACAAAGTACAATCAAAGTGGTTCCAATTATTAATAAGAAACGTCTCAAAATTACAAGAGTACAAGACGCGAAACGCAAAATACAAGATATTAAATTGTACGCAAGGACGTTCGAAAATCCGGAACCGGGACCAAAGTCAACTCTCAAAGCTCGACGCAACGGACTAAAAATTACAAGTCAACTATGCACACGAATATAATATAATATTTAAATAATTCTTAAAATTATTTATATATTATATATATTATTATAAACCGTCGGCAGAAGAAACAAGCTCATGTGAGCTGGAAAAGCAGGCCATGCGATCGCATGGCCTGGCAGTTATAAAACCATGCGATCGCATGGAGGCCTTTTTCTGGCCACATGCCTATAAAAGGCAGGCTTTGCACGAACCTAAAACACATCTTTTTCTTCCTTCTTACTCACTCGTAAGATATATATATATATATATATATATATATATATATATATATATATATATATATATATACAATTTTAATTTTAATTTTAATTCTAATAACAAGGGTATGTTAGCGAATGTTGTAAGGGTGTAAGTCGAAATTCTGTCCGTGTAATGCTACGCTATTTTTAATCACTGTAAGTTATGGTTAATGTTATTTTTAAATTAATGTCTCGTAGCTAAGTTATTATTATGCTTATTTAATGCCGAAGTAATCGTGATGTTGGGCTAAATATTAAAATTGGGTAATTGGGCTTTGTACCATAATTGGGGTTTGGACAAAAGAACGACACTTGTGGAAATTAGACTATGGGCTATTAATGGGCTTTATATTAACTAAACGATACCTCGTTAATTTAATATATAGACTTATAATTTGATGTATTTATATATAACCACATACGCTTGACTGGGTACGGTGGGCGGGATATCTATAAATACCAATAATTGTTCATTTTACCGGACACGAAACTGGATTAATAGTTAATAGACTTGTTGAAACATGGGTGGATTACATTCAAGGGTAATTGGTGTAATTGTTAACAAAGTAGTAAAACCTTGGTTTACACGCAGTCGATAACCTGGTGTATTCATTAAACAAAGTATTAAGACCTTGTTACAATTCGAATCCCCAATTAGTTGGAATATTTGACTTCAGGAATAAGAATAATTTGACGAAGACACTCGCACTTTATGATTATGACTGATGGACTATTATGGAAAAATCTGTATGGACATATTGAATAATCCAGGACAAAGAACAATTAACCCATGAGAATAAATTAAAAATCAACACGTCAAACATCATGATTATGGAAGTTTAAATAAGCATAATTCCTTTATTTCATATTTAATTGCACTTTTAATTATCGCACTTTTATTTACTGTCATCATATTTAATTGCACTTTTAATTATCGTTCTCTTTAATTATCGCAATTTTATTTTATCGCACTTTTATTTATCGCAATTTTATTATCGTTATTTACTTTACGCTTTAAATTAAATCTTTTATTTTTAATATTTTACATTAGGTTTATTTAAAATCGACAAACCGGTCATTAAACGGTAAAAACTCCCTTTTATAATAATAATACTACTTATATATATTTTTGTATTTTTACAAATATAGTTTTTAAAATTATAGCGTTAAGCTTGTTTAATTTTCCATGTGGAACGAACCGGACTTACTAAAAACTACACTACTGTACGATTAGGTACACTGCCTATAAGTGTTGTAGTAAGGTTTAGGTATATCCACTCTATAAATAAATAAATAACTTGTGTAAAATTGTATCGTATTTAATAGTATTTCGTTGTAAAAGTAATACTATTTCCTAGTACCCCTCGCACACATCAAGTATTTTTGGCGCCGCTGCCGGGGAAGTTCTTGTTTAAACGCCGGAAGCGCAACGCTATATATATAAAAAAAATATAAATATTTTTAAGAGTTTGTTAAATATATATACATAATTATAAAGTTTCTTTATTTTTATTTTGTAAAAATATAAGTTTTATTTAATTTATATAAATATATTATATAAATATATAAAATAGAAAATTAAAACAAAAAAAAAATAATAATTAAAAACACTCGAGGCCCGTACTGTAGCAGCCCAAAGCCTGGCCCGAAATCCTTATCCATGCGATCGCATGGATTTTTAACGTGAGGACCATGCGATCGCATGGCCCTGTCAGACACGCCAGACTTGACCTAAAACAGCAATCATTACGGAGTATTATTATTAATTATAAAACCCTAATTAGGTTTTACATATTTTAATATTTAGTTTTAGTGTTATTTATTTATTTTCTATATTTAGTTTAATTTAGTTTTATAAATTATAAAATTAATATTTTTATAAAATAAATAATATAAAAATAATATTTTTATAAAAATTGTACTTTTTACAACTTTAAGTTTATTTATATTTCGTTTCTTTTTATTTATTTTAGCGTAATATTTGTATTTTTCACTCGTAATTAGATCTAAATCATAGTTTTTGCCATAGTTATTTTTATTTTTAGATTTTTAGGCTTTGCCGTAAAATCCCTTAAGTGCTTTTTCTTTAGACTAAGATTTAGGTACTTTAGAATTTTGCGACGCCATTTTTATATTTTAATACCTTTTTAAGTTATTGCCATTTGGGATATAGTATTTCTTTTAAGCTTTAATATTTTTAGACGCAACTTTTAATTCTTAGTTTTTAGTTCCTTTTTTAAGTTTCGACGCGCTACTTCTTATTTTTATTTTTCGACGTCTATTATTTTTCGACCTTTTATTTTTCACCGATCTAGTTTTTAGGACTTAGATTTTTTCTATTTCTTATCTAAAATTTCTTTAAATTTCAACGAAAAATTATTTTAAGCTGCTAAATTGATAGACATCCAAATTTTCTGCTTCGTAGTAATAGTTGGAATTGTTAGTGGCTGAGTTGTGAGCTTTCGATTTAAAGGGTTCTGGCTCCCTGCTGCATCTATTGGCTATTCGAAACGTGGGCAAAAGCAGAAAAGTCTATTAATTTGATAACTTATATAATTATTCTTATTTTTATAACTAATAGGATATTCAGTGAATGCACCGAGCAAAACGTTCACCACCTTTTGTACGTTCACCACCTGTAACTAGATCAAGACATCTAGCAAATATTATCGCCGTTGATTTTTCCTTAGAATCGTCATCTAGTCAACCAAGTACTCCAATTCAAATTTCCGATAATCCATTTTTTGAACCCGACATCACAATTGAGAATCCGGAGAATATTCAGGGACAATTCAGAGATCCTGAACCATTAATCTTTCCTCCGGAACCACCAATCATTCAAACGGAGATTGTCGAGGAACCAACCATTAAATCAGAATCCTATAGTGATTCAGATTCAACAAATTCAATTATGGAGAATCTGGAACCTCTAAGTATGGAAGACCGAATGAGAGCTAAACGCACTGGCCAAGGTCACGCAATTACTCAACCTGACATTAATGCGCCAGATTATGAAATCAAAGGACAAATCCTACACATGGTAACTAATCAATGCCAATTTAGTGGTGTGCCGAAAGAAGATCCAAATGAACATCTTCGTACCTTTAATAGGATCTGTACACTATTTAAAATCCGAGAAGTGGAGGATGAACAGATATATCTCATGCTATTTCCCTGGACTTTAAAGGGAGAAGCCAAAGATTGGTTGGAATCGTTACCTGAAGGGGCGATTGATACATGGGATGTTTTAGTTGAAAAATTTCTTAAACAATTCTTTCCGGCATCTAAAGCCGTAAGACTTCAAGGAGAAATTGTTACGTTCACACAAAAGCCAAATGAAACTCTATATGAGGCGTGGACAAGATTTGGTAAGTTATTAAGAGGATGTCCGCAACATGGTTTAGACACTTATCAAATAGTACAAATATTCTACCAAGGATGCGACATCACTACAAGGAAAGACATCGATATAGCAGCTGGTGGTTCCATTATGAAGAAAACCGCAACTGACGCTTACAAAATTATTGATAACACTGCTTCCCACTCACATGAGTGGCACCAAGAAAAAGATATCGTTAGATCATCTAAAGCAGCTAGAGCCGACTAGCCATGACTTTGATTCCATTTCTGCAAAGATAGATGCTGTCGAGAGACGAATGGAAAAGATGACTAAAGATATTCACTCAATACGAATTAGATGTGAGCAGTGTGGAGGACCACATTTAACAAAAGATTGTCTCAGTATTGAACTAACAATGGAACAAAGAGAGAATGTTTCATACATAAACCAAAGGCCGGGAAATAATTATCAGAATAATTATCAACCGCCAAGACCAATTTACAATGAAAACCAGAATTATAACCGAAATGTTCCATACAACAATCAACAAGGTCCAAGTAATCAACAAGTATCCAACAATACTTACAACCAGCAAAGACCTATTTTTCAAAACAAACCACCACAAACCGATGATAAAAAGCCAAATTTAGAAGATATGATGTCGAAGCTAGTTGAATCTCAAACTCAGTTTTTCATATCTC
This sequence comes from Rutidosis leptorrhynchoides, assembly GCF_046630445.1. Classification (NCBI taxonomy): domain Eukaryota; kingdom Viridiplantae; phylum Streptophyta; class Magnoliopsida; order Asterales; family Asteraceae; genus Rutidosis; species Rutidosis leptorrhynchoides. The sequence goes on from NC_092334.1 coordinate 539,433,216, forward strand.
AGAAACAAACCAATGAACAAAATGCTCAAGCATTTAGAAATCAACAAGCTTCTATTCAAAATCTGGAACAAGAAGTAAGTAACCTAGCAAGGTTAATAGGTGAAAGAAAACCGGGAAGTCTACCTAGTGATACAAATGCTAACCCCCGGAATGAAACAGCTAAAGCCATTACCACAAGAAGTGGTATTACACTTAAACCACCTGAAATACCTGTAATTTCTGATGAAGATATTCCTACTCTATAAGAACCACAGTCTGAACAAGATAAGGAAAAAGAACCGGTAGTTGAAAAAGTTAATGAAGATAACACAGTTAAGGCTAAACCTTATGTTAAACCATACCAACCACCACTTCCTTACCCGAGTAAAATGAGAAAAGAGAGACTTGAAGCCGAGCAATCCAAATTCTTGGATATGTTTAAACAGATAAATGTCAATATTCCTTTCATTGATGTGATTTCAGGAATGCCTAGATATGCTAAATTCTTGAAAGATCTAATCACGAATAGAAAGAAAATGGAAGAACTCTCGGCTGTTACTATGAATGCTAATTGTTCTGCAGTGCTGTTGAATAAGATACCCGAAAAATTATCAGATCCAGGAAGTTTCACAATTCCATATTTTCTGGGTAGTCTTAGTTCAATAGAAGCATTGGCAGATTTAGGTGCTAGTATAAATCTAATACCGTATTCACTATACGCTAAACTAGACCTTGGAGAATTGAAACCAACACGAATAAGTATACAACTAGCCGATCGATCAGTAAAATATCCTAGAGGGATAATGGAAAACATGCTAGTTAAAGTTGGTACTTTAGTATTTTCAGTAGATTTTGTTATTCTGGACATGGAAGAAGATTCTCAAGTTCCTCTCATATTAGGAAGACCATTCTTAAACACAACTAAAGCAATAATAGACGTGTTTGGTAAGAAACTGACCCTAAGTATAGAGGACGAGAGTGTTACCTTTTCAGTTGATAGAGCAATGCAACAACCGCAATCTACAGATGATACATGTTATTATATTCAAACTATAGAATCACATGCAGAATTGTTAGAAGAATTTCCAGAATTACAAGGAACAGGAGAATGTCCTTTAGGAGAAGGAACTGAACCAATTGATGAAACTGAAATGTTAGCTACACTTATGTCTAATGGATATGAACCAACAACAGAAGAAATTCAAATGCTAAAAGAAGAAGACAGATATCGATATAAATCATCGATAGAAGAACCACCGACATTAGAGTTAAAGCCACTTCCAAACCATTTGGAATATGCTTATTTATAATGGTGAGTCTGAATTACCTGTAATAATATCGTCTTCTCTTACTGAAAATGAAAAATCTCAACTCATTTCTGTGCTAAAAGCTCATAAACCAGCTATTGTATGGAAGATTCATGATATTAAAGAAATAAGTTCTTCGTATTGCACACATAAAGTCCTTATGGAAGAAGGTCATAAAACGTATGTGCAACGCCAACGAAGACTAAATCCTAATATGCAAGATGTTGTTAAGAAAGAAATTATTAAACTGCTAGATGCAGGTTTAATTTATCCAATTTCTGATAGTCCATGGGTAAGCCCAGTTCAATGCGTACCTAAGAAGGGTGGCATGACTGTCATCACAAATGAGAAAAATGAGCTTATTCCTACTAGGACTGTAACAGGATGGCGTGTTTGTATAGATTATAGAAAATTAAATGACGCCACCAGAAAAGATCACTTTCCCTTACCTTTCATTGATCAAATGTTGGAAAGATTAGCCGGAAATAGTTACTATTGTTTTCTTGATGGTTTTTCCGGATATTTTCAAATACTAATAGCACCCGAGGACCAAGAGAAAACCACATTCACGTGCCCTTATGGTACTTTTGCTTACAAACGCATGCCATTTGGACTTTGCAACGCCCCTGCAACCTTTCAAAGGTGCATGATGGCGATTTTTCACGACATGACAGAAGAATGTATGGAAGTTTTCATGGATGAATTTTCAGTCTTCGGTGATACTTTTGAATCATGTCTAGTTAATCTTGAACGAATTCTTATTAGATGCGAACAATTAAATCTAGTTCTTAATTGGGAGAAATGCCATTTCATGGTTAAAGAAGGCATCGTTCTTGGTCATAAAATTTTAAAGGAAGGAATTGAAGTGGATAGAGCTAAAGTAGATGTAATTGCTAAACTTCCACATCCCACCAATGTTAGAGGAGTTAGGAGTTTTCTAGGGCATGCCGGTTTTTACTGACGTTTCATAAAAGATTTTTCTAAAATTGCTACTCCTATGAATAAACTCCTAGAAAAGGATGCTCCATTTATCTTTTCAGATGAATGCATCAAATCTTTTAATATTCTTAAAGAGAAACTCACTAATGCGCCGATCATGATAACTCCAAATTGGAATCTACCATTTGAAGTAATGTGCGATGCAAGTGATTTTGCAATGGGAGCCGTTTTAGGACAAAGGATTGAAAAGCGATTTCAACCTATTTATTATGCTAGTAAGACATTACAAGGAGCACAAAAAAATTACACAACTACTGAAAAAGAACTCCTTGCTATTGTCTTTGCTTTTGACAAATTTCGTTCATATCTCGTTCTAGCTAAAACGGTGGTCTATACCGACCATTCTGCTCTTAGATACCTATTTTCGAAACAAGATGCCAAACCACGATTAATCCGTTGGATCTTTGATAATGCTAAAAACGAACATATATTTCATAGCATTATTCCCCAAGAAAGACAAGCTTTTAGTTGCAAATGTTCTACTTACAAGTGATAATCGTTTAAATATTAAAAGGTGAATACAAAAGACAGATTCGACGAATTGAAGACGCAAAAGACCAAAAAGCTCAAAAGTACAAAATACAATCAAAGAGGTTCCAATTATTGATAAGAAACGTCTCGAAATTACAAGAGTACAAGATTCAAAACGCAAAGTACAAGATATTAAATTGTACGCAAGGACGTTCAAAAATCCGGAACCGGGACCAGAGTCAACTCTCAACGCTCGACGCAACGGACTAAAAATTACAAGTTAACTATGTATATAAATATAATATAATATATAATTAATTCTTAAAATTAATATATATATATATATATATATATATATATATATATATATATATATATATATATATATATATATATATTATAATATATTTATAAAACGTCGGCAAATTAAAAGACAAACCTTTGTGAACTGGAATTACGAACTCCGCGAGTTGCGGAGTATGGAGACCAAAAATGCCGCGACTCGCGGAGCAGCCAAATACGAAAATCCCTATAAAACCCAACGAATTCTGATCATTTTTATCATCCAATATATCAATCTCTCTATCTATATACGTAATATTTATATTTATAATTTATATTTTAATTTTAATTTTAATTTTAATCCTAATAATAAAGGTATGTTAGCGAATGTTGTAAGGGTGTAAGTCGAAATTCTGTCCGTGTAACGCTACGCTATTTTTAATCATTGTAAGTTATGTTCAACCTTTTTAATTTAATGTCTCGTAGCTAAGTTATTATTATGCTTATTTAATCCGAAGTAATCATGATGTTGGGCTAATTACTAAAATTGGGTAATTGGGCTTTGTACCATAATTGGGGTTTGGACAAAAGAACGACACTTGTGAAAATTAGACTATGGGCTATTAATGGGCTTTATATTTGTTTAACTAAATGATAGTTTGTTAATGTTAATATAAAGATTTATAATTGGACGTACCCATAAATTACCATATACACTCGATCGGACACGATGGGCGGGGTATTTATATGTACGAATAATCGTTCATTTAACCGGACACGAGAATGGATTAATAGTCATTAGAATTATTAAAACAGGGGTGAAATTATGTACAAGGATACTTGGCATAATTATTAACAAAGTATTAAAACCTTGGGTTACACTCAGTCGACATCCTGGTGTAATTATTAAACAAAGTATTAAAATCTTGTTACAGTTTAAGTCCCCAAATTAGTTGGAATATTTAACTTCGGGTATAAGGATAATTTGACGAGGACACTCGCACTTTATATTTATGACTGATGGACTGTTATGGACAAAAACCAGACGGACATATTAAATAATCCAGGACAAAGGACAATTAACCCATGGGCATAAAACTAAAATCAACACGTCAAACATCATGATTACGGAAGTTTAAATAAGCATAATTATTTTATTTCATATTTAATTTCCTTTATTTTATATTTAATTGCACTTCTAATTATCGCATTTTTATTGTTATTGTATTTAATTGCACTTTTAATTATCGTACTTTTTAATTATCGCAAGTTTATTTTATCGCACTTTTATTATTCGCAATTTCATTATCGTTATTTACTTTACGCTTTAAATTAAGTCTTGTATTTATTTATTATTTTACATTTGGTTTTAACTGCGACTAAAGTTTTAAAATCGACAAACCGGTCATTAAACGGTAAAAACCCCCCTTTATAATAATAATATTATTTATATATATATTTGTATTTTTATAAAAGTAAACTAATATAGCGTTAAGCTTTGTTTAAAGATTTTCCCTGTGGAACGAACCGGACTTACTAAAAACTACACTACTGTACGATTAGGTACACTGCCTATAAGTGTTGTAGCAAGGTTTAAGTATATCCATCCTATAAATAAATAAATATCTTGTGTAAAATTGTATCGTGTTTAATAGTATTTCCTTGTAAAATATAAAGCTATTTTATATACACCTCGCATAACATCAAGTATATTTTTGGCGCCGCTGCCGGGGAACAATCAAACTTAAAAGCTGGAAGAGCAACGCTAAATAAAAAAAAAAAAAAAAGATTTTTATTTTTAGTTTACTTTTATTAAAATTCACTTTTGTAAAAATACGTTTTTAATTATTCGAAAATATAAAAAGAAAACAAAAATTTATATAGTTTTTTAAGATTTTGTTAAATATTTAAGTTTTATAAAGTTTCTTTATTTTTATTTTATAAAAATATAAGTTTTATTTAAATATTTTTATTTAAAACATAAAAAAAAAACCGAAAAAAAAAATTAATATATATATAAATCTATTTTTAAGATATTTTTAAAATTATAAAGTAGTTCTATTTTTATTTTAGTTTTTAAATATAAGTTTTTATTATATAAATATTTTTATTTAAACAGAAAATATAAAACAGAATATAAAAAAAAAACGCGTCGAATTTTAATCAACCTGTCATCTGAAAATTGGAAACCCGCGACTCGCGGAGTTTGCAGCTTCGAATACCGCGACTCGCAGAGACACTCTGACACGCCGACAGAAACCCTAATCAGGCATTAAATACGGGGTAATTATTATTTATTTATTATTATTAACCCTAATTACTTATTATTATTATAATTAGTTTTAAGTTTCTTTTTATTTAATTTATATATTTAGTTAAATTAGTTTAATTAATGTAAAATTACTAGTTTTAATAAATAAATAATATAAAAATAATATTTTTATAAAAATTGTACTTTTTACAACTTTTTGTATATTTTTATATTTTCTCCCTTTTTAATTATTTTAGCGTAATATTTGTATTTTTCGTTAATTTTTAGTTTTAAACTTAGTTTTTGCCATAATTATTTTTTTACTTCTAGATTTTTAGGCTTTGCCGTAAAATCCCTTAAGTGCCTTTTCTTTAGACTAAGATTTAGGTACTTTAGAATTTTGCGACGCCTTTTTAAGTTTTAGTTTCTTTTTAAGTTATTGCCATTTGGGATATAGTTTTTCTTGTAAGCTTTAATATTTTTAGACACCTTTTACCTATGTATCAATTATCATTCCAATTAGTAATCTCAATTTGCGATTATAATTTTAAGTTAGTGATAGTAATAAGGTTGGGTTAGTCTAGTGTTTTTAAGTTCTATAAGTCACTCTTTTTCTTTCTTATTTTTATTTTTCGATCTTTTTCCGACACGCTCTTTTTCTTTCTTATTTCTCGTCATTCTAGTTTTAGGACATAGATTTTTATTCTACTTCTTATCTAAATTTCTTAAAATTACGAAAATTTATTTTAAGTGGTTAAATTGATAGACATCAAAATTTTCTGGTTCGTAGTAATAGTTGGATTTGTACGTGGACCGGGTTATTGGAGCCAAACAGTCCTCAATTATATTGAGACCAAACGAATCCTGCCCCTCTGCTGCATCTTTTGGCTATTCGAAACGTGGGCAAAATCAGAAAAGTCTATTAATTGGATAACTTATATAATTTTTCTTTCCTTTTTAAAAAAACTAATAGGATATTCAGTGAATGCACCGAGCAAGACGTTCACCACCTTTTGTACGTTCACCACCTTTTGTACGTTCACCACCTGTAACTAGATCAAGACATTTAGCAAATATTACCGCCATTGATTTTTCTTTAGAATCGTCATCCAGTCGACCAAGTACTCCAGTTCAAATTTTCGATAATCCATTTTTTGAAACCGACCTCACAATTGAGAATCCTGAGAATATTCAGGGACGATTCATAGATCCTGAACCATTAAATTTTTCTCCGAAACCACCAATCATTCAAACAGAGATTGTTGAGGAACGAACCATTAAATCAGAATCCTCTAGTGATTCCGATTCAACAAATTCAATTATGGAGAATCTAGAACCTTTAAGTATGGAAGACCGAATGAGAGCTAAACGCACTGGCCAAGGTCACGCAATTACTCATCCTGACATTAATGCGCCAGATTATGAAATCAAAGGACAAATTCTACACATGGTGACTAATCAATGCCAATTTAGTGGTGCGCCGAAGGAAGATCCAAATGAACATCTTCGTACCTTTAATAGGATCTGCACACTATTTAAAATCCGAGAAGTTGAGGATGAACAGATATATCTCATGTTATTTCCCTGGACTTTAAAGGGAGAAGCCAAAGATTGGTTGGAATCGTTACCTGAAGGGGCGATTGATACATGGGATGTTTTAGTTGAAAAATTTCTTAAACAATTCTTTCCTGCATCTAAAGCCGTAAGACTTCAAAGAGAAATTGTTACGTTCACACAGAAACTGAATGAAACTCTATATGAGGCGTGGACAAGATTTGGAAAGTTATTAAGAGGATGTCCGCAACATGGTTTAGACACCTGTCAAATAGTACAAATATTCTACCAAGGATGCGACATCACTACAAGGAAAGACATCGATATAGCAGCTGGTGGTTCCATTATGAAGAAAACTGAAACTGATGCTTACAAAATTATTGATAACACTGCTTCCCACTCACATGAGTGGCACCAAGAAAAAGATATCGTTAGATCATCTAAAGCAGCTAGAGCCGATTCTAGCCATGACTTAGATTCCATTTCCGCAAAGATAGATGCTGTCGAGAGACGAATGGAAAAGATGACTAAGGATATTCACTCAATACGAATTAGTTGTGAGCAGTGTGGAGGACCACATTTGACAAAAGATTGTCTCAGTATTGAACTAACAATGGAACAAAGAGAGAATGTTTCATATCTAAACCAAAGGCCTGGAAATAATTATCAGAATAATTATCAACCGCCAAGACCTATTTACAATCAAAATCAGAACTATAACCAAAATATTCCATACAACAACCAACAAGGTCCTAGCAATCAACAAGTATCCAACAATACTTACAACCAGCAAAGACCTAATTTTCAAAACAAACCACCACAACAAACCGATGATAAAAAGCCGAATTTAGAAGATATGATGACGAAGCTAGTTGAAACTCAAACGCAGTTTTTCACATCTCAGAAACAAACCAATGAACAAAATGCTCAAGCATTTAGAAATCAACAAGCTTCTATTCAAAATCTAGAACAAGAAGTAAGTAACCTAGCAAGGTTAATAGGTGAAAGAAAACCGGAAAGTCTACCTAGTGATACAAATGCTAACCCCCGGAATGAAACAGCTAAAGCCATTACCATAAGAAGTGATACAACACTTAAACCACCTGAAATACCTGTAACTTCTGATGAAGCTATTCCTACTCCACAAGAACAACAACCTGATCAAGATAAGGAAAAAGAACCGGTAGTTGAGAAGGTTAATGAAGATAACACAGTTAAGGCTAAACCTTATGTTAAACCATACCAACCACCACTTCCTTACCCGAGTAAAATGAAGAAAGAGAAACTTGAAGCCGAGCAATCCAAATTCTTGGATATGTTTAAACAGATAAATGTAAATCTTCCTTTCATTGATGTAATTTCAGGAATGCCTAGATATGCTAAATTTCTGAAAGATCTAATATCAAATAGAAAGAAAATGGAATAACTCTCGGCTGTTACTATGAACGCTAATTGTTCAGCAGTGCTGTTGAATAAGATACCAGAAAAACTATCTGATCCAGGAAGTTTCACAATTCTATATTTTCTGGGTAGTCTTAGTTCAATAGAAGCATTGGCAGACTTAGGTGCTAGTATAAATTTAATGCCATATTCACTATACGCTAAACTAGACCTTGGAGAATTGAAACCAACAAGAATAAGCATACAGCTAGCCGATCGATCAATAAAATATCCTAGAGGGATAATGGAGAACATGCTAGTTAAAGTTGGTACTTTAGTATTTCCAGTAGATTTTGTTGTTCTGGACATGGAAGAAGATTCTCAAGTTCTTCTCATATTAGGAAGACCATTCTTAAACACGGCTAAAGCAATGATAGACGTGTTCGGTAAGAAACTGACCCTAAGTATAGAGGACGAGAGTGTTACCTTTTTAGTTGATAGAGCAATGCAACAACCGCAATCTGCAGATGATACATGTTATTATATTCAAACTATAGATTCACATGCAGAATTATTAGAAGAATTTCCAGAATTACAAGGAACATGAGAATGTTCTTTAGGAGAAGGTAATGAACCAATTAATGAAGCTGAAATATTAGCTACACTTATAGCTAATGAATATGAACCAACAACAGAAGAAATTCAAATGCTAAAAGAAGAAGACAGATATCGATACAAATCATCGATAGAAGAACCTCCGAAATTAGAGTTAAAGCCACTTCCAAACCATTTGGAATACGCTTATTTACATGGTGAATCTGAATTACCTGTAATAATATCGTCTTCTCTTACTGAAAATGAGAAATCACAACTCACTTCTGTGTTGAAAGCTCATAAACCAGCCATTGCATGGAAGATTCATGATATTAAAGGAATAAGTCCTTCGTATTGCACACATAAAATCCTTATGGAAGAAGGTCATAAAACGTATGTGCAACGCCAACGAAGACTAAATCCTAATATGCAAGATGTAGTTAAAAAAGAAATTATTAAACTGCTAGACGCAGGTCTAATTTATCCAATTTCTGATAGTCCATGGGTAAGCCCAGTTCAATACGTACCTAAGAAGGGTGGCATGACTGTCATTACAAATGAAAAAAATGAGCTTATTCCTACTAGGACTGTAACAGGATGGCGTGTATGTATTGATTATAGAAAATTAAATGACGCCACCAGAAAAGATCACTTTCCTTTACCTTTCATTGATCAAATGTTGGAAAGATTAGCCAGAAATAGTTACTATTGTTTTCTAGATGGATTTTCCGGATATTTTCAAATTCCAATAGCACCCGAAGATCAAGAGAAAACCACATTCACGTGCCCTTATGGTACTTTTGCTTACAAACGCATGCCATTTGGACTTTGCAACGCCCCTGCAACCTTTCAAAGGTGTATGATGGCGATTTTTCATGACATGATAGAAGAATGCATGGAAGTTTTCTTGGATGACTTTTCAGTCTTCGGTGATACATTTGAATCATGTCTAGCTAATCTTGAACGAATGCTGATTAGATGCGAACAATCAAATCTAGTTCTTAATTGGGAGAAATGCCATTTTATGGTTAAAGAAGGCATCGTTCTTGGACATAAAATTTCAAAGGAAGGAATTGAAGTGGATAGAGCTAAAGTAGATGTAATTGCTAAACTTCCACATCCCACCAATGTTAGAGGAGTTAGGAGTTTTCTAGGGCATGCCGGTTTTTACCGACGTTTCATAAAAGATTTTTTTAAAATTGCCACTCCTATGAATAAACTCCTAGAAAAGGATGCTCCATTCATCTTTTCAGATGAATGTATCAAATCTTTTAATATTCTTAAAGAGAAACTCACTAATGCACCGATCATGATAACACCAAATTGGAATCTACCGTTTGAACTAATGTGCGATGCAAGTGATTTTGCAATGGGAGCCGTTTTAGGACAAAGGATTGAAAAACGATTTCAACCTATATATTATGCTAGTAAGATGTTACAAGGAGCACAAACGAACTATACAACTACTGAAAAAGAACTCCTTGCTATTGTCTTTGCTTTTGACAAATTTCGATCATATCTCGTTCTAGCAAAAACGGTGGTCTATACCGACCATTCTGCTCTTAGATACCTATTTTCAAAACAAGATGCTAAACCAAGATTAATCCGCTGGATCTTACTCTTACAAGAATTCGATATTGAAATCCGAGATAAAAGAGGAGCAGAAAATCTCGCCGCTGATCATCTTTCTCGTCTTGAAAATCCTGAGTTAGAAGTTCTAAATGAATCGGCCATACAAGACAACTTTCCTGATGAATATTTATTGAAGATAGATTATAATGAAATCCCATGGTTTGCAGACTATGCAAACTACTTAGTTTGCGGATTCCTTGAAAAAGGATTTTCGTACCAAAAACGAAAGAAATTCTTCAGTGTTATAAAACACTATTTCTGGGAAGATCCACATCTGTTTAAAAGTTGTCCCGATAGAATAATACGCCGATGTGTATTCGGAGATGAAGCTAGTAAAATTTTAAACCATTGTCACACAGGACCAACAGGAGGGCATTATGGGCCTCAATTAACAGCAAGAAAAGTCTACGATGCTGGATTCTATTGGCCTACAATTTACAAAGACGCACACCTTCTTTGCAAATCCTGTGATGCATGTCAAAGGGCCGGAAAAATAAGTCAACGTGATGAAATGCCACAAAATGTCATACAAGTATGTGAAGTATTTGACATTTGGGGTATTGACTTTATGGGTCCATTTCCAAAATCTCATAATAATCTCTACATTCTCGTTGCCATTGATTATGTATCTAAATGGGCGGAAGCACAAGCTCTCCCAACTAATGATGCGCGAGTTGTAGTCAACTTTTTAAAACGTCTTTTTGCAAGGTTTGGAACACCGAAAGCTTTAATAAGTGATCGGGGTACTCATTTCTGTAATAATCAACTTGAGAAAGTTCTTAAAAGATATGGAGTAACTCATAAAATCTCCACCGCATATCATCCGCAAACAAGTGGACAAGTTGAAAATACCAACCGAGCTTTAAAACATATTCTAGAGAAAACCGTAGGATCAAATCCGAAGGAATGGTCCATTAAATTGGAGGATGCACTCTGGGCTTTTAGAACAGCCTACAAAACTCCAATTGGAACCACACCTTTTAGACTTGTTTATGGAAAAGCATGTCATCTTCCAGTAGAAATTGAACACAAAGCATTTTGGGCTTTGAAGACATGTAATCTTGATATACATAAAGCTGGACGTCTACGATTAAGTCAACTAAACGAATTAGAAGAATTAAGACATGAAGTATACGAAAATTCGTTAATCTATAAAGAAAGAACGAAGAAATGGCATGATAAAAGAATCAGAAGTTTAAAAGAATTTAAAGAAGGAGACAGAGTTCTTCTTTTCAATTCACGATTCAAGCTATTTCCTGGAAAATTGAAATCAAGATGGTCTGGACCATTCATAGTCAAAAGAGTTTTCCCATACAGAATGATAGAATTAATAAATTCAAATGGGATTGAATTTAAAGTTAATGGTCACAGAGTTAAACACTACATAGATAGTCCGATGGAATTCGACAATGAAGTTAATCACAATTTCGATACCACAGCTAACTAAGTGTGGGGAGAATCAAGTCTTTAAAGGATAATATGTATTTCTGTTAGAGTTAGATTGTCTGTTATCGTGTAGTTCTCGAAAATGGAACCCGAAGGGTCTTTCCCTAGCAGACCCTAAAGAACTAGTCTTCTCCCCTCATTCTGAATTTTTATTTTTTTTAGGAAATGAAGACTGCCTGTGAACTAAACCATGGTCTAATGCTACACGCTTTGATCACTAAACGTAATAATGACACATTTCCGAGTGAAATAGTATCAGTAATCAGAGAAAGATTGGACGGAGTAAGAAAAGAATCCAGATACGAAGATAATAAGTCACAATTTGGTAAAGGAAAATCAAAATCCGCAGCGAAAAGAAGAGCACGACACCTAGAAAGATGTCACAAATGCGGAAAATGGTCACATGGAGGTAAATGTTCAAATAATCAAACCTATTCAAATACCGAATTTGTTACTTTATGCAGAGACGGACCGTTCATATGTTTAGAAGAAAAAAAACTGAATGCTCGAGGTTACGCCTATGTAGCCATGGAAAACCAATTAAACCGACTATCTTATGAATGGGACAGATCATATAACTAAGAATACTATCTCACAGGTAAGTCTGTACAGTTTTTTTTGTTTTTATTTTTATTTTTATTTTTAACCTTTTGATAATAAACGCTAATTTGTTCGCTATAAAGTATTAAATTGATATTAAATAAAATTAGGTTTGGCGACCGAAATTATTGATATCATACAAAAATTTATTACATCACTGCGAAATTTAACGTTTATTCTTAAGGTATAAATATCTTTAATCAATCAACTCAAAATATTTTAAAAATTCGTCATGAGTTAAATTAGGTTATGGAACCGAAATTACTTTACCGAAAAGAGGGGCGCATATTTTTGATAATATTTGATTGATTAAAGTGGGATAAAAAGCCAAAAAGATTTTTAATTTTATTTTTACCATGTTTTTAAAATTAATATATAAATCTTAAATTAATATTGTAAACTTTGTAAAAATAATATATTTAAAATTGTAAATATTTGAAAAATTAATATAAGTTTGGTGTGAATTTATAATATGAATTTTTAAATTAAGTTTGGTGTGAATTTTTAATTTTATGCATTTCAAATTTTAAGTTTAGTATGAATTTTTAATATTAATTTTGAATTTTATGTATTTTTAATTTAAGTTGGTGTGAATTTAAAAACAAAAAAATTTACTTTATCTCATTAAGTTAAAAATATGATTTTTAAAATTCGTCGTAAGTTGAAGACTAGGTCGTTGAACCGAAATTGCTTTACCCGAGGGAGGGACGAGAACTTTTATTATCATTATTTTTAATCTTATTGAATTAAAGTATGCCAAAAACATAAAAAAAAAAAAACCAAAAATCTAAGCTTTTAAAACAATCGCTTGAAAAAGACAAATTTTAAAATTTTGTTGAAGGACGGACTAGGACATCGATCCGAAACGAACTCGTCCTAAAAAACAAGGGAAACAAAATTTTAAAATTAATTACTTAATTGTTTTAATTAGTATAAGATATATAAAAAAAAATACAAACTCCGCGACTCGCGGAGTTTGAAGGGTCAAACACCGCGACTCGCGGAGGAACCAAAACCCAGAAAAAATAAAAACGTAATCAGCTCAGTCCACACACCACAACACAAAAATAAACTGCGAAAATACTGCGAAAAAACCCGAGAAAACACTCCCAAATTCACAATTTTTCACCGTTAATCATCAAATCTTTTACTAAAATCATGTTAAGAAGGATGCTATCAAGGAATTACTTAAGAAAAACGGTAAATTTCTACACCTAAACACCATTTAATCCGAAAATTAGTGTTCTTGAGCAATTTTATACCCAATTCGATTTTGATGCTTTTTAGTGTAATTATGCTTAAATTGCTTATGTATTATGCTTGTATAACCTAGATTGATGCTATTTAACATGATTAGGAGCCTTAAACTTCAAATTTTGAGTAATCTAGGGTTTGTGTTCTTGAGCAATTTGGGGCTTTTTGATATAAACAGGTTATGGCCGATTTTTGTCATGAATTGTTGCTAAATTAAGTAGTGTAACATGTTTAGGTAGTTAAATGATCCAAACTTTGAGCCTAAACATGATTTTGAGAATTAAAGTGGACTTTTTCAAGTCTAAAATTCATGAACTTGATTTTTGAGAGATAATGCCATTTGAAACTTGTTTAATTGCTAGTAATGATTATTTTGACATGTTATTTGAGTTGAATGCTTATGAACTTAGTGAACATTTTCGTATATGCTTATTTGAAAAAGTGTAGATTTGATAAAAATATGAAAATGAGCGTAAGTTTGATATAAATTGGACATGTTATTGTAATTATTTTGATTGATGATTTTGCTGACACTAATGCATATTTGGATGCACAAAAATTGTGTTTGATGTGTTTTGCAGACTGAAAGGGGTGAATCTTCATCCCAAGCTCGCAATGCTCCTGCTGAGAATGCGGAACAACAGGAGGTGGATAATTACTGCAAACAAGATATACCTCATCCAGTCATGATATTTTCTGATATGCACTTGGAAGGTTTGCACCCGAACCTGAGATTTGACAGACTTTGGATAGATTATCCAAAATACCAAAGGGGCTTGCATACTCTTCATTCTAAAACTGTTGAAGTACCTAGGGTCATAGAATGGGGACCATTAGAAGCTGTAGAATTGGCCGGGCCAATTAGGGAATTACTTGCACAGAGGTATGGTAATTCTACTTTTAACGATTGGGTACGATTATTCAACATGCGTAGACCTGTATATAAAGTATGGTGTGAAGAATTGTTGTGTAGTATAGAATTAAATGATCGGGTAGCTAGTTTAACCGATCGATCTTTTATTAGATTTTTGTTAGGAGGTTCGATGCGCCACATGTCTTTACTAGACATGGCTCGGGCTTTACGTATATATATGCCTGAGGAGTTAGCATCTGCCGATTGTAGAGGGTTGATATTGAACGGTAGGAAGATAGACGAAAATTTTGATACGCATGGTGTATGGAGTCAAATGACTAGCCATCACCGATTCAAAGGGGGAAATTACTCTTATTTGGATATAGATAGAGCAGAGTTAAGAGTAATTCATAGGTTTTTAGCTAATTCGATTACACAAAGAGGTAAGAATAAGGAAAAGGTAAATGAACAGGATTTGTTTTACCATATGTGTATTCGAGACCCACAAAGCGCTGTAAGTATACCTTATTGTGTGGGTTATTATTTATCAGCTATGGTTAGGGGGATGAGACCGCATAGCATAATAGGAGGTGGTATATTTATTACTTTGATTGCTGAATATCTCGGTGTGGATATAAGTCGGGGGGGATTATTAGTCGAAGAACCAGAACCCCGCGATACAATAGGTTTAAATGTATACCATGGTGCGAAGGTTTTGAAGAGGCGAAATAACGTCGCAGTACAATACCATGGTAGACATCCACAGGTTGAGAGAAACCAACAGCAAGGTAATGTAGGAGGGGGAAATGAAATGGCAGAAATGCAAAGGTTTATAGCTTCACAAGAGTATGAAAATGCTAGACATAGAGCATTTGAAGATTGGCAAGTTCATCAAAACCAAATCATAGCTTATTGCCAACATATAGGTAGAAACTATATTCCTACTCAATCGCCCGTATTTCCTCCCTGGTCTATAGAGATCCAACCACCGTATCTTACGTATAGCCCAGCTGAAGCATTTTATAACACCTATGGTTATGCATGGAACCCCTACTAGTATCAGTATCATCCCTAGTCTACTTAGTTTTATTTATTTTATAATTTGTAATGTTGATACATTTAATACTTATGTTAATATTGTAATAGTTTTTATAATTTTCTAACTTTTATTATTAGATTTTAATAATTTTTGAATGTGGGGTAATATACCAAACTTCAAAAATATGTATATATGTTTGCAGTTTATCTTATGTACACAACAGGGTAAAATAACGCATTTTCAAAGACTGGCATTAAGTTCAGCAAAAGCAACTAATTTTGACGACAAGATGCAAAATAAATGTGATATAACAACAAGACGGAATGAACAAATGACATGCACCATTTATCATTCAGCAAACAAACGCCAATATGTTTGGAAACTTTGGTAAAATTTAATCATTTTCACACAAATCACCCTCAATAATTTAAATTGTTACTGATTTCATGCAAATGAGGGCATTGCAAGATCTTAAGTGTGGGAAGGGGTTAAATTCTTTCGGATTTTTAAAATTTTTATCTTAAACACTTGGTTACCATTAAAAATACTAGTAAAGCAGTAGTTGTATTAGAACCTAGTGCTCTCTGATAATAAAGAACAGCCCTAGTCTTATATACTGACTACCCATAATTTTTCAAAATTTTCAATTAAATGAACTCAAAATCATGTTTATACATATTTATGAACGATAAAACTAGGTGTTAACACCGAAATTATTGTTACCTTGGAAAGGACATAAATTGAGAAACAAACCAAAATGTTAGAATTCATTTAAAATGGAATAAAGGACAATAAAAAGGAAAATAAAAGCCAAGTGTGGGAAAAATTACCAAGTTATCTTAAACATATGTCACATATTTCTGTAACAAATAACTGAAAATACTTTTGCTTTGGACTAAACTAAACTGTTTTACCCGATGAAAGAAAAGAAGAGATGGATCTACACGATGAATCAATTCTATCATTAAAAGGAAGTAAAGTCTTCCGAAAAAGAAACGCGCTTCTTGATTTAGGTCAAGAAGTTGTCGTCCAGACCAGCTGTAGGTTGACGAAAAACCTAGAAAAGTCATCTCTAAAATCAACAGGAAATCCACGGACCTCAGCATCAAACAGGGTCGCCAAGTGGTCAGACTTATCCTAACCATGAGAGGATCTGTCTTGTAAAATGGGGAGGGCACCGTGCAAATTAGCTTGATAAGACTAATGAATCAGATCCCCAGAAAGGATAATCTCCTTAAAGATCAAAAATCAGCTTTTAAGACTGATATTACTCAATCCTTGAGATTGACCTTAAAGATTGATAATTACAAACTCATGGAATTCAATGATATCTAAACTCGAGCTTGAACGAGAATATATTTTGATCAAAAATACAAACCGATTTGTTTTCTGAAAAACCATTTTCAATGCGTTCATTACCATTGAACGTAAAATCCTAGGAATTCACCTGGAATTCATTAGGTCACCTGAACCAAATCGGGTGTCAACCGTAAGAACGGTGGTTGCATAGCATGGTCGAAGACAGGACCTTGTGCCAGACCGAAAAATCATAGGATGATCTTTACAATTGCTCCTACAAAGGATAGTAATAGCATCCGACACGTTTATAGACCATAATCAAAAGCAAGTCACGGGACATTGCCTTAACAGTTTCTTGTTCATCGCTTTCCTTTACAACCGGACGGTAGTTTACCGAAAGGTAATATACGGAACAAGTATACTGGACGTGTTGCTTTCCCAATACAAGGTTAGCAAGTGGGTAACACAAAACCACAAGTGTTGAGCTAAAATTTTCAAATCTGAAACCCACACAACCCACAAAAAAAAAATATTTTGCAAACACTGGTGAAGGTTTATTCCGGAAAACTTATCTAGGGTAAAAACTAGATTTAATTTTCAAAAGATCAAATGTTTTCATAAAGATCCAATTTCCTTAATGGATCTAAATTTTTATAGTCATGTGGGACTGTAAACCATATCGTTACTACCATTGTTTATACCGCCATAAAGAAATCACTGATGTACAAAGTGTGAAGAATAAAGAAGTGATTCTAGTATTTCAAGACTATATTGCTTGAGGACAAGCAACGCTCAAGTGTGGGAATATTTGATAATGCTAAAAACGAACATATATTTCATAGCATTATTCCCCAAGAAAGACAAGTTTTTAGTTGCAAATGTTCTACTTACAAGTGATAATCGTTTAAATATTAAAAGGTGAAGACAAAAGACAGATTCGACGAATTGAAGACGCAAACGACCAAAAAGCTCAAAAGTACAAAATACAATCAAAGAGGTTCCAATTATTGATAAGAAACGTCTCGAAATTACAAGAGTACAAGATTTAAAAAGCAAAGTACAAGATATTAAATTGTACGCAAGGACGTTCAAAAATCCGGAACCGGGACCTGAGTCAACTCTCAACGCTCGACGCAACGGACTAAAAATTACAAGTTAACTATGTATATAAATATAATATAATATATAATTAATTCTTAAAATTAATATATATATTATAATATATTTATAAAACATCGGCAAATTAAAAGACAAACCTTTGTGAGCTGGAATTACAAACTCCGCGAGTTGCGGAGTATGGAGACCAAAAATGCCGCGACTCGCGGAGCAGCCAAATACGAAAATCCCTATAAAACCCAACGAATTCTGATCATTTTTATCATCCAATATATCAATCTCTCTATCTATATACGTAATATTTATATTTATAATTTATATTTTAATTTTAATTTTAATTTTAATCCTAATAATAAAGGTATGTTAGCGAATGTTGTAAGGGTGTAAGTCAAAATTCTGTCCGTGTAACGCTACGCTATTTTTAATCATTGTAAGTTATGTTCAACCTTTTTAATTTAATGTCTCGTAGCTAAGTTATTATTATGCTTATTTAATCCGAAGTAATCATGATGTTGGGCTAATTACTAAAATTGGGTAATTGGGCTTTGTACCATAATTGGGGTTAGGACAAAAGAACGACACTTGTGGAAATTAGACTATGGGCTATTAATGGGCTTTATATTTGTTTAACTAAATGATAGTTTGTAAATGTTAATATAAAGATTTATAATTGGACGTACCCATAAATTACCATATACACTAGATCGGACACGGGAATGGATTAATAGTCATTAGAATTATTAAAACAGGGGTGAAATTATGTACAAGGACACTTGGCATAATTATTAACAAAGTATTAAAACCTTGGGTTACACTCAGTCGACATCCTGGTGTAATTATTAAACAAAGTATTAAAATCTTGTTACAGTTTAAGTCCCCAAATTAGTTGGAAAATTTAACTTCGGGTATAAGAATAATTTGACGAGGACACTCGCACTTTATATTTATGACTGATGGACTGTTATGGACAAAAACCAGACGGACATATTAAATAATCCAGGACAAAGGACAATTAACCCATGGGCATAAAACTAAAATCAACACATCAAACATCATGATTACGGAAGTTTAAATAAGCATAATTATTTTATTTCATATTTAATTTAATTTATTTTATATTTAATTGCACTTCTAATTATCGCATTTTTATTGTTATTGTATTTAATTGCACTTTTAATTATCGTACTTTTTAATTATCGCAAGTTTATTTTATCGCACTTTTATTATTCGCAATTTCATTATCGTTATTTACTTTACGCTTTAAATTAAGTCTTGTATTTATTTATTATTTTACATTTGGTTTTAACTGCGACTAAAGTTTTAAAATCGACAAACCGGTCATTAAACGGTAAAAACCCCCCTTTATAATAATAATATTACTTATATATATATTTGTATTTTTATAAAAGTAAACTAATATAGCGTTAAGCTTTGTTTAAAGATTTTCCCTGTGGAACGAACTGGACTTACTAAAAACTACACTACTGTACGATTAGGTACACTGCCTATAAGTGTTGTAGCAAGGTTTAAGTATATCCATCCTATAAATAAATAAATATCTTGTGTAAAATTGTATCGTATTTAATAGTATTTCCTTATAAAATATAAAGCTATTTTATATACCCCTCGCATAACATCAATCTTACTCTTACAAGAGTTCGATATTGAAATCCAAGATAAAAAGGGAGCAGAAAATCTCGCCGCTGATCATATTTCTCGTCTTGAAAATCCCGAATTAGAAGTTCTAAACGAATCGGCCATACAAGACAACTTTCCTGATGAATATCTATTGAAGATAGATTATAATGAAATTCCATGGTTTGCAGACTATGCAAACTACTTAGTATGTGGATTCCTTGAAAAAGGATTATCGTACCAAAAACGAAAGAAATTCTTTAGTGATATAAAACACTATTTCTGGGAAGATCCACATTTGTTTAAAAGTTGTCCCGATGGAATAATACGCCGATGTATATTCGGGGATGAAGCCAGTCAAAAATTAAACCATTGTCACACAGGACCAACAGGAGGGCATTATGGGCCTCAGCTTACAGCAAGAAAAGTTTACGATGCTGGATTCTATTGGCCTACAATTTTCAAAGACGCACACCTTCTTTGCAAATCCTGTGATGCTTATCAAAGGGCCAGAAAATAAGTCAACGTGATGAAATGCCACAAAATGTCATTCAAGTATGTGAAGTATTTGACATTTGGGGTATTGACTTTATGGGTCCATTTCCAAAATCTCATAATAATCTTTACATTCTCGTTGCCATTGATTATGTATCTAAATGGGCGGAAGCACAAGCTCTCCCAACTAACGATGCACGAGTTGTAGTCAATTTTTTAAAACGTCTTTTTGCAAGGTTTGGAACACCGAAAGCTTTAATAAGTGATCGGGGTACTCATTTTTGTAATAATCAACTTGAGAAAGTTCTTAAAAGATATGGAGTAACTCATAAAATCTCCACCGCTTATCATCCACAAACAAGTGGACAAGTTGAAAATACCAACTGAGTTTTAAAACGTATTCTAGAGAAAACCGTAGGATCAAATCCGAAGGAATGGTCCATGAAATTGGAGGATGCACTCTGGGCTTTTAGAACAGCCTACAAAACTCCAATTGGAACCACACCTTTTAGACTCGTTTACGGAAAAGCATGTCATCTTCCAGTAGAAATTGAGCACAAAGCATTTTGGGCTTTGAAGACATGTAATCTTGATTTACATGAAGCCGGACGTCTACGATTAAGTCAACTAAACGAATTAGAAGAATTAAGACATGAAGCATACGAAAATTCGTTAATCTATAAAGAAAGAACGAAGAAATGGCATGATAAAAGAATCAGAAGTTCAAAAGAATTTAAAGAAGGAGACAGAGTTCTTCTTTTCAATTCACGATTCAAGCTATTTCCTGAAAAATTGAAATCAAGATGGTCTGGACCATTCATAGTCAAAAAAGTTTTCCCATACGGAACAATAGAGTTAATAAATTCAAATGAGATTGAATTTAAAGTTAATGGTCACAGAGTTAAACATTACATACATGGTCCAATGGAAGTTGACAATGAAGTCAATCATAATTTCACCACCCAAGAAAACCTTCAAAATGAAAACATAAATATGTTATCAACAACATATGAAAAATCAAAATTGGAAAATAGGGAGGATTCAAATTTGAGTGATGAAGAAGAATTCTTATACAAACCTCCCATTTCAAGAAATGAAGAAAAATGTGAACATGAAGTTCAAATAGAAGTGAAAGAACCAAGAAAAGAACACCTGAAAAAGGTTTACAAACCAACTCTACTTAATAAAGCAGGAGACCCGGGTGAATTTATCATTTCTTGCTTGCTTAATGATGGTGCTGTATATAATGGACTCGCAGATTTAGGAGCAAGTGCAAATATTATGCCTCTTTCCTTATACAAAAGATTAGGTATGGGTAAATTAAAACCAACCAAAATAGGTGTTCAATCATTTGACCTAACCATTAAACACCCGGTTGGAATAGCAAATAATTTACTTGTTAACGTGGGAAGTTTGACCTTTGTTGCAAACTTCATAGTGATTAATATGGAGGAAAACCTTGATATTCCTCTAATTTTAGGTCGCCCATTTTTAGCAACCACCGAGTCATTCATTGATGTAAGAGAAAGTAGAATGACACTTAGGGATAGTGATAAATCGATCACCTTTGTGAACCGAAAATTTAGATCTCCACCAACCAAAACTGTTAAACCAATAAAAACGAATAAGTGTGGGAAAGATGAAGAAACACTTAATGATGATCCAATCATAAAGAACCCCGTTGATGATAAGAAATTAGATGAACCCGTTTTTAACAGTTCAACGAAGAAACTTTATAAAAGGATTCACGATGCTAGGATTAAGGGAAACTTTAAGTTATGTAACTGATTAATATCCAATTTATCGCCAAAAGAAAAGGCGATGTTAGTTGAACTTGTGAAAGTTACGGAGGAAATCAACAAATGGATTGAAGTAAAAGTCAAAGATATACAAGTTGTTGATGATCCAATTGAAAATAACGTTAATCACAATTTCAACTAAGTGTGGGGAGGTTCGAATCTTTTTAAGGTAATATGTATTTCTGTTAGAGTTAGATTTTCTGTTTTCGTGTAGTTCTCGAGAATGGAATCCGAATGGTCTTTCCCTAGCAGACCCTAAAGAACTAGTCTTCTCCCCTCATTCTGAATTTTTATTTTTTTTAGGTTTTACGAGATGAAGACTTCCTGTGAATTAAGATATGGTGTAATGCTACACGCTTTGATCACTAAACGTAATAATGACACCCTTCCAAGTGAATTGGTATCATTAATCAGAGGTAAATTGGACGGAGTAAGAAAAGAATCCAGGAACAAAAATAATAAGTTACATTTTGGTAAAGGAAAATCAAAATCCGCAGCGAAAAGAAGAGCACGACACCTTGAAAGGTGTCACAAATGCGGAAAATGGTCACACGAAGGAAAATGCTCGACAAATCAGACATATTCCAATACCGAATTCGTTACTTTATGCAGAGATGGACCGTTCATATGTTTCGAAGAAAAAACGTTGAATGCTCGAGGTTACGCCTATGTAGCTATGGAAAACCAATTAGTCCGACTATCTTATGAGTGGGCTAAAACAGGTCACTGAGAATTCCATATCACAGGTAAGTATGTACAGTTTTTATTTTTATTTTTATTACTTTGAACCTTTTGATAATAAACGCTAAATCGTTCGCTATAAAGTATTAAATTGGTATTCAATAAAATTAGGTTTTGCGACTGAAATTATTGATATCATACAAAAATTTATTACATCACTGCGAAATTTACCGTTTATTCTTAAGGTATAAATATCTTTAATCATTCAACCCAAAATATTTCAAAAATTCATCATGAGTTAAACTAGGTTATGGAACCGAAATTACTTTACCGAAAAGAGGGACGTATATTTTTGATAATATTTGATTGATTAAAGTGGGATAAAAGACCAAAAAGATTTTTAATTTTATTTTTACTTTGTTTTTAAAATTAATATATAAATATTAAATTAATATTATAAACTTTTTAAAATCAATATATTTAAATTTGTAAATATTTGAAAATTTAATATTTTTAATATAAGTTTGTATGTATAAAAATAAAAATATAATATAAATTTGGTATGAATTTTTAATATTACTAATATGAATTTTTAATTTTATGCATTTTAAACTTAAGTTTGGTGTGAATTTAAAAACAAAAATTTACTTTATTTCGTTAAGTTAAAAATATGATTTTTAAAATTCGTCGTGAGTTGAAAACTAGGTCGTTGAACCGAAATTGCTCTACCCAAGGGAGGGACGAGAACTTTTATTATCAATATTTTTAATTTTATTGGATTAAAGTAAGCCAAAAACATTTAAAAAATTCAAAAATCTTTACTTTTAAAACCGCGCTTAAAAATGACAAATTTTAAAATTTTGTCGAGGGACGGACTAGGACAATGATCCGAAACGCCCTCATCCTAAAAAGAAACAAATTTTTAAAATTTAAGTTAATCATATGATTTAAAAGTTATAAGATTTTTATAAATAAAAAAAAAGTGAAAATCACTGTACCCGAACCCCATGCGATCGCATGGGGCTTGCACTGCAACCTCATGCGATCGCATGAGGCTGGATTTCAGCTCAGGAACAAAAGTCCAGCGAGCTCTGCTTTTCACCACAACACACACACAATACACGAAAACTCTCCCAAAACCCTCTCAAATTTTATCATTTTTCACCAAAATTCACCAAATTTCTTGCTACAATCCGCTCTAAACATGAATTTGATAAGGAGTTTATCAAAAAGGGTAACAATTTCACTCCTAAACCTCTTTAAATTTGATTTTTAGTGTTCTTGAGCTATAATTTACCTAATTTGATTTTGTTAATTTCTAGTGTAATTAGAGTTAAATTGTTAGTATTTTATGCATGTATAACCTAGATTGATGCTATTTAACATGATTTGAAGACAAAAACTTCAAAATTTTTAGAAATCTAGGGTTTGTGTTCTTGAGCAATTTGGGGCTTTTTGATATAAACAGGTTATGGCCGATTTTTGTAATGAATTATTGCTAAATTAAGTAGTGTAACATGTTTAGGTAGTTAAATGATCCAAACTTTGATCCTAAACATGATTTTTGGAGATTAAAGTAGACTTTTTAAGTCTAAAATTCTTGAACTTGATAAATTTGATATAATTGCCATTTGAGACTTGTTTAATTGCTAGTAATGACTATTTTGACATGTTATTTGAGTTAAATGCTTATGAACTTTGTATACATTTTCATATATGCTTATTTGAAAAAAGTGTAGAATTGTTAAAATTGTGAAAATGTGTATATGTTTAATTTTGATTTAACATGTTATTGTAATTATGTTAATTTGTTATTTTGCTAACACTAATGCATATTTGGATGCACAAATTTTGTGTTTAATGTGTTTTGCAGAGATTTACTAATACAGATACTGGAGGTTCATCATCATCATCTAGACGACCTGCTCCAGAACCTGAACCTGAAATGCAATATGAACCTGAACCGGAACAACAACAGGAACCACAACAACAGCCTGATCAACACGTACCTTATTATGATCCGCTACAATTTGTTGATGCCTTCACAGTATTTCTGATGCATCCACCAGTAGAATACCCAACAATTTCTGAACACACGTTGCATCCTAATCTGAGATTCGATAGAAGCTGGAGAGATTACCCATCATATCAAAGTAACAAATTCAAACTGCTACCGAAAAATGTAGAGGTGCCAAGAGTAATCGATTGGGATCCTTTGGAAAGAGTCCAACTAGCTAACCGATGAAACGACCCGTCCTTATCCACCTGGACGAAGTCATTAACATTTGGTCCTATTGCGATGATCGACTCCAAGTAATGACCTTAACATAAGCAAATGCACAGCGGAAGACTTAATTCGTACCTGAGAATAACATGCTTTAAAACGTCAACATAAAGTTGGTGAGATATATAGGTTTGATGCTAGCAGCGTTATAATTATAGACCACAAGATTTCATATATATAATCGTTTTAATAAAAATATTCTAAGTTGTTAAGCACTTGATAACCATACTTAACATTTAATCAACGTCGCATATTCCCTTTATTATGAAATCTTACTACACCGTACCAAGTGTAGTTACCGAAACGAAGTACTGTGCAACCGTTGAATACTGGTCGTCCAGTCCGATTGGGGTTGCCAGGCCCGATAGATCTATCAACAGGATTCGCGTTTACAATACCACTTGTAATTAGTAGTTACCAAGTTATAGGGAGATATGCAGTGGTACAACTCAACGTAGAATGTAATTTTAGTCACTTGTGTCCATAACATAAATCATAAAATGCATGTATTCTCATCCCAAAATATTTAAAGTTAAAAAAAAGGGACTATATACTCACCTAATGTATTTTGTAGTAAAAATACATATAACATCATTGAATAAGTGTAAGGTTGGCCTCGGATTCACGAACTTATAACAAGTATATATATATTAACACATA
The DNA here is from genome assembly GCF_046630445.1 of Rutidosis leptorrhynchoides. NCBI lineage: Eukaryota > Viridiplantae > Streptophyta > Magnoliopsida > Asterales > Asteraceae > Rutidosis > Rutidosis leptorrhynchoides. The sequence goes on from NC_092334.1 coordinate 539,458,826, forward strand.
ACTCATTTAATCAACTAAGTTTACTTATATTTTATAATCTATTAATATTAGTATTTTTAAATATAATTATAAATATATAATTTAATTAAAGTTTTATCAATTTAAATAGTAATATATTAGTTAATGACATATTGGTATGTAATATTAGTCGACTTGTAATGTATTTTTGTATAGATAACATTTGTTTGTTAAAAATAATAATTATAATAGAAATAATAATAGTAATGATATTAATAAAAATGATATTACTATTAACAATAATGATAACACTAATAACAACTATCCTAATAAAAATAATTATAATGATAATAATAATAATAATAGTAATAATAATAATAGAAATAATAATAATATTAATTATACCTTTGTAGCATTAAAAGAATTAATTTGCCCAAGACGGGACTCGAACCCACAACCTCTCGCTCAACACAAAACACTCCTAACCATGCTTCTAATTCTGTCTTTATGTTTTAAAACCGCTTCGAATTTTTATAACCCGCTTTCATTACCAATCATTTTTAACTAAAATTGGGCTTCGGTCCACCCCAGTAAACTGAATCACATCGGCCCACTATTTAATCCAAAGGCCCAACATCTCAATTTATGAAGCCCAATTACAGCCTTTTATATTGAAAATCTGATCAGGTTATGGAAGTCCAAGAATTAAATTACGTCTAGCTTGTTTTAGATTCGTTTTACGTCTCGTGAAATCAACAGCTGGAAGTGGGGTTCGTCTGGGTCACAATTGCATCACCAAATCATCATCATCTTATCATCTTCCATTATCATATTAGTAATAGACAGGCTACCAACTAAATTAATAATACTTGTTATAACTCATAAGTCTCACTTTCCTCACAGCTCATAATCAATCCTAGTTACTTTATTGTTTCTGTACCGGATTACCCGCAATTATCATCCTAGTCGTTGTTCAAACAGAAAAATAGAGAATAGCAGCAGCTTCAAATGAAGCTGAAACAGAATAAAGTATGGAGAAGAAGGAAATAGGTACAAAGGTTGTTGGTGTTGGTTTGGGTTCACGATCAAAGAAGAAAAGAAAAAGAGGAGAGAGAGATAGGGACGTGTTGGTTGTGGTATACGGTGGTTTGAGGTGGTGTTTGTTGTGTTCAAAACAGAAAACCGAAGATGATGTTCAACAAGAAGGTGGTTTGGCGATGGGCTGAAACAGAAACTGATGGGAGTAGCAAAACACGATTGTTTTTGTGGTAGTTTGAGGTTATGTTTTCAGCTGAAACAGAAGCAGATAGTAGGAACAAGAATAACGAATAATAGGTGTTTCATGGTTGTGTGATTAGGTGAAAGCATGACAATGATGATGATTCTTTATGGTGGAAGGTGGTTTTTTTTGATCTTCATAGCTCGGTGGTGGTGGTTTACGATCACTAAGGGGAGAGGGATCGAAAGAGAGGGAGAAGATGAGAGAGATAAAAGATAGTGGTTCAAGGTGGTGGAAGACGGTGGTGTAGGTGGTCTCGGTGATGAAGGTGGTTATCGAATATCTAATTGAAGAAGGAAGAAGAAGTGGGTTATGTGTTGAGTGAGTGAATGATTTTCTCATAAGCACGTTTACTCGGTTTTTATGGAGAGGCTAGGGTCGACAGGGTTTCACGAGACAAACAGAAATATAAGAAGGAAAATGACAGATACTGGTTATGCCTAATATCTTTCTTTATATTTATCTGTATTAGGGTAATATATATTTGTATAGGAAGACTGTTTAATTACACCGTATATGTATATCAGTATATGCATTTAATTATATAATTTCTATGTCTGTTTTATAAATTTGCATATAAAATCTGTATATGTCGATGTATATATCTGATTTATATATATATAAAGCAGATTTTATATACTGGTATATATTTATTTACTTGTATATTAATTAATCTTATTAGCTAGCAATTATAACTATAATAAAAATTTTAATATAATAATAATAATAATATTAATAAAAATAATAATAATAACTATAAAATTTATCATAATAAGATTATTAATAATATTAGTATTAATTAATGGTTCGTGAATCATCGAAAATAGTCAAAGGTCAAAGGTAGTTGAATATGTAAACCTAGTTCCAACCTTTTCGAGACTTAAGATTACAGATTTTGCTTATCGTGTCGGAAACATATAAAGATTATAGTTTAAATTTGGTCGGAAATTTCCGGGTCATTACAGTACCTACCCGTTAAAAAAAATTTCGTCCCTGAAATTTGATTGAGGTCGTCATGGATAATAATAAGAATGTTTTTATGACGAATATGAAGTAATAATGGAGTTTTATCATTATTAAGAGATATAGATAAAACGATTTGATCATGTGAAGCGTACGAGTGAAGTTATCACAAAAGAGTGAAATGAGTAAATATATATTCGTTTCAACCGATGACGTAGTTACCATTGATTTTCAGAATTTAAGGGATTTAAAGAAAATATTACGTAATAAGATTTGGTTCTTTGGCGATCAAAATATTCTTTGATTTAATGCGGCAATCTGTTTCGATTTCTCTGTCAGATACTTTACTATAAATCCACTCCTTCGTTTCCTTATTTTTCACAACTCACATCTTCTACTCTTCCTCCTTAATCCCTACTTTAAGACATTCGTCCATATGCTTCATCCTATTCTGATCCTTGATATACTCTTAATCTTCACATCTGTCATCCTTCTCTTTTATCTTCCACCGGAGGATTTTATTTACTTCTACTATTATCTTGGGGTTATAGTGTTATTAATCTTCCCATGCCTTTACGTGGCGATACGTATTGATATGCACGGTTTGTAGTTTTAGGGTCGTTATTAGGTTTTATATCTTCCCTTACACTTCGATGTTCCTGCTTCTGTCTTCTATAATCATTGTCATCCACAGTTAATGCTCTTTCCTATTTGCTGCGATTTTTACTACAATTTTTTTTTTCCGGAGCTTCATTCTTTTTCTTTTCCTCCTTTTCAACTAAGCATCTCTTGTAATGGTCCGGAATTCACACATATGGATTTTGGAATGAACATTGTTAATGCTCTAAGATAGAAATGGTAATGGAACAAATTTTGATTTGTCAAATTACCAGAATATCCTGGAAAAGACCGAATCATCATGAAATATTTTCTTGATATTTTTAGAATTTGAATAGAATATAAGAGCCGTGTAGCATGGCACATGATGATGGTACTGTGAATCATCACATTTCATTAGAAACTCAACATGACTTACTGTAATATAATGACGTTGATCAAGTGTCATTATATTATACTAATTCATGCATCAGTTCCCAACACTACCTCAAAACATTCATATTTTAAACTCGAAGGTTTCAGAATTTAGAACTAAAATAGTTTCTTTTATGATGTAGTACAGATAGCGTGGAGAGATAATTAATATCGGACGAGAGTATTTTAACGATATCATCAGAAGTATTGAAGATATTTTCAATGAAAGATACGATAATATCTTGCAATTTCTAATATCGAAGGATGATGATGAAGATTTACCCGTAAGGGTTTAGATTCAGAAGCAAGGTGTTCGCTAAAGATTTCATTAGATACAGAATCATCTAGATTCTTTGAATATATGGTTTGATCCTCGTATTTGTTCTTTGTTTCCTTCATGGTGTGCTCAATTCGATTTTTAGTACCAAATTTTCTATCGAGCGTTCCTAACACTTCCTTCTTTATTATCAACTTTTGACCATTAAAACCATCTACAACATGCTACTTCATCAGTATTTTCAAAGTTAACGGATCCAAGTCATCAGTTATCAAACCAAGTTGGTTTCGGAAGAATTGTGTTTTTAGATGATTAAACGCTGATGGTAATATGGTGGAATATAAAAGATTCTCTGGTAACAATAAATGAACACGTATATATAACAAGGTTATAAAAAGGTTGTTTCGGATGAAAAATCGGAGTTGACTTGCTGGAGCTGTGACAAAATCTGCTACTTTAAAAGGGATTACCAAATTATTTTGGGTAATAATAACACTAAAGGAATTAGCACAGCTACGTGTTAAACGTTTACTCAGTTTTCGAGGGTTTTTCAGATGCATAACTATATGCATCAATCTTTTCTTCCGTAGATGAAGTACGGCTGATTCATCCTCTCGATCGAGGTGTTTTCAAAAATCATGAAAAGATTTGAACGCAGATTGTAACTGTTGAGGTACAAATGAGGTTTAGGATGAAATCAAGTGGCAAACTTGAAGAATTTTTTAGTTTCATATGTTATAAACAATATTTTAATCCATTTTAATTGTCCAATGTTAGCAGTCCAATAGTCCAATAAATTCATACATAATTTAATATATAATATTCGAATTAACTAATACATATCGTGACCCGTGTACCGGTCTCAGTATTGATCACAACTCAAACTATATATATATTTTGGAATCAACCTCAACCCTGTATAGCTAACTCCGTCATTTGCATATAGAGTGTCTATGGTTGTTCCGAAATATATATATAGATGGGTCGATATGATAAGTCGAAACCTTGTATACGTGTCCCGTTATTTAAAGTGCGTAAAAGTAAATAACAAAAATTAAATGACAATAAATTAAATTGCGATAAATAAAATGTAATACGGAATTAACAGTTAGCTGGGAACAATTAGCTAGGAACAGTTAGCGTGGAATTTTAACAATATTTCAATTAGTTAATCCGTTTGTTTCTAACAAATTTTATTTTGTCCAATGTTTTCTTCATTGTGCCACTTGTTGGATTCTGATAAGTCAAAATTCAAATATGAAATTTGAATGAAAATGGTTATTTTGTGGTGAACGGATACGTATATCGATGGTTGTAAGTAGGATAGTAAATGACCGTTGAATCAGGTTCGAAGAATGTACAGTGTAACTTATTAATGTGAAATCTAAATATTCCTCGGGTACTACCTACCCGTTAAAATATTTTCATCATTAACAGTTTGTACGAAAGAATTTTTAATTACAATGAAAATATACTTACATATATATTTTCTTCAGATGTAATCATGGATTTAATGAGTCAAGAAGATATTAAACTCATTTGATTTATCGCTAATACTAGAGTACATAATCTCTAAAACATTAAAGATTACATAATTGCCATGAAGGACGAAGATAGTTTATGTAGAACGATTTGTAGAATGATGATAATCGATGTGGAACGATATGTAGAGCGATGATCATACTCGAATTACAGATGGTGATATTGAGGCGTGTGATGTTGATATCCGAGGTACAAATTGTGATGTTGAGGTTTACGACACGGTTGTGGTTGAGGGTGATATGGGTACTGTCGGCGTTGATGATGGTGGTACGGATTATGCTGCTGGTGCTGCTGCTGGTGTTTGTAACCTTCGCACCATATTCTCCAAAGCCGCCACGCGAGCGCGAAGTTCGTTAACTTCTGCTAGTACACCGGGATGATTGGTGGTTGGAGTTAGCGAATGAACAAGATCTGAAATATGGGATAGTATATAATCGTGACGAGATACTCTAGAAATGAGAGAGAAAATGGTTTCTCGAACAGGTTCACCGGTAAGTGCTTCAGGTTCATCGCCAAGAGGGCAATTTGGTGGATGGAAGGGATCACCCTCTTCTTGTCCCCAATAATTTAGTATATTACGAACCCATCCCCAATTCATCCAGAATAGATGATGGGAGATTGGTTGATCCATTTCGGTGACGCTGCCTTCGGAGCCCGAATGGAAATCCATATCGGCGTAGCTGTCAGAGTCAGAGGAATTCGAACTAGATGCGGATTCCATCTTGTATAGTCGGGGAAATGAATTTTTGGTATGGAGTAGATTATAGGAGTTAGATTTGGTATTCATCAATACATAATCTACATATGTATATATATAATACCAAAATCCCATAAATTAAGGAGAATCTTTGAAAAGATGTCAGCCAAAGGTAACAATAACAGATACAGTAAGATATGAATTTTGTCTATACACTATCGATGCACTAAATGCAGTAAGACGTGTCTAGACATATGAATGATAAGCAGGCAATTTCCTAAGGATGATAAGCAGATGATTTCCGACCAGAAATGATAAGCAAAACTTTTGACATGTAGACACGGTCAAAGTCCAGACTCATTAATGTATCCTAACAACTACTAGCCAGACACACTAATGCAAGACCTGGTTCGCTAAGACCACCGCTCTGATACCACCTGAAACGACCCGTCCTTATCCACCTGGACGAAGTCATTAACATTTGGTCCCATTGCGATGATCGACTCCAAGTAATGACCTTAACATAAGCAAATGCACAGCGGAAGACTTAATTCGTACCTGAGAATAACATGCTTTAAAACGTCAACATAAAGTTGGTGAGATATATAGGTTTGATGCTAGCAGCGTTATAATTATAGACCACAAGATTTCATATATATAATCGTTTTAATAAAAATATTCTAAGTTGTTGAGCACTTGATAACCATACTTAACATTTAATCAACGTCGTATATTCCCTTTATTATGAAATCTTACTACACCGTACCAAGTGTAGTCACCGAAACGAAGTACTGTGCAACCGTTGAATACTGGTCGTCCAGTCCGGTTGGGGTTGTCAGGCCCGATAGATCTATCAACAGGATTCGCGTTTACAATACCACTTGTAATTAGTAGTTACCAAGTTATAGGGAGATATGCAGTGGTACAACTCAACGTAGAATGTAATTTTAGTCACTTGTGTCCATAACATAAATCATAAAATGCATGTATTCTCATCCCAAAATATTTAAAGTTAAAAAAAGGGACTATATACTCACCTAATGTATTTTGTAGTAAAAATACATATAACATCATTGAATAAGTGTAAGGTTGGCCTCGGATTCACGAACCTATAACAAGTATATATATATTAACACATAACTCATTTAATCAACTAAGTTTACTTATATTTTATAATCTATTAATATTAGTATTTTTAAATATAATTATAAATATATAATTTAATTAAAGTTTTATCAATTTAAATAGTAATATATTAGTTAATGACATATTGGTATGTAATATTAGTCGACTTGTAATGTATTTTTGTATAGATAACATTTGTTTGTTAAAAATAATAATTATAATAGAAATAATAATAGTAATGATATTAATAAAAATGATATTACTATTAACAATAATGATAACACTAATAACAACTATCCTAATAAAAATAATTATAATGATAATAATAATAATAATAGTAATAATAATAATAGAAATAATAATAATATTAATTATATGTCATAACCCGTCCTTAACCATAAGAACGAGTTAGATAACGTATGATTTCATTGCGAGGTATTGACCTCTATATGCGACATTTTAAAAAAAACAACTGCATTTATTTTACATTACAAACCATAACTCTTATTTTAATACAAGCTTTAGACAATAAAAAGATGATTATCGTTTAGCGATAATCTTAGACTTACAAACTTTACATGTGATGATAACAATATGATTTCTAGCATATTTTACATTACAAATCCTCCGATATGCAGTTTTATTTTTGACACAAATATGCATACTCAAGATCTTGTTTAAATTCAACATGTTGCAGCGGAAGCTTTTAGTTATCACCTGAGAATAGACATGTTTAAAACGTCAACATAGAGTTGGTGAGATATAGGTTTAATGCCGGCAGCAATATATATATAGACCACAAGATTTCATATATAAACGTTTTAATAAAAATATTCTAAGTGGTTGAGCACTTGGTAACCATACTTAACATTTAATCACGTCGCATATTCCCTTTATTATGAAATCTTACTACACCGTACCAAGTGTAGTTACGAAACGAAGTACTGTGCAACCGTTGAATACTGGTCGTCCAGTCTGGTTGGGGTTGTCAGGCCCGATAGACCTATCAACAGGATTCGCGTTTACAATACCGCTGTAAATAATAGTTACCAAGCTACAGGGAAGTATGCAGTGGTACAACTCAACGTAGAATATATTTTTTAGTTACTTGTGTCCATAACGTAAAACATAAAATACATGTATTCTCATCCCGAAATACTTAGAGTTTAAAAGTGGGACTATATACTCACTTTTGTCTTGAAGATATGTAATTTCGACTTGGTCTCCGATTGATATCACGAACCTATCCATATATAATATATCAATACCTTTTCTTTTTAAAACAATCGTCACATATATATACTTATTATACTTTTAATACTTTTAATAATTTCTTAGTCCGTAGTTAGCAGTCCGATGTTAGTAATTCAATTTTAATGGTTCATTTTTAGGTGTTTAATAAACCCCCAATGAAATAAATAAAAACCCCCATCGTATATGTATTGGTCGAGATTAATCTTGACCCACGGTACCGGTGTTGTCAAATGACGTGTTGCGTACATAAAGTACCGGTGTTGTCAAATGACGTGTTGCGTACAATCATGGGATCTTATGATTAATCTTCTCGTATTGTTTACGGGTGATCCTGAACCATATAAAATTAAATTATGAGTACATATATATAAAATATCATGTTATTTTAAAAAGATGTGATTTATTTAATTTTCTCCAATTATTTTCGTAGCTAAACTAGTCTTAGATATCCGATCTCGTTTTGGTCATAGTTTCTTCGTTACAACTCCGTTTTCGTTGATTCAACTTGCCACTTCCTTGGATCGAGTCCCTCTTTAAGACTATGAACTGTAAATACCTTAGTTTGTATTCGAAATCACAGGTCATAGGTCAAACTTTATTGAAACTTATGAAGTTAATCATTTTCCATCATGTAAACAACCTTAAATGATTATTTTTCTAAAAATACTTATACTTTGAGTTAAATCATGAAATTTTTATGTGTTATCATATTCATAGTAAAAATCATTTTTCCAGAAAATAAACCTCCAATTCAAAGTTTAAGATGGTTTTTAATTATCCAACCCAAAACAGCCCCCGGTTGTACTCCGACGTCGTAAAAACAGTTTTTAAGGTGTTCTTTGAAAAACCAAGTTATACCTTGTTAAATTAGCATATATTTAAGTTATATTACAGGTCTTGAAGTATTTTAAAAGTTAAGTTAGAAGGATCTATTTAGTTTGCAAACAAGTTTGAAAACATTCAAACTATGTTCTTGTTGTTAAAATTTTATACCACAAAATAAGATAGCTATATATATATATGAATCGAATAAGGTTATGAACAAAGTTACTACCTCAAGTTACTTGGACAAGATTGCTGTAAAAGAGGAGTAAGAACCTAGAACCAAAAGGGTGATGGAATTGGATGAAAGATTGGAAGTAAGTTTGTGTTCTTGGAAAGGATTCTTGAAGTGTTTTTGTAAGGGTTTCTTATGGTGTTTAAGTGATGTTTTTTTGGCTAGATCTTCATGGATACTAGCTGAATGGTTATGGAGTTTCTTAAGAGTGTGTTTTAGTTAAAGGAAATGTGTAGTAAAATGAAAATGGAATGGAGTATAAATGGTGGTGTAAAAGGTGTATAAGTTTGTAATTTTGTGAAAAAATCTTTTAATCATGTGAAATTGTCATACTAGATAACAAAAGTAGTTACCTTATACATAAGGCATTGAACAAGGGCTGGTTGGTGGTGATTTGATGTGTATATACCAATAGTAAATACGTATAGAAGCTAGGTATGATACGAGTACATGTACTCTAGATATACGTATAGAAATTTTGTGAAAAATGGAATGAGAATTCAAATATAGCTATCTTTTGTGAATACACTTATATTGTTTTATGTGTTTAAGTCCTTAAAAAGTGGTTAAATACATTACTTATATGATATATGTATAAACATTATAGATTATAAGTATTTATGTCAATTAACGTTACGTATGGTTATCGTTTTGAAACTTAAGTTAGTAGTTTCAAAATATACTTATAACTTATTGTTATTAATACAAAATGAGATATTAAAACATCCTTAGATCATGTTAAATATGTATATATACATATATATACACAAACGTATAATTATCATATATTGTATAGTTCGTGATATCATTGGTCAAACTAGACGGTCAAACGTTGTGTAAAACTCATTTCAAAAACATAAGTCTCAACAATTTGGATTGCTTATCATGTTGGTAAGGTTTAATTTATGTAAATATTAATCTTATAAGTATAAATTGATCGAAAAAGTGCGGGTCATTACATTATACCTTTGTAGCATTAAAAGAATTAATTTGCCCAAGACGGGACTCGAACCCACAACCTCTCGCTCAACACAAAACACTCCTAACCATGCTTCTAATTCTGTCTTTATGTTTTAAAACCGCTTCGAATTTTTATAACCCGCTTTCATTACCAATCATTTTTAACTAAAATTGGGCTTCGGTCCACCCCAGTAAACTGAATCACATCGGCCCACTATTTAATCCAAAGGCCCAACATCTCAATTTATGAAGCCCAATTACAGCCTTTTATATTGAATATCTGATCAGGTTATGGAAGTCCAAGAATTAAATTACGTCTAGCTTGTTTTAGATTCATTTTACGTCTCGTGAAATCAACAGCTGGAAGTGGGGTTCGTCTGGGTCACAATTGCATCACCAAATCATCATCATATTATCATCTTCCATTATCATATTCGTAATAGACAGGCTACCAACTAAATTAATAATACTTGTTATAACTCATAAGTCTCACTTTCCTCACAGCTCATAATCAATCCTAGTTACTTTATTGTTTCTGTACCGGATTACCCGCAATTATCATCCTAGTCGTTGTTTAAACAGAAAAATAGAGAATAGCAGCATCTTCAAATGAAGCTGAAACAGAATAAAGTATGGAGAAGAAGGAAATAGGTACAAAGGTTGTTGGTGTTAGTTTGGGTTCACGATCAAAGAAGAAAAGAAAAAGAGGAGAGAGAGATAGGGACGTGTTGGTTGTGGTATACGGTGGTTTGAGGTGGTGTTTGTTGTGTTCAAAACAGAAAACCGAAGATGATGTTCAACAAGAAGGTGGTTTGGCGATGGGCTGAAACAGAAACTGACGGGAGTAGCAAAACACGATTGTTTTTGTGGTAGTTTGAGGTTATGTTTTTAGCTGAAACAGAAGCAGATAGTAGGAACAAGAATAACGAATAATAGGTGTTTCATGGTTGTGTGATTAGGTGAAAGCATGACAATGATGATGATTCTTTATGGTGGAAGGTGGTTTTTTTTTTATCTTCATAGCTCGGTGGTGGTGGTTTACGATCACTAAGGGGAGAGGGATCGAAAGAGAGGGAGAAGATGAGAGAGATAAAAGATAGTGGTTCAAGGTGGTGGAAGACGGTGGTGTAGGTGGTCTCGGTGATGAAGGTGGTTATCGAATATCTAATTGAAGAAGGAAGAAGAAGTGGGTTATGTGTTGAGTGAGTGAATGATTTTCTCATAAGCACGTTTACTCGGTTTTTATGGAGAGGCTAGGGTCGACAGGGTTTCACGAGATAAACAGAAATATAAGAAGGAAAATGACAGATACTGGTTATGCCTAATATCTTTCTTTATATTTATCTGTATTAGGGTAATATATATTTGTATAGGAAGACTGTTTAATTACACCGTATATGTATATCAGTATATGCATTTAATTATATAATTTCTATGTCTGTTTTATAAATTTGCATATAAAATCTGTATATGTCGATGTATATATCTGATTTATATATATATAAAGCAGATTTTATATACTGGTATATATTTATTTACTTGTATATTAATTAATCTTATTAGCTAGCAATTATAACTATAATAAAAATTTTAATATAATAATAATAATAATATTAATAAAAATAATAATAATAACTATAAAATTTATCATAATAAGATTATTAATAATATTAGTATTAATTAATGGTTCGTGAATCATCGAAAATAGTCAAAGGTCAAAGGTAGTTGAATATGTAAACCTAGTTCCAACCTTTTCGAGACTTAAGATTACAGATTTTGCTTATCGTGTCGGAAACATATAAAGATTATAGTTTAAATTTGGTCGGAAATTTCCGGGTCATTACAACCGAGTTAGACTCCATCTGATCCAAAGGTATGACAGTTCTTCTTTTCCCGATTGGGAACGTCTATTCACCATTCGTAGGCCTGTATATAAGGAATGGTGTGTTGAGCTGATGAGTACTATAGCATTAAATGTAGATGTAGATAGGTTAGATGATAGAAGTTTTCTTAGGTTTATACTTGGCCGTAGGATGTACAGGATGTCCATGCTGGACATGGCCAGGGCATTACAGATTTACACTCCTAGTGAATTGCTACTACCCGATTGTATGAATTTGATTTATCGTGGTGAAAGGGTAGATAGGAATTTTGACGTGAACGCCGTCTGGAGGTGTATGTCAAACTATAATGTTTTTACACTGGGAGGAAAACACTCCTACTTACATATTAACAAAGCCGAGCTTCGTATAATTCATAGATTTTTGGCTAACTCGATTACACAGAGAGGTCACAACAAGGAAAAATTGACCTTACATGATTTATTTTACCTAAAGTGTATTCGAGACCCAAGAGGCTTTGTTAATATCCCTTACTGTGTTGGTTTTTATTTATCTAAAATGGTGGAAGGAATACAGGAAGGGGGGATAATTGGAGGAGGTATTTTTGTTACTCTAATTGGAGAGTACTTAGGTGTAGATAGGAACTAAGGGAGTCCACTTTTGGAATGTAGGGAACATGTCGAGCCTTTAGGATTGAAGGTTTATGTGGGTGCTAAGGTATTGAAGAGTAGACGCAACCAGGTATTACCCTATGAAGGTAGTCATCCACAGGTAGAGAGAGGATCAGACGAGGAAATGGAGGAAGCGGATGACATTAGGGATGTCATTCGGGAGGCTATGACTGATGTCTACCAGCATATAGATGAGGTAGATATGATAAACGCGAAGAGATTTCGTCGGATGGAGCAGTGGCAAGCCCGGAATGATTACGAGCATTCCAGGCAACGACAGCATGATAGATGGGACTATCATCAGCGTCAGATTATGAGCCGGCTGTTACCTCAGGATCACTACATTCAGACCCGACCCACTTACTATCCTCCACACCAGCCCGAGATGAGACCACCATATACTCTCTACGAACTTAACCAGGCCTACCAGTACACCTATCACCAAGCATGGAACCCGGACGACGACATGAACTGGAACCCCTATCCAGATTGATATAGTTCAGTTGGTGATTTCTATGATTTTTATCTTTTTATTATTTTTATTTATTTATGTTTAAACATATGATATTGTGATACATTAATGTATTGTTTAATATTTTTATTATTTTGTGCTAATATTTCATATTTGATTTGAAAGTGGGATTTTAAGTCCCATTTCAAATTACCATGCATGTTTATATTTGTATGTATGTATATTGTCAATTGTACACAACAGGGTAAAACAACGCATTTTCAAAGACTGACATTAAGTTCAGCAAAAGCTACTAATTTTGACGACAAAACGAAAAACAAATGTGATGTAACAACAAGACGGAATGAACAAATGATGTGCACCATTTATCATTCAGCAAACAAACGCCAATATGTTTGGAAACTTTGGTAAAATTTAATCATTTTTCTATGCTAATCACCCTCAATAATTTAAATTGTTACCGATTTCTTGCAAATGAGGGCATTGCAAGATCTTAAGTGTGGGAAGGGGTTAAATTCTTTCGGATTTTTAAAATTTCTAAATTTATACACTTGGTTACCATTAAAAATACTAGTAACGTAGTAGTTGTATTAGAATCTAGTGCTCTCTGATAATAAAGAACAGTCCTAGTCTTATATACTGACTATCCAATTCTAGTAAAATTTTTGAAAATTTTCAATTAAATGAATTCAAAATCATGTTTATACATATTTATGAACGATAAAAATAGGTGTTAACACCGAAATTATTGTTACCTTGGAAATGACATAAATTGAGAAACAAACCAAAATGTTAGAATTCATTTAAAATGGAATAGAGGACAAAAAAGGGCAAATAAAAGAAAATAAAAAGCCAAGTGTGAAAAAAATTTACCAAGTTATTTTGAACATATATCACATATTTCTGTAACAAATAATTGAAGATACTTTTGCTTTGGACTAATTTAATCAGTTTTACCCGATTTACTGTAAGAAAAGATGGATCTACTCGATGAATCAACTCCATCATTAAAAGGAAGTAAAGTCTTCCGAAAAAGAAACGCGCTTCTTGATTTAGGTCATGAAGTTGTCGTCCAGACCAGTTGTAGAGTCTACGAAAAACCTTGAAAAGTTTTCTCGAAAATCAGCTGGAAATCCACGAACCTCAGCATCAAACAGGGTCGCCAAGTGGTCAGACTTATCCTAACCATGAGAGGATCTGTCTTGTAAAATGGGGAGGACGCCATGCAAATTAGCTTGATAAGACTAATGAATCAGATCTCCAGAAAGGATAATCTCCTTAAAAGATCAAAAATCAGCTTTTAAGCCTGATATTACTCAATTCTAGAGATTGACCTTAAAGATTGAGAATTACAAACTCATGGAATTCGATGATATCTAAACTCGAGCTTGAACGAGAAAATATTTTGATCAAAATTACAAACCGATTTGTTTTCTGAAAACCCATTTTCAATGCGTTCATTACCATTGAACGTAAAATCCTAGAAATTCACCTGGAATTCATTAGGTCACCTGAACCAAATCGGGTGTCAACCGTAAGAACGGTGGTTGCATAGTATGGTCGAAGACAGGACCTTGTGCTAAACCGAAAAACCATAAGGGTGAGCTTTACTATTGCTCCTACCAAGGATAGTAAATGCATCCGACACGTTATAGACCATAATTAAAAGCATGTCAGGGGACATTGTCTTAACAGTTGCTTGTTCAACGCTTTTCTTTACAACCGGACGGTAGTTTACCGAAAGGTAATATACAGAGCAAGTATACTGGGCGTGTTGCTTTCTCAATATAAGGTTAGCAAGTGGGTGACACAAAACCGCAAGTTTTGACCTAAAATTTTCAAATATGAAACCCACCAAACCCACAAAAACAATTTGCAAAACACCGGTGAAGGGTTATTCCGAAAAACTTATCTAGGGTAAAAGCTATATTTAATTTTCAAAAGATCAAATGTTTTCATAAAGATCCAATTTCCTTAAGGATCTAAATTTTTATAGTCATGTGGGACTGTAAACCACATCGTTACTTCCATTGTTTATACCACCGTATAGAAATCACTGATGTACAAAGTGTGAAAAATAAAGAAGTGATTCTAGTATTTTTATTTCAAGACTATATTGCTTGAGGACAAGCAATGCTCAAGTGTGGGAATATTTGATAATGCTAAAAACGAACATATATTTCATAGCATTATCCCTCAAGAAAGACAAGCTTTTAGTTGCAATTGTCCTATTTACAAGTGATATTCGTTTAAATAATAAAAGGTGAAGACAAAAGACAGATTCGATGAATTGAAGATGCAAACGACCAAAAAGCTCAAAAGTACAAAGTACAATCAAAGTGGTTCCAATTATTGATAAGAAACGTCTCAAAATTACAAGAGTACAAGACGCGAAACGCAAAATACAAGATATTAAATTGTACGCAAGGACGTTCGAAAATCCAGAACCGGGACCAAAGTCAACTCTCAACGCTCGACGCAACGGACTAAAAATTACAAGTCAACTATGCACACGAATATAATATAATATTTAAATAATTCTTAAAATTATTTATATATTATATATATTATTATAAACCGTCGGCAGAAGAAACAAGCTCATGTGAGCTGGAAAAGCAGGCCATGCGATCGCATGGCCTGGCAGTTATAAAACCATGTGATTGCATGGAGGCCTTTTTCTGGCCACATGCCTATAAAAGGCAGGCTTTGCACGAACCTAAAACACATCTTTTTCTTCCTTCTTACTCACTCGTAAGATATATATATATATATATATATATATATATATATATATATATATATATATATATATATATATATATATATATTAATTTTAATTCTAATAATAAGGGTATGTTAGCGAATATTGTAAGGGTGTAAGTCGAAATTCTGTCCGTGTAACGCTACGCTATTTTTAATCACTGTAAGTTATGGTTAATGTTATTTTTAAATTAATGTCTCGTAGCTAAGTTATTATTATGCTTATTTAATGCCGAAGTAATCGTGATGTTGGGCTCAATATTAAATTTGGGTAATTGGGCTTTGTACCATAATTGGGGTTTGGATAAAAGAACGACACTTGTGGTAATTAGACTATGGGCTATTAATGGGCTTTATATTAACTAAACGATACCTCGTTAATTTAATATATAGACTTATAATTTGATGTATTTATATATAACCACATACGCTTGACTGGGTACGGTGGGCGGGATATCTATAAATACCAATAGTTGTTCATTTTACCTGACACGGAACTGGATTAATAGTTAATAGACTTGTTGAAATAGGGGTGGATTACATTCAAGGGTAATTGGTGTAATTGTTAACAAAGTAGTAAAATCTTGGTTTACACGCAGTTGATAACCTGGTGTATTCGTTAAACAAAGTATTAAGACCTTGTTACAATTCGAATCCCCAATTAGTTGGAATATTTGACTTCGGAAATAAGAATAATTTGACGAAGACACTCGCACTTTATGATTATGACTGATGGACTATTATGGACAAATCCGTATGGACATATTGAATAATCCAGGACAAAGAACAATTAACCCATGGGAATAAATTAAAAATCAACACGTCAAACATCATGATTATGGAAGTTTAAATAAGCATAATTCCTTTATTTCATATTTAATTGCACTTTTAATTATCGCATTTTTATTTACTGTCATCATATTTAATTGCACTTTTAATCATCGTTCTCTTTAATTATCGCAATTTTATTTTATCACACTTTTATTTATCGCAATTTCATTATCGTTATTTACTTTACGCTTTAAATTAAATATTTTATTTTTAATATTTTACATTAGGTTTTAACTGCGACTTAAGTTTTAAAATCGACAAACCGGTCATTAAACGGTAAAAACCCCTTTTATAATAATAATACTACTTATATATATTTTTGTATATTTTTATAAATATAGTTTTTAAAATTATAGCGTTAAGCTTGTTTAATTTTCCCTGTGGAACGAACCGGACTTACTAAAAACTACACTACTGTACGATTAGGTAGACTGCCTATAAGTGTTGTAGCAAGGTTTAGGTATATCCACTCTATAAATAAATAAATAACTTGTGTAAAATTGTATCGTATTTAATAGTATTTCGTTGTAAAAGTAATACTATTTCCTAGTACCCCTCGCACACATCAGTTATAGCATCCCTTTTTACTTTAATTATTTTGGGACTGAGAATACATGCGCATTTTACGTTTTACTTACTAGGCACGAGTACTTAAACTTTATATGTGTGTGGGTTATACAACGGCATAAACATTCCCCTTAGCACGGTAACGTTTAGTCATTGGTTTTTGAACTGGTGAACGCGAATCTTAGATATGGATCCATAGGGTTTAACATCCCCACTCGGGCTAGTCGCGCTAGCATTTAACGGGTGTTTAATACTTCGTGAACATACGCACTCGCCAAGTGTACTTTCAGGGGGTTATAAACGTTAAGTCTAGTTACCGGGTGCCCACGGTTATACATATACTTTTCATACTGTTTGTTACACTGAAATCTCGTGGCCTACCTTACGTTACTGTTGCAACTTAAACTTTAGCTCACCAATATTCGTGTTGACTTTTAAGCGTGTATTTCTCAGGTGCCTACTTAGGTGTAGATAGGAACTAAGGGAGTCCACTTTTGGAATGTAGGGAACATGTCGAGCCTTTAGGATTGAAGGTTTATGTGGGTGCTAAGGTATTGAAGAGTAGACACAACCAGGTATTACCCTATGAAGGTAGTCATCCACAGGTAGAGAGAGGATCAGACGAGGAAATGGAGGAAGCGGATGACATTAGGGATGTCATTCGGGAGGCTATGACTGATGTCTACCAGCATATAGATGAGGTAGATATGATAAACGCGAAGAGATTTCGTCGGATGGAGCAGTGGCAAGCCCGGAATGATTACGAGCATTCCAGGCAACGACAGCATGATAGATGGGACTATCATCAGCGTCAGATTATGAGCCGGCTGTTACCTCAGGATCACTACATTCAAACCCGACCCGCTTACTATCCTCCACACCAGCCCGAGATGAGACCACCATATACTCTCTACGACCTTAACCAGGCCTACCAGTACACCTATCACCAAGCATGGAACCCGGACGACGACATGAACTGGAACCCCTATCCAGATTGATATAGTTCAGTTGGTGATTTCTATGATTTTTATCTTTTTATTATTTTTATTTATTTATGTTTAAACATATGATATTGTGATACATTAATGTATTGTTTAATATTTTTATTATTTTGTGCTAATATTTCATATTTGATTTGAAAGTGGGATTTTAAGTCCCATTTCAAATTACCATGCATGTTTATATTTGTATGTATGTATATTGTCAATTGTACACAACAGGGTAAAACAACGCATTTTCAAAGACTGACATTAAGTTCAGCAAAAGCTACTAATTTTGACGACAAAACGAAAAACAAATGTGATGTAACAACAAGACGGAATGAACAAATGATGTGCACCATTTATCATTCAGCAAACAAACGCCAATATGTTTGGAAACTTTGGTAAAATTTAATCATTTTTCTATGCTAATCACCCTCAATAATTTAAATTGTTACCGATTTCTTGCAAATGAGGGCATTGCAAGATCTTAAGTGTGGGAAGGGGTTAAATTCTTTCGGATTTTTAAAATTTCTAAATTTATACACTTGGTTACCATTAAAAATACTAGTAACGTAGTAGTTGTATTAGAATCTAGTGCTCTCTGATAATAAAGAACAGTCCTAGTCTTATATACTGACTATCCAATTCTAGTAAAATTTTTGAAAATTTTCAATTAAATGAATTCAAAATCATGTTTATACATATTTATGAACGATAAAAATAGGTGTTAACACCGAAATTATTGTTACCTTGGAAATGACATAAATTGAGAAACAAACCAAAATGTTAGAATTCATTTAAAATAGAATAGAGGACAAAAAAGGGCAAATAAAAGAAAATAAAAAGCCAAGTGTGAAAAAAATTTACCAAGTTATTTTGAACATATATCACATATTTCTGTAACAAATAATTGAAGATACTTTTGCTTTGGACTAATTTAATCAGTTTTACCCGATTTACTGTAAGAAAAGATGGATCTACTTGATGAATCAACTCCATCATTAAAAGGAAGTAAAGTCTTCCGAAAAAGAAACGCGCTTCTTGATTTAGGTCATGAAGTTGTCGTCCAGACCAGTTGTAGAGTCTACGAAAAACCTTGAAAAGTTTTCTCAAAAATCAGCTGGAAATCCACGGACCTCAGCATCAAACAGGGTCGCCAAGTGGTCAGACTTATCCTAACCATGAGAGGATCTGTCTTGTAAAATGGGGAGGACGCCATGCAAATTAGCTTGATAAGACTAATGAATCAGATCTCCAGAAAGGATAATATCCTTAAAAGATCAAAAATCAGCTTTTAAGCCTGATATTACTCAATCCTAGAGATTGACCTTAAAGATTGAGAATTACAAACTCATGGAATTCGATGATATCTAAACTCGAGCTTGAACGAGAAAATATTTTGATCAAAATTACAAACTGATTTGTTTTCTGAAAACCCATTTTCAATGCGTTCATTACCATTGAACGTAAAATCCTAGAAATTCACCTGGAATTCATTAGGTCACCTGAACCAAATCGGGTGTCAACCGTAAGAACGGTGGTTGCATAGTATGGTCGAAGACAGGACCTTGTGCCAAACCGAAAAACCATAAGGGTGAGCTTTACTATTGCTCCTACCAAGGATAGTAAATGCATCCGACACATTATAGACCATAATTAAAAGCATGTCAGGGGACATTGTCTTAACAGTTGCTTGTTCAACGCTTTTCTTTACAACCGGACGGTAGTTTACCGAAAGGTAATATACAGAGCAAGTATACTGGACGTGTTGCTTTCCCAATATAAGGTTAGCAAGTGGGTGACACAAAACCGCAAGTTTTGACCTAAAATTTTCAAATATGAAACCCACCAAACCCACAAAAACAATTTGCAAAACACCGGTGAAGGGTTATTCCGAAAAACTTATCTAGGGTAAAAGCTATATTTAATTTTCAAAAGATCAAATGTTTTCATAAAGATCCAATTTCCTTAAGGATCTAAATTTTTATAGTCATGTGGGACTGTAAACCACATCGTTACTTCCATTGTTTATACCACCGTATAGAAATCACTGATGTACAAAGTGTGAAAAATAAAGAAGTGATTCTAGTATTTTTATTTCAAGACTATATTGCTTGAGGACAAGCAACGCTCAAGTGTGGGAATATTTGATAATGCTAAAAACGAACATATATTTCATAGCATTATCCCTCAAGAAAGACAAGCTTTTAGTTGCAATTGTCCTATTTACAAGTGATATTCGTTTAAATAATAAAAGGTGAAGACAAAAGACAGATTCGATGAATTGAAGATGCAAACGACCAAAAAGCTCAAAAGTACAAAGTACAATCAAAGTGGTTCCAATTATTGATAAGAAACGTCTCAAAATTACAAGAGTACAAGACGCGAAACGCAAAATACAAGATATTAAATTGTACGCAAGGACGTTCGAAAATCCAGAACCGGGACCAAAGTCAACTCTCAACGCTCGACGCAACGGACTAAAAATTACAAGTCAACTATGCACACGAATATAATATAATATTTAAATAATTCTTAAAATTATTTATATATTATATATATTATTATAAACCGTCGGCAGAAGAAACAAGCTCATGTGAGCTGGAAAAGCAGGCCATGCGATCGCATGGCCTGGCAGTTATAAAACCATGTGATTGCATGGAGGCCTTTTTCTGGCCACATGCCTATAAAAGGCAGGCTTTGCACGAACCTAAAACACATCTTTTTCTTCCTTCTTACTCACTCGTAAGATATATATATATATATATATATATATATATATATATATATATATATATATATATATATATATATATATATATATATATATATTAATTTTAATTCTAATAATAAGGGTATGTTAGCGAATATTGTAAGGGTGTAAGTCGAAATTCTGTCCGTGTAACGCTACGCTATTTTTAATCACTGTAAGTTATGGTTAATGTTATTTTTAAATTAATGTCTCGTAGCTAAGTTATTATTATGCTTATTTAATGCCGAAGTAATCGTGATGTTGGGCTCAATATTAAATTTGGGTAATTGGGCTTTGTACCATAATTGGGGTTTGGATAAAAGAACGACACTTGTGGTAATTAGACTATGGGCTATTAATGGGCTTTATATTAACTAAACGATACCTCGTTAATTTAATATATAGACTTATAATTTGATGTATTTATATATAACCACATACACTTGACTGGGTACGGTGGGCGGGATATCTATAAATACCAATAGTTGTTCATTTTACCGGACACGGAACTGGATTAATAGTTAATAGACTTGTTGAAATAGGGGTGGATTACATTCAAGGGTAATTGGTGTAATTGTTAACAAAGTAGTAAAATCTTGGTTTACACGCAGTTGATAACCTGGTGTATTCGTTAAACAAAGTATTAAGACCTTGTTACAATTCGAATCCCCAATTAGTTGGAATATTTGACTTCGGAAATAAGAATAATTTGACGAAGACACTCGCACTTTATGATTATGACTGATGGACTATTATGGACAAATCCGTATGGACATATTGAATAATCCAGGACAAAGAACAATTAACCCATGGGAATAAATTAAAAATCAACACGTCAAACATCATGATTATGGAAGTTTAAATAAGCATAATTCCTTTATTTCATATTTAATTGCACTTTTAATTATCGCATTTTTATTTACTGTCATCATATTTAATTGCACTTTTAATCATCGTTCTCTTTAATTATCGCAATTTTATTTTATCACACTTTTATTTATCGCAATTTCATTATCGTTATTTACTTTACGCTTTAAATTAAATATTTTATTTTTAATATTTTACATTAGGTTTTAACTGCGACTTAAGTTTTAAAATCGACAAACTGGTCATTAAACGGTAAAAACCCCTTTTATAATAATAATACTACTTATATATATTTTTGTATATTTTTATAAATATAGTTTTTAAAATTATAGCGTTAAGCTTGTTTAATTTTCCCTGTGGAAAGAACCGGACTTACTAAAAACTACACTACTGTACGATTAGGTAGACTGCCTATAAGTGTTGTAGCAAGGTTTAGGTATATCCACTCTATAAATAAATAAATAACTTGTGTAAAATTGTATCGTATTTAATAGTATTTCGTTGTAAAAGTAATACTATTTCCTAGTACCCCTCGCACACATCAGTTATAGCATCCCTTTTTACTTTAATTATTTTGGGACTGAGAATACATGCGCATTTTACGTTTTACTTACTAGGCACGAGTACTTAAACTTTATATGTGTGTGGGTTATACAACGGCATAAACATTCCCCTTAGCACGGTAACATTTAGTCATTGGTTTTTGAACTGGTGAACGCGAATCTTAGATATGGATCCATAGGGTTTAACATCCCCACTCGGGCTAGTCGCGCTAGCATTTAACGGGTGTTTAATACTTCGTGAACATACGCACTCGCCAAGTGTACTTTCAGGGGGTTATAAACGTTAAGTCTAGTTACCGGGTGCCCACGGTTATACATATACTTTTCATACTGTTTGTTACACTGAAATCTCGTGGCCTACCTTACGTTACTGTTGCAACTTAAACTATAGCTCACCAATATTCGTGTTAACTTTTAAGCGTGTATTTCTCAGGTGCCTAGAGGTTTATTGCTTCCGCTGTTAGACTTGATGTCATGCTGTTAGATTTGCTGTCTTGCTGTTAAGGACCTGCTGTATTAGTTATCCGCTGCATTACTAGAGATGTCTCATTCATGGAACTTTTCTGTTGCATTCGTAGTTTATGTTAATTTCAAACAATGGCTTTGTAACGACCTTAGGGTCAAATAATTATGTTTATGCTCCTATTCATAGGATGCACGCTATCTTTTGTAAAAACGTTATCTTTTATGAATGCAAACTGGTTTTCAAACAGCATATAGTGTTTGACCGTGTAAAGATCCTGTTGATGACGAATCATACACGATGGTTTTGTACGGGGCGTCACATTTGGTATCAGAGCATTGGTTGTAGGGAATTAGGTTGCATTATTGAGTCTAGACCGACCCGAGTAGGATTCACTAATAGGACTAATCTACAACTTGCTAGTTTACTTGTTTCTGCGAGACTTACTGCATGCTACTGCTTACTTTTACTGCTATGTGATCTTACTGCATGCTATTGCTTATCTTCACTGCCATGCAAACTTGTTGTATGCTTATTTCCGCTATTGCATGATTACTATCTGCTTTCACATGTTAATTTTGTTTAGCACTGTTATTATTACTGCCATGCTAGGTTGCTGTATTGCCTAATACATGCTTGATTTATGACTTACTGACATGGAAAAGTTATTTTTCCCTGTTCAGATGTCGGATATTCCACCTGTCATCATTTTGGACAGCGATTCAGATTCGTCAGTCACCTCACCTACTGCTGCTACCGACACACAGATCCCGTTAACCAGTGACTGGAGTGACCCAAACTTTTCCATGTTTATATATATATTAAATGAAATTGTTATTTACATGATTAAGTTTTTCCAACATGTTAAGCAATCAAACTTGTTAAGACTTGATTAATTGAAATAGGTTTCATATAGACAATTGACCACCCAAGTTGACCGGTGATTCACGAACGTTAAAACTTGTAAAAACTATATGATGACATATATATGGATATATATATATATATATATAGTTAACATGATATTATGATAAGTAAACATATCATTAAGTATATTAATAATGAACTACATATGTAAAAACAAGACTACTAACTTAATGATTTTGAAACGAGACATATATGTAACGATTATCATTGAAACGACATTTAATGTATATATATCATATTAAGAGATATTCACACATAATAATATCATGATAATATAATAATTTAAAATCTCATTTGATATTATAAACATTGGGTTAACAACACTTAACAAGATCGTTAACCTAAAGGTTTCAAAACAACACTTACATGTAACGACTAACGATGACTTAACGACTCAGTTAAAATGTATATACATGTAGTGTTTTAATATGTATTCATACACTTTTGAAAGACTTCAAAGACACTTATCAAAATACTTCTACTTAACAAAAATGCTTACAATTACATCCTCGTTCAGTTTCATCAACAATTCTACTCGTACGCACCCGTATTTGTACTCGTACAATACACAGCTTTTAGATGTATGTACTATTGGTATATACACTCCAATGATCAGCTCTTAACAGCCTATGTGAGTCACCTAACAAATGTGGGAACCATCATTTGGCAACTAGCATGAAATATCTCATAAAATTACAAAAATATGAGTAATCATTCATGACTTATTTACATGAAAACAAAATTACATATCCTTTATATCTAATCCATACACCAACGACCAAAAACACCTACAAACACTTTTATTCTTCAATTTTCTTCATCTAATTAATCTCTCTCAAGTTCTATCTTCAAGTTCTAAGTGTTCTTCATAAATTTCAAAAGTTCTAGTTTCATAAAATCAAGAATACTTCCAAGATTGCAAGTTTACTTCCAAGTTTTCTAAATCCATTCCAAGTAATCATCCAAGATCAAGAAACCTTTGTTACTTACAGTAGGTTATCTTTCTAATACAAGGTAATAATCATATTCAAACTTTAATTCAATTTCTATAACTATAACAATCTTATTTCGTGTGAAAATCTTACTTGAAATTGTTTTCGTGTCATGATTCTGCTTTAAGAACTTTCAAGCCATCCAAGGATCCTTTGAAGCTAGATCCATTTTTCTCATTTTCAGTAGGTTTATCCAAGGAACTTGAGGTAGTAATGATGTTCATAACATCATTCGATTCATACATAAAAAGCTGTCTTATTCAACGTTATAAACTTGTAATCACTAGAACATAGTTTAGTTAATTCTAAACTTGTTCGCAAATAAAGTTAATACTTCTAACTAGACTTTTAAAATCAACTAAACACATATTCCATATCTATATGATATGCTAACTTAATGATTTAAAACCCGGAAACACGATAAACACCATAAAACTGGATATACGCCGTCGTAGTAAAACCGGGGGCTGTTTTGGTTGGGATAATTAAAAACTAAGAAGAACTTTGATTTAAAAGCTATACTTCTGGAAAAATGATTTTTCTTATGAACATGAAACTATATCCAAAAATCATGGTTAAACTCAAAGTGAAAGTATGTTTTTCAAAATGGTCATCAAGATGTCGTTCTTTCGACGGAAATGACTACCTCTTTCAAAAATGACTTGTAACTTATATTTCAGACTATAAACTTATACTTTTTATGTTTAGATTCATAAAGTTAAGTTCAATACGAAACCGTGGCCACTGGAATCACTCAAAATGGATTAGAAACGAAGAAATGGCGAGTAAAACAAGATTGATAAAAACTACTAATTTTACCTACGTGAAAGTTAGTAATAAATCTATTCCAACCATAACCTAATCAACTTATATTGTATATTATGTAATCTTGAGATACCATAGACACGTATACAATATTTCGACCTATCATGTCGACCCATCTATATATATATTGCGGAACAGCCATATACACTCTATATGTGAATGTTGGAGTTAGCTATACAGGGTTGAGGTTGATTCCAAAATATATATATAGTTTGAGTTGTGATCCATACTGAGATACGTATACACTGGGTCGTGGATTGATTCAAGATAATATTTATCGATTTATTTCTGTACATCTAACTGTGGACAACTAGTTGTAGGTTACTAACGAGGACAGCTGACTTAATAAACTTAAAACATCAAAATGTATTAAAAGTTTTGTAAATATATTTTGAACATACTTTGATATATATGTATATATTATTATAGGTTTGTGAATCAACCAGTGGCCAAGTCTTACTTCCCGACGAAGTAAAAATCTGTGAAAGTAAGTTATAGTCCCACTTTTAAAATCTAATATTTTTGGGATGAGAATACATGCAGGTTTTATAAATGATTTACAAAATAGACACAAGTACGTGAAACTACATTCTATGGTTGAATTATCGAAATCGAATATGCCCCTTTTTATTAAGTCTGGTAATCTAAGAATTAGGGAACAGACACCCTAATTGACGCGAATCCTAAAGATAGATCTATTGGGCCTAACAAACCCCATCCAAAGTACCGGATGCTTTAGTACTTCGAAATTTATATCATATCCGAAGGGTGTCCCGGAATGATGGGGATATTCTTATATATGCATCTTGTTAATGTCGGTTACCAGGTGTTCACCATATGAATGATTTTTTTCTCTATGTATGGGATGTGTATTGAAATATGAAATCTTGTGGTCTATTGTTACGATTTGATATATTAGGTTAAACCTATAACTCACCAACATTTTTGTTGACGCTTAAAGCATGTTTATTCTCAGGTGAATACTAAGAGCTTCCGCTATAGCATACTAAAATAAGGACAAGATTTGGAGTCCATGTTTGTATGATATTGTGTAAAAACTGCATTCAAGAAACTGATTTCGATGTAACATATTTGTATTATAAACCATTATGTAATGGTCGTGTGTAAACATGATATTTTAGATTATCATTATTTGATAATCTACGTAAAGCTTTTTAAACCTTTATTTATGAAATAAAGGTTATGGTTTGTTTTAAAAATGAATGCAGTCTTTGAAAAACGTCTCATATAGAGGTCAAAACCTCGCAACGAAATCAATTAATATGGAACGTTTTTAATCAATAAGAACGGGACATTTCAGTTGGTATCCGAGCGTTGGCCTTAGAGAACCAGAAAGTTGTATTAGTGTGTCTTATCGAGTTTGTAAGGATGCATTAGTGAGTCTGGACTTCGACCGTGTTTTCTTTAAAAATGATTGCTTAACATTTTTGTTGGAAACTATATATTATTAACATGTATATATTATGTGATATATTAATCTCTTAACATGTTTGATATTATGTGATAGATGTCTACCTCTAGCACAAATCCCATTGACTCACCTAATAATAACGAAGAGTCGAATATATATTGGACTGATTCACAAGTTTCCGAAGAGGAACCGGAAGAAGAATTAGAACCGGAAGAAGAATCAGAACCGGAAGAGGAGGAACCGGAGGAGGAAATAGAACCCGTGGGGGAAATAATAAAACGGTTAAGTAAAAGAAAATCCTCAACCAACCGACCAAGGTTAATTATGGTCAATAGTGTTTCCGCCAAGGAAGCAAAATATTGGGAGGATTACCAATTCTCCGATGAATCGGATTCCGACGAGAATTCCGATGATGTTATTGAAATTACCCCAACTGAATTTAAAAAGGCAAAAGAAAATAATAAGGGAAAGGACATAAAAATAGAGAAATCTAATTCCAATCCCGATGAACTTTATATGTATCGTTAACCCCCGAAGTCCTTAAGTTGTAACAATGACCCGGGAACCTCTAAACCACCAGGTTTTTCTAAACCGTTGTGGAAAACGACATCTAGTATTAGGGGAACATCATATATCCCTAGAAACTTGGCAAAACGAACCAAAACCGAAGAAGAAGA
Organism: Rutidosis leptorrhynchoides; assembly: GCF_046630445.1. NCBI lineage: Eukaryota > Viridiplantae > Streptophyta > Magnoliopsida > Asterales > Asteraceae > Rutidosis > Rutidosis leptorrhynchoides. The sequence goes on from NC_092334.1 coordinate 539,486,593, forward strand.
AACGAGCGAGTCGGAATAAGATAGTTGTATTCGTGTGGTGTAATATATGTAATATAGTGTGCTTATGCTTTATGATATATGTACAAATTGCTTGTATTAATAAGTATTTTTTTATGAATCTAACTCTTGTCTATTTTACAGTTTAAAAACACAAAATGGATAGACAACCCAATATTTTAAGAGACCTACCCGGAGACATGATTGATGAAATCTTGTCTAGAGTCGGTCAGAATTCCTCGGCACAACTATTTAAGGCGAGATCAGTTTGTAAGACATTCGAAGAACGTTCCAAGAATGCCTTGGTTTATATAAGGCTTTCGTTCAAAAGATGGGGGATATCAGATAGGGAAATCCATAAGTTACGATGTGTTTACTTTGACGCATATATTGCGGGGAACCCAAATGCTATTTTACGCAACGGGTTAAGAAATTATTTTGACTCAATATATCCGAATATAGGACTTCATGACTTAGAAAAAGCGGCTAACATGCAACATAAAGAAGCATGTTATGCTTACGGGTTAGTAATGTTCGCTTCTCACCAAAGTGAGAACAAGAACATCGGGCTACAACTATTAAACAAAACATTCCCACAAGTGACGAAGTCGGTAATTGGGGTAAGAAATGAGGTTTTTAGATTGTTACGGGACTGTTGGACATTACGTAACCTTCATCCTTTTGACGACGTTACAACACGTTGTCATACTATCGGTCACAACGGTTACGTTCCACAAGACCAAGGATGGGAAGTAGTATTAGTAAAACCAGAATGCATGACTTGTTTCTGGACGTATGAATTACGTGTCTTTGTTGCCTCTGCTGAACGCCTTATTTATTAACTAGAATTATCTTCGCAACTACTTTGTATCAAAGTTTTATGTGCTATATTTCATGCTATATGTAAAATAGCAGTATTGTAAGTTTGCAAGTTATTGTATAAAGGTTTGAATATGATATAATTTTTTTTTGTGATTAGTTTTTCATATAGAATTGTAGTAGTTGAAATGGTATATTAGCTACTAAGTATGAACTTAACGGGTAGGTACTACCCGAATTAAAGAGTATAAAATGCTAATATGAAGAAAGAGCTTTTATAAATAAGTTCATATTACTCTACGAAATACTATTGACTACTCTTGATATTCTATATGATTAACTCGTTTCATTTGACTATTTTGAAGGAAATGGCACCGATTACTCGACACACCTTGAATATGAGTGAAGAGGAATTTCGTGCCTTTCTTGCTTCAAACATAGCCGCAGTACAGGCTGCGCTACATACCAACAATAACCTTAGATCTAGTAGTACAGGAAATCATGTAGGATGCACCTACAAAGAATTCACTGCCTGCAAACCTTTGGAATTTGATGGAACAGAAGGACCGATCGGATTGAAACGGTGGACCGAGAAGGTCGAATCAGTGTTTGCCATAAGTAAGTGTACTGAAGAGGACAAAGTGAAGTACGCTATGCATACCTTCACAGGTTCTGCATTAACATGGTGGAATACCTATCTAGAGCAAGTGGGACAAGATGATGCTTACGCACTACCATGGTCAGCATTCAAGCACTTGATGAACGAGAAGTACCGTCCTAGAACCGAGGTCAATAAGCTCAAGACATAACTTAGAGGGTTACGAACCCAAGGATTTGATATTACCACGTACGAAAGATGATTCACAGAATTGTGCCTATTGTGTCCGGGAGCGTTCGAAGATGAGGAAGAGAAGATCGACGCGTTTGTAAAAGGATTACCGGAAAGAATCCAAGAAAATATAAGTTCACACGAGCCCACCTCCATACAACAGGCATGTAGAATGGCTCAAAAACTAGTGAACTAGATTGAAGAAAGAATTAAAGAACAGACTGCTGAAGAGGCCAATGTGAAGCAAGTCAAAAGCAAGTCAAGAACTTTCAAGCCATCCAAGGATCCTTTGAAGCTAGATCCATTTTATGGTTGAATTATCGAAATCGAGAATACATACAGGTTTTATAAATGATTTACAAAATAGACACAAGTACGTGAAACTATATTCTATGGTTGAATTATCGAAATCGAATATGCCCCTTTTTAATAAGTCTGGTAATCTAAGAATTAGGGAACAGACACCCTAATTGACGCGAATCCTAAAGATAGATCTATTGGGCCTAACAAACCCCATCCAATGTACCGGATGCTTTAGTACTTCGAAATTTATATCATATCCTAAGGGTGTCCCGGAATGATGGGGATATTCTTATATATGCATCTTGTTAATGTCGGTTACCAGGTGATCACCATATGAATGATTTTTATCTCTATGTATGGGATGTGTATTGAAATATGAAATCTTGTGGTCTATTGTTACGATTTGATATATTAGGTTAAACCTATAACTCACCAACATTTTTGTTGACGTTTAAAGCATGTTTATTCTCAGGTGAATACTAAGAGCTTCCGCTGTTGCATACTAAAATAAGGACAAGATTTGGAGTCCATGTTTGTATGATATTGTGTAAAAACTGCATTCAAGAAACTGATTTCGATGTAACATATTTGTATTGTAAACCATTATGTAATGGTCGTGTGTAAACAGGATATTTTAGATTATCATTATTTGATAATCTACGTAAAGCTTTTTAAACCTTTATTTATGAAATAAAGGTTATGGTTTGTTTTAAAAATGAATGCAGTCTTTGAAAAACGTCTCATATAGAGGTCAAAACCTCGCAACGAAATTAATTAATATGGAACGTTTTTAATCAATAAGAACGGGACATTTCAGTGACCTCGGTGCTTCATCCTCCAGAACCAGCAGCCATACACCTGTACCAGTGGTTACCGCAGTCGGAGCCCAGGACCCTCCGGAGATTCCAGATCCAGTTGCCCCGGTACCTCAGGAGATACAGCCCCACCCCGGTGGTGTTGTGATTCTCGCGGAATTCGGGGAAGGGCCATTCCGTAATCATTTACGCATGTGGTGCTGACGCGCTCCTGATGGACGTCTTGTGCCGATTCTGCCGGGCAGATACCGACAGATGATGGCCGCTCGAGGACAGCCAGTACAGCCACCCGTGTAGCCACTACCAGCTGATTCATCATCCGACGGCTCATCCATAGATGACTCTAGTGACGATAACTCCGACGAGGAGGACCTTGATGATGCACCTGTGCAGCCACCCTCCACCCCGCCGAAGAAGCGGTACCATTTTGATGGCACCGTTATTCTGGGGATCAACGGAGGTCGAGCGTTCACTAACGTACATGGTCATCGTCGTAGGGTTACCACCCGTAAACGGGTTGTGCCTTACCCTGCTGGTCCTTTCGTGCATAAGCCTTACCGCTTTGCAGCCTCTACTTCAGGAGCCGGATCATCTGCACCACTGGCACCACCTGCACCAGTAGCACCGCCTACTCTGCCAGCCCCTCCCTCTGTCGAGGAACTAGCGAGGGAGGTGGAGATCCTCCATGCTCGGGTAACTGAGCTCGAGGAGCAGATGTTCCATGTGCTGGACATCCTTTACCCACCGTCACCATAGGGCTTTGTAGTAGATTTCATTATGTAATATCGTTTGTAGTTTCATGTTTTACTTATGTATTGTACGAACCTAAGCGAATGTATGCAACTCTTTATTAATGAATGGAACTTTGTATTGTTTAATTCTTGCACAATGTTCTATTTACGTTACTGTATGGTGTTTTTGTGGTATCTGTATCTGGTTGCATTACTTAGTTAACATGTGTTGCGTTGATTCCATGTTGGTTGCTATATACTATATTACTACTTATTGAATGCTGGATTTTGACTTAAGTCAAAATTTCTGTTTAGAAGAGCAATGGCAAACGGACGAGCAGCACCCACAGCAGTACAGATCAAAGAAATGATTAATGAATGAGTCGCTGCAGCCTTGGCGGAAATGAACCCTCAAGTTGAACCACCGCCGGTTATCCAAACCGTTCGAAACGGGTGCACCTACAAGGAATTCCAGAGCTGTAAACCCCATAACTTTAGCGGAACTGAGGGGCCTGTTGGTCTCACAAGATGGTTTGAAAAGCTTAAATCAGTATTCCGAGTCAGCAACTGTTCCGAGTTTAACAAAACCAAATTTGCTTCCTGCACGCTATTTGATGGCACCCTCACGTGGTGGAACACCATGGCTCAGGCACAAGGTATTGATGAGGCGTATGCTACACCATGGGAGGAGTTCAAAGCGGCTATGATTGATGAGTATTGTCCGAGAATCGAGATACAAAAGATGGAAATGGAGTTTATGCAATTGAAAGCTGTTGGCAACGATCTCGATGGTTACAATTGGAGGTTTCTTGAGTTAGCTCTTATGTGTCCTACCATGGTCAACCCGGAATTCAAGCGTATGGAGAGATACTTTTGGGGACTCCCTAAGTCCATCAAGGGTAATGTCACCTTGTCCAAGCCACCGAACGTTCCCGAAGCAATGCGCATGGCGCATACACTCATGAATCAGATTCTCATCGATGAACCGGAGAAGTCCAAGTCTGAAGCAGGTAGTAGTGATAAGCGAAAGTGGGATAACAGTAAGGGGAGGACCTATGATCAAACTCCCGCTAAGAGGCCTAACGATGGAAGGAACCCCAACCCGAACACTAGCTCGAACCCCAACTACAAGGGTACTCTACCGCAGTGTAAGAGGTGCTACAAGCACCATACCTGGTACTGTAATGCGATATGTGAGAAGTGCAGCAGGATCGGGCACGTTGGCAAGAACTGCAAGATTCCCGTCCCAGCTGCAAGGACAAACCAAAATGGTCCAAGGAAATACTATGAGTGTGGATAGCAGGGCCACTTTAGGAATGATTGCCCCAATAAAAAGTAAGACGGCGGACCACCGCGTGGTAGAGCTTTCAACGTTAATGCAAGGGATGCACGTGAGAACCCCGACTTGGTTACAGGTATATTCACTATCAACAACCTTTTAGCTTCTGTCCTATTTGATACTGGTGCCAATAGAAGCTATGTATGTAGACACTTTTGTGATAAGATAAATTGGTCATTATTTCCTTTAAAAGAAAGTATGCTTGTCGAGGTAGCCAACGGTAAACTTGAAAAGGTTGACCAAATTGGCCGAGGAGCTATTATTAACATAGCTGGCGTGGATTTCGCAATTGACTTGATACCCATCAAATTGGGAAGCTTTGACGTGATTGTCGGCATGGACTGGTTGACTAAAGTAAGGGTCGATATTATCTGTGGAGATAAAACTCTTCGTATACCACAAGGAGATGGTGAGCCATTGACTATTTACGGAGAGATATGTAACTCGAAGCTGAACCTCATTAGTTGTATGAAAGCACAGAAGATCATGAAGAAAGGACGACTTGCTGTTTTAGCGCACGTGAAGGCTTTAGAATCAGAGAAGAAGAGTGTGAATGACGTGCGAATCGTGAATGAATTCCCTGACGTCTTTCCGGAAGAGTTGCCTGGATTACCGCCACCAAGAACAGTGGAATTCCAGAATGATCTAGTGCCGGGAGCTGCACCCGTAGCTCGCGCACCTTCTTGTCTGACACCTTCAGAACTGCAAGAATTGCAGAGTTAACTACAGGAATTGCTCGACCTAGGGTTTATCCAACTGAGCTCGTCACCTTGGGGCGCACCTGTTTTATTCGTGAAGAAGAAGGACGGATCCTTCCGCATGTGTATCGACTACCACGAAATCAACAAATTGACGATCAAGAATCGATATCCTCTTCCCCGAATTGACGATCTTTTTGATCAGCTACAAGGATCGAGCATGTACTCTAAGATCGATTTGTGATCCGGTTATCACCAGTTGAGGGTGAAAGAGAGTGATGTGATGAAGACTGCGTTTAGAACCCGCTGTGGTCATTACGAGTTTCTCGTGATGCCATTCGGATTAACCAATGCACCAGCCGTGTTCATGGACCTCATGAATCGTGTCTGCAAGCCTTATTTAGATAAATTCGTTATCGTCTTCATAGATGATATCCTCATCTACTCCAAGAGCGAAGAAGAACATGAGCAACATCTTCGGTTAGTGCTCGAACTCTTGAGACAAGAGCAGCTTTATGCCAAATTCTCCAAGTGTGAATTTTGGCTGAAGAAAGTCCAATTTCTGGGTCATATTGTGAGTGATCAAGGTATCAAAGTTGATCCCGCCAAGATGAAGGCTATCAGCATGTGGGAAACCCCTACTACTCTGACTCACATCCGTCAATTTCTAGGTCTTGCCGGTTACTACAGAAGGTTTATTGAAGGTTTTTCGTTGATTTCGCTTCCTTTGACTGCACTGACTCACAAAGGAAAGAAGTTCGTTTGGGAAACCGAACAAGAAGCAGCATTTCAAACCCTAAAGTAGAAGTTAACCACCGCACCTATCCTATCTCTTCCTGAAAGCAGTGACGACTTCGTTGTGTACTGCGATGCTTCGAAGAATGGTTTTGGTTGTGTGTTGATGCAAAGAACGAAGGTCATTGCTTATGCATCTCGTCAACTGAAGGTCCACGAGCGAAACTACACTACTCACAATCTCGAACTTGGAGCCGTTGTCTTTGAATTGAAGCTGTGGAGACACTATCTTTATGGAACAAAGAGTACTATCTTTACCGATCACAAGAGTCTCCAACACATCTTCGATCAGAAAAAACTGAACATGAGACAACGTCGATGGATTGAGACGCTAAACAACTACGATTGTGAACTCCGTTACCATCCTAGCAAAGCCAATGTTGTAGCCAATGCTCTGAGTCGAAAGGAGAGGACGGTACCTCTTCGCGTTCGGGCTCTGAACATCACCATCCATTCGAACCTCCACAGTCAGATTCGAGTAGCCCAAGAAGAGGCTCTCAAGGAGGAGAACATAACTCGTGAATACCTGAACATCCTTGTCTCTAAATTCGAGGTTAAGGAGTCTGGACTTTGATGTTATGCCGGAAGAATTTGGGTACCTCGTTACGGAGATTTACGAAGCCTTTTACTTGATGAAGCCCACAAGTCGAGATATTCGATTCATCCAGGAGCCGAAAAAATGTACCACGATCTTAAGGAACAGTATTGGTGGCCAAATCTTAAGAAGGATGTTGCAACTTATGTTGGGAGGTGTTTGACTTGTTCGAAGGTTTAAGCTGAACATCAGAGGCCATCTGGATTACTTCAACAACTGGAAATCCCACAATGGAAATGGGAAGCAATTACGATGGATTTCATCACGAAGCTACCAAAGACGGTGGGCGGATATGATACAATCTGAGTTATCGTTGACCGTCTTACCAAATCTGCTCATTTCCTAGCGATGAAAGAAACAGACACAATGGAGAAACTTGCTCAACTGTACATCAAAGAGGTTATATCTCGTCATGGTGTACCTCTATCAATTATCTCAGATCGCGATCCCCGTTTTGCTTCCAGATTCTGGCGTTCTTTGCAAGAAGCCTTGGGAACTCGTCTCGACATGGGCACCGCGTATCACCCCCAGACCGATGGTCAGAGCGAACGAACGATTCAGACTTTAGAGGACATGTTACGTGCCTGTGTTATTGACTTTGGAAAGTCTTGGGAAAGGCATCTGCCGCTAGCCGAATTCTCTTACAATAACAGTTATCATTCAAGTATTAAAGCCGCGCCTTTTGAAGCGTTCTATGGCAGCAAGTGCCGTTCTCCTATTTGTTAGGCCGAGTTAGGCGATGTGCAAATCACCGGACCAGAGATAGTCCATGAAACGACGGAGAAGATTTCTCAGATTCAGGCGAGACTTAAGATGGCCCGCGATCTCCAAAAGAGTTATGTTGATCTTAAACGTAAAGACTTCGAATTCAACGTAGGTGACCGAGTAATGTTGAAGGTCACACCCTGGAAGGGTGTAATTCGTTTTGGAAAGCGCGGAAAGTTAAACGCGCGATATATTGGTCCTTTTGAAATTTTGGAATGTGTTGGACTCATTGCTTATCGGCTGGATCTTTCGACTCAGTTGAGTGCTGTTCATCCAACCTTCCATGTATCAAATTTGAAAAAGTGACTTGCTCCACCGGAACTTATCATACCATTGGAAGAACTTACCATTGATGACCAACTCCACTTCGTGGAAGAACCTGTCGAAATTATGGACCGTGAGGTCAAAACCTTGAAACGCAATAAGATTCCAATTGTCCGAGTCCGATGGAATGCCAAGCGTGGACCTGAGTTTACCTGGAAACGAGAGGATCAAATGATGCAGAAGTATCCTCACCTTTTCCCGACTCCAACACCTGCCTCAGATTAAATTTCGGGACGAAATTTCCAATAACAGGTGGGTAATGTAACGACCCGACTTTTTCGACTTGCTTTTGTGCCTTGTATTTTAGCGAAACTGCGTATTTGTGCGTACTGTGTTACTTTATACTCTAGAAACTTGATATACGTGGTTTACTTCCAATTATATGTTAAAATGTGCCTTAGAGTACGTAGGATGCTTAACTTGCCCATTGGATGCTTTATAACCGTTAGTGTTACTTGCCGTTACGGATAAACCGCGGACTGCGCGCACGTTTAACTTTTGTCGGAACCGGAATATTTGGGAAGTGAAATATTAATTATTATTTTATAATAATAATTACTTGGGCCCTTGGATGCTTAATTTTATTTATTTAATTGCTAAAGCCCAATAGTTAGTCTTGTTGGACTTTCTACCTTGTTGGGCTCAAGCCCGCCCTACTCTAGCTAGTGACCCAATTAATTAGCCCAAGTATTATTACTAGTGGCCTATAATAATAAATAAATAAATAAATAAATAATTAGTGAGTCATACTAGCATAATGGATAAGGATTATCTATTTGTCACATGGGATTCTAGCATAAGTACATGCTTTAGACAACCATTATCCATAAAGCAACATTTTGTCCCCTCCCCCTCCCTCAAAAATCACGGCCATATGGCCTTGTCCATGTCATCAATCCATGTCAATTTCCTTGCTTATAAATACTAGCCATTTACCTCTCATTCCAACACTTGATCATTTGGTTTTCACACACACTTGTTCTTTCTTTCTTTCCTTTCTAGTATTACTTGTAAGTTTTCTTTTTTTCTTCTTCTTTTCCCTTCCAATTTCATGGCCATCATCATCATATTATGGAGATCAAAGTTCCTTTTAGCTTTGATCTTGCTTATATCTTGTTGATTCAAGCATGAATCTTTCAAGAACATGGAAGATTCAAGCTTTCTAGCTTTGAATCTTCACCAACTTTGTAGATTCATCTTTCTTTTACTTTAATCTTGTTATTTTGTGATAAAGATTCAAACTTTTGTTTGTAATCTTCATGCATCTTCAAGATCCAAGTTTTATGCTTCAAGATCTTCAAGAACAATTAAGATGCAAGCTTTCTAGCTTGAATCTTCATATCTTTTTGTTAGATCTAAGTTCTTTTTGCTTTGATCATGTTGTTTTGTGAAAAAGATTCAAACTTTTGTTTGTAATCTTCATGTATCTTCAAGATCCAAGCTTTATGCTTCAAGATCTTCAAGAACACTTAAAGGTTCAAGCTTTCTAGCTTTGCAACCTTGTAACTTGTGTGAATAGGATCCAAGCTCTCTAGCTTAGGGTTCCATCACCTCATTTGACTTAGATTGTGTTCATACTTGTTTGATTGATGTAAAGTTTGTAACTTTAGTTGTTATTGTGAATTGAAATTGTGTTAAGACTAAGGATATGATGTGACCTTGGTTCATCATCCATCTAAGACTTATGAATGAGTTGTGTTCTTACTTGGTCTTAACATATTGTGTATTGATGGTGAATCTTGGTCAAAAGTGATGCTAAACCATCAACGAGTTGTACACTTGAAGCTACAAGCATCAAAGATGAGAACCGTGATGAGCATTAAGCACCAAGAACCCCACCGGAGCACTTATCCACTGATTTTTGTATCTGATCAGACCACCTGGGCTACTGGAAAGTTTATTTTCAGTTAGTTCGGTTCGAGTAAATGATTTACCGTTTAGGCCTCGTCTTAATCCGAGTTACGGTTTAGGATTTATGGCCCTCCGATAGTCACTACACTCCATTAACGTTGTGCTGAAATTTCTGACCTACTCGCACTTAAACCGTCGCCACGGTCAAACGAAGACGAGTTAGGTTCAGAAAATTGGTTAGCTGTTAGGGGACTCATATACGGAGCCATAGCCCTGACTATGCGTCTTTTTGATTTACGTAGAGGTCGTAGCTGCTGACCGAAGTCAGCCTATTATTTCGATCTCTATTCTTGTCAAACTTACTTAGCTTTTATGATGATGAATGATGATGATGATGACACTTAAACTTATTTTATGCACTATTGGAATTTATAAAGACAACCTACTGACCTAGTAACCTTTGATTTAGGTTGACGACCTTTCGGACCGACTTACTACTTGCGTACCTTCATTACCGACTTTAGCGCTTTTGTCACTTTGAGTTATAGCATCCCTTTTTACTTTAATTATTTTGAGACTGAGAATACATGCGCGTTTTATGATTTACTTACTAGGCACGAGTACTTAAACTTTATATGTGTGTGGGTTATACAACGGCATAAACATTCCCCTTAGCACGGTAACGTTTAGTCATTGGTTTTTGAACCGGTGAACGCGAATCTTAGATATGGATCCATAGGGTTTGACATCCCCATTCGGGCTAGTCGCGCTAGCATTTAACGGGTGTTTAATACTTCGTGAACATATGCACTCGCCAAGTGTACTTTCAGGGGGTTATAAACGTTAAGTCTAGTTACCGGGTGCCCACTGTTATACATATACTTTTCATACTGTTTGTTACACTGAAATCTCGTGGCCTACCTTACGTTACTGTTACAACTTAAACTATAGTTCACCAACATTCGTGTTGACTTTTAAGCGTGTATTTCTTAGGTGTCTAGAGGTTTATTGCTTCCGCTGTTAGACTTGATGTTATGCTGTTAGATTTGCTGTCTTGCTATTAAGGACCTGCTGTATTAGTTATTCGCTGCATTACTAGAGATGTCTCATTCATGGAACTTTTCTGTTGCATTCGTAGTTTATGTTAATTTCAAACAATGGCTTTGTAACGACCTTAGGGTCAAATAATTATGTTTATGCTCCTATTCATAGGATGCACGCTATCTTTTGTAAAAACGTTATCTTTTATGAATGCAAACTGGTTTTCAAACAGCATATAGTGTTTGACCGTGTAAAGATCCTGTTGATGACGAATCGTACACGATGGTTTTGTACGGGGCGTCACAATTTCTACATATAGACAATCACCTTAAATAATAGTTTACAATAGTACTTCCATTGACAATGCAGTCAAAATAAGATACATGGTGATGATTTGGTGAATGCAACGTTTCCTTGAAAAATATGCCATGTAAGACTTCATGCACATAGTTTGTCTAACATATAAGCAAACAGCGGAAGACTTCTAGGGAACCTGAGAATAAACATGCTAACAAGTGTCAACACAAAGGTTGGTGAGTTCATAGTTTTAATGTTTTGCATAATCTGTACATAAAGGTGGATCACAAGATTTCAGTTGTTTCATCCAGAAACGTTTATCAAAATATTCTACAAAATTGAGCACCCTGGTAACTAAACTTAACGTATATATAATAAGTACTCCTGTTTTAACATACATGCAACGAACATGTACAATACACGCAATCCAATGTGTACTAAACACAAATAGCATACGTCTGTTTTATAATTCAGGCTAGGGTTTCTTTACCTGGAACAGACGGGGATGTCAAGCCCTATGGATCCATATACAATTATTCGCGCCCACCAGTCCATATCCTATGTACTGGCAGCTACTAGTTATCAAAGCTAAGAGATTTTTGGTTTAACTCAGTGTAGAATTTAGTATGTACTTGTGTCTTAATGCGTTTAAAATAAATTGCATGTATTCTTAGCCCAAAAATATTTAAAGTATTTAAAAAGGGAGACTATAAACTCACCTTAGCAGCATATAAAGTCGTTCACCAAAATGTGACCGAAACTCGGAATACCCAAATAACCGTGGATCTCAACGTATCAATATTGTGATTCAATATTGCAAGAAAGTACGTAGACGTAACGGAGATGATAAACACTAGGTTTGACTTGCGAATATTACCCATGAACATTACCCATAACCTCCATGGCAATAGCACATAATTTCCTTGGCTCTAGCTTGCTCGAAAACTCGTTTTGAAATCATTTGGACATCACTCCGTCGTAATATTTTATGTATATTATTATTTTTGTAACTTAAAAATAATAATACTAATAAGAGTAATAATAATAATCTTAATATTAATAATATATATATATATATATATATATATATATATATATATATATATATATATATATATATATATATATATATATATATATATATATATATATATATATATATATATATATATATATATATATATATATATATATATAGAGTCGAGAGATAGATATATGAATGAATCAGAAACAGAAATCGCGAATTTATAGATGTGGCCAGCAAAAGGGTGCCATGCGATCGCATGGCTTCCCAAGCCATTTCCCATGCGATCGCATGGGAAGGTATGACAGCTCACAAATGTTTTTGTCCTACGCTTGTCGACATATTTATTAATTATATTTATAATATATAATTTATATAATTAATTATATATTATATTAAATTCACGTGCATAGTTGACTTGTAATTTTTGTTCCGATAAGTCGTACGTCATCACGCGACTTATGTCCCGGTTCCGGTTTTTCGAACGTCCTTTCGTACGCTGAGAAAACTTGCATTTTTTGTTTCGTGACTCGTACCTTTGTCAAAATATAGACTTAAATTATCCATAACTATGTCACTCGAAGTGTAGCTTTAATCAATTAAGTGTTTTGGTCATTTGCTTCTATAAATCATCGTCTCGTAGTATATACATATACATATATACATTTTCATTTTGAAATAGTGTTTTAATGTAGCAAAGTTACTGTAGCAAAGTTGCTGTAGCAATTTCTATTTTTTACTGTAGCAAATAGTGATTTTCGAAAACACTATAGCTTTTCGGGTACTGTAGCAATTCGAAAATACTGTAGCAAACTAGTGTTTTACTGGTTCATCTTAAACGTTTTAGTTAACTTATCTAAATATCAATCGAATCAATAATCGAATGTTACTATCGTTTACTAAATAACATGAAATCATATATATATATATATATATATATATATATATATATATATATATATATATATATATATATATATATATATATATATATATATATAATTAAGTTATATATACATTGTTCGTGAATCTACGAGAACAGTCAGAGAATAATTGATTACATGAATATAGTTCCAAAACTTTGAGACTCAACATTACAGACTTTGCTTATCGTGTCGGAAACGTTAAAGATTAAGTTTAAATTTGGTCAGAAATTTCCGAGTCATCACATAACTAAATAAAGAATAAATATTCCAAATAATGTATAAATTATATTTTCGATTCTAATAATTATTATAATTTAATTACATTTTGTAAAAATTATTTTTACTGTTTTAAAGGTTTACAACAATTTATATAGATTTTTCATTATATATATACTAGCCGATTAAATAATAAATACATAATAGTTATTTAATTGATCAAATAAATTTATAAAAATTATTTTTTCATCAGATCTATTATATTACAAATTTTCATCAGTTAATGATAATAAAAATCAATTTTTAACTATTTATTCTGAATTTATCCTAGTTTCGGTTAATAAATAATAATAATAATTAATAAATTGTAATATATTTATATAAATAAGTTTTGATCAGAAAAATACTTATAAATATGTTATTAAACTGATATAAAACTTTGATAAATTAATTCTCAATATTTGTAATTATTAACTAATAATTAAACCGTATAGATATAATATTGTTAAATTTTAGTTTTTAATTGTTAATAAATACAAATTCAACTTTAAAAATTACAAAAATAATTTTTCATCACATTTTGATACAAAATACTAATTGTAAACCATTTATATAAAAAGTATGAATTAAAGATAAAAAAAGATAAAAATCCGAATTAAAAAGTTGAGGGACTCAGATTGCAATTTTGTGTATAAACGAAGGACCAACGAAGCAAAAAATTCAAAGAAAAGAGTAAAAAGATGATTTTACCCTCACATGCATGGCACATGTCAAAGGTTAACGCTCAATTTAGACGGAAGTTAGACGGAGGGACTCAGATTGCAAAATTTTACAATTTTAAGGACTCGAAAATCCAAAAAAAAAAACTTGAGAGACTCGGATTGCAATTTCATTTATAATTGAAGGACCAACGGAGCAAAAAAGTCTAAAATCAATTATGTGACATTTTCTGAATTTTAAGTAGTATTTTTTGTATGATTGGGAGGAATAGTAATAAAGAAAAAAAATGATTCGTTATACATAAAGTTAACAATCCAATGTTAAGTTTTTTTCTTACTTAATTAAAAGAAAATGAAAAATTAAAACTTTAACTTTTTTAAATTTTTAAATAAGTTACTCTCCTCACTCCTTTAAAATTGTCCACTATAAAATTACATAAAATTTAACTAAATAACTAAGTTCATTATCCACCAATAAAATTCCATTAAGATGCCAGTTATGCATACACAAGCTTAAAAAAATCATCAGATTAAACTTCATATATGGTTTTTTTTCTTCGAAAAAACGATAAGTTTTATTACTATTCGGAAAACTTTATCAAAAGAATGAAGTTCCAAACCTTACAAATACCGAAAAAATCTCCGAGCTCAACTAACAATAACCGAATCACAAGCTCACTGCCTTAAACAATAGAATTAAACGGGAGACGATAAAAAAATACATAACAAACATAGAAAAATATAACGACACAAAAGAAGGTATCCAATCAAAAACGTCACCGCAAGATTAGAAACCATCTTCAAACCAACAAATGAGAAAAATCGCAGATATCCTTTGCAAATTCGATGAACAGTCTCATTTCCTCACCTTGTAAAGTCTCACCTTACGACCCTTTTTAGGCTTAGAAGAAATCTTCTGGGGGGGGGGGGGGGGTGGCCATTAAAAATAGAATTGGCAACCACACCCTTTGTAATAACCCGTCTTTTTTCGTTTACTTTCCGTTTAATTATTTTAAAGTCCGTTAATTAATTATAACATCTCCCGTTATTATGCGTTTTAAAAATAATTCGTTTGGTTAAATCACGCACCCGCTTTTAAACTCGAGGGACTAATTGTACCAAATGGCCAAACTTGACCAACTAGGTCAACTAGTCAAAGCTTCCTCCTCCACTCATCCATTCACCTACCTTTCACCTTTTTGATACTTCCTTTTTTCCTCTCAACTCACTCAACATAAAATTCATCATCTAAATTCGATCTAGCAAGCCAACATTAAAACAAATTACATATTTGGAATCCTTGCATCTTCCTCTTCAATTCCATACCAATTTCATCTCTTTTGGGTAACTTTCTAAAAACTCTAGATTTCATGTTCTTAGTGTTTTTAACTTGAAAGTGTGTTAATTAGTGTCTATGGCTCAAGTCTAACATGAATATGTGATTTAATTGCTTGTTCTTGTCATTTTGGTGTAACTAGCTTAAACTTGAAAAATGACTTGTTTAATCTTGAGATTTGCTTGATTAAATGTTGATAGATGTTAAAGTGCATGTATTAAATGTGTTACTAGCATCACTAGCTTCAATTTGGTATGTAGGTTGACTTGGAAAGACTCCAATAACATGATTGTTGAAGTTATGATTTTTGGTTAGGGTTTGGTAGCCTTAAATGTGAATTTTGATGCATTAAATGCTTTGCAATGTTGTTTATATGTGTTTAGTAGTATTGTATGCATAATTACCTACGAAACGGCGTATTATATGTGTGTGTTAAGTTTTCGAATCATTAATTGCATTTATGAGCTTGAAACATTAAATGGTGAGCATTAAATGATCATTCGACGAGATTTAGGTTATCGTAAATGTTGGTATTGGTTGATGAAATGTGTTTAGTTGTATACCTCGTTAAATTACCTTTCCAACGATATGAGATACGTGTTTTGAATGTTTACGGTTAATTATTTGTGAATTGGTGAATTTTGGGTCGAGACTTAAACATTTGAAACAGCCAAGGAATCAGCTCACGCCCATTGGCGCGGTGCAGCCATCAACTAGCGCGGCGCGGTGTTTGCCGCGTTTGTGGGTTGTTCAAATTTTCGTTTTCACGTTAAATTCTAACTATGCTACGCACCTCCGATTAACATGTAACTTGTTCTAACATGCTCATATATGATTAACTAGCTCAGAAAAATTGCCCGAGACCCGACCCGAATGTGTTGACTTTTTTGTTGATTTTGACTTGACCAAAGTTGACTTTTATTCAAACTTAATCAATACTTTGTTTACTCGTTATAACCTTTCCCTTATACTTGATTCTTGCATGAAACTTGACAACTTGATTCACATGCTATATAATCAAGTCGTAACGAGCCATAGTGTTTTACCGTTATTGATACGACCTACTTGTTTAGGTCACGACTAGCATTCGTTCTTGCACACGTTACTTTGTGAAGTACCTTTATACTCGTGTACTCAAGGTGAGATCATAGTCCCATCTTTTCAACAACTTTTATTCTTTAAATCATGGGATGAGAAACATGTACGTTTTATACTTTTATACTTTGAACACAAGTACAGAAATAAACATTCCACATGCGAGTTAGAACAAAAAGCCTCAATTCAATTATCATTAGATACACTTGTAGGGTGTAAATGTGAACTTATGTTGTGTGGATCCATACGGGCTTGACGCGCCCTCATTCGGACGGTTCGCTACCGTTAGAGGATGAAATATATTTTCGGGCATAGTGTAGGTTCTAACACTATGATAACGGGGTTCGTAAAATAGTTAAGTCTTGATAATTGGGTGCTCGCGAACGTACAACAACTTTGGAATGCAAACGATTTGGATAATCAACTTTATATTAAATCTTGTGGTTCAATACAATATACTTACTAAACCTTGGATTTCACCAACGATTTTCGTTGATAGTTTCTATATGTTTTCTCAGGTCCTTGAACGTTAAGTGATACATGCTTCCGCACTCTATTTTGATACTTGCTTGGATGTCGAGCATACATGCATACATGGAGCGTCTTTTGACTTTACTTTAAATTGTGTCACATAGGTTTCATTTATACTTTAAAACGTTGTAACGTAGCTAGTTGTTGAACTACTTTGTAAACCTTGAAACACCTTTATATTTGAAATAAATGCGACATATTTTTGGTCAAACGTTGTTTTAAAGACTTACGACCACGTAACGGGACTTAAGTTGACAGCGCCGTCAATGACGATTTTGTTAGGTCGTCACATGTGGTATCAGAGCGTGGGTTGTAGGGATTTAGAGTTCATTGGTGTCAACCCCGAGTCATAGGGTGCATTAGTGAGTCTAGACTACAATCGACATATAGACTTGAAGTAGGACTTGCTTGACTACTTGTGCATTTATATTGTACACTTCTATTCGTATCTAACTCCTATTTCATCTTCATCTCACGTAGTTTAATTTGATTGACACGCCATCTTGACCTTATGAGGTAATGTCGAATGCACATATGAATTAGGGCCGGATTATATTACGGTGACTCATATGGACATTCCGACATTATGACATAAAGAATTTGGGGCAGGTCAAGGAAAATTTTCTCTCTATCTTTATTCCATATCACGATTAGTATTATTGAGAATACTAATCAACGATATTCTTGTGTCTTGAAGGAACAATAGCTCGCCGAGGTTAACGCAATACTCCTCCCGAAACTTCCGAACATGCTCTTCAACGAATGATAGCCACTGCCATAGATGCGGCCATGGCCGGTCACTCCTCCAACAATAATAACAACAACCACAACAACAACAACCATGGAGCCGGTAATTCAAACGAGGGATGCTCCTACAAGAAATTTATGGGGTGCAAACCTCACACTTTCGATGGAACCGGGGGACCGGTTGCTCTCAACTGATGGTTTGAGCTAACGAAAGCCGTTTTTAGCATAAGCGGTTTCCGGGACCAAGACAAGGTCAAGTATTACACTCACACTTTCACCGGTATCGCTCTCACTTGGTGGAACACGTTTGTGCAATCGGTGGGTACCGATGAAGCCCTCTCTCTTGGGCCGATTTAAGGGAAAAGATGATCACCGAATACTTCCCATGTGAAGAGACCCGAAGGCTCGAAAATGAGCTAAGAAGTTTAAAAGCGGTCTGAAATGACCTCAAAGCTTACAATCAACGGTTTGCCGAGCTAGCCTTAATGTGTCCGGCCCTCGAAACTCCCGAGTCTCTAAGGATTGAACTTTACATGGATGGCCTCCCTAAGAGTATTAAACACGGGGTAATTTCATCCAAACCCGCTAACCTACAAGAGCCTTTAAAGATAGCCTGCCAATTGATAGAAACGGTGGACGAAATTGATGTGCTGGAACCAAAGGCCGAGGATAAATCGGGTGGCAACAAAAGAAAGTGGGAAGCCCCTCTGTAATACCCCGTTTTCCCCGTACATGATTTATAGGTGAATTGGGTATGTACGATATGCGTATGAAGGGTTCGGGTCATTTTCTAGTGTTAAGTCTTGTGTGAGGAGAAAATGACTCAGATCGTGCTTTGTGTCGCGGCGCGACAAAGGAGGCCGCGGCGCGGCAATGGACTGAAATTGAGATCAGAAGTATGACAAAAAATGATCCCAGACCTAGGCAAATATTGCGGCGCGACGATTAAGGCCGCGCCGCGGCATTCTAGGCAAACTGGTGCCGGATTTTTGTAATATTAAATGAGAAGCAAGGGCATTTTGGTCTTTTCACGTTTGAGCCAGATTTGAGGCTTTAAATTTTCTTTATTTTCTTTTTTCTTTTCTTTCCTATTTTCCTCTCAAAACTTAAAATTCTCAAGTGATTCAAGTGGGATTTTGGAAAGGAAGAAGCTGGTTTTGATCTTTGGCGTAGTTGACAAGTTTGTTCTCCTCGTTCTTAGCTACACGGTGATACTAGTGGTAAGCTCTAACTCGGAATTTCATTTTCGTGTTCATCATTCAAATTTGGGGCTTTTGATGGTACGAGTCATAGGTGAAACCTATTTAGTTGTTAATTGGAGATTAACACCAATATTCGGGTTTATTGTTGTTAAAGGAGGGTTTTGGGTTGGTTAATGATTTAACCATGTTTAAGACTTGTAAATGGTGTACAATCACTAGCATTGGTGATTATTGGCGTTTTGGAGACTTTTAGGGTTTTCGTGGTTGACTAATTTTGACTAGAGTCAAAATTAGGGTTTGTTGATGATTATGACCCGAATGTCGATTCAATGAGGTTTGTAAACTTAAAATGGATTAAGTTGAAGTATAAAACCGAGTTAAATTTGTTTTCTTGTCAAAACTTGCTAATGGCGTGATATTGACTTCTTATGGGTCAAATTAGGGTTTAAGTGTCATTTTGGGCAAGATAGGTGTTTAACACCTATTGATAATGCTAAAAACAAACATATATTTTATAGCATTATTCCTCAAGAAAGACAAGCTTTTAGTTGCAATTGTTCTATTTACAAGTGATATTCGTTTAAATAATAAAAGGTGAAGACAAAAGACAGATTCGACGAATTAAAGACGCAAACGACCAAAAAGCTCAAAAGAACAAAATACAATCAAAGAGGTTCCAATTATTGATAAGAAACGTCTCGAAATTACAAGAGTACAAGATTCAAAACGCAAAGTACAAGATATTAAATTGTACGCAAGGACGTTCGAAAATCCGGAACCGGGACCAGAGTCAACTCTCAACGCTTGACGCAACGGACTAAAAATTTCAAGTCAACTATGCACACGAATATAATATAATATATAATTAATTCTTAAAATTAATATATATATTATATTATATTTAAAAACCGTCGGCATAAAAAAACAAAGACTTTTGAGTCTCCCCAGCTGGCCATACGATCGCATGGCCTTGAAGGGTAAAGCTCATGCGATCGCATGAGCCACTTTTCCAGCCCACATGCCTATAAAATTCGCAGCTTGGTGAACATCAAAACACATCTTTTTCTTTCTTCATCATACGTAAATTATATATATATATATATATTTATATTTTAATTTTAATTTCTAATAATAAGGGTGTGTTAGCGAATGTTGTAAGGGTGTAAGTCGAAATTCTGTCCGTGTAACGCTACGCTATTTTTAATCATTGTAAGTTATGTTCAACCTTTTTAATTTAATGTCTCGTAGCTAAGTTATTATTATGCTTATTTAAAACGAAGTAATCATGATGTTGGGCTAATTATTAAAATTGGGTAATTGGGCTTTGTACCATAATTGGGGTTTGGACAAAAGAACGACACTTGTGGAAATTAGACTATGGGCTATTAATTAGCTTTATATTTTTTTTAACTAAATGATAGTTTGTTAATTTTAATATAAAGATTTACAATTGAACGTCCCTATAAATAACCATATACACTCGATCAGACACGATGGGCGGGGTATTTATATGTACGAATAATCGTTCATTTAATCGGACACGGGAATGGATTAATAGCCACTAGAATTATTAAAACAGGGGTGAAATTATGTACAAGGACACTTGGCATAATTGATAACAAAGTATTAAAACCTTGGGTTACATTCAGTCGACATCCTGGTGTAATTATTAAACAAAGTATTAAAATTTTGTTACAGTTTAAGTCCCCAATTAGTTGGAATATTTAACTTCGGGTATAAGGATAATTTGACGAGGACACTCGCACTTTATATTTATGACTGATGGACTGTTATGGACAAAAACCAGACGGACATATTAAATAATCCAGGACAAAGGACAATTAACCCATGAGCATAAAACTAAAATTAACACGTCAAACATCATAATTACGGAAGTTTAAATAAGCATAATTCTTTTATTTCATATTTAATTTCCTTTATTTTATATTTAATTGCACTTCTAATTATAGCACTTTTATTTATTGTTATTGTATTTAATTGCACTTTTAATTATCGTACTTTTTGTAACATCCCGCATTTTTCCGTTAAATTATTTTAACGCCCGCCTTTTTATTTTAAAAATATCCTTCGTAACTAAATTCGTATCCTCCGTTAGCTAACATTCTTAATATTTTTCCGTTATTGGATTTTAACATCCTCCGTTAATACGCGTTTTAACATATTCCGTTTAGGTAATTTTCGCACCCGACTACAAACTCGAGGGACTAAAATTGACACGGGGCAAACTAGTTGACTAGGTCACCTAGTCCACCCCAATCACCACCATTCAACCATCTCCATCTCTCTCTCTTTCTCTCTAGCAAGAACACACACACAAACCCATTCCATTCATTCATCATCTAAATTCAATCTTGGAAGCTCACAACAAATCCGACTACATATTCTTAATCCTCTCGTCATTCTCTACGATTTGATACTAACTTCATCGATTTTGGGTAACATTTCTAAAACTCTAAATTTCTCAAATTCGTGTTTTTGACTTGATATGTTGTTAGTTAGTGTCTATGCTCGTGTATAACATGAATATATGATTTGTATGCTCGATCTTGATGTTTTGGTGTAACTAGCTTGAAAATGAAAAGTGTATGCTTAATCTTTGATTTTGGATGATGAAATGTGTTTAGATGTTAATGTTTGTGTGTTCAAAGTGTTAGTTACTTCAATAGCTTCGTTTTGGTGTGTTGATTGACATGAAACCCTTACATTAACATGATTAGTGATTTTGAGGTTTTGGTTAGGGTTTGACAACTCTTAAAACGAACTTTTGATGCGTTGAATGCTTGTTAATGTTATTGATAAGTGTTTAGTTGTATTACATGTTTCATTACCTTCAAAACGGCATATCATATGTATAAATTGGATTCCCGAAACTTAAATTGCAATTGATGAACTTGAAACTTGAAAATAAACCTCTATTGATCACTTGACGGGATTTCGGTTATTGTATATGATGTTTTTGCTTGATGAAAATCGCTTAGTTGCGTTCCTTGTCGAAAGAGCTTTCCGGTGATATAAAATACATGTTCTAATTGTTTGCGGATCATAAATTGTGATTGTTTGAAGTTTGGGTCGTGCACTTGTGTTTTTCTGCAAACAGGACCTGAATGCCCATTGGGACGCCGTCCTGATTTTTGGGACGCCGTCCCACTCTTCAATTTGGGACGCCGTCCTGATTTTGGGACGCCGTCCCACTCTTCATATTGGGACACCGTCCTGATTTTGGGACACCGTCCTGATACACTAAAATGGGCTGTTTTGCTTGGTCATTTGACGTAAAATGTTTGATATGCTACGGACCTCCGATTAACATGAAACTTGGCCAACATGCTCATATATGATTATATAACTTAGAAAAATTGTCGGATACCCGACCCGACCCCGTTGACTTTGACTTTGACCAAGTTTGACTTTTAGTCAAACTTAACTAAACACTTATGCAATCGTTCTAGTCTTTATTTTATACTTGATTCTTGCATGAAACTTGACAACGTGATTCACATGCTATACTTTTCGAGTCGTAACGAGCCATAGGACTAATTGAACACATTTCACCCGACCTTGTGTCGTAACTGGTTAATTGATACAACTTATTTGTTTAGGTCAAGACTAGCACTATCCTTCGCACACGTTATTTTGTGAAGTACTTTTCGTACGTGCACTCAAGGTGAGATCATAGTCCCACTTTTACTATTTTTGAACTTACATTTGGGATGAGAAAACATAAACATTTCTTTACTAAGTGAACATAAGTACAGGAAAACAAACATTCTACATACGAGTTTAGAACAAAATCCTCAATTCGATTATCATTAGTTACACTTGCCGGGTGTAAGCGAGAACTTATGTTGTATGGATCCATATGGGTTTGACAAACCCTCATTCAAACGGTTCGCTACCGTTTACGAATGAAATATATTTTCGAGAAACAGTGTATGTTCTAGCACTAAGTGATGGGGTTCAATGGGAGAAATGTTAAGCATTGATAATTGGGTGCTCGTGAAACAAATTTTGGAATGGTTAACTATTAATTCGATGTTGCAAATCTTGTGGTTCAATCTACTTATTTACTCACTTACTTACTTAAACCTATGATTTCACCAACGTTTTCGTTGACAGATTTCTATGTTTTTCTCAGGTCTTTGAACGATATGTGTTACATGCTTCCGCTTATTATTTTGATACTTACTTTGGATGTCGAGTATTTATGCATACATGGAGCATTCTTTTGGCTACTTTTAAATTGTGTCGCATAGGTTTCATTTGTACTTATAACTTTGTAACGTAACTTTTGGATGAACAATTCTTGTAAACTAGGGAACAATCTTTACTTTTGCAATGAATGCGACATATTTTGGTCAAACGTTATTTTAAAGACTTATGACCACGTAACGGGACCTAAGTAGTCGGCGCCGTCAAATGACAATTTTTGTCGGGTCGCTACAATTGGTATCAGAGCGTTGGTTGTAGGGATTTAGAGTTCATTGGTGTCGACCCCGAGTCATAGGGTACATTGGTGAGTCTAGACTACAACCGGCATATAGACTTGAAGTAGGAATTACTTTACTACTTGTGCATTTATACTCGAACGCTTCTACTCATATCTACTCTTAGTTCCTCTTAATCTCACGTTGTTTAATTTGATTGACACGCCACCTTGACTATATGAAATGATGTCGAATGCACATATGAATCAGGGTAATATAATTTCCGGGATTATATTACGGTGACTCATATGAACGTTCCGACATTATGACATAAAGAATTTAAGGCGAGTCGAGGAAAAACTTCTCTTTATCTTTATTCTATATCACGGTTAGTATTATTGAGAATACTAATCAATGATATTCTTGTGTCATGAAGGAACAATGGCTCACCAAGGTCAACCCAATACTCCTTCCGAAACTCTCGAACAAGCTCTTCAACGAATGATAACCACCGCCGTGGGTGCGGCCGTGGCCGATCACTTTTCCAACAACAATAATCATGGAGCTGATAATTCAAACGAGGGGTGCTCCTACAAGAACTTCATGGGGTGCAAACCTCCCACTTTCGATGGAACCGAGGGACCGGTTGCTCTCACCAGATGGTTTGAACAAACGGAAGCCGTTTTTAACATAAGCGGTTGTCGGGACCAAGATAAGGTCAAGTTTTCCACCCTCACTCTCACCGGTATTGCTTTCTCATGGTGGAACACGTATGTACAATCGGTGGGTATCGATGAAGCCCACGCACTCTCTTGGACCGAATTAAGAGAAAGAATGATCACCGAATACTTTCCGCGCGACGAAACTCGAAGGCTCGAACAGGTGCTAAGAAATTTACAAACGGTCCGGAATGACCTCAAAGCTTATAATCAACGGTTTGCTGAACTAGTCTTAATGTGTCCAAACCTCATGACTCTCGAGTCCCTAAGAGTTGAACTTTACATGGATGGCCTTCCGAAGAGCATTCAACACAGGGTAATGTCATCTAAACCCGCCAACCTACAAGAGGCTTTAACGATGGCTCGCCAATCTATAGAAACGGTGGATGAAATTGAAGCACCGGCACCAACGGCCGAGGACCAACCGGTTAACAACAAAAGAAAATGGGAAGCCTCTCAATCCAGCAACTACAACAGCAACAACTTTGCCAAGGAACTTTTCACCTCCGTCGGCAAGAAAAGTTATGCTGGAACTCGACCTTTTTGCAACAAATGCCACAAGCATCACTTTGGTGAATGTGGCAAGCTAATTTGCCACCGGTGCCAGGGAAGTGGTCATATTGCCAAATATTGTGGAAGTACCGCCCCCGTCAGTCAAAAGGGACCCAACACACAAAAGCCGGGTGTTTGTTTCGAATGTAGTAAACCGGGTCATTTTAGGAATGCATGTCCAACGAAGAAAGCCAACCCCAACACACGCGGCCGAACTTCCAACATTAGCACCGAGGATGCTCGAGACGACATGAACTAGTCACGGGTACGTTTCTTCTTAACAACTCCTATACTTCATGTTTATTCGATTCGGATGTCGATAAATGTTTTGTATCCAAGGCTTTGGAGCCTACTATTTGCACTCCACCACTCCCTAGATATTAGTTAGGCCATTCAAGTGACCAACGGAAAACTATTGCGTACCGACAAATTTATCGGAGAGTGTACGTCAAACTTATTGGGTAGGTAATTTGAACTTTGATTTGACATCTATAGAACTAGGGAGCCCAAAACCTATACGTTAGGAAGGGAATGTTTTCCCCACATACATGTGATTTTAGTGAACTAAATAATTTCCGTTTAAGAACCGATATCCTCTTCCCCGTATCAACAACCTCTTGAACCGTTACACGGATCTCGCGTATATTCTAAAATCGACCTTCATTCTGGTTATCATCAATTGAGGGTTAAGGGAGAAGATGTCTCCTAAACCGCTTTCCGAACTCGCTACGATAGTTATAAATTTCTTTTAGTGCCGTTCAGTTTATCTAAGGCTCCGCCCGTATTCATAGACCTCCAGAACCGCGTATGCAAACTTATCTAGACAAATCCGTTACCGTACTTATAATTATAAGCTATTCAAGCGGAAAGGAAAAACGAACAACGTCTCCGTCTTACGCTCGAACTCTTGAGAAAAGAGCAACTCTATGCCGAATTCTCCGAGTGAGAATTTTGGTTAAACGAAGTCCAAATTCTAAACCATATTGTTAGTGGTCAAGGTATTACAGTAGATCTCGCAAAAAAAAAAAAAAAAAAAATTTGAATTAATTAATTAATTTTGGAGAAACCCTCACGACTCCGACTTGTATTCGTAAAATTTTGGATCTCGCGATTATTACCAAAGATTAATTTCCGGTTTTTCCCGTATCGCTCGTCCTCTAACCTCGTTAACGTACTAAGAAAAAAAAAAAAAAAATTTTTAACATTTTCCGTGTCCGGACTTTGAACGTGATTTTTTCGCACCAACCTTACTAGATAAATTCGTGTGGCACAAAATGGAACTCAAATATAGAAATACTTCTACGTGAACGCCTGAAAGGCAACCCCTCTCGACTCGAAATCAAGGAAGCTGAAATTCGTTATTTTACACGGAGAATTTGAATACTTATTTATGGATCCGATCAATCTTCTCGTCATCGCGTACCACGATACATAGCTCTGCTATTTCACTATTACCGTCTGATATTACTGAGACCAAAGATAACACACAATCCAAGGATACCCCTTTCTTCTTTGACTTAACGTCCTTGTGCTTCTGTTATACGGCCAACTACTACTCAACCCCGAGCTATACAACTACGTGTACTATCTCGTTTCCCACCAAGTCTCAACATTTGGCCACTAGATGTGCGATATGGCTACCTCAAAATGTGAACTCATCCTATTCTAAGTTCTCATTTCACTCCTATCTTTTCGCTCGTACTTCCGTATACGGAAACCTTTTTATATAATTTCTCAATGGAGAGAGAGACTCTTCACGTGTTACTAGTATTCGCCACGAGGGTGACTAGCCCTTACGAACATTTTTCAGTAGCCGACAAGAAACCTGTTCCAACAAACGCTTTCGAACCCTAACTAACTTGTCCAAGCATATCTTAAGAAATTATATTCCAACACGGTGTATCATTGTCAATTATCCCGGATCGAAAATACTCGTTACACATCTTGTTTACAAGAAGCCTTCGGAACACGTTTAGACGTGAGTACTGCGTATCTTCCACAAACAGACGAGCTAAGCAAACGAACAATTTACATCTTGGAAAGACATGTTACAAACTTGTATTGTCGCCTTTAGTTGATCCCTCTTACTACAGTAGTTACCACTCGCGTGTTAACGCGCACTTTTCAAAACTTTATATAACCACAAATGTTGTTCTCCTATTCGTTGGACCGAAGTAGGTGACAAGCAAATCATCAGATCCGAATTCATTCAAGAAACAACCTTTGAGATAGTTCAAGTCCGAGAAGGGCTCAAGATGGCCCGTGGTCGCCAAAGGAGTTATACCAATGTTAGATGAAAATCTCTCAAATTTAAAGTCAGTAACCGTGTAATATTGAAAACCACACCTTGGAAAGGTGTAATCCGTTTCGGGAAATCGAGGAAATTTATATCCGCAATATTGATCCTTTTGAAATCTTGGGGCGTATTGGAACCGCGTCCTACCGTTTAGAACCTCCGACTCAATTAAGTTTCCGTTTACCTTACGTTCCATGTAACAAACTTAGATACGTGTCCTGCGGAACAGGAACGTGCTATCCTTCTAGATAAACTTACTATTGATGACAACTCCTCTTCGTAGAAAGACCGGTTGAAATTGTGGATCGTAAAACCAAGCCTTAATACAACATAAAACCCCGACTGTCCAAATTCGTGGGAATGCCCAAGGACGTATCTTCACTTATTCATAGCATTGACAATGCAAGGTCTCAGGGAAGAGACATCGACTATTACTTCCAACTAAATTTCGGGACGAAATTTCTTTTAAGGTGTGGGTAATGTAACATCCCGCATTTTTCCGTTAAATTATTTTAACGCCCGCCTTTTTATTTTAAAAATATCCTTCGTAACTAAATTCATATCCTCCGTTAGCTAACATTCTTAATATTTTTCCGTTATTGGATTTTAACATCCTCCGTTAATACGCGTTTTAACATATTCTGTTTAGGTAATTTTCGCACCCGACTACAAACTCGAGGGACTAAAATTGACACGGGGCAAACTAGTTGACTAGGTCACCTAGTCCACCCCAATCACCACCATTCAACCATCTCCATCTCTCTCTCTTTCTCTCTAGCAAGAACACACACACAAACCCATTCCATTCATTCATCATCTAAATTCAATCTTGGAAGCTCACAACAAATTCGACTACATATTCTTAATCCTCTCGTCATTCTCTACGATTTGATACTAACTTCATCGATTTTGGGTAACATTTCTAAAACTCTAGATTTCTCAAATTCGTGTTTTTGACTTGATATGTTGTTAGTTAGTGTCTATGGCTCGTGTATAACATGAATATATGATTTGTATGCTCGATCTTGATGTTTTGGTGTAACTAGCTTGAAAATGAAAAGTGTATGCTTAATCTTTGATTTTGGATGATGAAATGTGTTTAGATGTTAATGTTTGTGTGTTCAAAGTGTTAGTTACTTCAATAGCTTCGTTTTGGTGTGTTGATTGACATGAAACCCTTACATTAACATGATTAGTGATTTTGAGGTTTTGGTTAGGGTTTGACAACTCTTAAAACGAACTTTTGATGCGTTGAATGCTTGTTAATGTTATTGATAAGTGTTTAGTTGTATTACATGTTTCATTACCTTCAAAACGGCATATCATATGTATAAATTGGATTCCCGAAACTTAAATTGCAATTGATGAACTTGAAACTTGAAAATAAACCTCTATTGATCACTTGACGGGATTTCGGTTATTGTATATGATGCTTTTGCTTGATGAAAAGTGCTTAGTTGCGTTCCTTGTCGAAAGAGCTTTCCGGTGATATAAAATACATGTTCTAATTGTTTGCGGATCATAAATTGTGATTGTTTGAAGTTTGGGTCGTGCACTTGTGTTTTTCTGCAAACAGGACCTGAATGCCCATTGGGACGCCGTCCTGATTTTTGGGACGCCGTCCCACTCTTCAATTTGGGAAGCCGTCCTGATTTTGGGACGCCATCCCACTCTTCATATTGGGACACCGTCCTGATTTTGGGACACCGTCCTGATACACTAAAATGGGCTGTTTTGCTTGGTCATTTGACGTAAAATGTTTGATATGCTACGGACCTCCGATTAACATGAAACTTGGCCAACATGCTCATATATGATTATATAACTTAGAAAAATTGTCGGATACCCGACCCGACCCCGTTGACTTTGACTTTGACCAAGTTTGACTTTTAGTCAAACTTAACTAAACACTTATGCAATCGTTCTAGTCTTTATTTTATACTTGATTCTTGCATGAAACTTGACAACGTGATTCACATGCTATACTTTTCGAGTCGTAACGAGCCATAGGACTAATTGAACACATTTCACCCGACCTTGTGTCGTAACCGGTTAATTGATACAACTTATTTGTTTAGGTCAAGACTAGCACTATCCTTCGCACACGTTATTTTGTGAAGTACTTTTCGTACGTGCACTCAAGGTGAGATCATAGTCCCACTTTTACTCTTTTTGAACTTACATTTGGGATGAGAAAACATAAACATTTCTTTACTAAGTGAACACAAGTACAGGAAAACAAACATTCTACATACGAGTTTAGAACAAAATCCTCAATTCGATTATCATTAGTTACACTTGCCGGGTGTAAGCGAGAACTTATGTTGTATGGATCCATATGGGTTTGACAAACCCTCATTCAAACGGTTCGCTACCGTTTACGAATGAAATATATTTTCGAGAAACAGTGTATGTTCTAGCACTAAGTGATGGGGTTCAATGGGAGAAATGTTAAGCATTGATAATTGGGTGCCCGTGAAACAAATTTTGGAATGGTTAACTATTAATTCGATGTTGCAAATCTTGTGGTTCAATCTACTTATTTACTCACTTACTTACTTAAACCTATGATTTCACCAACGTTTTCGTTGACAGATTTCTATGTTTTTCTCAGGTCTTTGAACGATATGTGTTACATGCTTCCGCTTATTATTTTGATACTTACTTTGGATGTCGAGTATTTATGCATACATGGAGCATTCTTTTGGCTACTTTTAAATTGTGTCGCATAGGTTTCATTTGTACTTATAACTTTGTAACGTAACTTTTGGATGAACAATTCTTGTAAACTAGGGAACAATCTTTACTTTTGCAATGAATGCGACATATTTTGGTCAAACGTTATTTTAAAGACTTATGACCCCGTAACGGGACCTAAGTAGTCGGCGCCGTCAAATGACAATTTTTGTCGGGTCGCTACACTTTTTAATTATCGCAAGTTTATTTTATCGCACTTTTATTTATCGCAATTTCATTATCGTTATTTACTTTACGCTTTAAATTAAGTCTTTTATTTATTTAATATTTTACATTTTGTTTTAACTGCGACTAAAGTTTTAAAATCGACAAACCGGTCATTTAATGGTAAAAACCCCCCTTTATAATAATAATATTACTTATATATATATTTGTATTTTTATAAAATAAAACTAATATAGCGTTAAGCTTTGATTAAAAGATTTTCCCTGTGGAACGAACCGGACTTACTAAAAACTACACTACTGTACGATTAGGTACACTGCCTATAAGTGTTGTAGCAAGGTTTAAGTATATCCATTCAATAAATAAATAAATATCTTGAGTAAAATTGTATCGTATTTAATAGTATTTTCTTGTAAAATATAAGCTATTTTATATACACCTCGCATAACATCAAGTATTTTTGGCGCCGCTGCCGGGGATATTTCTTGCTTAAAAGCCGGAAGCGCAACACTAAATAAAAAAAAAGATTTTTATTTTTAGTTTACTTTTATTAAAATACGCTTTTGTAAAAATACGTTTTAATATATTCGAAAATATAAAAAGAAAAACAAAAATATAAATATTTTTAAGAGTTTGTTAAATATTTAAGTTCTATAAAAGTTTCTTTATATTTATTTTATAAAAATATAAGTTTTATTTAATTTATAAAAATATATTATATAAATATTTAAAACAGAAAAAATAAACACAGCAAAAAAATAATAATAATAATAAAACATTCGGCCTGCTACTGTAGCAGCCCGTAACCTGGCCCAAAATCCTGGCTCATGCGATCGCATGAGCCCGAAGGCATAAACTCATGCGATCGTATGAGAGTGTCTGACACGCCAACAGGAAACCCTAACTGCATTAATTACGGTGTATTATTATCATTATTATTATTTAATAAACCCTAATTAGGTTTTATTATTTAATTAGTTATTAGTTTTTAGATTTAATTTATATATTTAGTTTAATTAGTTTATTTAAATTGTAAAATTAATAGTTTAATTAAATAAATAATATAAAAATAATATTTTTATAAAAATTGTAATTTTTTACAACTTTTAGTATATTTTTATATTTTGTCCCTTTTTAATTGTTTTAGCGTAATTTTTTGTATTTTTAACTCGTATTTAGTTTTAATTCATAGTTTTTGCCATAGTTATTTTTATTTCTAGATTTTTAGGCTTTGCCGTAAAATCCCTTGAGTGCTTTTTTTTTTTTTTAGACTAAGATTTAGGTGATTTAGAATTTTGCGACGTTTTTTTTTTTTAATTTTTTTTAGTACCTTTTTAAGATATTGCCATTTGGGATATAGTTTTACTTGTAAGCTTTAATATTTTTAGACGCCTTTTACCTATGTATCAATTATCATTCCAATTAGTAATCTCAATTTGTGATTATAATTTTAAGTTAGTGATAGTAATAAGGTTGGGTTAGTCAAGTATTTTTAAGTTTTATAAGTCACTCTTTTTCTTTCTTATTTTTCGACGCCTTTTATTTTTCGACCTTTTTCGACGCGCTCTTTTTCTTTCTTATTTCTCGCTATTCTAGTTTTAGGACATAGATTTTTATTCTACTTCTTATCTAAATTTCTTAAAATTACGAAAATTTATTTTAAGTGGTTAAATTGATAGACATCAAAATTTTCTGGTTCGTAGTAATAGTTGGATTTGTACTTGGACCGGGTTATTGGAGCCAAACAGTCCTCAATTATATTGAGACCAAACGAATCCTGCCCCTCTGCTGCATCTTTTGGCTATTCGAAATGTGGTCAAAATCAGAAAAGTCTACTAATTGGATAACTTATATAATTTTTATTTCCTTTTAAAAACTAATAGGATATTCAGTGAATGCACCGAGCAAGACGTTCACCACCTTTTGTACGTTCACCACCTGTAACTCGATCAAGACATCTAGCTAATATTACCGCCGTTGATTTTTCTTTAGAATCGTCATCGAGTCGACCAAGTACTCCAATTCAAATTTCCGATAATCCATTTTTTGAACCCGACCTCACAATTGAGAATCCGGAGAATATTCAGGGACGATTCATAGATCCTGAACCATTAAATTTTCCTCCGGAACCACCAATCATTCAAACAGAGATTGTTGAGGAACGAACCATTAAATCAGAATCCTCTAGTGATTCCGATTCAACAAATTCAATTATGGAGAATCTGGAACCTTTAAGTATGGAAGACCGAATGAGAGCTAAATGCACTGGCCAAGGTCACGCAATTACTCATCCTGACATTAATGCGCCAGATTATGAAATCAAAGGACAAATTCTACACATGGTGACTAATCAATGCCAATTTAGTGGTGCGCCGAAGGAAGATCCAAATGAACATCTTCGTACCTTTAATAGGATCTGCACACTATTTAAAATCCGAGAAGTGGAGGATGAACAGATATATCTCATGTTATTTCCCTGGACTTTAAAGGGAGAAGCCAAAGATTGGTTGGAATCGTTACCTGAAGGGGCGATTGATACATGGGACGTTTTAGTTGAAAAATTTCTTAAACAATTCTTTCCGGTATCTAAAGCCGTAAGAATTCAAGGAGAAATTGTTACGTTCACACAGAAGCCAAATGAAACTCTATATGAGGCGTGGACAAGATTTGGAAAGTTATTAAGAGGATGTCCGCAACATGGTTTAGACACCTGTCAAATAGTACAAATATTCTACCAAGGATGCGACATCGCTACAAGGAAATACATCGATATAGCAGCTGGTGGTTCTATTATGAAGAAAACCGAAACTGATGCTTACAAAATTATTGATAACACTGCTTCCCACTCACATGAGTGGCACCAAGAAAAAGATATCGTTAGATCATCTAAAGCAGCTAGAGCCGATTCTAGCCATGACTTAGATTCCATTTCCGCAAAGATAGATGCTGTCGAGAGACGAATGGAAAAGATGACTAAAGATATCCACTCAATACGAATTAGTTGTGAGCAGTGTGGAGGACCACATTTGACAAAAGATTGTCTCAGTATTGAATTAACAATGGAACAAAGAGAGAATGTTTCATATCTAAACCAAAGGCCTGGAAATAATTATCAGAATAATTATCAACAGCCAAGACCGATCTACCATCAAAACCAGAATTATAACTGAAATATTCCATACAACAACCAACAAGGTCCTAACAATCAACAAGTATCCAATAATACTTACAATCAGCAAAGACCTAATTTTCAAAACAAACCACCACAAACCGATGATAAAAAGCCGAATTTAGAAGATATGATGACGAAGCTAGTTGAAACTCAAATGCAATTTTTCACATCTCAGAAACAAACTAATGAACAAAATGCTCAAGCATTTAGAAATCAACAAGCTTCTATTCAAAACTTAGAACAAGAAGTAAGTAACCTAGCAAGGTTAATAGGTGAAAGAAAATCGGAAAGTTTACCTAGTGATACAAATGCTAACCCCCGGAATGAAACAGCTAAAGCCATTACCACAAGAAGTGGTACAACACTTAAACCACCTGAAATACCTGTAACTTCTGATGAAGCTATTCCTACTCCACAAGAACCACAACCTGATCAAGATAAGGAAAAAGAACCGGAGTTGAAAAGGTTAATGAAGATAACACAGCTAAGGATAAACCTTATATTAAACCATACCAACCACCACTTCCTTACCTGAGTAAAATGAAAAAAAGAGAAACTTGAAGCCGAGCAATCCAAATTCTTGGATATGTTTAAACAGATAAATGTAAATCTTCCTTTCATTGATGTGATTTCAGGAATGCCTAGATATGCTAAATTCTTGAAAGATCTAATCTCAAATAGAAAGAAAATGGAAGAACTCTCGGCTGTTACTATGAATGCTAATTGTTCAGCAGTGCTGTTGAATAAGATACCAGAAAAACTATCTGATCCAGGAAGTTTCACAATTCCATATTTTCTGGGTAGTCTTAGTTCAATAGAAGCATTGGCAGACTTAGGTGCTAGTATAAATCTAATGCCGTATTCACTATACGCTAAACTAGACCTTGGAGAATTGAAACCAACAAGAATAAGTATACAACTAGCCGATAGATCAATAAAATATCCTAGAAGGATAATGGAGAACTTGCTAGTTAAAGTTGGTACTTTAGTATTTCCTGTAGATTTTGTTGTTCTGGACATGGAAGAAGATTCTCAAGTTCCTCTCATATTAGGAAGACCATTCTTAAACACGGCTAAAGCAATGATAGACGTGTTCGGTAAGAAATTGACCCTAAGTATAGAGGACGAGAGTGTTACCTTTTCAGTTGATAGAGCAATGCAACAACCACAATCTGCAGATGATACATGTTATTATATTCAAACTATAGATTC
Organism: Rutidosis leptorrhynchoides; assembly: GCF_046630445.1. NCBI lineage: Eukaryota > Viridiplantae > Streptophyta > Magnoliopsida > Asterales > Asteraceae > Rutidosis > Rutidosis leptorrhynchoides. The sequence continues at coordinate 539,520,906 of NC_092334.1, forward strand.
ACATGCAGAATTGTTAGAAGAATTTTCAGAATTACAAGGAACAGGAGAATGTTCTTTAGGAGAAGGTAATGAACCAATTGATGAAGCCGAAATGTTAGCTACACTAATAGCTAATGGATATGAACCAACAACAGAAGAAATTCAAATGCTAAAAGAAGAAGACAGATATCGATATAAATCATCGATAGAAGAACCACCGACATTAGAATTAAAGCCACTTCCAAACCATTTGGAATACGCTTATTTACATGGTGAATCTGAATTACCTGTAATAATATCGTCTTCTCTTACTAAAAATGAAAAATCACAACTCATTTCTGTGTTGAAAGCTCATAAACCAGCCATTGCATGGAAGATTCATGATATTAAAGGAATAAGTCCTTCGTATTGCACACATAAAATCCTTATGGAAGAAGGTCATAAAACGTATGTGCAACGCCAACGAAGACTAAATCCTAATATACAAGATGTAGTTAAAAAAGAAATTATTAAACTGCTAGACGCAGGTTTAATTTATCTAATTTCTGATAGTCCATGGGTAAGCCCAGTTCAATGCGTGCCTAAGAAGGGTGGCATGACTGTCATTACAAATGAGAAAAATGAGCTTATTCCTACTAGGACTGTAACAGGATGGCGTGTTTGTATTGATTATAGAAAATTAAATGACGCCACCAGAAAAGATCACTTTCTCTTACCTTTTATTGATCAAATGTTGGAAAGATTAGCCGGAAACAGTTACTATTGTTTTCTTGATGTATTTTCCGGATATTTTCAAATTCTAATAGCACCCGAAGATCAAGAGAAAACCACGTTCACGTGCCCTTATGGTACTTTTGCTTACAAACGCATGCCATTTGGACTTTGCAACGCCCCTGCAACCTTTCAAAGGTGCATGATGGCGATTTTTCACGACATGATAGAAGAATGCATGGAATTTTTCATGGATGACTTTTCAGTCTTCGGTGATACTTTTGAATCATGTCTAGCTAATCTTGAACGAATGCTTATTAGATGCGAACAATCAAATCTAGTTCTTAATTGGGAGAAATGCCATTTCATGGTTAAAGAAGGCATCGTTCTTGGACATAAAATTTCAAAGGAAGGAATTGAAGTGGATAGAGCTAAAGTAGATGTAATTGCTAAACTTCCACATCCCACCAATGTTAGAGGAGTTAGGAGTTTTCTAGGGCATGCCGGTTTTTACCGACGTTTCATAAAAGATTTTTCTAAAATTGCCACTCCTATGAATAAACTCCTAGAAAAAGATGCTCCATTCATCTTTTCAGATGAATGCATCAAATCCTTTAATATTCTTAAAGAGAAACTCACTAATGCGCCGATCATGATAACACCAAATTGGAATCTACCGTTTGAACTTATGTGCGATGCAAGTGATTTTGCAATGGGAGCCGTTTTAGGACAAAGGATTGAAAAACGATTTCAACCTATATATTATGCTAGTAAGACGTTACAAGGAGCACAAATGAACTATACAACTACTAAAAAAGAACTCCTTGCTATTGTCTTTGCTTTTGACAAATTTCGTTCATATCTCGTTCTAGCAAAAACGGTGGTCTATACCGACCATTCCGCTCTTAGATACCTATTTTCAAAACAAGATGCCAAACCAAAATTAATCCATTAGATCTTACTCTTTCAAGAGTTCGATATTGAAATCCGAGATAAAAGAGGAGCAGAAAATCTCGCCGTTGATCATCTTTCTCGTCTTGAAAATCCCGAATTAGAAGTTCTAAATGAATCGGCCATACAAGACAACTTTCCTGATGAATATCTATTGAAGATAGATTATAATGAAATACCATGGTTTGCAGACTATGCAAACTACTTAGTATGTGGATTCCTTGAAAAAGGATTATCGTACCAAAAACGAAAGAAATTCTTTAGTGATCTAAAACACTATTTCTGGGAAGATCCACATCTATTTAAAAGTTGTCCAGATGGAATAATACGCCGATGTGTATTCGGAGATGAAGCTAGTAAAATTTTAAACCATTGTCACACAGGACCAACAGGAGGGCATTATGGGCCTCAACTAACAGCAAGAAAAGTTTATGATGCTGGATCCTATTGGCCTACAATTTACAAAGACGCACACCTTCTTTGCAAATCCTGTGATGCTTGTCAAAGGGCCGGAAAAATAAGTCAACGTGATGAAATGCCACAAAATGTCATTCAAGTATGCGAAGTATTTGACATTTGGGGTATTGACTTTATGGGTCCATTTCCAAAATCTCATAATAATCTCTACATTCTCGTAGCCATTGATTATGTATCTAAATGGGCTGAAGCACAAGCTCTCCCAACTAACAATGCACGAGTTGTAGTCAACTTTTTAAAACGTCTTTTTGCAAGGTTTGAAACACCAAAAGCTTTAATAAGTGATCGGGGTACTCATTTCTGTAATAATCAACTTGAGAAAGTTCTCAAAAGATATGGAGTAACTCATAAAATCTCCACTGCTTATCATCCACAAACAAGTGGACAAGTTGAAAATACCAACCGAGCTTTAAAACATATTCTAGAGAAAACCGTAGGATCAAATCCGAAGGAATGGTCCATTAAATTGGAGGATGCACTCTGGACTTTTAGAACAGCCTACAAAACTCCAATTGGAACCACACCTTTTAGACTCGTTTATGGAAAAGCATGTCATCTTCCAGTAGAAATTGAACACAAAGCATTTTGGGCTTTGAAGACATGTAATCTTGATTTACATGAAGCCGGACATCTACGATTAAGTCAATTAAACGAATTAGAAGAATTAAGACATGAAGCATACGAAAATTCGTTAATCTATAAGGAAAGAACGAAGAAATGGCATGATAAAAGAATCAGAAGTTCAAAAGAATTTAAAGAAGGAGACAGAGTTTTTCTTTTCAATTCACGATTCAAGCTATTTCCTGGAAAATTGAAATCGAGATGGTCTGGACCATTCATAGTCAAAAGATTTTTTCCATACGGAACGATAGAATTAATAAATTCAAATGGAATTGAATTTGAAGTTAATGGTCACAGAGTTAAACACTACATAGATAGTCCAATGGAAATCGACAATGAAGTTAATCACAATTTCGATACCACAGCTAACTAAGTGTGGGGAGAATCAAGTCTTTAAAGGATAATATGTATTTCTGTTAGAGTTAGATTTTCTGTTTTCGTGTAGTTCTCAAAAATGGAACCCGAATGGTCTTTCTCTAGCAGACCCTAAAGAACTAGTCTTCTCCCCCCATTCTGAATTTTTATTTTTTTAGGAAATGAAGACTTCCTGTGAACTAAACCATGGTCTAATGCTACACGCTTTGATCACTAAACGTAATAATGACACACTTTCGAGTGAACTAGTATCAGTAATCAGAGAAAGTTTGGACGGAGTAAGAAAAAAATCCAGATGCGAAGATAATAAGTTACAATTTGGTAAAGAAAAATCAAAATCCGCAGCGAAAAGAAGAGCATGACACCTAGAAAGATGTCACAAATGCGGAAAATGGTCACATGGAGGTAAATGTTCAAATAATCAAACCTATTCAAACACCGAATTTGTTACTTTATGCATAGACGGACCGTTCATATGTTTAGAAGAAAAAAACACTGAATGCTCGAGGTTACGCCTATGTAGCTATGGAAAACTAATTAAACCGACTATCTTATGAATGGGATAGATCATATAACTAAGAATACTATCTCACAGGTAAGTCTGTACAATTTTTATTTTTTATTTTTATTTTTAACCTTTTGATAATAAACGCTAATTTGTTCGCTATAAAGTATTAAATTGGTATTGAATAAAATTAGGTTTGGCGACCGAAATTATTGATATCATTCAAAAATTTATTACATCACTGCAAAATTTAACGTTTATTCTTAAGGTATAAATATCTTTAATCAATCAACCCAAAATATTTCAAAAATTCGTCATGAGTTAAATTAGGTCATGGAACCGAAATTACTTTACCGAAAAGAGGGGCGCATATTTTTGATAATATTTGATTGATTAAAGTGGGATAAAAGCCAAAAAGATTTTTAATTTTATTTTTTACCATGTTTTTAAAATTAATATATAAATATTAAATTAATATTTTGAACTTTGTAAAATCAATATATTTAAGTTTGTAAATATTTGAAAAATTAATCTTTTTAATATAAGTTTGTATGTATAAAAACAAAAATATAATATAAGTTTGGTGTAAATTTATAATATGAATTTTTAATTAAGTTTAATATGAATTTTTAATTTTATGCATTTTAAATTTAAGTTTGGTGTGAATTTAAAAACAAAAATTAACTTTATTTCGCTAAGTTAAAAATATGATTTTTAAAATTCGTCGTGAGTTGAAGACTAGGTCGTTGAACCGAAATTGCTTTACCCGAGGGAGGGACGAGAACTTTTATTATCATTATTTTTAATCTTATTGAATTAAAAATTTTAAAAATTTTGTCGAGGGACAGACTAGGACATCGATCCGAAACGCCCTCATCCTAAAAACCGCGCTTTTATTAATTTTATGTTTTATTAAGAATAAGGTTTTAAAAAAAAAAAAAAAAACCTGAAAGTACTGTACCCGGAACCCCATGCGATCGCATGAGGCTGGATTCCAGGCCAGTTTGATAAAAAGAACAGCTCGCTGTTCTGCACAAAAAACACACACACATATACGAACCAACCCCAAAATCACCTCTAAAATTCGCAATTTTCCACCGTAATTCGTCATTTTTCTTGCTCTAATCATGCCTAGATTCTCATTCTTCAGCAAAATGGTAAAAATTACACCCCTAAACTCTATAAATTCCTAGTTTTTGTGATAATTACCAATTTTTTACCTAATGCAATTTTGTTAATTTCTAGTGTAATTAGTGTTAAATTGTTAGTATTTTATGCATGTATAACCTAGATTGATGCTATTTAACATGATTTGAAGCCAAAAACTTCAAAATTTTTAGAAATCTAGGGTTTGTGTTCTTGAACAATTTGGGGCTTTTTGATATAAACAGGTTATGGCCATTTTTGTCATGAATTATTGCTAAATTGAGTAGTGTAACATGTTTAGATAGTTAAATGATCCAAACATTGATCCTAAACATGATTTTTAGAGATTAAAGTGGACTTTTTAAGTCCAAAATTCATGAACTTGATTAATTTGATATATTTGCCATTTGAGACTTGTTTAATTATTAGTAATGACTATTTTGACATGTTATTTGAGTTAAATGCTTATGAATTTTTTATACATTTTCATATGTGCTTATTTGAAAAGTGTAGAATTGTGAAAAATTGTGAAAATGTGTATAAGTTTAATTTTGATTTAACATGTTATAGTGATTGTTTTAAGTTGTTATTTTGCTAACACTAATGCATATTTAGATGCACAAATTTTGTGTTTAATGTGTTTTGCAGAAAGCCGATACGGGAGGTTCAGGAGCATCATCATCTAGACGACCAGCACCAGCACCAGAACCAGAACCAGAAATGCAACACGAACAAGAACCACAACAAGAACCACAACAACAGCCTGATCAGCACATCCCTTATTATGATCCGGTACAGTTTGTTGATGAATTCATAGTATTCCCGATGAGGCTAGTAGAATTCCTAACGATTCTTGAGCACACTCTGCATCCTAATCTAAGATTTGATAGGAGATGGAGAGATTACGAGATATATCAAAGGAACAAATTCAAATTGGTAACAAAAAATGTAGAGGTGCCAAGGGTAATCGATTGGGCCCCTTTGGAAACGGTCCATCTAGCTGACCGTGTTAGACAGCTTTTGGTACAAAGGTATGGCAGTTCTTCTTTTACAGATTGGGAACGTCTTTTCACCATTCGTAGACCTGTATATAAGGAATGGTGTGTTGAGTTGATGAGTACTGTATCACTTGATACAAATATAGTTAGAATAGATGATAGAAGATTTCTTAGGTTTATCCTTGGCGGTAGGATGTACAGAATATTCATGCTGGACATGGCCAGGGCCTTACAGATATATACTCCTGGTGAGTTGTTATTACCCGATTGTACAAATTTGATTCATTATGGTGAAAGGGTAGATAGTAACTTTGATGCTGACGCCATTTGGAGGCGTATGTCACATTTTGATGTTTTTACACGAGCAGGAGGACACTCCTATACACATATTGACAGAGCCGAGCTTCGTATTATTCATAGATTTTTGGCTAACTCAATTACACAGAGAGGTCACAATAAAGAAAAAATTACCTTACATGATTTATTCTACCTAAAGTGTATTCGGGATCCTAGAAGCTTTGTCAATATCCCTTACTGTGTTGCTTTTTATTTATCTAAAATGGTAGAGGGAATGCAGGATGGGAGTATAATAGGAGGAGGTATTTTTATTACTCTCATTGGAGAGTATTTAGGTGTTGATAGGAACCAATGGGGTCCATTACAGCTTTGTAGAGAACAGGTTGAGCCCTTAGGATTGAAAGTTTATGTGGGTGCCAAGGTATTGAAAAGTAGACGTAACCAGGCAGTACCCTATGAGGGATCTCATCCTCAGGTAGAGAGAGGCTCAGACGAGGAAATGGAGGAGGCGGAAGACATTAGGGATGTCTTTCGAGATGCTATTCTTGACGTCCACGTTCGTATAGATGAGGAAGCAATGACGAACGCAGCCAGACATAGTATGTACGAGCTGTGGAACTCCGAGCGAGTATACGAGGATTATAGGCGACGCTAACACGATAGCTGGGTAGTTCATCAGCACCAAATCATGAGCCAGCTATCATATCAGGTACCAAATAATTACGTGCCTACTCGACCTGCTCATTTTCCGCCACACAGCCCCGATATCCGACCACCCTTTAACCGGTATGACTATAACCAAGCCTATCAGAACACCTATAACCAACAATAGAACCCACCTGATGAGATGAACTGGAACCCCTATCCAGACTGATTTGATTCCATTTGGTTATTTATATGATTTTTATATTTTTATCTCTTTACTTATTCATGTTTAAACTTATGTTATTGAATATACTTATGTAATCTTTATCATTTTTATTATTATTGTGTACTAATATTTCACATTTAGGATTTGAAAGTGGGATATTAAGTCCCATTTTAAATTGCCATGCATGTTTATATTTGTATGTATGTATATTGTAAATTGTACAAAACAGGGTAAAACAGCGCATTTTCAAAGACTGGCATTAAGTTCAGCAAAAGCTACTAATTTTGACGACAAGATGACAAATAAATGTGATGTAACAACAGACGGAATGAACAAATGATATGCACCATTTATCATTCAGCAAACAAACGCCAATATGTTTGAAAACTTTGGTAAAATTTAATCATTTTCACACTAATCACCCTCAATAATTTAAATTGTTACTGATTTCTTGCAAATGAGGGCATTGCAAGATCTTAAGTGTGGGAAGGGGTTAAATTCTTTCGGATTTTTAAAATTTTTACTTTATACACTTGGTTACCATTAGAAATACTAGTAAAGTAGTAGTTGAATTAGAATCTAGTGCTCTCTGATAATAAAGAACAGCCCTAGTCTTATATACTGACTACCCAATTCTAGTAAAATTTTTCAAAATTTTCAATTAAATGAACTCAAAATCATGTTTATACATATTTATGAACGATAAAACTAGGTGTTAACACCGAAATTATTATTACCTCGGAAAGGACATAAATTGAGAAACAAACCAAAATGTTAAAATTCATTTAAAATGGAATAGAGGACAATAAAAAGGAAAATAAAAGCCAAGTGTGGGTAAAATTATCAAGTTATCTTAAACATATGTCACATATTTCTGTAACAAATAATTGAAGATACTTTTGCTTTGGACTAAACTAAACTATTTTACCCGATGAAAGAAAAGAAGAGATGGATCTACACGATGAATCAATTCCATCGTTAAAAGGAAGTAAAGTTTTTCGAAAAAGAAACGCGCTTCTTGATTTAGGTCATGAAGTTGTCGTCCAGACCAGCTGTAGGTTGATGAAAAATCTAGAAAAGTCATCTCTAAAATCAGCAGGAAATCCACGAACCTCAGCATAAAACAGGGTCGCCAAGTGATCAGATTTATCCTAACCATGAGATGGATTTATCTCGTACAATGGGGGGGCACTGTGCAAATTAGCTTGATAAGACTAATGAATCAGATCCCCAGAAAGGATAATCTCCTTAAAGATTAAAAATCAGCTTTTAAGACTGATATTACTCAATCCTTGAGATTGACCTTAAAGATTGAGAATTCAAACTCATGAAATTCAATGATATCTAAACTCGAGCTTGAACGAGAAAATATTTTGATCAAAATTACAAACCGATTTGTTTTCTGAAAACCCATTTTTAATGCGTTCATTACCATTGAACGTAAAATCCTGAGAATTCATTGGAATTCATTAGGTCACCTGAACCAAATCGGGTGTCAACCGTAAGAACGGTGGTTGCATAGCATGGTCGAAGACAGGACCTTGTGCCAGACCAAAAAATCATAGGATGATCTTTACTATTGCTCCTACCAAGGATAGTAATTGCGTCCGACACGTTATAGACCATAATTAAAAGCATGTCAGGGGACATTGCCTTAACAGTTGCTTGTTCAACGCTTTCCTTTACAACCGGACGGTAGTTTATCAAAAGGTAATATACGGAGCAAGTAAACTGGACGTGTTGCTTTCCCAATACAAGGTTAGCAAGTGGGTGACACAAAACCGCAAGTTTTGAGCTAAAATTTTCAAATCTGAAACCCACCAAACCCACAAAAATATTTTGCAAACACCGGTAAAGGGTTATTCCGGAAAACTTATCTAGGGTAAAAGCTAGATTTAATTTTCAAAAAAAAAAAATCAAATGTTTTCATAAAGATCCAATTTCCTAAAGGATCTAAATTTTCATAAGTCATGTGAGACTATAAACCACATCGTTACTACCATTGTTTATACCGCCGTATTGAAATCACTGATGTACAAAGTATGAAGAATAAAGAAGTGATTCTAGTATTTCAAGATGATATTGCTTGAGGACAAGCAACGCTCAAGTGTGGGAATATTTGATAATGCTAAAAACAAACATATATTTCATAGCATTATTCCTCAAGAAAGACAAGCTTTGAGTTGCAATTGTTCTATTTACAAGTGATATTCGTTTAAATAATAAAAGGTGAAGACAAAAGACAGATTCGACGAATTAAAGACGCAAACGACCAAAAAGCTCAAAAGAACAAAATACAATCAAAGAGGTTCCAATTATTGATAAGAAACGTCTCGAAATTACAAGAGTACAAGATTCAAAATGCAAAGTACAAGATATTAAATTGTACGCAAGGACGTTCGAAAATCCGGAACCGGGACCAGAGTCAACTCTCAACGCTTGACGCAACGGACTAAAAATTTCAAGTCAACTATGCACATGAATATAATATAATATATAATTAATTCTTAAAATTAATATATATATTATATTATATTTAAAAACCGTCGGCATAAAAAAACAAAGACTTTTGAGTCTCCCCAGCTGGCCATGCGATCGCATGGCCTTGAAGGGTAAAGCTCATGCGATCGCATGAGCCACTTTTCCAGCCCAGATGCCTATAAAATTCGCAGCTTGGTGAACATCAAAACACATCTTTTTCCTTCTTCATCATACGTAAATTATATATATATATATATATATATATATATATATATATATATATTTATATTTTAATTTTAATTTTAATTTTAATTTCTAATAATAAGGGTGTGTTAGCGAATGTTGTAAGGGTGTAAGTCGAAATTCTGTCCGTGTAACGCTACGCTATTTTTAATCATTGTAAGTTATGTTCAACCTTTTTAATTTAATGTCTCGTAGCTAAGTTATTATTATGCTTATTTAAAATGAAGTAATCATGATGTTGGGCTAATTTTTAAAATTGGGTAATTGGGCTTTGTACCATAATTGGGGTTTGGACAAAAGAACGACACTTGTAGAAATTAGACTATGGGCTATTAATGAGCTTTATATTTGTTTAACTAAATGATAGTTTTTTAATTTTAATATAAAGATTTACAATTGAACGTCCCTATAAATAACCATATACACTCGATCGGACACGATGGGCGGGGTATTTATATGTACGAATAATCGTTCATTTAACCGGACACGGGAATGGATTAATAGCCACTAGAATTATTAAAACAGGGGTGAAATTATGTACAAGGACACTTGGCATAATTGATAACAAAGTATTAAAACCTTGGGTTACATTCAGTCGACATCCTGGTGTAATTATTAAACAAAGTATTAAAATCTTGTTACAGTTTAAGTCCCCAATTAGTTGGAATATTTAACTTCGGGTATAAGGATAATTTGACGAGGACACTCGCACTTTATATTTATGACTGATGGATTGTTATGGACAAAAACCAGACGGACATATTAAATAATCTAGGACAAAGGGCAATTAACCCATGGGCATAAAACTAAAATCAACACGTCAAACATCATTATTACGGAAGTTTAAATAAGCATAATTCTTTTATTTCATATTTAATTTCCTTTATTTTATATTTAATTGCACTTCTAATTATAGCACTTTTATTTATTGTTATTGTATTTAATTGCACTTTTAATTATCGTACTTTTTAATTATCGCAAGTTTATTTTATCGCACTTTTATTTATCGCAATTTCATTATCGTTATTTACTTTACGCTTTAAATTAAGTCTTTTATTTAGTTAATATTTTACATTTTGTTTTAACTGCGACTAAAGTTTTAAAATCGACAAACCAGTCATTAAACGGTAAAAACCCCCTTTATAATAATAATATTACTTATATATATATATATATTTGTATTTTTATAAAATAAAACTAATATAGCGTTAAGCTTTGATTAAAAGATTTTCCCTGTGAAACGAACCGGACTTACTAAAAACTACACTACTGTACGATTAGGTACACTGCCTATAAGTGTTGTAGCAAGATTTAAGTATATCCATTCAATAAATAAATAAATATCTTGAGTAAAATTGTATCGTATTTAATAGTATTTCCTTGTAAAATATAAGATATTTTATATACACCTCGCATAACATCACCTATGATTGGGTTTGATTGGCATATTAGGACCATTCTCACTTGTGTTAGTGATTATTGGTTAGTTTGGGCGCGGTTTGTGCTTGGAAGTGCATTTGGGTCAAAATTGCACTAGTTGTCAATTTGGGTTGATTTGTATATCCACCCTAATTGTGTTACTTGTTATGTGATAAATGGATTAGGTACATTCCATCGGCGATTGCGGATTATTCGGTAGCATTCTTCAAGGCGACAAGGTGAGTGTTAATATCCTATATGCATATGTATGTGTAGGATGGGTGCGGGTTGGGTGAAGGGGTTCTCGCTTATAGAGCTTGCTTCTCTTATAGGTGGAATTGTTGGACTTGTGTATAGGTCCAATTGGCACGGTTGTGTGTTTTGGTTAACCACTTTGGCGAGGTGCACACTTTGTGTGTACGTTATCACATGGGCGTGTGAGGTGGACTTATATAACCCCAATGACGAAGGGTTAATATAGTGAGTGGAATAATTATATGCGTAGATATATAATGTATTTATTTGTGTAGCATGAAATGTGAAGTGTCGATGTGCTAAGACACCACGTTCACGTGACGAGTGAAGTGTCGATGTGCTAAGACACCACTCAAAGTAGTATGACGGGTGAAGTGTCGATGTGTTAAGACGCCACCCGGGGTGAAGTGTCGATGTGTTAAGACACCACTCGGAGTGAAGTATCGATGTGCTAAGATGCCACTCCAAGTAAGTTGAAGGGTGAAGTGCCGATGTGTTAAGGCACCACTCGAAGTGAAGTATCGACATGTTAAGATGCCACCTCAAGTAAAATGAAGAATGAAGTGTCGAAGGGTTAAGACACCACTCGGGGTGAAGTATCAAAGTGTTAAGATGCCACCCGTGGGGTTAGTGTACGAAGTGTTAAGTGCACTAATGGTTGTTATGAACATCGATGACTTGTTTCGCGAAGTCATTCCCTTGCGAGGATTTGGTTAACCATGGTTATTGTGTTGTAAGCGTAAGCAAATTATGTTATTCAAGATATATATATATATATATATATATATATATATATATATATATATATATATATATATATATATATATTGTATACATATAATGTTGTATTGTCGTGATGTAGCTAACCCTCCGGGTGTAGCTTATTGGCATTGTTCACATCGTTGTTGGTGAACTTATATTTTGTTGATGTATCTTTAGCTCGTTGCTTAGTGATCTTACGGTAGGCTTAGACTAGCTTGCCTTTATGCTTGGATGCTCCGGTATGCGGTATTTGGTTTGTGTGGTGTGTCCATTTTATGCATATATATGTATGTAGTATATTCTCACTCACTAAGCGTTAGCTTACCCTCTCGTTGTTGATATTTTTATAGGTTCGCATGATGGTGGCTCGGGTAAGCATGGGAATTAGAGATCTTGACTAGTATGCTTTAGAAGATCTTGCTTTCGTACTTGATTAAGATTTGGGTAGCGTAGTCCCAAATCACCATGCTCGGTTTATGTTTAAATATCGCATTATTGTATTACGGAGTTTAATTTATTAATGTGTGTTTTAAGTTCGTTGAACTTACTTTGGTAACAAATATGTTTTGGAACCTGTGTAATGGAACCTAAAGTATTATTTAACGTATATTAAAAGGAAAAATTTCTATGGGCCGGTTTAATACGGTTGGGTTGTTTCAAGTGGTATCAGAGCATGGTCTAAGTGATTTAGGCGACTTGAGATAGGTGCCTAGACTTAGACTTTTGTGTGTGCTTATTTGTTGCGGGACTTGTAGGTGAACGGGTCGGAACGGGTTATAGTTAGTGCCTTGTTTGTAGGTGGACTAACTAGGATTTTTGGCTTGTGTTGTGATGCTATTCCCTTGTGTGTGTTTATATCGCGTGGAATCGTCGTTGTGTTGGTTATATCATCGAGCGAGGTGGTTGTTGTATTAACGAGTTGAGATGATGTGTGTAAGTAATAAGGACTTGCAAACCTTATTACGGGTGCAAATCGTGTCTAACAAGTGATGTACGACGAGTGTTGAGCAAGATGGGGCAGTGTTATGCGTGTTGTTTTATACGTTCGTGGACTAATCGTTTTGCATTCTTTAGAATGACGACGCGAAACGAGATCGAGACGAATGACGAGGAGTTTAACACTAGAGTTGCGGCCACTGTTGCGGAGCAAATGAATGCGTTTCGAGAAGAAATGGATAGGAAGTATTCCGAATTTCGGGGTAGTAGTGAAATGGAGCGTTGTCTTAAGAGCTTCATGAGGACTAAACCCCCGATGTATAACGGGAAACCGGATCCTTTGGTAAACACAACTTGGATCTCGGATGTCGAAGGGTGTTTTCGTACTATTGAATGTCCTCCTGAGAAGAAGACGAGACTCGCTACTAGTTTGTTGCGAGGTAGGGCAAAGGATTGGTTGGATGGTAAGATTGATCTTGTCGGTGGTGAACCGTTTATGGCGTTATCGTGGGATGGGTTTAAGAAGGAATTCTTCGAGGAGTTCCGGACTTCAGCCGATTTGTCGGAAATGCGTAATGAGTTGCGAAATTTTCAACAGGGTTCTATGGATTTGAATACTCTCAAGACGACCTTTATGGCGAAGGCTAGTTTTTGCCCGGAGTATTTGGGGAATGATAATTTGTTGATGCAAGATTTCTATCGAACCTTGAATGATGACTTGAAGAATAAGATTAGCCGGGGTCACGCGAAATTGTTTGCGGAATTATTCGCCGTGGCTAGAGGTTTCGAGTCGTATACGGGATCAAAGATTGGTGAACCTTCAAGTGAGAGAAGGGTTGTTTCGTATGGTGCTCCGAGTAAGAGGACTAAGGGTCCGAGTGTGAGCACGGGTGGTACGCGGACGGGTATACCGGATTCTAGTGCATCTAGATGTTACAATTGTGGCATGAGGGGTCACAAGTCTTGGAAATGTTCGGTACCAAAGAGTGATGGCATGGTGTGCTTCAATTGCCAAGAAGAAGGACATCGTAAGTCGGAATGTCCCAAGTTAGCGGGGACGGGTGTGGCAAGGAGACGTTAAGGTACGTTTTGTTTTAATAAATATGTCCTTTGATTATTTATTATGTGCCGTTTGAGTTGGAGTATGTTAAATGCATCGTGTTGTGCATGTTATCGTCATGGGTGACGTTCCTAATGAAAGTACCCTATGGTGACGTTTTGATTGTTGGGCGAAGGGCGTAAGACTTGGCGTAACCAAGCATTCCTTAGTATTTGGGATATGTTTCTACCAAGCCATGGAAATGAGTTTTGGTGTTCGGATGTTAGAGCGTGTTCGCTCTCGTGTTGAAGTTGATGAACCATGAGGTTCGACGGGTGGGATGAAACCTGAGAAATCGAGTGTTTTGGATCTCAATGTATGTTGGTAAAGGAGTCTACGTGACGCGACATTAGGTGCCTCTTTTATACCTACTAGCGTGGTGTTCGACTCCGATTGTGTTGCGGTTACATTGTACTTAGGGTACCGAGGTGAAACCCTTAGGTACATGAGTGATCGGGTGGAATTTGACAAACTAAAGCAATTGGATGATTGCGAGGGTATGGTTTGTGTAATTGTGGTACACTTTTAATTCGAAGTGTTTAAGGATTGATTAAAATTCTTCGTGTGCCCAAGATTGGAGCAAGATGTGGTGATGGGTCGTGTGAGCCCAATTGTTGGTAAAGTCTACCTTTGGTAGCATCGTACGAGTTGTGGACATGGAACATAGTGTAGTGACCCGAACTTTTCCATGTTTATATATATTAATTAAGATTGATATTTACATGATTAAATGTTTCCAACATGTTAAGCAATCAAACTTGTTAAGACTTGATTAATTGAAATATGTTTCATATAGACAATTGACCACCCAAGTTGACCGGCGATTCACGAACGTTAAAACTTGTAAAAACGACATGACGATATATATATGGATATACATATGGTTAACATGAGATTATGATAAGTAAGTATCTCCATAAGTATATTAACAATGAGTTATATACATATAAACAAGACTACTAACTTAAGGATTTCGAAACGAGACATATATGTAACGATTATCGTTGTAACGACATTTAAATGTATATATATCATATTAAGATATATTAATATATCATAATATCATGATAATATAATAATTTAACATCTCATTAAATATAATAAACAATGGGTTAACAACATTAATTGAGATCGTTAACTTAAAGGTTTCAAAACAACACTTACATGTAACGACTAACGATGACTTAACGACTCAGTTAAAATGTATATACAAGTAGTGTATTTAGATGTATTAAAATACTTTTGGAAGACTTCAAGACATATATCAAAACACTCATACTTAACGAAAATGGTTACAGTTACTTTTCCATTCTTTTCTTTCATCAAGAATTCTAGTCGTATTCTTACCCGTATTATACACAGCTTCAAAACGTACTTACTATGAGTATATACCAATAAGAACTAGCATGGGATTCCACTCTTGATTATGTCATGTATGACTAATCAATTTTAACTTCTACCATGAGCTAGTCAACTAACTAGAACTCCTTTTAACCCCACTCACCACTCACCAATTACCACTCATCATTCACTCCATTTCACTTCCAATTCTCTTTCTAATTCTCTCTCAACACACACACACACTATTATTAACGTATTTTTCCAGTAGTTAATCATCATCTTCATCAAAAATCACTTCAAGAATCAAGCTATAATCATCATAGGAAGAACACTTCAAGAACACTTCAAAAATCCCTTCAAGTTTACTAATTTACTTCCAAGCTTTCTAATCCATTCCAAGTAATCATCTAAGATCAAGAAACCTTTGTTATATACAGTAGGTTATCTTTCTTATTCAAGGTAATATTCATATTCAAACTTTGATTCAATTTCTATAACTATAAACTATCTTAATTCGAGTAAAAATCTTACTTGAACTTGTTTTTGTGTCATGATCCTACTTCAAGAACTTTCAAGCCATCCAAGATCCTTTGAAGCTAGATCATTTCTTGTCACTTCCAGTAGGTTTACCTACTAAACTTGAGGTAGTAATGATGTTCATAACATCATTCGATTCATATATATAAAACTATCTTATTCGAAGGTTTAAACTCGTAATCACTAGAACATAGTTTAGTTAATTCTAAACTTGTTCGCAAACAAAAGTTAATCCTTTTAACTTGACTTTTAAAATTAACTACACACATGTTCTATATCTATATGATATGCTAACTTAATGATTTAAAACCTGGAAACACGAAAAACACCGTAAAACCGGATTTACGCCGTCGTAGTAACACCGCGGGCTGTTTTGGGTTAGTTAATTAAAAACTATGATAAACTTTGATTTAAAAGTTGTTATTCAGAGAAAATGATTTTTATTATGAACATGAAACTATATCCAAAAATTATGGTTAAACTCAAAGTGGAAGTATGTTTTCTAAAATGGTCATCTAGACGTCGTTCTTTCGACTGAAATGACTACCTTTACAAAAACGACTTGTAACTTATTTTTCCGACTATAAACCTATACTTTTTCTGTTTAGATTCATATAATAGAGTTCAATATGAAACCATAGCAATTTGATTCACTCAAAACGGATTTAAAATGAAGAAGTTATGGGTAAAACAAGATTGGATAATTTTTCTCATTTTAGCTACGTGAAAATTGGTAACAAATCTATTCCAACCATAACTTAATCAACTTGTATTGTATATTATGTAATCTTGAGATACCATAGACACGTATACAATGTTTCGACCTATTATGTCGACACATCTATATATATTTCGGAACAACCATAGACACTCTATATGTGAATGTTGGAGTTAGCTATACAGGGTTGAGGTTGATTCCAAAATATATATAGTTTGAGTTGTGATCAATACTGAGATACGTATACACTGGGTCGTGGATTGATTCAAGATAATATTTATCGATTTATTTCTGTACATCTAACTGTGGACAACTAGTTGTAGGTTACTAACGAGGACAGCTGACTTAATAAACTTAAAACATCAAAATATATTAAAAGTGTTGTAAATATATTTTAAACATACTTTGATATATATGTATATATTGTTATAGGTTCGTGAATCAACCAGTGGCCAAGTCTTACTTCCCAACGAAGTAAAAATCTGTGAAAGTGAGTTATAGTCCCACTTTTAAAATCTAATATTTTTGGGATGAGAATACATGCAGGTTTTATAAATGATTTACAAAATAGACACAAGTACGTGAAACTACATTCTATGGTTGAATTATCGAAATCGAATATGCCCCTTTTTATTAAGTCTGGTAATCTAAGAATTAGGGAACAGACACCCTAATTGACGTGAATCCTAAAGATAGATCTATTGGGCCTAATAAACCCCATCCAAAGTACCGGATGCTTTAGTACTTTGAAATTTATATCATATCCGAAGGGTGTCCCGGAATGATGGGGATATTCTTATATATATGCATCTTGTTAATGTCGGTTACCAGGTGTTCACCATATGAATGATTTTTATCTCTATGTACGGGATGTGTATTGAAATATGAAATCTTGTGGTCTATTGTTACGATTTGATATATATAGGTTAAACCTATAACTCACCAACATTTTTATTGACGTTTAAAGCATGTTTATTCTCAGGTGAATACTAAGAGCTTTCGCTGTTGCATACTAAAATAAGGACAAGATTTGGAGTCCATGTTTGTATGATATTGTGTAAAAACTGCATTCAAGAAACTGATTTTGATGTAACATATTTGTATTATAAACCATTATGTAATGGTCATGTGTAAACAGGATATTTTAGATTATCATTATTTGATAATCTACGTAAAGCTTTTTAAACCTTTATTTATGAAATAAAGGTTATGGTTTGTTTTAAAAATGAATGCAGTCTTTGAAAAACGTCTCATATAGAGGTCAAAACCTCGCAACGAAATCAATTAATATGGAACGTTTTTAATCAATAAGAACGGGACATTTCAGTTGGTATCAGAGTGTTGGTCTTAGAGAACCAGAAAATTTGCATTAGTGTGTCTTATCGAGTTTGTTAGGATGCATTAGTGAGTATGGACTTCGACCGTGTTTTCTTTAAAAATGATTGCTTAATATTTTTGTTGGAAACTATATGTTTTTAACATATGAATATTATGTGATATATTAATCTCTTAACGTGTTTGATATTATGTGATAGATGTCTACCTCTAGAACAAGTCACATTGACTCACCTAATAATAATGAAGAGTCAAATGTAAATTGAAATGATTCGTGGACTGATTCACAAGTTCCCGAAGAGGAACCGGAAGAAGAGTCGGAACCGGAAGAAGAATCGGAACCGGAAGAAGAATCGGAACCGGAAGAAGAAATAGAACCAGTGGGGGAAATAATAAAATGGTTAAATAAAAGAGAATCCTTAACCAACCGACCAAGGTTAATTATGGTCAATGGTGTTTCCGCCAAGGAAGCAAAATATTAGGAGGATTACCAATTCTCCGATGAATCGGATTCCGACGAGAATTCCGATGATGTTATAGAAATTACCCCAACTGAATTTAAAAAGGCAAAAGAAAATAATAAGGGAAAGGGCATAAAAACAGAGAAATCTAATTCCAACCCCGATGAACTTTATATGTATCGTCAACCCCCGAAGTCCTTAAGTTGTAACAATGACCCGGGAACCTCTAAACCACCAGCTTTTTCTAAAACAATGTGGACAACGATGGCTCGTATTAGGGGAACATCATATATCCCTAGAAACTTGGCAAAACGAACCAAAACCGAACAAGAAGAAACGAGCGAGTCGGAATAAGATAGTTGTATTCGTGTGGTGTAATATATGTAATATAGTGTGCTTATGCTTTATGATATATGTAAAAATTGCTTGTATTAATAAGTATTTTTTTTTATGAATCTAACTCTTGTCTATTTTACAGTATAAAAACACAAAATGGATAGACAACCCAATATTTTAAGAGACCTACCCGGAGACATGATTGATGAAATCTTGTCTACAGTCGGTCAGAATTCCTCGGCACAACTATTTAAGGCGATATCAGTTTGTAAGACATTCGAAGAACGTTCCGAGAATGCCTTGGTTTATAAAAGGCTTTCGTTCGAAAGATGGGGGATATCACATTGGGAAATCCATAAGTTACGATGTGTTTACTTTGACGCATATATTGCGGGGAACCCAAATGCTATTTTACGCAACGGGTTAAGAAATTATTTTGACTCAGTATATCCGAATATAGGACTTCGTGATTTAGAAAAAGCGGCTAACATGCAACATAAAGAAGCATGTTATGCTTACGGGTTAGTAATGTTCGCTTCTCACCAAAGTGAGAACAAGAACATCGGGCTACAACTATTAAACAAAACGTTCCCACAAGTGACGGAGTCGGTAATTGGGGTAAGAAATGAGGTTTTTAGGTTATTACGAGACTGTTGGTCATTACGTAACCCTCGTCCCTTTGACGACGTTACAACACGCTGTCTTATCAACGGCCATAACGGTTATGTTCCACAAGACCAAGGATGGGAAGTAGTCCTAGTAAAACCAGAATGCATGACTTGTTTCTGGATGTATGAATTACGTGTCTTTATTGCCTTTGCTGAACGACTTGTGTACTAGCTAGAATTATCTTCACAACTATCTTGTATCAAAGTTATTGTGTGCTATATTTCATGCTTTATGTAAAATAAGCGGTATTGTAAGTTTGTAAAATATTGTATAAAAGTTTGAACGCGAAATATTATTACAATCAGTTTTTCATATAGAATTGTAGTAGTTGAATTGTATATTAGCTACTAAGTATGAACTTAACGGGTAGATACTACCCTAATTTAAACTTATAAAACGCTAATATGAAGAAAAAGCTTTTATAAATGAGTTCATATTATGCTACGAAATACTATTAACTACTCTTAATATTCTGTATGATTAACTTGTTCCATTTGACTATTTTGAAGGAAATGGCACCGACTACTCGACACACCGTGAATATGAATGAAGAGGAATTCCGTACTTTTCTAGCTTCAAACATAGCCGCAGTACAGGCTGCGCTACATACCAACAATAACCTTGGATCTGGCAGTACAGGAAATCGTGTAGGATGCACCTACAAAGAATTCACTGCCTGCAAACCTTTGGAATTTGATGGAACCGAAGGACCGATCGGATTGAAACGGTGGACCGAGAAGGTCGAATCGGTGTTTGCCATAAGTAAGTGTACTGAAGAGGACAAAGTGAAGTACGCTACGCATACCTTCACAGGTTCTGCGTTAACATGGTGGAATACCTATCTAGAGCAAGTGGGACAAGATGATGCGTACGCACTACCGTGGTCAGCATTCAAGCACTTTATGAACGAGAAGTACCGTCCCAGAACCGAGGTCAATAAGCTCAAGACAGAACTTAGAGGGTTACGAACCCAAGGATTTGATATTACCACGTACGAAAGACGATTCACAGAATTATGCCTATTGTGTCCGGGAGCATTCGAAGATGAGGAAGAGAAGATCGACGCGTTTGTGAAAGGATTACCGGAAAGAATCCAAGAAGATATAAGTTCACACGAGCCCGCCTCCATACAACAGGCATGTAGAATGGCTCACAAACTAGTGAACCAGATTGAAGAAAGAATTAAAGAACAGACTGCTGAAGAGGCCAATGTGAAGCAAGTCAAAAGAAAGTGGGAGGAAAACGGTGATAAGAATCACCAATACAACAACAACAGTAATTACAACAATTATCCCAACAATCGCAACATCAATCGCAACTACAACAAACGGCCCAACAACAACAACAACAACAACAACAACAACTACTACAACAATCATCCCAACAACAATAATAACCGCAACAACAACAACAATCAGAAGCAGCTATGCCAAAGGTGTGAAAAGTATCACTCGGGGTTCTGCACCAAATTTTGTAACAAGTGTAAAAGAAATGGTCATAGCGCGGCGAAGTGTGAGGTCTACGGACCAGGGGTTAATAGAACGAAAGGAACAAATGGTGTCGGAACGAGTAATGGCAGAGCAAGTAGTGTCGGAGCAAGTTATGCCAATGTAGTTTGTTATAAATGTGGAAAACCGGGCCACATTATTAGAAATTGCCCGAACCAGGAGAACACGAATGGACAAGGCCGCGGAAGAGTTTTCAATATTAATGCGGCAGAGGCACAGGAAGACCCGGAGCTTGTTACGGGTACGTTTCTTATTGACAATAAATCTGCTTACGTTTTATTTGATTCGGGTGCGGATAGAAGCTATATGAGTAGAGATTTTTGTGCTAAATTAAGTTGTCCATTGACGCCTTTGGATAGTAAATTTTTACTCGAATTAGCAAATGGTAAATTAATTTCAGCAGATAATATATGTCGGAATCGAGAAATTAAACTGGTTAGCGAAACATTTAAGATTGATTTGATACCAGTAGAATTAGGGAGTTTTGATGTGATAATCGGTATGGACTGGTTGAAAGAAGTGAAAGCAGAGATCGTTTGTTACAAAAATGCAATTCGCATTATACGAGAAAAAGGAAAACCCTTAATGGTGTACGGAGAAAAGGGCAACACGAAGCTACATATTATTAGTAATTTGAAGGCACAAAAACTAATAAGAAAAGGTTGCTATGCTGTTCTAGCACACGTCGAGAAAGTACAAACTGAAGAAAAGAGCATCAATGATGTTCCCATTGCAAAAGAATTTCCCGATGTATTTCCGAAAGAATTACCGGGATTACCCCCACAGCGATCATTTGAATTTCAAATAGATCTTGTACCAGGAGCTGCACCAATAGCTCGTGCTCCTTACAGACTCGCACCTAGCAAGATGAAAGAACTGCAAAGCCAATTACAAGAACTTTTAGAGTGTGGTTTCATTCGACCAAGCACATCACCGTGGGGAGCTCCTGTTTTGTTTGTCAAGAAGAAAGATGGTACATGCAGGTTGTGTATCGACTACCGAGAGTTGAACAAACTTACCATCAAGAACCGCTACCCACTACCGAGAATCGACGACTTATTTGATCAACTACAAGGCTCGTCGGTTTATTCAAAGATTGACTTATGTTCCGGGTATCATCAAACGCGGGTGAAAGAAGATGATATTCCAAAGACTGCTTTCAGAACACGTTACGGTCATTACGAGTTTATGGTCATGCCGTTTGGTTTAACTAATGCACCAGTTGTGTTCATGGACCTTATGAACCGAGTGTGTGGACCATACCTTGACAAGTTTGTCATTGTTTTCATTGATGACATACTTATTTACTCAAAGAATGACCAAGAACACGGTGAACATTTGAGAAAGGTGTTAGAAGTATTGAGGAAGGAAGAATTGTACGCTAAGTTTTCAAAGTGTGCATTTTGGTTGGAAGAAGTTCAATTCCTCGGTCACATAGTGAACAAAGAAGGTATTAAGGTGGATCCGGCAAAGATAGAAACTGTTGAAAAGTGGGAAACCCCGAAAACTCCGAAACACATACGCCAGTTTTTAGGACTAGCTGGTTACTACAGAAGGTTCATCCAAGACTTTTCCAGAATAGCAAAACCCTTGACTACATTAACGCATAAAGGGAAGAAATTTGAATGGAATGATGAACAAGAGAAAGCGTTTCAGTTATTGAAGAAAAAGCTAACTACGGCACCTATATTGTCATTGCCTGAAGGGAATGATGATTTTGTGATTTATTGTGATGCATCAAAGCAAGGTATCGGTTGTGTATTAATGCAATGAACGAAGGTGATTGCTTATGCGTCTAGACAATTGAAGATTCACGAACAAAATTATACGACGCATGATTTGGAATTAGGCGCGGTTGTTTTTGCATTAAAGACTTGGAGGCACTACTTATATGGGGTCAAAAGTATTATATATACCGACCACAAAAGTCTTCAACACATATTTAATCAGAAACAACTGAATATGAGGCAGCGTATGTCACACCCCCAGTTAGGGCCTGGGTGAAATGTGACTTAATATCAAATCAACCAACATATTATAATATACGAGAACAATACTAAATGATAAAACAAACTTTATTGAGCACGCAGCGGAAAATGAAACGTAGTTACAATGATAGGAATAACAATAATGGAAATGTTCACATGCAGAAGTAATAAATGCGATATCTCTTGATCCTATGTCCAAGTAGCATCACATAAGCAGTAAGTATAAGAGCTTGAATCAAACAGCACCTGAGACAAAACATGCTAAAGTGTCAACCAAAAGGTTGAGTGAAGTTCATAGGTTTAACAAATAAGTTTGACCGTTTGTTTTAGACCACAAGATTTAATTTGTAAGGTTGATCTCCCGCAGGATCAAAAAGTTATGCCAAAGCGTGATATTTAGACTAAACGTTCAAGTTTGCCCCATGACAAGTTGTGTCTGTCCTTGTCGGTTTAATTTCATTATCAAGTAATACAAAGACTTAGTCAAATGTATCGGGGACGTTACTCCCGATAGGCCTACCCCCAATAAATAAGCATGCCGCAGCACTTAAAAATATCACTGTAGGGACTTAGTCGGACATAGCCGGGTATAGCATAGTTTTAGCAGTTGGTACTTGTGTCTAAATTGTAAATAGTAAAAGCAGCATGTGTCTCACCCCAAATAAGTTAAATAAGTTTGCTAGCAATAAAGAGTGGGGCTATGAATTCACCTTAGTAATTCGATGAAGTAAGGTAGTCCTTAAAGAGAATGTATGGATGATCGAAGCACAAGATAAGTCAACCTAAGAATAAGTTGAGAATAGTTTAGATGTTTTGCCCGTATGAAGATAAGTTTAAGTATTTTCGTGTGTAGTAAGTTTAAAGATTGTTTATCGTTTTGGAAAGGCTTTTGCATATTAGACAAGCTTCCAATCTACCCACTTTCAATTTAAAATGGTCTTTTCAGGTCATTAGGTTTCTGAGCACTAGGATCCGTTAAATTGGTCAATCCAGACCCTCCACCTAAGACTTTCGAGCTTCCATCCACATCGAGAAAGTTTAAGATCTATACAAGTCTAATATACCGATCCAATATGTTTTTAGGTGTGTATAGGAATACAACACTTTAGTTATTTTACTTATAAGTGTTTCAATATATATAAATATTATATATATGTAAGGATACATATATATATTTATTTTAAATTTTGTTTTAGATCAATAATAGCATCAATTAATTATATAATAATATTAACAAGTGTAACATTGATTTAATATCAGTAGGTAATATGTATAAAACATAATAAAATTTTTATACACATTAATATTAAGTTTTGTGTATTAAATAACACTTTTTATTATTGTTTTAATAGCTAAAATGTAAATAAATAGGTAAACAAATTAAACATCACATTTTATATTTTTCTTATGTTCTACTGATCAAAATAAGCTTAAGAAAAATTTATAGATTTTTGTTATGGTGTTTAAGTATTTATTTTCCATTTTCCTTTCGGTTTGTAGTAATACAAAGTTTATAAAGAATTAATTATTAAATGAACCAAATTAATTCAACCAATATTTTTTCTATGCTTATAATGTTACAACAAAGTCAGAAAAATTATTTATACATTTATATAAATAGTTTAACTATTTAATCATACTATTGTGTAGTTTTTAGTTTTAATAAAAAAAATTAATAGAAATACATAACCATTAATTCTACAAATATTTTTATAACTTTATTAATAGTTATTAAGTAGTTTTTAATAGTTATCATGGTTAAAAACCTGCTGTAACATGTAATTTCATTTTATTATAAAAAACAGTTTAATCGGGTACTGTAGCGTTTTCAGAAGAAAATTCAAATTAAATATTAAACATGCGAATTTAATTATAAAAAAAATTTATAATTACCCTTACATATGATATAGCAAGCGACTAAAATAAAATTTTACAAAAAAATTCGTTTACTATTTAATAAAAATCATTTATGTATTTCGGTTTATAAAAAAAATCAGTTTTTGATTTTTAATAAATACTATTCCGACTTTATAATTCATGAAACTAATTTTTATAGACATTAGAATACTTAACACTAATTATCATGTATTTACATTTTTTATTAAAATTAATTTCGTATTTAATTAGTTTTTAATATAAAAACTAGCATAAAACTATATAAAAACTTAATAAAAACTATATAAATTAATTAGGGGACTTACAAAAAAAAATAGTTGCTGAGACTTGGGAGAGTTTCTTTCAAGTTGAGAGTGTGTTTTGAGGTGTGAGTTGAAATGAAACAAATGGGTGCTATTTATAGTGAAAATAAAGTTGATAAAATGAGTTTTATAATTTTTTTAGTCAACAATAGGTGGTACTAGTTTATACCTTATTTTTAGTCAACATAAGGATGTAATGGTTTAATATTCTTTAGTCTCATTATTATTACTATTATTATTTTTACATTTACTACATTGATAAGTATTATTTTCTTTTTACTAATTCATGACTTGTATATATTTAGTTCCCAATTATTTTATTATTTATATAAATGTCACTTTTTATTTATTACTTACAGGTTATTAGTTATAATATTACATAAATGCATAAATTTTAATTAGTAGCGAGTGTCGACTAACAGTTTATTATTTTCATCTTTTATTAACTTGTCAATTATTGCACAAAGTTAATTAATATGTTTTCTAACTCTTAACACTTAACAATTGTTGATTAAAGTTTGATCATTAAGTTTTAATTATATTGTTTGGGCATTTAATATTGAAAAAAATATAGAATGGAAAAATGAGGGTCGTTATAGTACCTCCCCGTTATTGAAAACTTCGTCCCGAAGTTTTTAGGTAGTTTTCTCGTTTGCATCAGCAGTTGAGAAGAGATGGGGATATTTCCGTTTCATATGGTCTTTGCGTTCCCAGGTATATTCGGGGCCTCTACGCGAATTCCACCGGACTTTAACGATAGGTATATTGCTTTTACGCGTTTGTTTGACCTCTCCTTCCATGATTTCTATAGGTTCTTCAACGAAGTGCATTTGCTCATCAATGCGGACATCATCCAGAGGAATAACGAGTGTGTCATCGGCAAGACACCGTTTAAGATTTGAGACATGAAACACATCATGTACTTGACTAAGTTCGGTTGGCAGTTCTAATCGGTATGCCACGGGACCGACTCTTTCAGTGATTGTGAATGGTCCAACATATCGTGGACTGAGTTTACTTCGCTTACCGAAGCGGACAACACCTTTCCAAGGGGATACTTTCAACATGACTTTATCTCCAACTTGGTATTCGATGTCTTTTCGTTTCTTATTGGCATAGCTTTTCTGTCGGCTACGGGCAGTTTCTAAACGTTGCTTGATTTGAACGATCTTTTCGGTAGTTTCGTGAATAATTTCAGGACCAGTTAAATGTCTGTCCTCAAGTTCATCCCAACACAAAGGGGATCTACACTTCCGTCCATATAAAGCTTCAAAAGGTGCAGCCTTAATGCTGGAGTGATAACTGTTATTATAAGAAAATTCAACCAAAGGTAGATGTCTATCCCATCCTTTGCCGAAATCGATTGCACAAGCACGTAGCATATCCTCCATAGTTTGAATGGTTCGTTCACTTTGACCATTGGTTTGCGGATGATAAGCTGTACTCATGTCGAGTTGAGTTCCAAGAGCAGATTGTAAAGTTTTCCAAAATCTAGAAACAAATCGACTATCGCGATCAGAAATGATCGAGATAGGAACACCATGACGTGAGACGATTTCTTTAATATAAAGCTGTGCTAATCTCTCCATCTTGTCGGTTTCCTTGATCGGTATGAAATGTGCAGATTTAGTAAGACGATCAACTACGACCCAAATAGTATCGTTACCGTTCGAAGTCTTAGGTAACTTAGTAACGAAGTCCATAGTGATACCTTCCCACTTCCACTGCGGAATGTCGGGTTGTGTCAATAGACCAGAAGGCTTTTGATGTTCGGCCTTGACTTTCAAACAAGTGAGACACTTACTAACATAAGTAGCAATATCGGCTTTCATGTTAGGCCACCAGTAGAATTCCTTCACATCGTGATACATCTTACTGGAACCGGGATGGATAGAATATCTAGTCTTATGTGCTTCATCCAAGACTAGTTCGCGAAGATTACCAAAACGAGGAACCCAGATTCTATTGCCAAAGTACCGTGTACCATTAGCTTTCACTTGAAGTTGGTTCTCAAAACCAATAGGTCCTTCACCTTCGATAAGTGTCGGTCTAATAGCTTCCAATTGAGCTTCACAGATTCGTGAAATAAGATTCGATTTGATTTTTAGGTTTAAAGCACGAACACGTTTAATATCGTCTTTTCGACTAAGGGCATCGGCAACTACATTCGCCTTGCCAGGATGATATTTCAGCTCACAATAATAATCGTTCAATGTCTCGAGCCATCGACTTTGCCTCATATTCAGCTGTTTTTGATCAAAGATGTGTCGAAGACTTTTATGGTCAGTGTACACCGTAAAGTGATTACCATAGAGATAATGTCTCCATATCTTTAATGCAAATACCACGGCACCTAACTCTAGGTCATGTGTGGTATAGTTTACTTCATGTTTCTTCAACTGTCTAGATGCATAGGCGATAACCTTCTCTCGTTGCATTAAAACACAACCAAAGCCATGCTTTGAGGCATCGCAGTAAACAACAAAGTCGTCGGTACCTTCGGGTAAAGAAAGAATCGGGGCTGTGGTCAACTTCTCCTTCAGAATCTTGAAAGCAGATTCCTGTTCTTCGGACCACTCAAATTTCTTCCCTTTTTGAGTCAGCTTTGTAAGAGGTTTGGCAATGAGAGAAAAATCTTTTATAAACCTGCGATAGTAACCGGCAAGTCCCAAAAATTGACGAATATGCTTTGCAGTCTTTGGTATCTCCCAGTTCTGAATAGCAGTAATCTTAGCTGGATCGACATGTATTCCGTTTCTATCAACAACATGTCCGAGAAATTGTACGGTTTTGAGCCAAAACTCGCACTTAGAAAATTTAGCATAAAGTTGTTCCTTTCGTAAGAGTTCAAGAATCATGCGCAAATGTTGCTCATGCTCTTTCTCATTCTTCGAATAGATCAAGATGTTGTCAATGAATACGATGACAAATTTGTCAAGATACGGTTTACAAACACGATTCATGAGGTCCATGAACACGGCAGGAGCATTAGTTAAACCAAAAGGCATGACACAGAATTCATAGTGCCCATAACGAGTGCGAAAAGCAGTCTTAGGAATATCGGATTCCTTGACCTTGAGTTGGTGATAACCGGATCTTAAATCAATCTTTGAATAAACACTTGACCCTTGAAGTTGGTCAAATAGATCATCAATACGTGGCAACGGATAACGGTTCTTGATAGTAAGCTTGTTAAGTTCGCGGTAATCAATGCACATCCTTAATGTACCATCCTTCTTTTTAACAAACAGAATAGGAGCTCCCCAAGGGGACGAGCTTGGACGAATGAAACCTTTATCCAATAGTTCTTGGAGTTGGTTGGATAATTCCTTCATTTCGGAAGGTGCTAAACGGTATGGTGCTTTAGCAACAGGAGCAGCACCAGGAGTTAAATCAATTTGGAATTCAACTTGTCGAGGAGGTGGAATACCCGGAAGATCTTCGGGAAACACATCGGGAAAGTCTTTAACTACTGGTACATCTTCAATTCGCTTCTCTTTCGATTCAATCAGATTAACGTGGGCTAGAATAGCTGGATAACCTTTCATAAGGTATTTGCGGGTTTTAATACAGGAGATAATATTGAGATTGGAACCACTCTTTTCACCTTGGATAATAAGAGTCTCTCCATTTCCTAATGGAACATGAACGGTTTTATCGTAACACATGATCGCAGCTCTTAATGGACGTAACCAATCCATTCCAACTACGACATCGAAACTTCCTAGCTCGACCGGCAAAAGGTCTATCTTAAATTCTTTGCTGGCTAAGATTAGGTTGCAGTTTTTATAAATTTTATCAACTTTCATGATCTTTCCATTGGCTACTTCTACTAATCGTTTAGTTTCTAAGGGTTGAGGCTTTTCAGTAAATAGGGTACAAAATTCATTAGATACGTAACTTCGGTCGGCACCAGTATCGAATAAAATAGTTGCGTAGCAATTATTGACGAGATACGTACCCGTGATGACCTCATCTTCATCTCGGGCTTCAGCAGCAGTAATAACAAATGCACGACCCTTTGCAGCAGTAGTATTGGCTCCAGTAGCAGGATTATCTCTCTTCTTAGGGCAATTTGGACTAATGTGTCCCTTTTCCCCACAAGTATAACAAGTAGGAGGAGCTTTGGCAGGAACAATAGATTTATTCTTTGGAGGAGTCCTACACGTCTTAGCTACGTGTCCCACTTTCTTACACAACGAACAAGTGGCAGTGCACTGCCCCGGGTGATGCCTTTCACAGCGAACACAAAAAGGATAAGTGCCCTTATAATTCGTCCTTGTACTATCCATAAGCTTTTTACTAACATTCTGAGTTGAACCTTGAGACGGCTCAAACTTCCTCTTACCATCATTACCCTTGGTTTCAACTTGCTTATTGGCCGACGCCCTTCTTCTCTTGGCCAACATGAGATTTTGTGCCATGAGAATCACAGCATCCAAAGTAACCTTCTCAGCAGCAATAACATTCCCTTGAACATCCTCGGGAAGACCTTCAATATACCGCTCAATTCTTCTAGCTTCAGTAGGAAACATTTCAGGACATAGAGTAGAAAGCTCCAGATAACGATTGGTATAATTCTCAATGTCAGTACCCTTGACCCTGAGTTCCCAGAACTCAGCTTCAAGCTTCTGAACTTGACTCCTTGGGCAGAATTTGTTGACCATCATACTTTTGAGTTCGTCCCATGGAATTGCATTAGCATTATCAATTCCTACGGACTTGGCATAAGCAGTCCACCAAGTTAAAGCATTACCACCCAACGAGCTAGTGGCATACTTTACTCGATCATCATCACCACAGTTGCAAATACGGAAAATAGATTCCATCTTTTCGAACCAACGAACTAGTTCGACAGCTTCTTCGTTTCCCTTAAAAGCGGGAGGGTGACAGTTTGTAAAGTCCTTGTAGGAACAAGGTTTTGGTTGAGTATTGGCATGATTAGCTTGGGCGTTGCCTTGGGCAGCAGCGAGTAACTGTTGGAATTGCTCAGTAGTTAACACAACGTTGTTAACGGTAGGTGCAGCTGGACGAACCATGATGTCACTACATAAAAGTGAACATATGTTTGATAAGTTTAACAAGTTATAAGTTTGAGTAATCACAAGTATGAATAAACTAAAGTATTGATATCGCATGATATTAATAAAACACTTTATATTATTAGAACGAGGCATTAAATAAGCCTTTATTACACGATTCGGAAATAGAAATTGTTTAAGGCACAGCCTTTACATAGATGGAAAATAGGAAAAATAACTAGGAAATATTAAGATTGAAGTAGTCTTCATATTTCGTCTCCAACCTTCTTCATAAACTCCTCAACTTTCTCATTTTTCGTCTTTTGTTTCTCATAGAGATACTCGAAGTTGTCATAAAGGTTGGTAACACGACTGTTTACGGCATTAGTGTTGTACTCTCTTATGGCAAGTTGTTCGTCGACTCGACCTTTCTCCATTTTCATTCGGACATCAACATCCTCCTTGAGGTAAGCAAGTGATTGCTTTCCCCAGCGAGTGTTGCGTTCTTCCTCGCACTTTAGCATCAGCAACTCCTTTCTTAGCTCGACGTTTTCTTTCATAAGTTTCTTCATTCGACGATCCACTCTTTCCATGTGGCGAAGTAGACCTCCAATGTTTCTCTCGGTATCGTTTCGTAATCTCATGATTTCATACTTAGGACCATCATAAAAAGGAGATCGGGCTCTCTTCCTTGATGGACCAACTTCTTCATGCCGTTTTCCCTTATCTTGGGTTCTCGGAGTTGGGTAGTATTGAGGAGACCCATGTGAATCTAAAATAGTATTCGGGCTATAATTCAGCGGTGGTGAAGCAGGACTATAAAGAGGACTTCGAACTGGTCTCGAAGTTGAAGAGTGTCCAACACCTACTTCGGTGGTAGGGTTGTGAGTTGCTTTGTTGGGCTTGTTAACGTTTGAGCTTGACATCCTATCATTAGGAAAGAGACCTTGATTAGAATCTTTGAGTCAAGTTTATTAAAGCATAATTGTTAAGATTATACGACAATCCTAAGTGCTTTAAGTCTAAGGCAGGAAAGGTTATAGTTTCCTAGATTGCTAAGGCACCCTAGCTAACAAGTAAGGCACATAAAAATGCAATCCTGGTTCTCTATAACAGCCTGGTTTGCTCTGATACCAATCTGTCACACCCCCAGTTAGGGCCTGGGTGAAATGTGACTTAATATCAAATCAACCAATATATTATAATATATGAGAACAATACTAAATGATAAAACAAACTTTATTGAGCACGCAGCGGAAAATGAAACGTAGTTACAATGATAGGAATAACAATAATGGAAATGTTCACATGCAGAAGTAATAAATGCGATATCTCTTGATCCTATGTCCAAGTAGCATCACATAAGCAGTAAGTATAAGAGCTTGAATCAAACAGCACCTGAGACAAAACATGCTAAAGTGTCAACCAAAAGGTTGAGTGAAGTTCATAGGTTTAACAAATAAGTTTGACCGTTTGTTTTAGACCACAAGATTTAATTTGTAAGGTTGATCTCCCGCAGGATCAAAAAGTTATGCCAAAGCGTGATATTTAGACTAAACGTTCAAGTTTGCCCCATGACAAGTTGTGTCTGTCCTTGTCGGTTTAATTTCATTATCAAGTAATACAAAGACTTAGTCAAATGTATCGGGGACGTTACTCCCGATAGGCCTACCCCCAATAAATAAGCATGCCGCAGCACTTAAAAATATCACTGTAGGGACTTAGTCGGACATAGCCGGGTATAGCATAGTTTTAGCAGTTGGTACTTGTGTCTAAATTGTAAATAGTAAAAGCAGCATGTGTCTCACCCCAAATAAGTTAAATAAGTTTGCTAGCAATAAAGAGTGGGGCTATGAATTCACCTTAGTAATTCGATGAAGTAAGGTAGTCCTTAAAGAGAATGTATGGATGATCGAAGCACAAGATAAGTCAACCTAAGAATAAGTTGAGAATAGTTTAGATGTTTTGCCCGTATGAAGATAAGTTTAAGTATTTTCGTGTGTAGTAAGTTTAAAGATTGTTTATCGTTTTGGAAAGGCTTTTGCATATTAGACAAGCTTCCAATCTACCCACTTTCAATTTAAAATGGTCTTTTCAGGTCATTAGGTTTCTGAGCACTAGGATCCGTTAAATTGGTCAATCCAGACCCTCCACCTAAGACTTTCGAGCTTCCATCCACATCGAGAAAGTTTAAGATCTATACAAGTCTAATATACCGATCCAATATGTTTTTAGGTGTGTATAGGAATACAACACTTTAGTTATTTTACTTATAAGTGTTTCAATATATATAAATATTATATATATGTAAGGATACATATATATATTTATTTTAAATTTTGTTTTAGATCAATAATAGCATCAATTAATTATATAATAATATTAACAAGTGTAACATTGATTTAATATCAGTAGGTAATATGTATAAAACATAATAAAATTTTTATACACATTAATATTAAGTTTTGTGTATTAAATAACACTTTTTATTATTGTTTTAATAGCTAAAATGTAAATAAATAGGTAAACAAATTAAACATCACATTTTATATTTTTCTTATGTTCTACTGATCAAAATAAGCTTAAGAAAAATTTATAGATTTTTGTTATGGTGTTTAAGTATTTATTTTCCATTTTCCTTTCGGTTTGTAGTAATACAAAGTTTATAAAGAATTAATTATTAAATGAACCAAATTAATTCAACCAATATTTTTTCTATGCTTATAATGTTACAACAAAGTCAGAAAAATTATTTATACATTTATATAAATAGTTTAACTATTTAATCATACTATTGTGTAGTTTTTAGTTTTAATAAAAAAAATTAATAGAAATACATAACCATTAATTCTACAAATATTTTTATAACTTTATTAATAGTTATTAAGTAGTTTTTAATAGTTATCATGGTTAAAAACCTGCTGTAACATGTAATTTCATTTTATTATAAAAAACAGTTTAATCGGGTACTGTAGCGTTTTCAGAAGAAAATTCAAATTAAATATTAAACATGCGAATTTAATTATAAAAAAAATTTATAATTACCCTTACATATGATATAGCAAGCGACTAAAATAAAATTTTACAAAAAAATTCGTTTACTATTTAATAAAAATCATTTATGTATTTCGGTTTATAAAAAAAATCAGTTTTTGATTTTTAATAAATACTATTCCGACTTTATAATTCATGAAACTAATTTTTATAGACATTAGAATACTTAACACTAATTATCATGTATTTACATTTTTTATTAAAATTAATTTCGTATTTAATTAGTTTTTAATATAAAAACTAGCATAAAACTATATAAAAACTTAATAAAAACTATATAAATTAATTAGGGGACTTACAAAAAAAAATAGTTGCTGAGACTTGGGAGAGTTTCTTTCAAGTTGAGAGTGTGTTTTGAGGTGTGAGTTGAAATGAAACAAATGGGTGCTATTTATAGTGAAAATAAAGTTGATAAAATGAGTTTTATAATTTTTTTAGTCAACAATAGGTGGTACTAGTTTATACCTTATTTTTAGTCAACATAAGGATGTAATGGTTTAATATTCTTTAGTCTCATTATTATTACTATTATTATTTTTACATTTACTACATTGATAAGTATTATTTTCTTTTTACTAATTCATGACTTGTATATATTTAGTTCCCAATTATTTTATTATTTATATAAATGTCACTTTTTATTTATTACTTACAGGTTATTAGTTATAATATTACATAAATGCATAAATTTTAATTAGTAGCGAGTGTCGACTAACAGTTTATTATTTTCATCTTTTATTAACTTGTCAATTATTGCACAAAGTTAATTAATATGTTTTCTAACTCTTAACACTTAACAATTGTTGATTAAAGTTTGATCATTAAGTTTTAATTATATTGTTTGGGCATTTAATATTGAAAAAAATATAGAATGGAAAAATGAGGGTCGTTATAGCGTAGGTGGATTGAATTATTGAATGATTACGACTTTGAGATTCGTTACCACCCGGGGAGGGCAAATGTGGTAGCCGATGCCTTGAGCAGGAAGGACAGAGAACCCATTCGAGTAAAATCTATGAATATAATGATTCATAATAACCTTACTATTCAAATAAAGGAGGCGCAACAAGGAGTTTTAAAAGAGGGAAATTTAAAGGATGAAATACCCAAAGGATCGGAGAAACATCTTAATATTCGGGAAGACGGAACCCGGTATAGGGCTGAAAGGATTTGGGTACCAAAATTTGGAGATATGAGAGAAATGATACTTAGAGAAGCTCATAAAACCAGATACTCAATACATCCTGGAACGGGGAAGATGTACAAGGATCTCAGGAAATATTTTTGGTGGCCGGGTATGAAAGCCGATGTTGCTAAATACGTAGGAGAATGTTTGACGTGTTCTAAGGTCAAAGCTGAGCATCAGAAACCATCAGGTCTACTTCAACAACCCGAAATCCCGGAATGGAAATGGGAAAACATTACCATGGATTTCATCACTAAATTGCCAAGGACTGCAAGTGGTTTTGATACTATTTGGGTAATAGTTGATCGTCTCACCAAATCAGCACATTTCCTGCCAATAAGAGAAGATGACAAGATGGAGAAGTTAGCACGACTGTATTTGAAGGAAGTCGTCTCCAGACATGGAATACCAATCTCTATTATCTCTGATAGGGATGGCAGATTTATTTCATGATTCTGGCAGATATTACAGCAAGCATTAGGAGCTCGTCTAGACATGAGTACTGCCTATCATCCACAAACTGATGGGCAGAGCGAAAGGACGATACAAACGCTTGAAGACATGCTACGAGCATGTGTTATTGATTTCGGAAACAGTTGGGATTGACATCTATCATTAGCAGAATTTTCCTACAACAACAGCTACCATTCAAGCATTGAGATGGCGCCGTTTGAAGCACTTTATGGTAGAAAGTGCAGGTCTCCGATTTGTTGGATTGAAGTGGGGGATAGACAGATTACGGGTCCGGAGATTATACAAGAAACTACCAAGAAGATCATCCAAATTCTACAACGGTTGAAAACCGCCCAAAGTCGACAAAAGAGCTACGCTGACATTAAAAGAAAAGATATAGAATTTGAAATTGGAGAGATGGTCATGCTTAAAGTTGCACCTTGGAAAGGCGTTGTTCGATTTGGTAAATGAGGGAAATTAAATCCAAGGTATATTGGACCATTCAAGATTATTGATCGTGTCGGACCAGTAGCTTACCGACTTGAGTTACCTCAACCACTCGCGGCTGTACATAACACTTTCCATGTCTCGAATTTGA
Source organism: Rutidosis leptorrhynchoides (assembly GCF_046630445.1). NCBI lineage: Eukaryota > Viridiplantae > Streptophyta > Magnoliopsida > Asterales > Asteraceae > Rutidosis > Rutidosis leptorrhynchoides. The sequence goes on from NC_092334.1 coordinate 539,556,435, forward strand.
AGAAATGTTTTGCTAAAGAAGATCTCACTATTCCGTTAGATGAAATCCAAATCAACGAAAAACTCCAATTCATCGAAGAACCCGTCGAAATAATGGATCGTGAGGTTAAAAGACTTAAGCAAAACAAGATACCAATTGTTAAGGTTCGATGGAATGCTCGTAGAGGACCTGAGTTCACCTGGGAGCGTGAAGATCAGATGAAGAAGAAATACCCGCATCTATTTCCAGAAGATTCGTCAACACCTTCAACAGCTTAAAATTTCGGGACGAAATTTATTTAACGGGTAGGTACTGTAGTGACCCGAAATTTTCCATGTTTATATATATTAATTGAGATTGATATTTACATGATTAAATGTTTCCAACATGTTAAGCAATCAAACTTGTTAAGACTTGATTAATTGAAATATGTTTCATATAGACAATTGACCACCCAAGTTGACCGGCGATTCACGAACGTTAAAACTTGTAAAAACGACATGACGATATATATATGGATATATATATGGTTAACATGAGATTATGATAAGTAAGTATCTCCATAAGTATATTAACTATGAGTTATATACATATAAACAAGACTACTAACTTAAGCATTTCGAAACGAGACATATATGTAACGATTATCGTTGTAACGACATTTAAATGTATATATATCATATTAAGATATATTAATATATCATAATATCATGATAATATAATAATTTAACATCTCATTAAATATAATAAACAATGGGTTAACAACATTAATTGAGATCGTTAACTTAAAGGTTTCAAAACAACACTTACATGTAACGACTAACGATGACTTAACGACTCAGTTAAAATGTATATACAAGTAGTGTATTTAGATGTATTAAAATACTTTTAGAAGACTTCAAGACATATATCAAAACACTCATACTTAACAAAAATGGTTACAGTTATTTTTCCATTCTTTTCTTTCATCAAGAATTCTAGTCGTATTCTTACCCGTATTATACACAGATTCAAAACGTACTTACTATGAGTATATACCAATAGGAACTAGCACGAGATTCCACTCTTGATTATGTCATGTATGACTAATCAATTTTAACTTCTACCATGAGCTAGTCAACTAACTAGAACTCCTTTTAACCCCACTCACCACTCACCAATTACCACTCATCATTCACTCCATTTCACTTCCAATTCTCTTTCTAATTCTCTCTCAACACACACACACTATTATGAATGTATTTTTCCAGTAGTTAATCATCATATTCATCAAAAATCACTTCAAGAATCAAGCTATAATCATCATAGGAAGAACACTTCAAAAATCCTTTCAAGTTTACTAATTTACTTCCAAGCTTTCTAATCCATTCCAAGTAATCATCTAAGATCAAGAAACCTTTGTTATATATAGTAGGTTATCTTTCTTATTCAAGGTAATATTCATATTCAAACTTTGATTCAATTTCTATAATTATAAACTATCTTAATTCGAGTAAAAATCTTACTTGAACTTGTTTTTGTGTCATGATCCTACTTCAAGAACTTTCAAGCCATCCAAGATCCTTTGAAGCTAGATCATTTCTTGTCACTTCCAGTAGGTTTACCTACTAAACTTGAGGTAGTAATGATGTTCATAACATCATTCGATTCATATATATAAAACTATCTTATTCGAAGGTTTAAACTCGTAATCACTAGAACATAGTTTAGTTAATTCTAAACTTGTTCGCAAACAAAAGTTAATCCTTCTAACTTGACTTTTAAAATTAACTACACACATGTTCTATATCTATATGATATGCTAACTTAATGATTTAAAACCTGGAAACACGAAAAACACCGTAAAACCGGATTTACGCCGTCGTAGTAACACCGCGGGCCGTTTTGGGTTAGTTAATTAAAAACTATGATAAACTTTGATTTAAAAGTTTTTATTCTGAGAAAATGATTTTTATTATGAACATGAAACTATATCCAAAAATTATGGTTAAACTCAAAGTGGAAGTAAGTTTTCTAAAATGGTCATCTAGACGTCGTTCTTTCGACTGAAATGACTACCTTTACAAAAACGACTTGTAACTTATTTTTCTGACTATAAACCTATACTTTTTCTGTTTAGATTCATAAAATAGAGTTCAATATAAAACCATAGCAATTTGATTCACTCAAAACGGATTTAAAATGAAGAAGTTATGGGTAAAATAAGATTGGATAATTTTTCTCATTTTAGCTACGTGAAAATTGGTAACAAATCTATTCCAACCATAACTTAATCAACTTGTATTGTATATTATGTAATCTTGAGATACCATAGACACGTATACAATGTTTCGACCTATCATGTCGACACATCTATATATATTTCGAAACAACCATAGACACTCTATATGTGAATGTTGGAGTTAGCTATACAGGGTTGAGGTTGATTCCAAAATATATATAGTTTGAGTTGTGAACAATACTGAGATACGTATACACTGGGTCGTGGATTGATTCAAGATAATATTTATCGATTTATTTCTGTACATCTAACTGTGGACAACTAGTTGTAGGTTACTAACGAGGACAGCTGACTTAATAAACTTAAAACATCAAAATATATTAAAAGTGTTGTAAATATATTTTAAACATACTTTGATATATATGTATATATTGTTATAGGTTCGTGAATCAACCAGTGGCCAAGTCTTACTTCCCGACGAAGTAAAAATCTGTGAAAGTGAGTTATAGTCCCACTTTTAAAATCTAATATTTTTGGGATGAGAATACATGCAGGTTTTATAAATGATTTACAAAATTGACACAAGTACGTGAAACTACATTCTATGGTTGAATTATCGAAATCGAATATGCCCCTTTTTATTAAGTTTGGTAATCTAAGAATTAGGGAACAGACACCCTAATTGACGCGAATCCTAAAGATAGATCTATTGGGCCTAACAAACCCCATCCAAAGTACCGGATGCTTTAGTACTTCAAAATTTATATCATATCCGAAGGGTGTCCCAGAATGATGGGGATATTCTTATATATATGCATCTTGTTAATGTCGGTTACCAGGTGTTCACCATATGATTGATTTTTATCTCTATGTATGGGATGTGTATTGAAATATGAAATCTTGTGGTCTATTGTTACGATTTGATATATATAGGTTAAACCTATAACTCACCAACATTTTTGTTGACGTTTAAAGCATGTTTATTCTCAGGTGAATACTAAGAGCTTCCGCTGTTGCATACTAAAATACGGACAAGATTTGGAGTCCATGTTTGCATGATATTGTGTAAAAACTGCATTCAAGAAACTGATTTCGATGTAACATATTTGTATTGTAAACCATTATGTAATGGTCGTGTGTAAACAGGATATTTTAGATTATCATTATTTGATAATCTACGTAAAGCTTTTTAATCCTTTATTTATGAAATAAAGGTTATGGTTTGTTTTAAAAATGAATGCAGTCTTTGAAAAACGTCTCATATAGAGGTCAAAACCTCGCAACGAAATCAATTAATATGGAACGTTTTTAATCAATAAGAACGGGACATTTCACATAGTTCCAAGTGGGGGAGTTACACTCCCGCACGAGGAGATCCTTAGGGTGAGAATTCGGATAATGCTTATGGTAGATCCGAAACTTGTGTTGGGACCTAGTTTTGGTCGATTTGTGGTAGAGTACAATTTTGGTTAAATTCTACTTATGATTTTGGATTTGGAAATTATCACCGAGGTGGTAATGTGGTAAATCTCGTTGAGAGATAATGGACGTGTTTGGCGAGCAAGGTGAAATCCCTCGGTTAAGGGATGTGTGTGTCGGATTCTCTTTTAGAGAATTTTTGTTTTGTGCCTATGTTCGATATAGGTGGTTCTTGATCGATTGTGTGAATGGTTAGTGGTATCCGTTAGGATTCACTATGGCGTAGCAGAGCGCGATGTTACGCTACTCGTTGTTCGAGGCCAAAAGGGCGTTGATTGGTGAAGCATGACCTTCGGGGTCCGCTAACTTCATCATGGTATTATTGATTGGTGAAGCATGACCTTCGGGGTCCGCTGACTTCATCATGGTATTGTTGATTGGTGAAGCATGACCTTCGGGGTCCGCTGACTTCATCATGGGATTAGTGATATATCGGTGAAGCATGACCGTTGACGGGGTCCGCTGACTTCATCCGGTGTTGAGTGATCTATCGGTTGTTTTATACACTGATGGTGGGGTCGTGAGGACCATGTTGTGTGATTAATGGTGCGATAGCTGTGTTTCGCTCACGTGTTGTTACGGGTGTGATAATAGTCGATTTGGTACACCTTGGGATTTGCATTGCCATAGTCGTTTGGGCGCTATCGATTTTAACCGTTGGATTATGATGTTACGGTAGTTGCGTATTGGTTGTATTGCGCACTACAATGGATGGTTAGTGATTTGGTGTTATCCGTAAGGAGTCGTTTGGTTCGATCATCATCATTTCGGATTGTCGACCTTAGGTTGAGACTTGGTTGCTTTTAGCGTTGTACTCGGTAAGGGTACGCTAAGGGGTTGATATCTCGGTACAAGATTGGTTGAGTTTTCCCGATGTGAGGGACTGAGTTAGTGCTAGTGCTCAGAATTATGGAATTTGATAAATCGCGGGTGACGATTTTGTTGTTAAAGGCAATTAATTGGGAAGAATTGATTAGGAAAGTCGGTTGGGACTTATGTTTGAGGACCGTGAAGTGTGGTCCGTTTGGTTAAGTGACGAGGATCACGAGGACGTGATCGAGTCTAAGTGGGGGAGAGTTGTAACACCCCGTTTTTCCCCGTACATGATTTATAGGTGAATTGGGTATGTACGATAGGCGTATGAAGGGTTCGGGACATTTTCTAGTGTTAAGTCTTGTGTGAGGAGAAAATGACTCAGATCGTGCTTTGTGTCGCGACGCGACAAAGGAGGCCGCGGCACGGCAATGGACTGAAATTGAGATCAAAAGTATGAAAAAAATGATCCCGGACCTAGGCAAATATCGCGGCGCGACGATTAAGGCCGCGGCGCGGCATTCTGGGCAAACTGGTGCCGGATTTTTGTAATATTAAATGAGAAGCAAGGGCATTTTGGTCTTTTCATGTTTGAGCCAGATTTGAGGCTTTAACCTCATCCACTCATTCATTTTCTTTATTTTCTTTTTCCTTTTCTTTCCTATTTTCCTCTCAAAACTTAAAATCCTCAAGTGATTCAAGTGGGATTTTGGAAAGGAAGAAGCGGGTTTTGATCTTTGGCGTAGTTGACAAGTTTGTTCTCCTTGTTCTTAGCTACACGGTGATACTAGTGGTAAGCTCTAACTCCGAATTTCATTTTCGTGTTCACCATTCAAATTTGGGGCTTTTGATGGTACGAGTCATAGGTGAAACCCATTTAGTTGTTAATTGGAGATTAACACCAATATTCTGGTTTATTGTTGTTAAAGGCGGGTTTTGGGTTGGTTAATGATTTAACCATGTTTAAGACTTGTAAATGGTGTACAATCACTAGCATTGGTGATTATTGGCGTTTTGGAGACTTTTGGGGTTTTCGTGGTTGACTAATTTTGACTTGAGTCAAAATTAGGGTTTGTTGATGATTATGACCCGAATGTCGATTCAATGAGATTTGTAAACTTAAAATGGATTAAGTTGAAGTATAAAACCGTGTTAAATATGTTTTTGTGTCAAAACTTGCTAATGGCGTGATATTGACTTCTTATGGGTCAAATTAGGGTTTAAGTGTCATTTTCGGCAAGATAGGTGTTTAACACCTATGATTGGGTTTGATTGGCATATTAGGACCATTCTCACTTTGTTAGTGATAATTGGTTAGTTTGGACGTGGTTTGTGCTTGGAAGTGCATTTGGGTCGAAATTGCACTAGTTGTCAATTTGGGTTGATTTGTATATCCACCCTAATTGTGTTACTTGTTATGTGAAAAATGGATTAGGTACATTCCATCGGTGATTGCGGATTATTTGGTAGCATTCTTCAAGGCGACAAGGTGAGTGTTAATATCCTATATGCATATGTATGTGTAGGATGAGTGCGGGTCGGGTGAAGGGGTTCTCGCTTATAGAGCTCGCTTCTCTTATAGGTGGAATTGTTGGACTTGTGTATAGGTCCAATTGGTACGGTTGTGCGTTTTGGTTGACCACTTTGGCGAGGTGCACACTTTGTGTGTACGTTATCACATGGGCGTGTGAGGTGGACTTATATAACCCCAATGACGAAGGGTTAATAAAGTGAGTGGAATAATTATATGCATAGATATATAATGTATTTATTTGTGTAGCGTGAAATGTGAAGTGTCGATGTGCTAAGACACCACGTTCACGTGACGAGTGAAGTGTCGATGTGCTAAGACACCACTCAAAGTAGTATGACGGGTGAAGTGTCGATGTGTTAAGACGCCACCCGGGGTGAAGTGTCGATGTGTTAAGACACCACCCGGAGTGAAGTATCGATGTGCTAAGATGCCACTCCAAGTAAGTTGAAGGGTGAAGTGCCGATGTGTTAAGGTGCCACTCGAGGTGAAGTATCGACGTGTTAAGATGCCACCTCAAGTAAAATGAAGAATGAAGTGTCGAAGTGTTAAGACACCACTCGGGGTGAAGTATCGAAGTGTTAAGATGCCACCCGTGGGGTTAGTGTACGAAGTGTTAAGTGCACTAATGGTTGTTATGAACATCGATGACTTGTTTTGCGAAGTCATTCCCTTGCAAAGATTTGGTTAACCATGGTTATTGTGTTGTAAGTGTAAGCAAATTATGTTATTAGATATATATATATATATATATATATATATATATATATATATATATATATATATATATATATATATATATATATATATATATATATTGTATACATATAATGTTGTATTGTCGTGATGTAGCTAACCCTCCGGGTGTAGCTTATTGGAATTGTTCACATCGTTGTTGGTGAACTTATATTATGTTGATGTATCTTTAGCTCATTGCTTAGTGATCTTACGGTATGCTTAGACTAGCTTGCCTTTATGCTTGGATGCTCCGGTATGCGGTATTTGGTTTGTGTGGCGTGTCCATTTTATGCATATATATGTATGTAGTATATTCTCACTCACTAAGCGTTAGCTTACCCTCTCGTTGTTGATATTTTTATAGGTTCGCATGATGGTGGCTCGGGTAAGCATGGGAATTAGAGATCTTGACTAGTATGCTTTAGAAGATCTTGCTTTCGTACTTGATTAGGATTTGGGTAGCGTAGTCCCAAATCACCATGCTCGGTTTATGTTTAAATATCGCATTATTGTATTAAGGAGTTTAATTTATTAATGTGTGTTTTAAGTTCGTTGAACTTACTTTGGTAACAAATATGTTTTGGAACCTGTGTAATGGAACCTAAAGTATTATATAACGTATATTAAAAGGAAAAAATTTTATGGGCCGGTTTAATACGGGTTGGGTTGTTTCACCCTCAATCAAGCAACTACAACAACAACAACTTCACCAAGAAGCCTTCCACTTCCGACGGCAAGAAAGGCTATGCTGGAAATCAACCTTTTTGCAACAAGTGCCACAAACATCATTACGGTGAATGTGGCAAGCCATTTTGCAACAAATGTCAAAGAAGTGGCCATGTGGCCAACGAGTGTAGAAATACCGCTCCCGTCGCTCAAAAGGGGCTCAATGCACCAAAAACGAGTCTTTGCTATGAATGTGGACAACCGGGTCATTATAAGAACACATGCCCAAAGAAGAAAGCTAACCCCAATGTACGTGGCTGAGCTTTCAACATTAACACCGAGGAGGCCCGAGATGACAATGAACTAGTCACGGGTACGTTTCTTCTCAACAACTCTTATGTCTCTTGCTTATTCGATTCGGGTGTCGATAAGAGCTTTGTATCCAAGACCTTGACTCATTCTTTTTGCACTCCACCACTCCCACTAGATACTACTTACACCATTGAAGTGGCCAACGAAAAATTATTGAGTGCCGACGAATTTTATTGGGGGTGTACGCTAAACTTATTGGGTAAAGAGTTTGAAATTGACTTGATACCTATAGAACTAGGGAGCTTCGATGTAATAATTGGTACGGATTGGTTAGCTAAAATGAAATCTCACATCCTTTGTGATCTTAAAGAAATTCAAATTCCTATCGAGAATGGTGAACCTTTGATTGTCTATGGCGATAAGAGTTGCACCGGACTCAACCTCGTCCCGTGCCTTAAAGTTGAAAAATATCTTCGTAAAGGTTGTTTTGTGATCCTAGCCCATGTTAAGAAAGTCGAGACCGATGAGAAGCATATCGATGATGTGCCAATTGTTAGTGACTTTTCCGATGTCTTTCCCGAAGAATTGCCGGGTCTTCCACCTCATCGACCGGTTGAATTCCAAATCGATCTTATTTCGGGAGCCGCACCCATAGTACGTGCACCATATAGACTTGCTCCATCCGAAATACAAGAATTACAAAGTCAAATTCAAGAACTACTTGACCGTGGTTTATCCGACCTAGCCATTCAACATGGGGTGCTCCAATTTTATTCGTTAAGAAGAAAGATGGATCCCTACTAATGTGCATCGATTATCGTAAACTAAATGAATTGACGGTTAAGAACCGATATCCTCTTCCATGCATCATTGACCTCTTTGATCAACTACAAGGGTCTTGTCTATATTCAAAAATCGATCTCCGCTCGGGTTATCATCAACTAAGGGTTAAGCGGGAAGATGTCTCCAAAACCTCTTTTTGGACTCGTTATGGTAGTTATAAGTTTCTTGTAATGCCATTCGGATTAACTAATGCACCGGCGGTGTTCATGGACCTTATGAACCGCGTGTGCAAATCGTATCTCGCAAAATTCATCATTGTGTTCATAGATGATATATTAATCTACTCAAAAAGCGAAGAAGAACACGAACAACACCTCCGACTCATGCTCGAACTCTGGAGACAAGAACGACTCTATGATAAATTCTCCAAGTGTGAATTTTGGTTAAAGGAAGTTCAATTTCTTGGTCATATTATAAGCGATCAAGGTATTAAAGTCGATCCCACAAAAATCGAAGCCATTAGTAAATGGGAAACCCCTACTACTCCTACTCATATTCGTCAATTCTTAGGCCTCACCGGGTATTATCGTAGATTCATCGAAGATTTTTCTTTGGTTGCTCGTCCTCAAACCGCGTTAACTCACAAGGGAAAGAAATTCGTTTGGGTAACCGAACAAGAGTCCGCATTTCAAATCTTGAAGAAAAAGTTAACCACCGCTCCTATCTTGTCTCTTCCTGAAGGCAATGATGATTTTGTTGTATATTGCGATGCCTCAAAACATGGTTTTAGGTGTGTATTGATGCAACGAAAGAAAGGCATTGCTTATGCCTCTCGACAATTAAAAATTCATGAACAGAACTACACGACACATGATCTCGAACTCGGAGCCATTGTCTTTGCACTCAAAATGTGGAGACACTATCTTTACGGGACCAAAAGTACCATCTTCACCGACCACAAAAGCCTCCAACACATCTTCGATCAAAAATAACTAAACATGAGACAACGACGGTTGATCGAAACATTGAACGATTATGATTGTGAACTTCGTTACCACTCCGGTAAGGCAAATGTAGTAGCCAATGCCTTAAGCTGAAAGGAAAGAATGGTGCATCTTCGTGTCCGAGCCTTAAACATCACCATCCACACCAATCTCAATAGACAAATCTGGGTAGCCCAAGATGAGGCTCTCAAAGATGAAAATATTTCACACGAACACTTGAACGTTCTCGTCTCTCGATTTGAAGTTAAGGAGATCGGACTCTAATATTTCACCGGAAGAATTTGGGTGCCTAGTTACGGGGATTTACGAAGCCTTATTCTAGACGAAGCCCATAAGTCAAGGTATTCGATTCATCCCGGTGCCGGTAAAATGTTCTACGATCTTAAAGAACAATATTGGTGGCTGAATATTAAAAGGGACATTGCTACTTATGTGGGAAAGTGTTTAACATGCTCCAAAGTAAAATCCGAACATCAAAGGTCGTCTGGGTTACTTCAACGACCCGAAATCCTGCAATGGAAGTGAGAATGAATAACGATGGACTTTATCACCAAACTACCAAAAACGGTGGGCGGTTATGATACCATTTGGGTTATTATTGACCGTCTCACCAAATCCGCCCACTTCCTTGCCATGAAGAAAACTGACAAAATGGACAAACTTGCACAATTGTATATAAAAGAGATTATATCCCGACATGGTGTACCCCTATCGATTATTTCCGACCGAGATGCCCGTTTCGCTTCTAGATTTTGGGGTGCCTTGCAAGAAGCCTTGGGAACCCATTTAGACATGAGTACCGCATACCATCCACAAACTGACGGGAAAAGCGAACGCACGATTCAAACTTTGGAAGATATGTTACGAGCTTGCGTTATCGATTTCGGAAAGCTTGGGAAAAGCATTTGCCTCTAGCCGAATTCTCTTACCACAATAGTTATCACGCGAGTATTAACTCCGCACCTTTTGAAGCATTATATGGCCGCAAATGTAGTTCTCCTATTTATTGGGCCGAAGTAGGTGATAAGCAAATCACCGAACCCGAACTCATTCATGAAACAACCGAGAAGATCGTTCAAATCCGAGATAGGCTCAGGACGGCCCGTAGTCGTCAAAAGAGCTATGCGAACATTAGATGCAAGGATCTTGAATTCCAAGTGGGTGATCATGTAATGTTAAAAGTCGCACCTTGGAAAGGTGTAATCCATTTTGGGAAACGTGGAAAGCTAAATCCGCGATATATTGGTCCTTTTGAAATCTTGGAGCGTATTGGACCCGTTGCTTACCGTTTAGATCATCCGACTCAATTGAAATCCATTCACCCTACTTTCCATGTATCAAACTTGAAGAAGTGCCTTGCTGAGCCCGAACTCGTTATCCCTCTCGAGGAGCTTACTATTGACAACAAACTTCATTTCTTGGAAGAACCGGTTGAAATTGTTGACCACTCCGTCAAGACGCTAAAACAAAGCAAAATTCCGATTGTCAAAGTTCGTTGGAATGCCAAAAGGGGACCCGAGTTTACTTGGGAAAGACAAGATCAAATGCAAAGAAAGTATCCTCACTTATTCGTAGAGTTGGCAACGCAAGATCCCGAGAAGGAAGCAACACCTACTACATCTACCTAAATTTCGGGACGAAATTTATTTTAAGGATTAGGTAATGTAATAACCCGTCTTTTTCTGTTTACTTTCCGTTTAATTATTTTAAAGTCCGTTAATTAATTATAACATCTCCCGTTATTATACGTTTTAAAAATAATTCGTTTGGTTAAATCACGCACCTGCTTTTAAAATCGAGGGACTAATTGTGCCAAATGGCCAAACTTGACCAACTAGGTCAACTAGTCAAAGCTTCCTCCTCCACTCATCCATTCACCTCCCTTTCACCTTTTTGATACTTCCTTTTTTCCTCTCAACTCACTTAACATAAAATTCATCATCTAAATTCGATCTAGCAAGCCAACATAAAAACAAATTACATATTTAGAATCCTTGCATCTTCCTCTTCAATTCCATACCAATTTCATCTCTTTTGGGTAACTTTCTAAAAACTCTAGATTTCATGTTCTTAGTGTTTTTAACTTGAAAGTGTGTTAATTAGTGTCTATGGCTCAAGTCTAACATGAATATGTGATTTAATTGCTTGTTCTTGTCATTTTAGTGTAACTAGTTTAAACTTGAAAAATGACTTGTTTAATCTTGAGATTTGCTTGATTAAATGTTGATAGATGTTAAAGTGCATGTATTAAATGTGTTACTAGCATCACTAGCTTCAATTTGGTATGTAGGTTGATCTATATGGGAACCATTATTCCCTCCTTCTCCCCCTAAAAAATTTTGACGTTTCCATTGAAATGTTTCTAAGAGAAAGAGTGGAAGACATTTGAGACGTGGGGCATACACTTAAATGTGTGCATACACCATATAAGGTTTTGGACGAAACCTACTTTGAATTGCGGGTCCCTTAGAGATCTATTATGAGAACCATCATTCTCAGGGACTTCTTTGGTTTACGGGTCCCATAGAGATCTATTATGGGAACCATCATGATCTCTATGGGAACCATCATTCCGCTTTCTCCCTCTAAAAAATTTTTGACGTTTCTCCATTGAAATGTTTTTAAGAGAAAGAAAGAAAGACTGTTGAGACTCTGGGCATACACTGAAATGTGTGCATACACCGTAGAAGGTGTGGGTGAAAAGCTCTTTTAAAGTGCGGGTCCCATACAGATCTATTATGGGAACCATCATGATCTATATGGGAACCAACATTCTCCCCTTCTCCCCCTAAAAAATTTCGACATTTCAGATTTTGATAACCGTCATTTCATTGCGGATCTCATTGCTCCCCCTAGGCACATGCATTGTGTAGTGACCCGAACTTTTCCATGTTTATTTATATTAAATGAAATTGTTATTTACATGATTAAATTTTTCCAACATGTTAAGCAATCAAACTTGTTAAGACTTGATTAATTGAAATAGGTTTTATATAGACAATTGACCACCCAAGTTGACCGGTGATTCACGAACGTTAAAACTTGTAAAAACTATACGATGACATATATATGGATATATATATACATATAGTTAATATGATATTATGATAAGTAAGTATCTCATTAGGTATTTTAACAATGAGTTATATAAATAAAATTGAGTTTATTGAATTAAGAAACTCGAAACGATATATATAACGATTATCGTTATAACAACGTTTTACTAAATTCATATGAATCATATTAAGATATTGATACACTATGTTTAATCATGATAAATGATAAGTAAACATGTCATTAAGTGTATTAACAATGAACTACATATGTAAAAACAAGACTACTAACTTAATGATTTCGAAACGAGACATATATGTAATGATTATCGTTGTAACAACATTTAACTGTATATATATCATACTAAGATATATTAATATATCATAATATCATGATAATGTAATAATTTAACATCTCTGTATATATAATAAACAATTGGTTAACAACATTTAACAAGATCGTTAACCTAAAGATTTCAAAACAACATTTACATGTAACGACTAACGATGACTTAACGACTCAGTTAAAATGTATATACATGTAGTGTTTTAATATGTATTCATACACTTTTGAAAGACTTCAAGACACTTATCAAAATACTTCTACTTAACAAAAATGCTTACAATTACATCCTCGTTCAGTTTCATCAACAATTCTACTCGTATGCACCCGTATTCGTACTCGTACAATACACAGCTTTTAGATGTATGTACTATTGGTAAATACACTCCAATGATCAGCTCTTAGCAGCCCATGTGAGTCACCTAACAGATGTTAGAACCATCATTTGGCAACTAGCATGAAATATCTCATAAAATTACAAAAATATTAGTAATCATTCATGACTTATTTACATGTAAACAAAATTACACATCCTTTATATCTAATCCATATACCAGCGACCAAAAACACCTACAAACACTTTCATTCTTCAATTTTATTCATATAATTGATCTCTCTTAAGTTATATCTTCAAGTTCTAAGTGTTCTTCATAAATTCTATAAGTTCTAGTTTCATAAAATCAAGAATACTTCCAAGTTTGCTAGCTTACTTCCAATCTTGTAAAGTGATCATCCAACCTCAAGAAATATTTCTTATTTATAGTAAGATATCTTTTTAATACAAGGTAATACTCATATTCAAACTTTAGTTCAATTTCTATAACTATAACAATCTTATTTCGAGTGATGATCTTACTTGAACTTGTTTTCGTGTCATGATTCTGCTTCAAGAACTTTCAAGCCATCCAAGGATCCTTTGAAGCTAGATCCATTTGTCTCTTTTCCAGTAGGTTTATCCACAAAGCTTGAGGTAGTAATGATTTTCATAACATCATTCGATTCATACATATAAAGCTATCTTATTCGAAGGTTTAAACTTGAAATCACTAGAACATAGTTTAGTTAATTCTAAACTTGTTCGCAAACAAAAGTTAATCCTTCTAATTTGACTTTGAAAATCAAATAAACACATTTCCTATATCTATATGATATGCTAACTTAATGATTTAAAACCTGGAAACACGAAAAACACTGTAAAACCGGACATACGCCGTCATAGTAACACCGCGGGCTGTTTTGGGTTTGATAATTAAAAACTATGATAAACTTTGATTTAAAAGTTGTTCTTCTGCAAAAATGATTTTTCTTATGAACATGAAACTATATCCAAAAGTCATGGTTAAACTCAAAGTGGAAGTATGTTTTTCAAAATGGTCATCAAGACGTCGTTCTTTCGACTGAAATGACTACCTCTTACAAAAATGACCTGTAACTTATATTTCAGACTATAAACCTATACTTTTCTGTTTAGATTCATAAAATAGATTTCAATATGAAATCATAGCAATTTGATTCACTCAAAACGGATTTAAAACGAAGAAGTTATGGGTAAAACAAGATTGGATATTTTTTGATTGTTGTAGCTACGGGAAATATTGTAACAATTCTATACAAATTATATCCTAGCTAACTTATATTGTATTATACATGTATTCTAATATATTATGCAATCTTGGGATAACATAGACACGTATGCAAATTTTTTGACATATCATATCGACCCATGTATATATATTATTTGGAACAACCACAGACACTCTATATGCAGTAATGTTGGAGTTAGCTATACAGGGTTGAGGTTGATTCCAAAAATATATACTTTGAGTTGTGATCTAGCCTGAGACGTGTATACACTGGGTCATGGATTGATTCAAGATAATATATATCGATTTATTTCTGTACATCTAATTGTAGACAACTAGTTGTAGGTTACTAACGAGGACAGCTGACTTAATAAATTTAAAACATTAAAACGTATTAAAAATGTTGTAAATATATTTTGAACATACTTTGATATATATGTACATATTTGTTATAGGTTCGTGAATCGACCAGTGGCCAAATCTTACTTCTCGACGAAGTAAAAATCTGTGAAAGTGAGTTATAGTCCCACTTTTAAAAACTAATATTTTGGGATGAGAATACATGCAGATTTATAAATATTTTACGAAATAGACACAAGTAAATGAAACTACATTATATGGGTGAATGATCGAAGCCGAATATGCCCCTTTTGCTTGGTAACCTAAGAATTAGTAAACCGATCTACTAATTGACGCGAATCCTAAAGATAGATCTATTGGGCCTAACGAACCCCATCCAAAGTACCGGATGCTTTAGTACTTCGATGTTGTTTTTATCATGTCCGAAGGATTTCCCGGAATGATAGGGGATATTCTTATATGCATCTTGTTAATGTCGGTTACCAGGTGTTCACCATATGAATGATTTTTATCTCTATGTATGGGATGTATATTGAAATATGAAATCTTGTGGTCTATTATTATGATTTGATAATATATAGGTTAAACCTATAACTCACTAGCATTTTTGTTGACGTTTTAAGCATGCTTATTCTCAGGTGATTATTAAGAACTTCTGCTGTTGCATACTAAAATAAGGACAAGATTTAGAGTCCATGCTTGTATGATATTATGTAAAAACTGCATTCAAGAAACTTATTTTTGATGTAATATATTCTTATTGTAAACCATTATGTAATGGTTGTGTGTAAACGGTATATTTTAGATTATCATTATTTAATAATCTACGTAATGCTTTTAAACCTTTATAGATAAAATAAAGGTTATGGTTGTTTTAAAAATAAATGCAGTCTTTGAAAAACGCCTCATATAGAGGTCAAAACCTCGCGACGAAATCAATTAATATGGAATGTTTATAATCAATATGAACGGGACATTTCAGTTAGTATCCGAGCGTTGGTCTTAGAGAACCAGAAAATTGCATTAGTGTGTCTTACCGAGTTTTTTAGGATGCATTAGTGAGTCTGGTCTTCGACCGTTTTTTTCTTCAAAAATGATTGCTTAACTTTTTTTGTTGGAAACTATATATAATTAACATTTAAATATTATGTGATATATTAATCTCTTAACGTGTTTGATATTGTGTGATAGATGTCTACCTCTAGTACAAATCCCATTGATTCACCT
The DNA here is from genome assembly GCF_046630445.1 of Rutidosis leptorrhynchoides. Lineage (NCBI taxonomy): Eukaryota > Viridiplantae > Streptophyta > Magnoliopsida > Asterales > Asteraceae > Rutidosis > Rutidosis leptorrhynchoides. Next base: position 539,572,527 of record NC_092334.1, read on the forward strand.
AATAATAATGAAGAGTCGAATATATTTTGGGAAGATTCACAAATTCCCGAAGAGGAATCAGAAGAGGAGGAACCGGAAGAGGAGGAACCAGAAGAAGAGGAACCAGAAGAGGAGGAATCGGAAGAGGAGGAACCAGAAGAAGAGGTTCCGGAGGAAGAAATATTGATACCTATAGTAAATAGATTAAATAAAAGAAAATCCTCAACCAACGGACCAAAGTTAATAATGGTCAATGGTGTTTTCGCCGAAGAAGCAAAATATTGGGAAGATTACCAATTTTCCGATGAATCGGATCCCGATGAGGATTCCGATGATGTTATAGAAATTACCTCGACCCAATTTAATAAAGCAAAAGAAAATAATAAGGGAAAAGGTATAAAAATAGAAAAATTCGATTCCAACCCCGATGAACTTTATATGTATCGACAACATCCGTATTTCCTAAAATATAACAATGACCCGGGAACCTCTAAACCACTAGGTTTCTCTAAACCATTGTGGAAAACGACGGCTCGTATTAGAGGAACACCATATATTCCTAGAAAATTAGGAAAAATGAACCAAGTCCGAAGAAGAAGAAGAAACCAGTGATTCAGATTAGAGGGTTGTAATCATGTTGTATATTATATGTATTGTAGTGTGCTTGTACTTTTATGTTCTATGAAAAAAATTGCTTGTATTGTTTGTTAATTATCTTTTACGAATCTAATCCTTGTCTATTTTACAGTATAAAAACAAAATGGACGTTAAGGGTAGACAACCGAATATTTTAGAAGACCTACCAGAAGATATGATTGAGGAAATCTTGTCTAGAGTCGGTCAGAATTCATCAGCACATTTAGTTATGGCGAAATTAACTTGTCAAACATTTGAAAGACTTTTCAGAAATGCCTTAGTTTATAAAAGACTTTCCTTTGATAGGTGGGGTATATCACATTGGGGAGACCGTAAGTTACGCCGTGTTTTCTTTAAAGCATTAAATGCGGGGAACCCAAATGCAATTTTATGCTACGGGTTAAGAACCTATTTTGACTCAACATATCCCAACATAGGATTTCGTGAATTAGAAAGAGCTTCTAACATGCAACATAAAGAAGCATGTTATGCTTACGGGTTAGTGATGTTCGCTTCTTACAAAAGTGAGAAAAAGAACATCGGACTGCAGCTTTTAAATAAGACCTTCCCACAAGTGACGGATTCAGTAGTTGGGGTGAGAAACAAGGTTTTTAGATTGTTACGGGGCTGTTGGGCATTACGAAACTCTCGTCCTTTTAACGACATTACAACATGCTGCCTAGCCAATGGTCATAATGGTTACTTTTCACAAAACCAAGGATGGGAAGTCGTCTTAGTAAAACCAGAATGCATGACTTGTTTCTGGACTTATGAATTACGTGTCTTTATTTCTTTTGTTGAACAACTTGCGTATTAACTAGGTTTATCTTCAAAACTGTCCTGTATCAAATTGTACTATATTTCATGTTATATGTAATATAGCGAAGTTGTAAGTTTGAAGAATATTTGTATGTGATATATTATTATAATCAGTTTTTCATATGGAATTGTAGTAGTTGAATTGTATATTAGCTACTAAGTATGAACTTAACGGGTAGGTAGTACCCGAATTTAAACTTATAAAACGCTAATATGAAGAAAAAGCTTTTATAAATGAGTTCATATTATGCTACGAAATACTATTGACTACTCTTAATATTCTGTATGATTAACTCGATTCAATTGGCTATTTTGAAGGAAATGGCACCAACTACTCGACACACCATGAATATGAGCGAAGAGGAAATTCGTACCTTTCTTGCTGCAAACATAGCCGCAATACAGGCTGCGCTACATACCAACAATAACTCTAAATCTAGCAATGCAGCTAACGGCGCAAGAAATCGTGTAGGATGCTCTTACAAAGAATTCACTGCCTGCAAACCTTTGGAATTTGATGGAACAGAAGGACCAATTGGATTGAAACGGTGGACCGAGAAAGTAGAATCGGTGTTTGCCATAAGTAAGTGTACTGAAGAGGATAAAGTTAAGTACACTACACATACCTTCACAGGTACTGCGTTAACGTGGTGGAACACCTATCTTGAACAGGTAGGACAAAATGCTGCTTACGCACTACCGTGGTCGACATTCAAGCAATTGATGAACGAGCAGTACCGTCCTAGAAATGAAGTCAATAAACTCAAGGCAGAACTTAGAGAGTTACGAACACAAGGGTTCGACATTACCACATATGAACGACGATTCACAAAGTTGTGCCTATTGTGTCCGGGAGCATTCGAAGATGAAGAAGAGAAGATCGACGCGTTTGTAAAAGGGTTACCAGTAAGGATTTAAGAAGATGTGAGTTCACACGAGCCCGCTTCTATACAGAAGGCAAATCGAATGGCTTATAAACTCATAAATCAGATTGAGGGAAGAATTAAAGAGCAAGCGGCCGAAGAAGCCAACACGAAACAACTCAAGAGGAAGTGGGAGGAAAACGGTGACAAGAGTCACCAGTACAACAACAACAACAATTACAACCACAATCGCAACAACTATCCCAACAACCGCAACAATAATCGCAACAATAACCGCAATCCTAACAATAACTACAACAAACATCCCAACAACAACAACAACAACTACAACAACCATTTCAACAACAATAACAATCCCAACAACAACCTCAATAACAACAACGACAACAAAAACCAAAAATAGCCATGTAATAGGTGTGAAGAAAATCATCAGGGGTTTTGCACGACATTTTACAATAGGTGTAAAAGAAATGGTCATAGCGCGACAAAGTGTGAGGTCTACGGACCAAAGTTTAACAGAACTAAAGGAACAAATAATGTCGGAACAAGTAATGCCGAAACGAATAGTGTCGGAGCAAGTAATACCAACCCTGTTTGTTATAAATGTGAAAAACCGGGCCACATTATTAGAAATTGCCTGAATCAGGGGAATACTAATGGGCAGGGCCATGGAAGAGTTTTCAATATTAATGCGGCAGAAGCACAGGAAGACCCGGAGCTTGTTACGGGTACGTTTCATATTGACGATAAATCTGCTTATGTTTTATTTGATTCGGGTGCGGATAGAAGCTATATGAGTAGAGAATTTTGTGCTAAATTAAGTTGCCCATTGACGCCTTTGGATAATAAATTTTTACTCGAATTAGCAAATGGTAAATTAATTTCAGCAGATAATATATGTCGGGATAGAGAAATTAAACTAGGTGATGAAACATTTAAGATTAATTTAATACCAGTCGAGTTAGGGAGTTTTGATATAATAATTGGCATGGATTGGTTGAAGAAGGTGAGAGCAGAGGTTGTTTGTTACAAAAACGCGATTCGCATTATGCGTGAAAAAGAAAAACCTTTAATGGTGTACAGAGAAAAGAACAACCCGAAATTAAATCTTATTAGTAGTTTGAAGGCACAAAAACTAATAAGAAAAGGTTGTTACATCATTCTAGCACACATCAAGGAAGTTAAACTTGAAGAAAAGAACATCAGTGATGTTCCCGTCGCAAAAGAATTTCCCGATGTATTTCCGAAAGAATTACCGAGATTACCCCTACATCGATCCGTTGAATTTCAAATAGACCTTGTACCAGGAGCTGCACCAATAGCTCGTGCTCCATACAGACTCGCACCCAGTGAAATGAAAGAATTACAAAGTCAGTTACAGGAACTTTTAGAGCATGGTTTCATTCGACCAAGAACATCACCATGGGGAGCTCCTGTTTTGATTGTCAAGAAGAAAGATAGTACATTCAGGTTGTGTATCGACTACCGAGAGTTGAACAAACTTACCATCAAGAACCGCTACCCACTACCGATAATCGACGACTTATTTGATCAACTACAAGGTTCGTCTATTTATTCGAAGATCGATTTACGTTCTGGATATCATTAAATGCGGGTGAAGGAGGATGATATTCTAAAGACTGCTTTTAGGACACGTTACGGTCATTACGAGTTTATGGTTATTTCGTTTGGATTGACTAACGCACCAGCTGTGTTCATGGACCTCATGAACCGAGTGTGTGGGCCATATCTTGACAAGTTTGTCATTGTTTTCATCGATGACATACTTATTTACTCGAAGAATGATCAAGAGCACGAAGAACATTTGAGAAAAGTGCTAGAGTTGCTGAGAAAAGAAAAACTGTACGCTAAGTTTTCAAAGTGTGCATTTTGGTTGGAAGAAGTTCAATTCCTCGGTCATATAGTGAACAAAGCAGGTATTCAGGTGGAACCAGCAAAATCCTTGACTGCGTTAACGCATAAAGGGAAGAAATTTGAATGGAAGGATGAACAAGAGAAAGCGTTTCAGTTATTGAAGAAAAAGTTAACTACGGCACCTATATTGTCATTACCTGAAGGGAATGATGATTTTGTGATATATTGTGACGCCTCAAAGCAAGGTCTCAGTTGTGTATTAATGCAACGAACAAAAGTAATTGCTTATGCGCCTAGACAATTGAAGATTCACAAACAGAATTATACGACCCATGATTTGGAATTAGGCGCGGTTGTTTTTGCATTAAAGACTTAGAGGCACTACTTATATGGGGTCAAAAGTATTATATATACCGACCACAAAAGTCTTCAACACATATTTAATCAGAAACAACTGAATATGAGGCAGCGTAGGTGGATTGAATTGTTGAATGATTACGACTTTGAGATTCGTTACCACCCGGGAAAGGCAAATGTGGTAGCCGAGGCCTTGAGCAGAAAGGACAGAGAACCCATTCGTGTAAAATCTATGAATATAATGATTCACACTAACCTTACTACTCAAATAATGGAGGCGCAACAAGGAGTTTTAAAAGAGGAAAACTTAAAGAATGAAATACCCAAAGGATCGGAGAAACATCTTAATATTCGGAAAGACGGAACCCGGTATAGGACTGAAAGAATTTGGGTACCAAAATTTGGAGATATGAGAGAAATGGTACTTAGATAAGCTCACAAAACCAGATACTCAATACATCCTGGAACGGGGAAGATGTACAAGGATCTCAAGAAACATTTTTGGTGGCCAGGTATGAAAGCCGATGTTGCTAAATACGTAGGAGAATGTTTGACGTGTTCTAAGGTCAAAACTGAGCATCAGAAACCATCAGGTCTACTTCAACAACCCGAAATCCCGGAATGGAAATGGGAAAACATTACCATGGATTTCATCACTAAATTGCCAAGGACTGCAAGTGGTTTTGATACTATTTGGGTAATAGTTGATCGTCTCACCAAATCAGCACACTTCCTGCCAATAAGAGAAGATGACAAGATGGAGAAGTTAGCACGACTGTATTTGAAGGAAGTCGTCTCCAGACATGGAATACCAATCTCTATTATCTCTGATAGGGATGGCAGATTTATTTCAAGATTCTGGCAGACATTACAGCAAGCATTAGGAACTCGTCTAGACATGAGTACTGCTTATCATCCACAAACTGATGGGCAGAGCGAAAGGATGATACAAACGCTTGAAGACATGCTACGAGCATGTGTTATTGATTTCGGAAACAGTTGGGATCGACATCTACCGTTAGCAGAATTTTCCTACAACAACAGCTACCATTCAAGTATTGAGATGGCGCCATTTGAAGCACTTTATGGTAAAAAGTACAGGTCTCCGATTTGTTGGAGTGAAGTGGGGGATAGACAGATTACGGGTCCGGAGATAATACAAGAAACTACCAAGAAGATCATCCAAATTCAACAACGGTTGAAGACTGTCCAAAGTTGACAAAAGAGCTACGCTGACATTAAAAGAAAAGATATAGAATTTGAAATTGGAGAGATGGTCATGCTTAAAGTTTCACCTTGAAAAGGTGTTGTTCGATTTGGTAAATGAGGGAAATTAAATCCAGGGTATATTGGACCATTTAAGATTATTGATCGTGTCGGACCAGTAGCTTACCAATTTGAGTTACCTCAATAACTCGCGGCTGTACATAACACTTTCCACGTCTCGAATTTGAAGAAATGTTTTGCTAAAGAAGATCTCACTATTCCGTTAGACGAAATCCAAATCAACGAAAAACTTCAATTTATCGAAGAACTTGTCGAAATAATGGATCGTGAGGTTAAAAGACTTAAGCAAAACAAAATACCAATTGTTAAAGTTCGATGGAATGCTCGTAGAGGACCCGAGTTCACCTGGGAATGAGAAGATCAGATGAAGAAGAAATACCCGCATTTATTTCCAGAAGATACGTCAACACCTCCAACTGCTTAAAATTTCGGGACGAAATTTATTTAACGGGTAGGTACTGTAGTGACCCGAACTTTTTCATGTTTATTTATATTAAATGAAATTGTTATTTACATGATTAAATTTTTCCAACATGTTAAGCAATCAAACTTGTTAAGACTTGATTAATTGAAATAGGTTTTATATAGACAATTGACCACCCAAGTTGACCGGTGATTCACGAACGTTAAAACTTGTAAAAACTATACGATGACATATATATATATATATATATATATATATATATATATATATATATATATATATATATATATATATATATATATATATATATATATATATATATATATATAGTTAACATGATATTATGATAAGTAAGTATCTCATTAGGTATTTTAACAATGAGTTATGTAAGTAAAATTGAGTTTATTGAATTAAGAAACTCGAAACGATATATATAACGATTATCGTTATAACAACGTTTTACTAAATTCATATGAATCATATTAAGATATTGATACACTATGTTTAATCATGATAAATGATAAGTAAACATGTTATTAAGTGTATTAACAATGAACTACATATGTAAAAACAAGACTACTAACTTAATGATTTCGAAACGAGACATATATGTAACGATTATCATTGTAACAACATTTAACTGTATATATATCATACTAAAATATATTAATATATCATAATATCATGATAATGTAATAATTTAACATCTCTTTGGATATAATAAATAACGGGTTAACAACATTTAACAAGATCATTAACCTAATGGTTTCAAAACAACATTTACATGTAACGACTAACGATGACTTAACGACTCAGTTAAAATGTATATACATGTAGTGTTTTAATATGTATTCATACACTTTTGAAAGACTTCAAGACACTTATCAAAATACTTCTACTTAACAAAAATGCTTACAATTACATCCTCGTTCAGTTTCATCAACAATTCTACTCGTATGCACCCGTATTCGTACTCGTACAATACATAGCTTTTAGATGTATGTACTATTGGTATATACACTCTAATGATCATCTCTTAGCAGCCCATGTGAGTCACCTAACACATATGGGAATCATCATTTGGCAACTAGCATGAAATATCTCATAAAATTACAAAAATATTAGTAATCATTCATGACTTATTTACATGTAAACAAAATTACACATCCTTTATATCTAATCCATATACCAATGACCAAAAACACCTACAAAAACTTTTATTCTTCAATTTTCTTCATATAATTGATCTCTCTCAAGTTATATCTTCAAGTTCTAAGTGTTCTTCATAAATTCTATAAGTTCTAGTTTCATAAAATCAAGAATACTTCCAAGTTTGCTAGCTTACTTCCAATCTTGTAAAGTCATCATCCAACCTCAAGAAATCTTTCTTATTTAAAGTAAGATATCTTTCTAATACAAGGTAATACTCATATTCAAACTTTGGTTCAATTTCTATAACTATAACAATCTTATTTCGAGTGATGATCTTACTTGAACTTGTTTTTGTATCATGATTCTGCTTCAAGAACATTCAAGCCATCCAAGGATCCTTTGAAGCTAGATCCATTTGTCTCTTTTCTAGTAGGTTTATCCACAAAACTTGAGGCAGTAATGATGTTCATAACATCATTCAATTCATACATATAAAGCTATCTTATTCGAAGGTTTAAACTTGAAATCACTAGAACATAGTTTAGTTAATTCTAAACTTGTTCGCAAACAAAAGTTAATCCTTCTAACTTGACTTTTAAAATCAACTAAACAAATTTCCTATATCTATATGATACGCTAACTTAATGATTTAAAACCTGGAAACACGGAAAATACCGTAAAACCGGACATACGCCGTCATAGTAACACCGCGGGCTGTTTTGGGTTTGATAATTAAAAACTATGATAAACTTTGATTTAAAAGTTGTCCTTCTGTAAAAATGATTTTTCTTATGAACATAAAACTATATCCAAAATTCATGGTTAAACTTAAAGTGGAAATATGTTTTTCAAAATGGTCATCAAGACGTCGTTCTTTCGACTGAAATGACTACCTCTTACAAAAATGACTTGTAACTTATATTTCCGACTATAAACCTATACTTTTTCTGTTTAGATTCATAAAATATAGTTCAATATGAAACCATAGCAATTTGATTCACTCAGAACAGATTTAAAACGAAGAAGTTATGGGTAAAACAAGATTGGATATTTTTTTATTGTTGTAGCTACGGGAAATATTGTAACAATTCTATACAAATCATATCCTAGCTAACTTATATTGTATTATACATGTATTCTAATATATTATGTAATCTTGGGATACCATAGACACGTATGCAAATGTTTTGACATATCATATCGACCCATGTATATATATTATTTAGAACAACCATAGACACTCTATATGCAGTAATGTTGGAGTTTGCTATACAGGGTTGAGGTTGATTCCAAAAATATGTATACTTTGAGTTGTGATCTAGCCTGAGACGTGTATACACTGGGTCGTGGATTAATTCAAGATAATATATATCGATTTATTTCTGTACATCTAATTGTGGACAACTAGTTGTAGGTTACTAACGAGGACAGCTGACTTCATAAACTTAAAACATTAAAACGTATTAAAAATATTGTAAATATATTTTGAACATACTTTGATATATATGTACATATTTGTTATAGGTTCGTAAATCGACCAGTGGCCAAGTCTTACTTCCCGACGAAGTAAAAATCTGTGAAAGTGAGTTATAGTCCCACTTTTAAAAACTAATATTTTGGGATGAGAATACATGCAGATTTATAAATATTTTATGAAATAGACACAAGTAAATGAAACTACATTATATGGGTGAATGATCGAAGCCGAATATGCCCCTTTTGCTTGGTAACCTAAGAATTAGTAAACCGATCTACTAATTGACGCAAATCCTAAAGATAGATCTATTGGGTCTAACGAACCCCATCCAAAGTACCGGATGCTTTAGTACTTCGATGTTGTTTTTATCATGTTCGAAGGATTTCCTGGAATGATAGGGGATATTCTTATATGCATCTTATTAATGTCGGTTACCAGGTGTTCACCATATGAATGATTTTTATCTCTATGTATGGGATGTATATTGAAATATGAAATCTTGTGGTCTATTATTATGATTTGATAATATATAGGTTAAACCTATAACTCACCAACATTTTTGTTGATGTTTTAAGCATGTTTATTTTCAGGTGATTATTAAGAGCTTCCGCTATTGCATACTAAAATAAGGACAAGATTTGGAGTCCATGCTTGTATGAGATTATGTAAAAACTGCATTCAAGAAACTTATTTTTGATGTAATATATTCTTATTGTAAACCATTATGTAATGGTCGTGTGTAAACGGTATATTTTAGATTATCATTATTTGATAATCTACGTAATGCTTTTAAACCTATATAGATAAAATAAAGGTTATGGTTGTTTTAAAAATGAATGCAGTCTTTGAAAAATGTCTCATATAGAGGTCAAAACCTCGCGACAAAATCAATTAATATGGAACATTTATAATCAATATGAACGGGACATTTCACATTTCTCCCCCTAGGAACATGCATTGCTCCCCCTAGACACATGCAGTTGACAAGTTCATCCAGGAAAAGAAACTCAGATGAGTATTTTTCAATAAATGGTGATTCGCCTACAACTACTGAAGTAGATTTACCAAAGGTTATGGATTCGGGCGAAATTGGTTTTGGAGTAGCCAGGGATTGGATGAGGTTGAAGGAAAGATAGGTTCAAACAACACATCAGGACATCTGAGGTTGCTAGTGGGACATGTCTGAATGGACAGTCAGGTGTCAGCGGGTTAAGTTCGGGTCTTGAACCGTTGTGTCCAGAGAAACGGATCTCGGCTTAAGTTTAAGTAACTTGAACAATGAGTACTTAATTGGTTTTGAAGAAGAAGTGGATCTTGGTGTTGAAAATGGTTTGGTTGTCCACTTCTTATTTGACACTTGTTTAACAGAATTATTCTTTGAGTGTTTTGAAACAAGGTCAATTTTGGTGAGCGAGGTATTTCTCGAACCTATAGATGGCTTCATGAGTTTGTGTGGAAGCCAACCATATTGATCGAGAAGCCCCGTAATCTCCCAATTTTTCCCATAAGTTGTTTCCAAAAACGGGCGGTTGAACTTGGTCTGGTAACCGGAGTAAATCCTTTTAATTGGGAGCTTGGATTCTACGGGTAGGGAAATGTTAAATTCCTTTGGTTTGGGTTGGGTAACTTTGGGTTCGTTTGGTTTCGAGGATGTTTTTCTCGGAGTCACCGTTGACTTTGGAGAACCTCGTTCTTTTGGTTTAGGGTTAGAGATTCTTTTGGGTGGTGTATCCTAGTGAACTTTTGGTTTCACGGGGGTTTTCCTCGATGTTTGTGTAGACTTAGGAGGACCGTTGTCTTTTGATTTTGGAGCCTCCAAGGTCTTTGGTGTTTTACGTACAGCAGTCCTTGAGTACATTGAGGATTGGTACACTATGGGTTTGGGATTGGTCTTGGCAAAAGTCACCTGCTTTTTCTTAGTCTTGGGTGTAGACGTTGAAGCATTGGACAACTCAGACTTAGTACCTTGGGAACCAACTAACACATTTTATTTTGGAGTATCAGTAGAGGTTAGTAAGGTCTCAGTACCAGGACAAATCTTGTAAGATCCAGGTTTTGAATATATGGTCTTGGTCACGAAGTCCATACTTTCTAGTGAATCACATTGGTCATGCAAGGTCTCATTCTCTTCCTTAAGTAGATTCACATGAGCTTTTAACTCCTGAATTTCTAAGACAAGGTCATCAATAGAAACTACAATAGAGTCTTTAAAATCATAAGTGAGTTCTACTTTAGGAACTACATGCATCTTCTCAATTGTTGCTAGAGTTTTCTTGTAGGTCTCACATTTAACCTGCAGATCTAAGTTTTCTCATTCTAGCTTGTCAACAAATTGAGTAAGGTCAGTCTCAACATCCTGAGCTCTTAAAGAGACAGGTTCTTTCTCGGGTTATGGTTCAAACTTAACTTCTGAAAACTTGGGTTGAGATTCTAAGAAATGATCTAGAGATTTGGACCTAGATGATTCTAACCTACGTTCAACAGTGTCAAGTTTGGTCAAGAGAGAATCACTAAAGTCTTTGAGTTCTTGTGCTAGACCTACACAATCGATGGAGTCATTCACGGATTTTGGGTTTGAGTCCCGTGATTCGGTGTTCTTTGAAATCAATTCACAAAAATTAACAACTTGATTTGCAATTTGATTTTCAAGTTTATGAACATTGGAGACCAGTTTGTTGTTTTGGGATTCAATGACAGAGATTTGGTGTTGTAAAGCCTTAATGATCATTTGAAATTTGAGTTCATTGTCAAAATATTTGATTTTGTTTTGATCAAGTTCGTCCTCCAGAGTGATGATGTATTTTTCTAAAACCAAGGTTGGTAAATAGATTATACGCATTTTAGGACTATTTTGAGCATTCAAAATTTCAAAATCATTGAATAAATCGAGAGGAGTGTTATAATATTCATGAGTAATATCAGTGTTTAATTGTACCTCTTCCTCAACATTAGAGGACACGTGATCATCATGATTTGCCATGTTAACAGGACGGGTGTTCAACAAGGGGTCAGGACAGACAAGGTATACGAGCAAACCACGAAACGACAAATAAACTTAAGAAATATCACTTTTCTCCCCCTCAAAATATGATTCACATGAATCAAATTTTGATAAATGAGGTTTCGTAGGTTTTCGTTAACTTTCCGTTAAGTATCAGCTAAGTGCACGTTTTGGTTTTCCCTCCAAAAATTTTCGACAAAAATTTATGTCGTAAAGTTTTGAGATATGAGCTAATATGTGACCGAGGGGTGGAGAAAATTTTTTGACTTTTTCCAAAATTTTCTGACAAATTTCATTCAAAATCATTCGTTTTTGGGGCCGGAAAATTTTCTATCGTGAAGATTTAAATCTCGCGTAAAAATGATCTTTTAAGGGTTTGATGCAGAAGGTTTTTGTGTAAAGTTTTCGAGCAGATGATTTCAAAGAAGTTTTCAGGCAGGAAGGTTTTCGAGCAGGTTTTTCAAGCAAGATTTTCGAGCACGATTTTCGAGAACCTTTTTGATCAGGTTTTCGAGCAGGGGATTTTCGAGCAGGTTTTTGATAGGTTTTCGAGCAGTTAAACACACAAAAGTTCTAAGTCACGATTTTCGAGCAGTAAGGTTTTGAGCAAGTTTTCGAGCACTCTTCAGTCAACTTTTCGAGCAAGACTCTAATTATGCTGACTTTTCGAGCAGAGTTATCAAATATTTCGAGCACCAATTACTGACCAACCCCCCCCCCTCTTTTTTCAAAATATTTTAAGGATAAGTTTTGACTTTTGTTCATTTGCTTTATGACTTTTTCTGACAAATCACATGCCCCTTACATAATTCTTACACAACACTTTGTACTTTTGTACTTTTATGGATATTCAAAAAATATTGTGTTTTTCGGTGGGTTTTGTCTGATGGATAAAGTTTTGGAGCCAAAAACAAGTCAATCTTTAATTTTCGAGCAGGCAAAATTAGGCACAAGTCAAATTTTTGAGCATGAATATCACAGTTTTCTGGCACGAAGTTAAGTTTTCGGATACCAAATTGCACAAAAGCTATGTTTCGAGCACAACAACAGAGGTTTTTGAGCAGGTTATTTTCGATGGAAACACACCTTTTGAGTCTAAAAATCTAATTTCAATGTGTTCTACAGCATTTTTATGCACTAGAACAAGAAATCCTAACAGTTTAACTTTTTCACAAGCTAAAATTCAAGTCAATTTCAGCATGTATATGAACAAAATGAACAAAATATGAAATTTAACATGTAGTAGCAGTTTAAGCTTAAGAGTGATACTATTTCAAACACACAAGTTCGACTTTAATTTTGCATACAACAAGATTAAGCAACAGTGAGCACATATGTGTATATATTAATGAAATTTTCTAGTTTTAGAGGTTAGATAAACATACAACAAGTTATATGAATTTAAACCAACAAAAACACGGAGTTGAGTTATAAAGGTACCTAAACCGAAATCAAACACAAACACTTCAAAAACGAGATGGAGACCTTCGAGCAACGGATCTTCTATGCAAAGAGCTTAGACCCGCTCTGATACCAATTATTAGCCCCAATTGTTGCTAAGGTCAATTGGTTAGTAAGTGTAAGTGGGTTTAGTTGTTAAGAACAAGTATTATGATGATAAGGTTGAGAGAGAGAGAGAGATACTTGCAAATGGTGAAATGTGTAATAACTCAACTAACTAGTAAAATGGGTGGGAGGTTGCTTTATATACTAGCAACCTCCTTTAGTTACAATAGTGGTAAATAACAATTACTATGGTTAAACTAACTAATACAATAACAAGTAAATAACATATTACATTAATAAGTCTAAAACCACATGCCACAAATAATAGACAATATTCATTGTCAACAGATTTCGATTATAATTAGTTGCATTTTGTTCGTAAAATTATTCCGAGTTAAACGATGGAAAAAATATAAATTCCGTCAAAAAATTGAGTTTAGTTATTATTATATTAATTTCTAAAGTTACATTTTTGCCCTTAAATTTGTCATTCATACCGAACTTTTACTCCTATATAGTTACAATTGTTACCCCTTAAATATAGTGCATTTGGAACAAATCTAATTGGCCTAAACAACACTTTTTGTGAATTTTCAAGATGAAACGACCATAATCCTAATGCCAAATAAAAGAATATTAAATAATATTTATACGTAACTTAAGACGGGTATATGTATCATCAATAAATTATCCTACTATATATCAATAAAAGGATTGCATTGTCGTTTTATGTTTTAATTTTTAGTGACAAATTGTCGTTTTCAATACTGAGTTTTCAAAGATAGTGGGCCACATGTTTCTTTGTTTGTTTTACTACACAGATAGAGAATCACTCCTCATGACATATTTGCCTTCATGTCACCGTATTAACTGACGCCACTATCGAACGCAAAGTAACGGTTAGTTTGCAGCAACGCGCAAACCGGACCAATTTCAAGTTATAAGGGTTTGATCATAAAATCTTACGTTCTTCATACTTGGCACTTTATATTAAGTATGAGTCTCTTCAAAGTTTATTGTTGTGGCTAATTAACCTTTCTCATCATATTTTTTTATTGAAATTTAGATATACTCCGTAATTAGTTAGTTAATACGGAGTAGTTAATTATTTTAGCATTGGAGGGGCCATGGTTACATAACCTCAAATGGTTAGATAAACGTTCTACTCAATAATACTAATACTAGTACTATTTTTCTCTTATAAAATTTAATAATCTTCAATACTCTAGGAGATTATATTTCCAACATGATTTTTACTTGTTCCACCATTATTTCATATTTTTTTCCTCAAAATATCCCTTAATAAGTAATTAAAAAATATTTTAAAAAGTTTATGTAAGCTTTTCATTAAGGGCATTATAGATAATTTAGGTAGAAGAAGTAAAAGTGAAGGTGAAAATATCAATCCCCATAATCTATAAAAATAGTCCTCCGTAATAGTTACAACTACAACTCAATTCTACACAGAATTTCTACTATATCTTCTCATTTTTTACCTAACGCCAGACATTACTTATGTTTTTTTTTTTTTGAAAAGAACATTACTTATGTTTTTAAGAGGATGTTGAACGCCTCTATTAGTAGTGTTGAACATTACCCATCCTAACGCCTCTATTAGTAGTGCAATTCAAATGAGAACGTTAGCCTCGTTTGGCTCAAGGAATTTAATGGGATTCCGCCGAAAATGGAATTGAATTTAGACACAATGATCAATTTTCCTTCGGATTCTCTTAATCGGGGGCGAATCTTCGAATGTCCTCTCCTTTAGGTTCGAGAATTGGGCAAGAAAGAAGTTAGGACGTGACACGGTCAACAAAATTAAAAAATATTGAGTCTTAATTTGCCCTTCTATCTTGGTTTTGTAGTTCTTCTTGTGATTTTGTTAGATTGTTCTTACCATGTCTTTTGTCAGAACTGGATATTGTGGTATTTGTTATCTTACCATCTTTAGTTAGGTTCGTCTTCTTTGGTTTGAAAGGTTGTATCGGACGAGGTTCGGGTATAGATAGTTTTTTTATTTACATCGTTTAGAATTTTAGGTACAAGCCTTAGTCAGTTTCTTTCTCTTGTAAATCCTGTTTGATGACGCTTTCTCTTTGAAAACGACTCAATTTTCATACGACTATTTGTATTTTTAGCAAAAAAATAAATAAAAAATAGTGGTGTTTTAATTAATACGTACTATTGTGTTTTACTCCCTCTGTCTCAAAATTATCGTCTCACATTGACTTTTAGGTCTCTTTACACAACTTTAACTGATATTGTTGTATGTGTTATATAGGTCATGTTTATTTTTTACTTAATTGGCTTAATGGTATGAAACTTAATTTAAAAAGTCATGGAGGGGTATTTGTTTTTAACTTATTAAATAAGACGCACCTTAATAAAAAACTGAATTAAGTGTGAATTTCCATTTAAGTTCTTACTTTTTAAAAATTGCTCACATACATGGTTAATTTAGTAATTTTTTTAATTCAGACCACTTTTCAACACATAAAACAAACACTAATTAATTATTCATCACCTATTCCTCACAGACATCATATATTCTGTAAGTAACTAGAGGGGGGAATAGTTACTTAATACGATATTAACACTTTTTCGATTGATCACCGAATTCGATTAATTTTGATCAACCAATTCAACTCAAACTTGATGTGTGTAATGTATATGTTCAAAATGATAAATGAAGTAATGTAAAGAATATAGACACAAGAATTTATAGTGGTTCGGGTGGATGTTAACTAATACACCTTAATCCACTCCCCGATTACACTAATCGGGATTTGTTGCTTCACTAAGCACTTTTTTCCAAACCCGGTGGAGATCCGATTTACAAGTCTTCAACTTCTTTGGTAGACAACAAACCTAATCTTTCTATCCCTTTGAAAGATCAACTCCAACCTAGATCAACTTGTCTTCACCTTAGACAAGTATTAATCTCCAAATAAGATTAATCAACTTCCTAAGTCTCTTTACGGAAGTAGATCACTAAGCTAACCTATGCTTCTACTAATTGAAGTTACAAGACTTATACACTTTGTAATGATGATCCTAAGACAATACTAGGACATACATTACACTAAGTAAACTTACAAGATTAATGATTTTGATTAGTAAGTTTACAACAACCAAATTCTATATCTATAAGATTGTAGAATCTTCTCTTGCTTGATCACATATGAGTAGTAATTTGAGCCCTTGTGATATCTGGAAATAAGCTTTTGAAATATGCAAGAGGGTCAACTTCAAATGCTCTTCAATGCTTGCCTTTTATTGTAGGATTCAAAATATAGCCGTTGGCACACGGTTGCCACCACGGTCGACCGTGGTTCGAACGTGCGTGCTCCAGTCCAAAATTGGTATCCGTTGTAAAGCCGTTTGACTTAAATTTAAACACCATATTTTGGCACCTTTACTCCTTCTAGCACCTGCAAAAGAAACCAAACATCCTATATAAGTACTATATGCATTAAGTGTGTGAGATTTGGTCTTATTGCATGAAAGTGACATAACACTCTGTTGATGCATGTTCTGTAAGTCCCTAGACATCTTGCCTACGTTTGTGATTAGTACTTCAGTTTATGGGATACCATGATCGCTCGTTATTATTCTATCTGTGTTTGTATGTGGTTACAGGTACTGCAGGAACGCGATACGAATGTTTGACTATGTTAGACTTAGTCAGACGTATGAGTGAAGCATTACTTGTATGGCTGACAGGCTCATACGCATGGTTGATGCTGAGCTAAGTCATAATTATAACCTGAATGAGAAGACACGAGTGAGTGATCACCCGTACGGCTGATGAAGCCAACTCGTACGTGTGATGGATGACTCGTACGGGTGAGTCAACAGTAGGGGTATATAAAGTCTTATGTTCTTCATTT
The DNA here is from genome assembly GCF_046630445.1 of Rutidosis leptorrhynchoides. NCBI lineage: Eukaryota > Viridiplantae > Streptophyta > Magnoliopsida > Asterales > Asteraceae > Rutidosis > Rutidosis leptorrhynchoides. The sequence continues at coordinate 539,589,814 of NC_092334.1, forward strand.
TAGGTTAAGCCTCGCTCACACACAATCACTCAGATCTGGTTCACCTGATCCGATTCTCTCTCAACGCAAATCACTCCTGGTAGTGAATAATAGCTCTAGGCATTAATCTAATCACAATCCTTATTGTGATTTCACTAATTTAATCCCAAAAAGCTACCCATATTCACTTTGATTGGTTTAATTCACTAATTCCGCCTTTGTGTGAATTAAACCTGTTGATCTCGAAGTTCCTAGTCATGTTTCATCATTGATATCAGAGCGTAGGTTGTGATTTCAACATCATCAAGTGATTTTTAGTGATTAATAGGGTTTATTATTTGGGTTTTTGAGATAAAAGTGATTTTAATTAAAAAGGAATCATTTTTACGTGTGTAATTGTAATTAGAGAGTGTGTTTATATTTGTTTAGTGCTAATCCAGCTTTTGGACGAAGAAATTGAGGTTTGTCAAGGAAGTAGTATCGAGACACGGGGTTCCTATATCTATTATTTCGGATAGAGATACTCGTTTTACATCTCGTTTTTGGGAAAAGTTTCACAAAGATATGGGTACACAATTGAAATTGAGCACAGCGTATCATCCTCAAACGGACGGTCAAACCGAACGTACGAATCAAACTTTGGAGGATATGTTACGGGCGTGTATTATTGATTTTGGTGGTAGTTGGGACGAGCACTTACCTTTGGTGGAATTCTCGTACAATAATAGTTATCATATTAGTATCGGGATGCCGCCATATGAGATGCTTTATGGGCGTAGGTGTCGAACCCTGATTTGTTGGGGTGAAGTAGGACAAAAGGAAATCGGGAGTACCGATTTGGTTTTGGAGACGAATAACAAGATTGATATTATTCGGGATCACTTGAAGAAGGCTCAAGATAGACAAAAGTCGTATGCCGATAAACATAGACGAACGATCGAATTTCAAGAAGGTGACATGGTGATGCTTAAGGTTTCGCCATGAAAAGGTATTATTCGATTTCGAAAACGGGGAAAGTTAGCTCCTCGGTTTATTGGGCCATTTAAGGTTTTAGATCGTGTTGGCCAAGTTGCTTATCGTTTGGAATTACCCGAAGAGCTTGTGGGGATCCATAGTATATTTCATGTTTCCCATCTCCGTAAGTGTCTTGCGGATGATTCTTCGTGGGTGCCATTAGACGAGATCGAGTTAAACAATAAGTTAGAGTATATTGAGGAGTCGATTGCTATACTCGATGAGAAGGTCAAAAAGTTGAGACATAAAGAGGTTAGGACTTTTAAAGTCCAATGGCATCGTAGTAAAGGTTCTGAGTTTACTTGGAAGCCCGAAGAATTTGTGTTAGTTTATCTTCCCTCTTGTCATGCGGCTTGGATCGCGAGGACGCGCTCCGATTCAAGTGGGGAAGAGTTGTAAGACCCAAATATTTCACCGTACATATGTGTAAATATGATCTTTGAAGTGTGGGTGTTCGTTTCATAATTTAAAAAGAAGGCAGAATCTGGTCTGGGCGTTTGGCGCACCGCGCGGCCTTTTGGTGCACCGCACCATTGGTCTGTGACAGATTCCCTCTTTTTAAAATTAGATATTTTAGGGGTAAATTGGTAAAATCACATGGGGTCCGACTTTAAGGCCCTAAACCAGTTGTTGGAGCCTCATTAACTCCATTTCCATCTACTTCAACCTCATCCATTCAATTCTAAAGAGAGAGTGTTAACCTAGTGTGAGAAAACTCATTTTGGAGAAGAAGAAGGAGGATTCTTGCTTAAACTCAAGTTCTAAAGTTGTTCATCTACTTCCTAGCTACGTTTTGGTGGTAGTGGTATGCTCTAATCTTGATTTCTTGATTCAATTTTGTGTAAGGGTTACAGTTAGGGTTTATGGTGAACTTAAAACTCACTTTGTTAGTAAATTGGGTGTTGTGGGTGAATTTGGGTTATGTTGACTCAAATATGACTAACTAGGGTTTTTCAAGTATTAATTGTTGTTAATGAACCTTAAGTAGTTAGTGAATTGCTAGAACACCGATATATATATATGTAAATGGGTGTTAAGTGGATTAGTGGATGACCCGAAATGGGTATGTTGACTTTAAATTGGTCAAATGGGTCAAAATGGACCTAAGTTAATTAACGGTTGTGATTAATGCATAAACCTAGTGTTAAAAGGTGTTTTAAGACCCAACTTGGCTAATGTTAGGGTTTTGGCAAAAGATGACCCAATTTTAGGGTTAAGTGTCCAAATGGATCAAAATGACCTAGTAGTGGTGAGTGTTGTGGGTTTGACCAACTTGAATGGTTGATTGATTATATGTACTTTGTAATAGGTGCGTTACCTTGAAGTTTCAAGCTTGGTTTATCGATTCACCGAAGGCGTAAGGTGAGTGGAATAATTATATGCGTAGGTATATAATGTATTTATTTGTTATAGTGTGAGATGTGAAGTGTCGATGTGCTAAGACACCACATTTCACGTGACGAGTGAAGTGTCGATGTGCTAAGACACACACTCAAAGCAATGTGATGGGTGAAGTGTCGATGTGTTAAGACACCACCCGGAGTGAAGTATCGATGTGCTAAGATGCCACTCCAAGAGATTAACGGGTGAAGTGCCGATGTGTTAAGGCGCCACTCGAGGTGAAGTATCGACGTGTTAAGATGCCACCTCAAGTAAAATGAAGAGTGAAGTGTCGAAGTGTTAAGACACCACTCGGGGTGAAGTGTCGATGTGTTAAGACGCCACCCAGGGTGAAGTATCGACGTGTTAAGATGCCACCCGTGGGGTTAGTGTACGAAGTGTTAAGTGCACTAATGGTAGTTATGAACTCCGACGGTATTTAAACACCGTTCCTTTGTTCGATTGGTTAACCATGGTTATTGTGTTGTAGTGTATGCATATTATAGTTGTTCAAGTTAAATATGCTATTGTTATGCTAGTTTGGTTATTGGAGGTTATAGCTTGTATTTATGACGATAAGCTAATTGTGATTGCTAGCATGTATACGGTATGCGAGTAAGTGTTTGCAAATAGATATATTATATATGTATGTGTGTAATTATTGCATTCACTAAGCGTTAGCTTACCCTCTCGTTGTTTATCTTTTTATAGGCTCCGACGTGGACAAGGGTAAGGGCATTATTCTGAATTAGAGATCCCGCTTTGTTGATTGGGGGACGCTTTTTGGATTGAGTTAGCTTTGGAGTTTGACCGAGACTTGGGTAGTTTAATCCCAAACACCGTGCTCGTAGTGTCGTTTGGAAATTAAACAAACGTGGTCGAAACTCAAACTTTTGTATGAAACTCGTAAAACGGCCGATGTGGGCCCTACTTTGTAAAACTTATTTTATGTTTGAATCGTGTTACTTTTACATATTGGAACTTGTTGTTAAAAGCGTTTCGTCTAAATATGTCGGGAAGTGGCCAATCTTTTTCACGTTTAAAGACTTTTTGGACAGACCAGTTTGGCGCGCCGCGTGGCCATATGGCGCGCCGCGCCATTTGCTGAACAGAGAAATAAATTTTTTTTGTGACATTTTAAGCGGGTTTGTTCGTGGTTTGGTTTGGGTTGTTACAAGTGGTATCAGAGCATGGTCTAAGGGATTTAGGTGACTTGAGATAGGCGCCTAGACTTAGGCTTTTTGTATGCGCATTATGCGGGACTTGTAGGACTTTGGGTCCGATCGGGTTTTGGTTAGTGCATAGGTTTATGTGAACTAATCATGCGCTAATGTTTTGTATGGTATTTGAAATCGTCGAGCGAGATAGACGTGGTACTAGTGAGTTAATGCGATGTGCTCGCGTAACAATGATTAGCTACCATTGTTACGGGTTCAAATCGTGTCAAACAAGTGATGTACGACGATTGTTGAGCAAGATGGAGTAGTGTGGTGTATATGTATATACATATGTGTTACATCCCTTCGTTTCGGTGTTTAATCTTTTTCGTTTTATAGAATGAAGATGAGAAATGGACACGACACCAATGATGGAAGTACGAGTGAGGACGTTGAGTTCACGGCCAAAGTTGAGGCCATCTTTAAACGTCAAAAGGCGGAGTTCCTCGAGGATGTTAAGAAAATGTTTCTAGATACGATTGACGAGCAATTAGTCAATGTAGTCAAGGAGCAAGTGAAGGTCGTTCTTCATGAAGATAATGTGGGAAGACGGGACTTTCTCTATAAGAACTTCAAGGATTCTCAACCTCCCACCTTTGAAGGTGAACGAGACCCTCTAAAGAGTGCCCGTTGGATCTCCGATATGGAGGGGGCCTTCCGTACTTGTGAATGTCCTCACGAAAAGAAGACAATGTACGGGTGTGGTATGTTGAGGGGTGATGCTAAGTTATGGTGGGACGCAAAGCTCCAAGTTTATGGTGAAGAGCAATGCATGGAATTCACGTGGGATGAATTCAAGTCCGAATTTTTCAAGGAATACCGAACTTCGGCCGACCTTACTAGGCTTAAGGACGAGTTACATTCCTTGAGGCAGGGGTCAATGGATTTGAACACTCTCAAATCCGTGTTTTTGTCCAAGACCCAATTTTGCCCGGAGTATGTCGGGAATGATAAGATGTTGAAGGATGACTTTTACCGAACGTTGAATGATTGTTATCAAGATAAGATTATTGTAACGGTGGTGAAAAATTTTGATGAGTTATTTGATATGGCCAAGGGTTTCGAGGCGCTCGTATTGAGGAAGAGCGACTTTACTTTTGGTAAGAGAAAGAGTGAAGGTTCGAACCATTCAAACTTTTCGAACAAAAAGAACAAAAAGGGTTTCGGTAATGCTAGTAGTGGGAAGAAAGGTGCTTCCGGGGATTTTTCTTACTCGTGTTATAATTGTGGACAAAAGGGCCACATGGCTCGTGAATGTCCAAGTTTATCCTCCACAACCAAAATCACTTGTTTCAATTGTGGTAAGGAGGGGCACAAGAGGCCCGAGTGTCCCGAGTTGTGTAATGATAATGTTAAGCGGTTAGAGAAGGCAGCGGGTACGGCCAGGGGTCGAAATTATTTGATGACCAATGATGAAGCCAAGCAATCTAACGAAGTCATCTCAGGTACTTTCATGGTTAATTCTATTCCGGCAAGGATACTCTTTGATAGTGGTGCTAACTTGTCGTTCGTGTCACCAAAATTTGTTCCGAAACTTAATAAACCGTTAGCTAAGTTGAGTTGTCCGGTAGAAGTTGAAATAGCGGATGGCAAGACGGTGCTAGTGGTGGACGTGTGTAAAAATTTTAATGTTGTGTTTGGTGCCGAAAACTTTAAAATTGATCTCATCCCGATGACTTTGGGTGATTTCGATATCATTGTTGGTATGGATTGGCTCGATCATAATAGAGCCGATATTGCATGCCACAAAAAATTTATTCGTGTGAAGACCCCAAGTGGGGGAGAGATGATTATTCATGGCGATAAGCGAAGAAGACTCGTTCCGATATGATCTTTTGCACGGGCACGTCGTTTCCTGGTTGGTGGTGGCATGGCTTTTCTTGCCCATGTTGTCGATACTTGTGATGAGCCACCACCCATTCGTGAAATTCCGGTGGTTAGTGAATTTGAAGACGTTTTTTCGGACGAGTTACCGGGTGTTTCGGCGGAAAGACAAGTTGAATTTCGCATTGAGTTGGTTTCGGGAGCTACTCCCATTGCTAAAACTCCTTATCATTTAGCGCCGACGGAAATGCAAGAGTTGTTTAATCAAACCCAAGAGTTGCTTGAGAAGGGTTTTATTCGACCGAGTGCTTTGCCATGGGGCGCTCCGGTTTTGTCCGTGAAAAAGAAGGATGGTAGTATGCGTATGTGCATCGATTACCGGGAGTTGAATAAAGTGACGATCAAGAATCGTTATCCATTGCCTAGGATTGATGATTTGTTTGACCAACTCCAAGGTGCAACGTATTTCTCTAAAATCGACCTACAGTCCGGCTATCACCAAATGCGGGTCCGTGAGGAAGATATCGAGAAAACGGCTTTTCGAACGCGTTATGGGCATTTTGAGTTTGTAGTTATGCCTTTTGGTCTTACGAATGCACCGGCGGCATTCATGGATCTTATGAACCGAGTGTGCCAACCTATGTTGGACAAGTCGGTGATTGTGTTCATTGATGACATACTAGTCTACTCGAAAAGTATGAACGAACATGAACGTCATTTGCTGAAGTATTGAAGACGTTACGAAAGAAGAAGTTGTATGCTGAGTTCTCCAAATGTGAATTTTGGCTAAGGGAGGTTCAATTCCTTGGCCACATTGTGAACAAAGATGGCATTCAAGTAGATCCGGGGAAGATATAGACGGTGAAGAGTTGGAGACAACCGACTACGCCTACGGAAGTCCAAAGTTTTCTCGAATTGGCCAGTTATTATCGTCGGTTTATCCAAGACTTTTCTAAGATCGCTTCTTCATTGATGAAGTTGACGAGAAAGAACGCGAGATTTAATTGGGAGAACGAGCAAGAAATTGCTTTTCAATTGCTAAAAGAGAAGTTGTGTCAAGCTCCGGTGTTAGTCTTGCCGAAAGGAGTGGAAGACATGACGGTTTATTGTGATGCTTCGTTAAATGGGCTCGGGTGTGTTCTAATGTAAAGAGGTAAAGTCATCGCTTATGCCTCTCGACAACTAAAGGAACACGAAATGAGATATCCGACTCATGATCTTGAGTTGGCGGCAGTTGAGCATGCGTTGAAAATTTGGTGCCATTACTTGTATGGTGTTAAGAGTACAATTTATTCGGATCATAAGAGCTTGAAACATCTCTTTAATCAATGAGATTTGAATTATTGTCAACGTAGGTGGATGGATGTGGTAAAAGATTATGATTGTGAAATACTTTATTATCCGAGCAAGGCGAATGTAGTCACAGATGCGTTAAGTCGAAAGATTCATCACCCGGCGTTACGATTGGGATTGTTACGTATGATTATTACTAACGATTTTCTTGAAAAACTTGGTGTGACTCAAATAGAGGCTTTCGTTCACAACAAGCATGCGGAACGAATTGTGGGGCAATCGGAATTCATTACTATGGGGTCGCGTGGGTTGTTGTCTTTTCAAGGAAGGGTGTGGGTGCCTAAGGTGGGTGATTACCGGCGGGTTCTACTTGATGAGGCACATAAGTCAAAGTATTCCATTCATCCGGGCGCGACGAAAATGTATCATGATTTGAGGAAGGATTATTGGTGGCCGGGCATGAAACGTGATGTTGTGAAGTATGTTGAGCAATGCGTCACGTGTTTGAAAGTAAAAGCCGAACACCAAAAGCCGTATGGTAAGTTGCAACCGTCAGAAATCCCGAAGTGGAAATGGGAGCACATTACCATGGATTTCATTACAAAGTTACCTAAAACGGCGAGAACCCAATTTGATTCGATTTGGGTAATAGTTGATAGATTGACGAAAAGTGCTTTGTTTCTTCCCATTAAAGAAGCAATATCGTCGGAGGCCTTGGCTAAGTTGTTTGTCAAGGAAGTAGTATCGAGACACAGGGTTCCTATATCTATTGTTTCGGATAGAGATACTCGTTTTACATCTCGGTTTTGGGAAAAGTTTCACGAAGATATGGGTACACAATTGAAATTGAGCACGGCGTATCATCCTTAAACGGACGGTCAAACCGAACGTACGAATCAAACTTTGGAGGATATGTTACAGGCGTGTATTATTGATTTTGGTGGTAGTTGGGACGAGCACTTACCTTTGGTGGAATTCTCGTACAATAATAGTTATCATACTAGTATCGGGATGCCGCCATATGAGATGCTTTATAGGCGTAGGTATCGAACCCCGATTTGTTGGGGTAAAGTGGGACAAAAGGAAATCGGGAGTACCGATTTGGTTTTGGAGACGAATAACAAGATTGATATTATTCGGGATCACTTGAAGAAGGCTCAAGATAGACAAAAGTCGTATGCCGATAAACGTAGACGAACGATCGACTTTCAAGAAGGTGACATGGTGATGCTTAAGGTTTCGCCATGAAAAGGTATTATTCGATTTCGAAAACTGGGAAAGTTAGCTCCTCGGTTTATTGGGCCATTTAAGGTTTTAGATCGTGTTGGCGAAGTTGCTTATCGTTTGGAATTACCCGAAGAGCTTGTGGGGATCCATAATATATTTCATGTTTCCCATCTCCGTAAGTGTCTTACGGATGATTCTTCGTGGGTGCCATTAGACGAGATCGAGTTAAACAATAAGTTAGAGTATATTGAGAAGCCGATTGCTATACTCGATGAGAAGGTCAAAAAGTTGAGACATAAAGAGGTTAGGACTTTTAAAGTCCAATGGCATCGTAGTAAAGGTTCCGAGTTTACTTGGGAGCCCGAAGAATTTGTGTTAGTTTATCTTCCCTCTTGTCATGTGGCTTGGATCGCGAGGACGCGCTCCGATTCAAGTGGGGAAGAGTTGTAAGACCCAAATATTTCACCGTACATATGTGTAAATATGATCTTTGAAGTGTGGGTGTTCGTTTCATAATTTAAAAAGAAGGCAGAATCTGGTCTGGGCGTTTGGCGCGCCGCGCGGCCTTTTGGCGCGCCGCGCTATTGGTCTGTGACAGATTCCCTCTTTTTAAAATTAGATATTTTGGGGGTAAATTGGTAAAATCACATGGGGTCTGACTTTAAGGCCCTAAACCAGTTGTTGGAGCCTCATTAACTCCATTTCCATCTACTTCAACCTCATCCATTCAATTCTAGAGAGAGAGTGTTAACCTAGTGTGAGAAAACTCATTTTGGAGAAGAAGAAGGAGGATTCTTGCTTAAACTCAAGTTCTAAAGTTGTTCATCTACTTCCTAGCTACGTTTTGGTGGTAGTGGTATGCTCTAATCTTGATTTCTTGATTCAATTTTGTGTAAGGGTTAGAGTTAGGGTTTATGGTGAACTTAAAACCCACTTTGTTAGTAAATTGGGTGTGGTGGGTGAATTTGGGTTATGTTGACTCAAAGATGACTAACTAGGGTTTTTCAAGTATTAATTGTTGTTAATGAACCTTAAGTAGTTAGTGAATTGCTAGAACACTAATATATATATATATGTAAATGGGTGTTAAGTGGATTAGTGGATGACCCGAAATGGGTATGTTGACTTTAAATTGGTCAAATGGGTCAAAATGGACCTAAGTTAATTAACGGTTGTGATTAATGCATAAACCTAGTGTTAAAAGGTGTTTTAAGAACCAACTTGGCTAATGTTAGGGTTTTGGTGAAAGATGACCCAATTTTAGGGTTAAGCGTCCAAATGGGTCAAAATGACCTAGTAGTGGTGAGTGTTGTGGGTTTGACCAACTTGAATGGTTGATTGATTATATGTACTTTGTAATAGGTGCATTACCTTGAAGTTTCAAGCTTGATTTATCGATTCACCGAAGGCGTAAGGTGAGTGGAATAATTATATGCGTAGGTATATAATGTATTTATTTGTTGTAGCGTGAGATGTGAAGTGTCGATGTGCTAAGACACCACATTTCACGTGACGAGTGAAGTGTCGATGTGCTAAGACACCACTCAAAGCAATTTGACGGGTGAAGTGTCGATGTGTTAAGACACCACCCAGAGTGAAGTATCGATGTGCTAAGATGCCACTCCAAGAGATTAACGGGTGAAGTGCTGATGTGTTAAGGCGCCACTCGAGGTGAAATATCGACGTGTTAAGATGCCACCTCAAGTAAAATGAAGAGTGAAGTGTCGAAGTGTTAAGTCACCACTCGGGGTGAAGTGTCGACGTGTTAAGATGCCACCCAGGGTGAAGTATCGACGTGTTAAGATGCCACCCGTGGGGTTAGTGTACGAAGTGTTAAGTGTACTAATGGTAGTTATGAACTCCGACGGTCTTTAAACACCGTTCCTTTGTTCGATTGGTTAACCATGGTTATTGTGTTGTAGTGTATGCATATTATAGTTGTTCAAGTTAAATATGCTATTGTTATGCTAGTTTGGTTATTGGAGGTTATAGCTTGTATTTATGACGATAAGCTAATTGTGTTTGCTAGCATGTATACGGTATGCGAGTAAGTGTTTGCAAATACATATATTATATATGTATGTGTGTAATTATTGCATTCACTAAGCGTTAGCTTACCTTCTCGTTGTTTATCTTTTTATAGGCTCCGACGTGGACAAGGAAAAGGGCATTATTCTGAATTAGAGATCCCGCTTTGTTGATTGGGGGACGCTTTTTGGATTGAGTTAGCTTTGGAGTTTAACCGAGGCTTGGGTAGTTTAACCCCAAACACTGTGCTCGTAGTGTCATTTGGAAATTAAACTAACGTGGTCGAAACTCAAACTTTTGTATGAAACTCGTAAAACGGCCGATGTGGGCCCTACTTTGTAAAACTTATTTTATGTTTGAATCGTGTTAGTTTTACATATTGGAACTTGTTGTTAAAAGCGTTTCGTCTAAATATGTCGGGAAGTGGCCAATCTTTTTCACGTTTAAAGACTTTTTGGACAGGCCAGTTTGGCGCGCCGCGTGGCCATATGGCGCGCCGCGCCATTTGCTGAACAGAGAAATAAATTTTTTTTTGTGACATTTTAAGCGGGTTTGTTCGTGGTTTGGTTTGGGTTGTTACAGTACGGTTGATACTATCACACGTACGGTTGATAACCTGAACCACACGGTTTACCCTTTGGTAATGTTTTCAAGATGTTTAATTCAAATGATTACGCATTGGCCGCACCGTTAGTTCAGAGCATTACGAATATGACTCAACGATTACTTCTTGCTGAGAGTGAATCAGGAAGTGGTACAAAATGTCCGAGGTTACTGAATATGGATAATTATTCTACTTGGAAGTCGAGGTTTAAGATTTGGTCTGATGGTCAGGACACGAAGCTTTGGAAGTACATTGAAACCGAATTTCAATGGCCACGTTCACCAGTTACAAATGAGTTGTATACATTACACAACATGACTTCTGAAGAACGTGAGGAGTATAACTTGAAGAAAAAGATATACTGTAATATGACGAGTGCTCTTGATGTCCGATTTTCCATCAATTTCTGTGTCATGATAATTCATTCAAGATATGGGAAGCACTTCGTACTTTCAATGAAGGAAATTCAACTTACAGAACTAGAAAAGGCTTAGAATTGAAAGCTGAGTTTAATCGCTTTCACTGGCAAGTTGAAGAGTCTATTACAGAATTGGTTGAAAGATATCGTCATTTGCTAGCTGAAATACATAAGCATGATGTAACTATTGAAGAGAAAGACAAAGTGACATGTCTAGCTGGAGCTTTACCGTTAGAATGGAATGGTTTTGTATTAACTATGAAAACTAGTGGAGAATTAGCTACTGCTACAGTGAACTCGTTTATCGCAAGACTTCAGGAAGAAGAACTAGAGTTGTTAAACAAAGTCAAGAGGTATAAACAAGTTCAAGACACCAAAATGTACTGTCCAAATGGTTACACACCGCCTAAGTCGGCTCATGCACCATTTCAAACAGCCTTTGCTGCGAACAATCAGAATATGTATGGTTTGAATGTTAGCAGTGCACATATTCAATAAACTTCGTATTCAGCACAAGTTTCACCATGTTCACTCAACAATCAATCACAGCCAACTTTGAATACTACTGAGTCATCTACGCCGACTGCATCAGATGTTCTTTCTGCACTTAAGATCGAAAACATGAGGAAAGCCGGGAAAGAAAAGATTAGTGAAGATATAGCTTTGCTATCAAGCCTTGTTAATTCTTATGATAGTTATCTTGATGGTCGCGTAGGTAATATTCATCTAACAACTGAAGATTATCATCAACTTGATAAGCCGAGAAGATGGATATTATGTGGGGTATGGCAAATCTTGTGAGACGTGCTAGAGATTATGAAGAGCAAACTGGGAAACCGATTAGTCTAACCAAAGATACAAAACTGAGTTTTGATATGAATACTGTTACTTGCTTCAACTGTGGAGAATTAGGTCATTTTTCAAGGCAGTGTACAAAACAAAAGAAGCAGGGTAATCGTAATCCGTTCAAGAATCAGAATTATACTTCTCAGAGTCATTCAACTAAACATGAGATCTACATTACTGATAAAGTGAATGAAGCTGATGCAGCTGAAAGTCCGAACAAAGCTTTGGTTGTTATTCATGGAGACGATGATGATTGGTCTATGAAGTTAAATGTGGCTGACTAACAACCTAAAGCCAACATGGAAAAGATCACCGAAGTAGAAGAAGACTGTGTCACTAGTCAAAACATAATTGAGAAGCTGACTGTTCGTGCTGAAAGAGCTGAAGAATTGTCAAGAACCATTCGAAGAGAGAAGGTTCAGAAGCAAGTTGTGAGAAAATTCAAAAAGGCACGTGATTCGGTTCCTCGTACACCTGAATCTGGAAGTGTTTCACCGACATCATCAGAGGACTACTACTTTAATAGTTGGAAGGATAAGTATGGTGATACCTCAGTGTTTGAAAACAGTCTAGAAGCAGATCATAGTGAAGAAACATTGGTTGATGCTGATAAGGAATTAGACGAATAGGGTAGAATGATTGCTGTTGAATTGGAGATGTTAGTTCTTTTGGGTGAAGGTTCGGATCTCGAGAGTGTAAATTCAGAAATTGATGATTCAGACAAGACGTCAGAATTAGAGGTTGAAGATAAAGCTGATTATACTAGGGTAGATCAAACTGATTTTGAAGCATTGAACAAGCAAGCAATAGACTTATTGAAGATGTGCTTATCAGCTAGTGATCTTGAAAAGGTTTCCGGTTTGACAAGATCTAAGGTTATATGGGATAAACTTGAGCAGATTCATTTGGGTAAAGATGCTGATACTTCAGAGTTTCTTACAGACTCGTCAGAATCAGAAGATGAGCTCAATGATGGGAAGAAGACAGATTTCTTTGCATTTATGGTTGAGACTTTCTCATCAAATAATGCTAAACAGGTATCTTCTAATCCATCTACTGTTATTGAATGTGTTAAATGTGTTGAATCTAAGGTAACAATAGATAATTTAACTAAGGCATATGCGGAGATGAAAGAAAAATGGCAAGTTGACCATGTGACCACTAAGGTTGAAAATGGGTTGAAAGAGCAAATCAAAGTTTATAAAAAACAACTTCACGATCTTAAATGTTATAACTTTGATATAAATTAAGCTTTAGTTAAACGTGTTGACACAATAAACAAATTGGAGAAAGAAAATGAATGTGTTAAAGCTGATTTAGAAGCTATGTCAATTAAGATGAAATGTTGGGCAAGTGCGTCACAATGGAATGCATTGATGGTGAAATTAAATGACACCAAGGGAAAGGGTATTGGATTAAAGGTCGCAGCTCCACCGTTTCAGAACAAATGTTTTAATGCAAATGTTGTTGATGGACGACCAGAAGATTGTATTCCACCTAGTTATCAGGACTATGTTGAGAAGAACAAAAAGTGTAGCTCAACTGAGAATGCACCTTCTGATGATACCACTGAAGGATCTTTAGATCATGAGGAAGATAAGAAAACTGGTCTAGGAGATAAGTCGGAGAAAAGGAAGGTGATAACACCTGATGAGCCAATTCGGATTATGAAAAATCCAAAGTTTGCTAATAGAGTAGTTCCACCGGTTACACCTAAACCCGTATCTAAACCTGTTCCTAGAAAGAATTCAAACGATTCTCCTGTGTTTGCAAAAACACAAGATCCCTCTTCCTCTAACTCTAATAATCAATATCAATCTAAAGGATATAGAGAATTTCGACAATGTTTTAGTTGTGGTGTGTTTAGACACATTGCTGCTAACTGTCCTACAAGGTATAGAACACCAAGACGTAAGATTGACCTCACATATGATGATCACCGATCACCTCATGCTCACAGAACAGGTTCACCTGTTCGTGATGAAGTTCGCACTAGAAGACATACGATAAATGTTGTCTATGGAGACTATAAGAGAAAGAACTTCAATAGGTCAATTTCCCCTGTGAAGATTAAGGTTCCTAAGAAGGATACTGAGGCAAGAGTTGCCGAATCAAGTGATCGAGGTAAAGCCTATGAATTTAAGGCACGATCACCTTCGCAAAAAGCTAGTCGTAGGAAATATTTTTCTCGTACCAGACCACGAGTGAATCGCTCTGAAGATGAGCAAAATGTGAAAAACTAGAAGAGCAATGTTGCTTCTTCTAAACTGTCTAAGTTTATGGTTTCAGACGATGAGGTTCCACCTGACTCAAATGGGAAATGGATGGAAGTTCAAGCTATGGGTGTTAATAGACAACCTACTGCCGTCCGGGCGTGGGTTCCCATTATCAATTAATTCTTTTAATGTGATATGCAGGGAACCAGGCTACCTGCAAACTGAGACATATGACTGGACAACTATCTCTTCTCTCGGATGTACACCCAATTAAGGGAGGTTATGTTGCATTTGCTGGAGATAAAGGAGGTCACATTTCAGCTCAAGGTTTATTGAAGAATGATAAAGTTAGTTTTGACAAAGTAAACTACTGTCAAGAGCTTGCAAACAATTTGTTATCGGTTTCACAAATCTGTGAAAAATCCTTCAAAGTAGCATTTGATGACAATTTCAGCTACATTTTGAAACCAGAGTTTGTGATTCCTCCAGAAATGATTTTGATGAAGGCTCCTAGACAAGCTGATTTATACATGCTAGATATGAATGTTGCTACTTCAACTGCTGAACATCATCAAGCTTTTGTTTCTAAAGCGACTGAACAAGATTCTATTACATGGCACAAACGCATGGGTCATTTAAGTTTTCGGAAGATGAACCATCTGGTTCACAACAATCTTGTAGAAGGTGTTGATCTTCGACCTTTTCAGATTCCAGGAACATGTGTTCCGTGTAAGAAGGGTAAGCAGAGCAAGAAAGCTCATAAGTTGGTGAAGTACAATCCTATCTCAGCTCCACTTGAATTGTTACATATGGATCTTTTCGATCCAATCCGTTTTGAAAGCATTAATGGAAGTAAGTATTGTCTGGTGGTAACTGATGATTATTCAAGATTCTCTTGGGTAATGTTCTTGAAAGAGAAGTCCGATATGTTTGAGAACTTGAAAGTGCTAATCAATCAATTAGAGACAGGTTTTAATTTGAAAGTTAGAAAGATTCGTTACGACAACGGTACAGAATTCAAGAATCAGTTTCTTGCAGGTTTTTGTATTGAAAAAGGTATCAATATGCAATTCAGTTCTGCATACGCTCCACAGATGAATGGTGTTGCTGAAAGAAAGAATAGGGTTTTGATTGAGACTGCTAGAACTATGCTAGCTGATTCATCTTTACCTGTTCATTTTTGGGGTGAAGCTGTTGCAAATGCTTGTTACACTATAAATCGGGTATTAACTATTAAATGACTGGATAAAACATGCTATGAGTTATTACATGGGAGAAAACCATCATTGAAGCATCTAGAACCATTTGGTGCCCCGTGTACCATTTTGAAGAGAAAACCAGGAAGTAAGTTTGATTCGAAAGTGGTTACTGGAGTATTTCTCGGTTACAGTTCTCCTAACAAGCGAGTTTTCAACAATGAGATGAGATGTGTTGAAGAATGGTCTGAAGTTGACGTCCAACGGAATTACACAAAGACTGCTACAAAAAGTCATCCTTGCATCTACAACTATGATGAGCTGATTGATTCATTTAATCTTGCTCCAGATCAGACGGAGAATGAAGTAGAGTTATAAATGCTGTTTGATTTACAGAACGAGCCAGAAGTGTCTGCCCCAATTTCAACTCCATTACCTACTGTCATTAAACCAGCACAAGATTCAAATCAAGATGTTGATCCAGTGTACGATACCTGCGAATCTGATATTTCAAGTGACAATTCTGATAATCCTGAAGATGGAGATACCACGAATCTACATTGAGAAATACCTGTTCCCGCACACCCAGTTCCCAGAACTACAGCTGCTCATCCTAGAGAGAACATTATTGGAGATCTGAATGCATGCGTTAGGACAAGAAGACAAGTTCAGTTTGATGGTCAAGTTGATTCTCATATGACAGCCGCTGCTTCATATTACGAGTACTCATGTCATATTTCTAGAATTGAGCCAAAGACAACAAAAGAAGCTTTGAAGCATGTTGATTGGGTAATGGCTATGCAAGAAGAGATTCAGCAATTCCATCATCTAGATATTTGGAAGTTAGTTACTAAGCACCATGGTGCGAAAGTAATCGACCTCAAATGGGTTTGGAAATGCAAATTCGACGAAGATGGAAATGTTACCCGTAACAAAGCAAGATTAGTTGCTAAAGGTTATCAGCAAGATCCTGAATTTGATTACGATGAAGTTTTCGCTCCTGTTGCCAGATTGGAAGCGATTCGCATTTTCTTGACTTTCACGTCTTTTATGAAGTTTAAAGTTTATCAAATGGATGTTAAGAGTGCATTTCTTTATGGAAAGCTAAATGAAATAGTATATGTCAGTCAACCTCCGGGTTTTAAAGATCATCTTCATCCTGATAAAGCTTACCGATTACGTCGAGCCCTTTATGGTTTACATCAAGCTCCTAGAGCTTGGTACGGACGGTTATTGAGTTATCTGATTGAAAAAGGATATCAAATGGGCACGGTAGACTGTACTCTGTTCACAAAAGTTCAAGATGACGACATTATTTTAGTCCAGATTTATGTTGACGATATTATCTTCGGTGCTACTAAGCAGGAACTCATTGATGAGTTCGAACAGGTGATGAAGGACGAGTTCAAAATGAGTAAATTAGGCCTCTTACACAACTTTCTTGGTTTACAAGTAGAACAGACTAGTAATGGTATTTTTCTTCATCAAGCAAAGTATGTAAACGATATACTGAAATGTTTTGGTATGACTCAAGAACGTCCTGTGTCAACTCTATTAGCTGTTAATCATGGTATTTCGCTAGAGTGCGAAGGAGAGCCTGTTGATCCTACATACAATCGAGCAATCATCGGATTGCTCATGTATCTCACTGTGTCTAGGCCAGATATTATATTTGCAACATGTCTTTGTGCTCGTTATCAAGTTAATCCGAATACAGTTCATCTTACAGCTGCCAAAAGAATTCTACGTTATCTGTTGCATTCGCTAAATCTCGGCATCTGGTATTCGAACGATGAGAAGTTTGATCTTGTAGCCTATAGCGACTCAGATTATGCTGGTTACAAAATCAACAACAAGTCTACATCAGGAGGATGTCAATTTCTAGGTGAAAGGCTGGTAACCTGGCAGTGCAAGAAACAAACTGCAGTTGCTCTTTCCACGTGTGAAGCTGAATATATAGATGCTGCTAGTTGTTGTTCGCAAGTTGTTTGGATCCAACAACAACTTCGTGATTACAGGCTAAGAATCTCTTTCTCTCCTCTTTATATTGATAATACTACTGCTATAGCGATCACTAAGAATCCTGTTCGACATTCTAAGACTAAATACATAGGTGTTAAATATCATTTTCTTAGGGATTTCCATGAGAAAAGAATTATTGAGGTTAAGAGAATAGGTACTAAGGACCAAAGGGCTGACCTATTTACTAAGGCTTTTGATAAATCTAGGTTCTTACTCCTACTAGAGATGAATGGCATTTTTGATCGAGATAAAGTAATTTCGGATGTTGTGTGCGAGGGTTAGTCAAGCTTTTAGACTTTGCATGTAGGATGCATGACATGTAGATTTTTGGTTGATTAATTATCTGTATTGCATATTATTTTTGCTTTCTGTCTGCATTCCTTTGCATGATTTATCTCATGTTTGCATGCTAGTCTGTAGTTATTTTCTGTTTGGTTAAAATGCTAAAACACAAACAGATTTTATATTTCAGCATTTTAGGGGGAGTATATGTTATCAGCAGAAAATACCTAAAAAGTGAAAAATGTCTCACCAGAAAATCTTAAAAAGTTGAAAAATCCGAAAATGAGCTTGTTTTGACTAATATGTTGGAGATGAAGAAATTACTGTAATGAGAATTGATATATTTGATTAGTAATGACCGATTTGAATGTTTATGTCTATCTGTTGTGTGATGTACTGATAGATGTGACTTATGAATTCTTGGCATTAGACAATCATAATAAGAATAATGATCATCTAAGATTCAGAAGTCATGGACGATCTGTAGCGTTTGAAGGTAATCACCTAATTATCTCCGAAACTGTATGAAATGATAGTTGTTGAGGAACTCAACAGTCGGTTGAGGGTATCCCCTATCATAATTGATAATCATTAGAGAAAGTTGGTGTTGGATGTCCCCAAGCAATATTCAACGTTGCTCTACCAATTCAGCTTCACAGCTATGAATGGGACATTCAATAGATCATTTAAGGGGTTGAGGATTATCTGTTTGGCTGGTACATACCACGTTGTCACGGGCTTGAGACTTAATAATCGAAACTAAACCCTGAAAATACAAAGAAAATTAGTTTATGTCGAAAGTAAGTGTCCCTTCTCGCTTAAGGTCGAAAAGTATAATTCCTTATTGCGGACCGTTCAAGCATTTAAGGGAGAACACCTTCGAGTGATCTGAGCACACAACAAAGAAACATGAGTTCATGCATAAAAATGGAAAATCCATTCATGATGGCGTTCAAAATCAATATATCAAAAGACAGTGATATGCTGAAAAATAAAATATCAAAAGAAAATGAATGTCAATATAATTGGCGTATCAAGATGGCAAAGTCCTGAAAAGTATGAAGAATGCTGATTCATGATGTGCTCATAAAGAACTCAGATCATTCTTAGTGTGACGCTCCCGCGCAGCTTGAATTGTTTAATCACGACGTTCACACTGAACTATCAAGATTCTTGTCGTCTGCAATATAGAGTTATATCCATTAAGACTGAAATTTGGAAAGATACTTACCTAGATATACTCTAATTATATATATATATATATATATATATATATATATATATATATATATATATATATATATATATATATATATATATATATATATATATATATATATATATATATATATATATATATGAAAGTTTAACTTTCGATTCCGTTTTCCATGACAACTTGAACATAAAGAAGTTAAGGGCCTCGAGATTTATTTCGTGTGACGACTGGTCATCAGGCAAGTCTGCTTTAACTGTAGACCAATCCGCGCCGTAAATAGTGCGCCTATTCGGATAATCCAATATACTCTGAGATCAGCCGAGCCAACTAGATTGAAGATTGTCAACACATTGGTAGAAGCCAAAGGCTGACAGGGTTATTCAAAATGTCGTGAGAACCATCCTGTTCAATTTGAATGAAGTACATGGAAAGAGATAACGGAAAGTTACTTGTAATGAATTGACAACCTAATAAAAACGCACAATCATAAGTGATGGAAGAATCAAGGATTAATGAACTTAGCATGATCTCAAAAATCATTGCTTTATAGTGTTCAAGTAATTAATGCCAACATGATTGTCGAAGTGTCCGGAATGAATATGTTCATGTTTAATGAGGATTGATATCAGTAATTACATGATAATAGACATAGACTGAATAATTAGGAATGAACGACAGAAATTGATTCAATATGTCAGTTCTGATCCATTTTTAATATAGTTAATCATCTTGCTCACAAAAAGAATGTGGATTTGTATATCTTATATATCTGTACTGTTATTTTGTTTGCATTGAAAACTATAAAACAACAAAAATATTTTGGTTTGCATGTTATTGCATTTCATGATAGAATGTCTTTCATTTGCATAATTTTAGTTGTATGACTTCTTACATCAGAAAATTCATAAATATTTTATCATTTTCTTGTTTTTCTGATTATCCTCTGAGTGCATAACAACATCTGAAAGAACTTTGTTGAGATCAAGATATTGGGCCACCAAATCCATGAGATAGAAGTTCGTAGAACTTGTGACTGTTTGAAGGACATCGATGATTTAGATTACTAATGAACTTAAGTTGACATTACACTGTAGGATTTACTCTTGAAACAAAGAATGATTAGAGTAATAACCTTATTTAGGTTAGGATTTTATCTGCCTAAGTGTTAATGGTCATTTCTTGAAGGTTTAGTGATTTTAGACTCAAGTTGAAAGTGCTTGTTAGATCTAAGATTGCCGAACGAGTCGAAATCCTAAGGTTGTAAAATTTTGAAGTTTTGAAATTGCCTAAGTGCTCACTCTCACGCTTGATGTGTGAACCGTACGATTGACCACACGTTTACGGTTAACCGTACGGATGACCCTGATCAAACTTGTCCTAAGACAATTGGGTCACACGCACGTGTGATTTAGGTGAGATGCGCGTTTGATGGTGGATCGTGTGATCAACTGTACAGTTGATCATGAGAGTATAAATAGGGGTGATGAGCTCAACAGCTCACACTTATGCACCCAACTCGTTTTCTCTCTCTAAATTCGATCATCACCGATCAAGCATTCCTTTGCAATGAACGCTAAGCGTACTTAGACGAATCCAGCGCCACCTATTAGGTATGATTTCATGGAGTTTTGTTACCTTAATTTGTTGTTTTAATGAGTCGAAACCCTAAGGGTTCTTAACTCGAATTTCATGAAATTGAAGGTTGTTTTGATGTGTATCTGTAATTGTTTTGTGTTTAACGGAACCTTATGATGCTATCGTGATGTAAATCGGTCCATAAAATGCACAATTATGTAATTTTGATGATTTGAAAAATGTATTTAATACGGTTTCATCAGACATGCACGAGTGACGTCACTCGCACATGTGAGACATGACTCGCACGAGTCAGTGCACGGTTGATGATCAACTGTGTGGACCTTTGAGCTCACTTGTTTGTCTTGAATTTATTGATCACTCGTCTGCAAGAGCTGACACGTGTGATTATCGCATGAGTCACCACACGGTTGACTCACTCGCTTAAGAATTTTGCATCATCCGTGTACCCTGTCTGAAACCATATTACTGCTCAAACGTGTCAACAGTGACACGAGTGACTATATCACTTGCACAGTTGATCTCTCAGCCGCACGTGTGACACTGTCACTCGTACGTTTCATTCTATTTAACATATTTATGACACATTGATGCAAATGCTTTAATGCTTTATGTTGATTGATTTATATATCTAACACCTCTGTTAACGTTTCAGTTTCTGTTTAGATATCATCAGATGGCAGAACAACAAGTAAACATTCTGGTTATTAACATTGAAGGACAGGGGGAGCAACAAGTTAATCCATAAGCTAATCCTCAAGCTAATCTTATCAATCCACCTGCTCAACAAGAAATTCCGTTAGAGAAGGGAGAACTGAATAATCAAGTCGCTCTTTATGATACTACTCTTGAAAGAGGTTCTCACTTTAAGGAGATTGTCGAGTTTCTTAAGAGATCAAGGATACACACTGCTATTTTTACTGAATGCACTGCATACTACAGTCATCAGAGAGAGTTCTGGAGAAATGCTGTGTTGGATGTTGATGAAGATAAGCTTGTTAGTAAGATTCAAGGTCATGATATTACTGTTTCTAAGGATGTGATTAGAAGGATTTTGGGTTTCAATGACGAGAACTGCTCCCATATGACTATCAGTAGAGAACGAATCCATGGTTGTTTCAGAAGATGTGCTTATTCTGGTTACCTTGTTGGCAAATCTGAGCTGGTGAAGACATGTCTGCCACCACAATTTAGATATCTTGCTCATGTGATCATGCATTGCTTGAGTGGACGCAAATCGGGCTTTGATAAGTTGAACGAGAAAGTGCATAGTATGTTTGTGGCACTTGTTCCCAAGGCTCCATATGATTTTTCGGGTTTTGTTTTCTACTATTTCAAAGCAAACCACTTCAGTTCTTCTCAGAGATACCTGATCTATGCCCGTTTTCTTCAATTAATCATTAATGACACTGCACCTGATCTACCTAAGCTTGAAGAGGATATTATCCACCTGAAGCCGATGAATCCGATTACTTTCCGCAGAATGGAAGAGACAAGGATTGCGGATTTAAAGCCTGACTTTAATAGAAAGCTCATTTGTCATCTTATCAAGGAGAACTATCGATGCCCAGCTGGTAATGCGTGGAGAAATGAGGATTCAGACTCTGACTACGAAGTTTCTGATAAAGAAGGTGAGGGTGATAATCAACGACCTACTTGTGAAGCTCAAGGAGGAGGTAATATTGATGATGAGATTATCGAGGGTGATGATGAAGCAACTGAGAAGGATACCAGTTTGATTCAAAGGAAGAGGAAAGGAAAGGATCCTATGACTGCAGAGCAACTGAAAAAGAAGGAGAAAAGAACGAAGTATTCTTATGATTCACCTCAGAGATCATCACATGGAGGTTCAAAATAACAGGCTCAGAGGAAACCATCCGGGTTTATGAAGGATGCAAGAGCTGCTGTTACCTCATCGAAACCTGCCACAACAACACCTCAGGTCATGTCAGATGAATACAAGACACAACATAATCTACTGTTGTCATTGATCACAAAAATAACCAATCTGGAGAATCAAGCTACTGAGGAGAAGAAGATCAGTAATGCTAAGATCGATTCATTGGTGGAATAGAACAAGAAGTTATTTGATAGACTGGATCATCAGAAGGAAAGAACAGACAAGTTGAAGAAGAAGTTTTTGGCGATTAAGAGTGCGAACAGGGAGAAGATGAAGAAGTTGAATGAAAAGATTGAACAACTTACCTCTGGTAAAACAAAGTTGATTAAAGAGAGAGAAGAAGAGTATTCTTCTGATTTGGGAGAAGGTGATGAGAGAGACGATGAAGAAGATGCTGGAATTGGAGGTCCCTCTTTTGATATACCGTTAGTGATACCTATTTGAAGTTTTAATGAATATGGTGAGGTCTTTACTGCTGAATATTATATGAATAATTCAAATGTTTTTAATGATGCAGAAAAGGGGGACATTCCACCAAGTGAGTTTCCATTGGAACAGCTTGCTGCTCTAGCATATGACAGCGAAAACGATATGGAGAATGCAGAGTCAGTTGAAGCTGAAAACAAGGCTCCACAAGAAGAGTCATTGTCAAGTATCCCTACCGAATCAATCCAAAATATCAACTTAAGTGATTTTGATAATTTTTTTGCTGATGAGAAGAGTGAAGATTCTGTTGGTAAAGATAGTCTGGAAGAGGATGTGATTATCGAGTCCGAGGATGAATTTGTGACAGAATCTGATGATGAAGAAGAAGAAGAAGAAGAAGTTGAG
This sequence comes from Rutidosis leptorrhynchoides, assembly GCF_046630445.1. Classification (NCBI taxonomy): domain Eukaryota; kingdom Viridiplantae; phylum Streptophyta; class Magnoliopsida; order Asterales; family Asteraceae; genus Rutidosis; species Rutidosis leptorrhynchoides. The sequence continues at coordinate 539,612,903 of NC_092334.1, forward strand.
ATTGTTATGCCTTCACTTGAGCCATACTCGCATCCGTCACTCAACACCTTAAGTGACTTCTTCAATCTGAGTTGTGAGGAGAAAAGAAAGAACTTAATTGAGTTAGAAAAGGCGAGGAAGGAATACAAAGAACAAGTGAAAGAAGTGGATGTTATGTTAGAAAGGAACAAGAAGATCTGACATGAGAAACTGATCGTTGAGAAAGAAAGAAAAGAAACTGAATTGAAAGATAAGAAACTCTGAGCCGAACAAGCTAAAGCCGAGACATGGAATGAGATTAATGAATGGTTCAAACGTGATAGGGTTAAAGTGAATAGAAACGTTAAGGAAGACAAATATTGTCAAAGTTAGTGGAGACAGAACATTGTTAACCCTGATCAAGTAGATAAGCCAGTGCTCGAGCCGCAGTTTGCCAGTTTCTATGAGAAAGGTAAAAGAACTAAGAAGTACTCCAAGGGTAAAATTTTGAGTTGGGGCTATTTCAAGGAGATAAATTGTTTTGCGATCAAGAGGGAAGGAGGAGTAGATTATATGGCACGTCCAAGTCACTTTAAAACTCTACCGTACTTCAAGATCATGCAACTTGCTAAGCTGAAGATGTTGAACGCTGAAGATTGTGACCTTTCCAGGTTGTTTCAAAGAAAACTCAGATATGAGTATAAGATAGGGAAATGGGACATCTTTAAGTCAACGGCCGCTAGGTTTTCCATACACCCGACAAAGAAAAATTCTAAGGGAGGACCTATCCGTGTTGTTAAGTTCCGTCCAGCTAAGTATATGAAACAATCTCCCTTGATGCCATTACCCAAGGATATCTGTAAGAACTTCAGATGGTGGTTCTATGATGAATTGTCAAAAGAAGCAGTGATCTTGACTGCAATTGAGAAGGATGATGGAAGCATACAGTTCGACAATGTGAGGATTCTAGATCCTATGTGGCTGAGGAACTTGTCGAGATTTGATGTGGAGACTCTTCACCGCCATCACATTACATTCAGAGATGATCGAAAGGAGGAAGCTATGAGATATCAATGTGTGATCGATGTCCTCTATGCATACCTCAACAGAGAAAGTGATGCTCAAAGCTCAAACCAAGTTCAAGCCAGCTGATGTGTGTCGAATATTGTGATGCTAGTTAGTAATTTTGTTTGTTTTTATTTTTGATGATGATGTATTTTGGAGAGAGAGAGAATCTGGATATGTAATTGATATTAGACTGATGCTACTTTTGGACTTATGTGTATTTCACGAACGTTTACTTTATTGTAATCGATGTTCTAGGTCCTAGGGGGAGTTGTTGATGCATGTTCTGTAAGTCCCTAGACATCTTGCCTATGTTTGTGATTAGTACTTCAGTTTATGGGATATCATGATCGCTCGTTATTATCCTATCTGTGTTTGTATGTGGTTACAGGTACTGCAGGAACGCGATACGGATGTTTGACTATGTTAGACTTAGTCAGACGTACGAGTGAAGCATTACTCGTATGGCTGACAGGCTCATACGCACGGTTGATGCTGAGCTAAGTCATAATTATAACCTGAATGAGAAGACACGAGTGAGTGATCACCCGTACGACTGATGAAGCCAACTCGTACGTGTGATGGATGACTCGTACGGGTGAGTCAACAGTAGGGGTATATAAAGTCTTATGTTCTTCATTTTAGGTTAAGCCTCTCTCACACACAATCACTCAGATCTGGTTCACCTGATCCGATTCTCTCTCAACCCAAATCACTCCTGGTAGTGAATAATAGCTCTAGGCATTAATCTAATCTCAATCCTTGTTGTGGTTTGACTAATTTAATCTCAAAAAGCTACCCATATTCACTTTGATTGGTTTGATTCACTAATTCCGCCTTTGTGTGAATTAAACCTGTTGATCTCGAAGTTTCTAGTCATGTTTCATCATACTCCATTAGTGGTAAACCTAACATTCTTGGAGAAGTGTCTTGATTGATATTTTAGAAAATATCAGATTGTTCAAGACTTAGTTAGTCACCTTAATGCATTTGGTTCAATTCTAAAGTCTAGTCAATATGTCATTAACTTCTAGTTTTAATTACCAAAGGGCCATTGGCCTAGCGGTATCGAGGTGACCCCTTCAACCTATAGGTTGGGGGTTCGAGTCCCGTGGTGGGCATGTATATATTCGTGTTTAAATTCGTGTATGCCTTTAAAAAAAAAAACTTCTAGTTTCAATTAATCACAAGTCATTTTATTTTAAGCTTAGGTAGATTAATTAAATGATGTCTTTCTAAGATGATCATTAAGTATATAGAGACATCAAAGTTAAGTCATACTTGAACAAGCAATCACAATTTGTTACTTAGACAAGACCAAGTAAACAATTGATCATATTTCATTGTGAACCAATTTACACTTAATTTGTTGGAGTAGACTAGTTACTTGAATCCTAACTAGTAAGCACATAGCAAGCACGTTAATCAAGTTGACAAATTTATGAGTATCAAACATATTAGCAAGTAGCAAGTAATACTCACACATAGCAAGAGATAGTTACTATAAGATCAATCATTTAGATATTTGCACAACTTGTAATTTAAGCTTTTAGCAAGCTTACTTGCAATATAACATATTGCATGATTAATGTGTAATCACACATTAATGTCCAACAAATGCACAAGGGAAGAGCAATCTCTAGTTGGGACTTGGTGGCCATCCTAAATGTATCTAAGTGTATTTTAGGATTATAAGTCTTTACTAGTTACACTTGAAAGCATTGTTCTTTATTTTCCCTTAATTAATCACTAAGTCATCTTTAATAGTGTGATGCCCCGTACAAAACAATCGTGTACGAATCATCAACAACAGGATCATTACAAGGTTAAGTACTATATGCTGTAATAAAAGAAGTTGCAATCACGATAAAAAGGTGACGTCATAACCGACATCAAATGTTTTACACCAACAGTATGCTTCTACGAATAGCAAGCATGAATAAATGTATGTGACCCTTAGGTCGTTACAAAACATAGTTTCAAATGTATTAAAGTTTGAATGCAAGGTAAACAGTTCATGCGGTGATAACACTAGAGCAGCGGGTGTCTACGGCAAGACTAGCACGACAGCGGAAGCAAATAACCTTAAGCACCTAAGAAAAACATGCTTAAAAACGTCAACACAAAGGTTGGTGAGCTATAGTTTAAGTATAACAGTAAGTAAGGTAGGCCACGAGATTTCAGTGCTACAAAGAGCGTTTCAAAATAGTATGATAAAGTATATGTTAACCGTGGGCACTTGGTAACTAACTTAACGTTTATACCCCCTGAAAGTACACTTGGCAAGTGCATATGTTTATGAAGTATTAAACACTCGTTAAATGCTAGCGCTACTAGCCCGAGTGGGGATGTTAAACCCTATGGATCCATATCTAAGATTCGCGTTCACGGTTCAAAAACCAATGATTAAACGTTACCGAGCTAAAGGGAATGTTTATGCCGTTGTATAACCCACACATATATAAGTTTAAGTACTCGTGCCTAGTATGTAAAACATAAAATCCGCATGTATTCTCAGTTCCCAAAATAAGTTAAAGTAAAAAGGGAATGCTATAACTCACAATGATAAAGTAGCGGTAAAGTATGACTCGGAAAGTAAGCAAGTAATGAAGGTCGTCCAAACGGGTCCTCAGCCTAATTCAAATAGTACTAAGTCAGTAAATCGTCCGAATAGGTTTAAAAGTATGTAAATAAGGTCTTAAGGGTCATCATCATTCATCATTTAACAAAAGGTGTAAAGTAAGTTTCGTTCGTGAAAAGAGTTTAAAACAAATGCTGACTTCGATCAGTCACCACGGCCTCTACCCTTACTGAATTAAGGTGAGACCAGTGGCCATGGCTCCGTATATGAGTCCTTTAAGTGTGGTAAAATTTACAGAAGCAAACTCGTCTTCGTTAGACCGTGGCGACGGTCTAAGTGCGAGTAGGTCAGAAATTTCTACACAACGTTAAAGGACATAGTGACGATCGGAGGGCCATAAATCCTAAACTGTAACTTGGATTAAGTCGAGTCCTATATGAAAAGTTATCTACTCAAAAAGATCTATCTGAAAATCAAGGTTATAGTAGCCTAGGTGTATTGGTCTGTTACAGAAACCAGAAACCAGTAGGTAGAAGACAGAAAGCAGAAAAATAGTGGGTTCCGGTGGTCTTGGTGCTCGATGCTTATCACGGTTCTCATCCTTGATGCATATAGCTTCAGGTGTACAACTCGTTGATGTGTTTGCATCATTTTCACCAAGGTTTGACCATCATAACCCAAGTGTAAGTCTAAGACATGAAGCACAACTCACTTAGGTGTTGCAAGTGTTTTGATGAACCAAAGTTACATCAAAGTCTTAGATTCAACACATACATGAAATGTAAAAGTAATATTAACCAAGTTTTGACTATTATGACACAAGTGTAGGTCTAAGATATGTAGCACAACTCACTTAAGAGTTGTATGAAGTTTGATGAACCAAAGTTACATCAAAGTCTTAGATCTAACACATACATGAACTTTAAAACTAATAATAAGTTACAAACTTGAAAGTGAACTTATGAAATCAAGATCTTAAGTTGTAGAACATAGTTCTTAGTTTGATCTTGAAGATCCAAGACTCAAAAGTCGAGATCTAACATAAGTGTACCAAGTTATAATTAAAAAGTTTCATTTACATGTTCTTAAACTAGTAAAGTTAACTTTTAATTCAAGAGAAATGAGATCAAGGTTAACTAGTAACACTTGACCAATAATAACCAACAAACATGAAATTAAAGTGCATAATATGAAGTAACAAACTAAATAAACAAGTTAATAGGTCATGGTTGTTCATACTTTAAAGATTCAAACCAAAGTTTGATCTTTAAGAAAGTAAACTTTAAAGTTTACTAACATGAATTACAAGTATGAGTTTAACAACTATGAACTTACAAACTTTTGAAACAATAAATGTAGAATCATAAACTAGTAAGTTTATGTTCTTGTATTCTTGAAAATTCAAGATATTATGAAGAATCTAACTAGAAAGTTTGATTCTTGTACAAGTATGTAACAACTAACAAATACAATTAACAAAGTAACAACAAAGAACAAGTAAACAACAAACTAAGAACAAATGATGATGATGATTATGTATGCTTTATGTTTCGGTTATACAAGGAAAAGAAGAAGAGAAAAAGTCTTCAAGTTACTTACAAGTTTAGAGAGAAAAAGAGAGAAGATGTTTGAGAGAAAATGTGAAGTAAGTGTGTGAGTGTAAATGAGAGAATTCTAGTGAAAGAAGTAATGAAAAATTGAAACAAAACCCTCCTTGATGTAAGCCTAGGCCGACGGTTTGAGTGGGTCAAGGGGGAAGGAGATAGTTCAATGGTTACTAGCATGTAAGGCTTAAAAAGGTTGGTTAAAAGATGTAGTTGCATGGGGATCATGGTGCAACTAAGTAGTAACAAGATTCCTACAAGTAATTCTATCTAGTTAATCCCTAAATGTAATACTCACATAAGTAAATGGGCTAACCAATCCTTGTAAGATGTAGGGTGGGCTTATAAGCCCAATGTCATGTGTCCATGTACAAAAATAAAGCCCAAGTTGTATGTAATTAACAAATAAATCCAAGTAAAGCCCAAGTAATTAACTAACAACCTTAGTTAATTAAAATGATTAATAAAACTAATCATGAATGTAAATAATACTTGAAAATATTATTCGTGTAAGTTTCGCGTGTCACAAAGACGTTTCGGGCAATTAAAGTCAAGTACGTGCAATCATGGCAACATGTAAATGTAATAACATATATTCGTTTTATCACACGTATTAATAATAACACTTATTAATAAATAAACGTTGGAAAATCCAGGATCATTACATTACCCACCTGTTAAAGAAAATTTCGTCCCGAAATTTAAGCTGAGGTAGATGGAGTAGTCGGGAAAAGGTGAGGATACTTCCGCATCATTTGATCCTCTCGCTCCCAAGTAAACTCAGGTCCTCGTTTGGCATTCCATCGTACTCAGACGATCAGAATCTTGTTGCGTTTCAAAGTTTTGATCTCACGATCCATAATCTCAACTGGTTCTTCCACAAAGTGGAGTTTGTCATCAATAGTAAGTTCTTCAAGTGGTATGATAAGTTCTGGTGCAGTGAGACACTTCTTCAAGTTTGACACATGGAAGGTAGGATGAACTGAGCTCAATTGTGCTGGTAGATCCAAACGGTAAGCAACGGGTCCAACACGTTCCAAGATTTTAAAAGGACCAATGTATCGTGGGTTTAACTTTCCGCGTTTTCCAAAGTGAATCACACCTTTCCAAGGTGTAACCTTCAACATTACACGATCACCAACGTTGAATTCAAAGTCTTTACGTTTAAGATCGGCATAACTCTTTTGACGATCGCGGGCAGTCTTAAGTCTAGCTTGAATCTGAGCAATCTTCTCCGTCATTTCGTGGACTACCTCGGGTCCGGTGATTTGCTTTTCGCCTACTTCGGCCCAACAAATAGGAGATCGGCACTTACGGCCATACAATGCTTCAAAAGGTACAGCATTAATGCTTGAGTGATAACTGTTGTTGTACAAGAATTCGGCAAGTGGCAAATGCCTTTCCCAGGCCTTTCCGAAATCGATGACACATGCACGCAACATGTCCTCCAAGGTCTGAATTGTGCGTTCACTTTGCCCATCAGTCTGAGGGTGATAAGCAGTACTCATGTCAAGACGAGTTCCCATGGCTTCTTGCAAAGAACGCCAGAATCTAGAAGCAAAACGGGGATCGCGATCTGAGATGATCGATAACGGTACACCATGACGAGATACAACCTCTTTGATGTATAATTGAGCAAGTCTCTCTATTGTATCTGTTTCCTTCATCGCTAGAAAGTGTGCAGATTTAGTAAGGCGGTCAACAATAACCCAAATAGTATCGTATCCGCCCACCGTCTTCGGCAGCTTGGTGATAAAATCCATCGTTATCCTTTCCCACTTCCATTGTGGGATTTCCGTCTGTTGAAGTAAACTAGAAGGTCTCTGATGCTCGGCTTTAACCTTCGAGCAAGTCAAACACTTACCAACATAAGTCGCAATGTCCTTCTTAAGATTCGGCCACCAATACTGTTCTTTAAGATCGTGGTACATCTTGCCCGCTCCAGGGTGAATCGAATATCTCGATTTATGTGCTTCATCAAGTATAAGGTTCCGTAGATCTCCATAATAAGGTACCCAAATTCTTCCGGCATAACATCGGAGTCCAGTATCTCTAACCTCGAATCGAGAGACGAGTATGTTCAAATGTTCGTGAGATATATTCTCCTCCTTAAGAGCCTCATCTTGGGCTACTCTGATCTGGCTGTTGAGGTTCGAATGGATGGTGATGTTCAGAGCCCTAACACGAAGAGGTGCCGTCCTCTCCTTTCAGCTCAAAGCGTCAGCTACAACATTGGCCTTGCCAGGATGATAACGGAGTTCACAATCGTAGTCGTTGAGCGTCTCAATCCATCGACGCTGTCTCATATTCAGTTGCTTCTGATCAAAGATGTGCTGGAGACTCTTGTGATCGGTGAAGATAGTGCTCTTAGTTCCATAAAGATAGTGTCTCCACAATTTGAGTGCAAAGACAACGGCTCCAAGTTCAAGATCGTGAGTAGTGTAGTTCCGCTCGTAAATCTTCAGTTGTCGGGAGGCATAAGCGATAACCTTTGATCGTTGCATCAGTACACAACCAAAACCACTCTTTGAAGCATCGCAATAAACAACAAAGTCGTCGCTGCCCTCAGGAAGTGATAGGATAGGTGCGGTGGTTAACTTCTTCTTCAAAGTTTGAAATGCTGATTCGTGTGAGGGTTTCCAAATGAACTTTTGCCCTTGTGAGTCAGTGCGGTCAAAGGACGCACAATCAGAGAGAAACCTTCGATAAACCTTCGATAATAACCGGCGAGACCTAGGAATTGGCGAATGTAAGTCGGAGTAGTGGGGGTCTCCCATTTGCTGATAGCTTCAATCTTGGTGGGATCAACTTTGATACCCTGGTCGCTCACAACATGACCCAGAAATTGTACTTCCTTCAACCAAAATTCACATTTGGAGAATTTGGCGTAAAGTTGCTCTTGTCTCAAGAGTTCAAGTACTAATCGGAGATGTTGCTCATGCTCTTCTTGCTCTTAGAGTAGATGAGGATATCATCTATGAAGACGATAACAAACTTATCCAAGTACGGCTTGCAGACACGATTCATGAGGTCCATGAACACGGCAGGTGCATTTGTCAAACCGAATGGCATCACGAGAAACTCATAATGACCATAACGGGTCCTGAATGCAGTTTTCATCACGTCACTTTCCTTCACCCTCAACTGGTGATAATCAGATCGTAAATCAATCTTTGAGTAGACACTCGATCCTTGTAGTTGATCAAAAAGATCGTCAATGCGGGGAAGAGGATACCGATTCTTGATTGTCAATTTGTTGAGTTCACGGTAGTCGATACACATACGGAAGGATCCATCCTTCTTCTTCACAAACAACACAGGTGCGCCCCAAGGCGAGAAACTTGGTTGGATAAACGCTCGGTCAAGTAGTTCTTGTAGTTGGCTCTGTAATTCTTGCATCTCGGAAGGTGCGAATCTATAAGGTGCGCGAGCTACAGGTGCAGCTCCTGGAACTAAGTCGATCTGAAACTCTACGGCTCTCGGCGGCGGTAATCCAGGCAATTCCTGTAATGACCCGGAAATTTCCGACCAAATTTAAACATTTATCTTTATATGTTTCCGACACAATAAGCAAAATCTGTAATGCTGAGTCTAGAAAGTTTGAAATTTATATTCGGATAATCAGTTACTCTTTGACCTTCGACTGTTCCCGATGATTCACGAACAATAGTGTCTATATATATATATATATATATATATATATATATATATATATATATATATATATATATATATATATATATATATATATATAATTGATACATTAAAATTTATTATTGTTACTAATATTAGTGTTACTATTATTAATATAATTATTCTCGTACTTAGTAAATTATAATTCTTGTCAATTTTTAACTTCATTACTATTAATAAAACTAATAGCTAATATTAATATTTTATAGATAATATTATTATTATTATGTTTCTTGATATATTTAATATACAAATATATATATGATTATACAAATAAAGATATGTATATATATATACACATATACATATGTGAAATTATGGTTATAATACAGGTATACCAATAACAGGTGTTTATGGATATATATAACAGGTAATATAGATGAAACAGATAAATAAATATAATACATATATGTATATGTATAATACTGATAAATGTGAAACCTTTTTCTCCATCACAACCAATTTATATTTCCTGCATCTGATTTGTACTACTTAGGATAAATATTGAATCCTATCAACAATAAGAAAACAAAATCTATTTAAAATCATTGTCATACTATATCTGTCTTAGCTGTGAAAAATTCGATCCAAAAAGTAAAAGACAAAGTCTGTTTTGATTTTTGTATCAGATTATAATTATTTAATTCTCTAAGATCCTGTTGGATATTGATGGATGTCGATATGTGCTTCTAACCCTTTCAAGCTCTTTATCACTTATTAATTACACCACCCTTGTAAACACCAAGATCACCATCACTTTTGTTAAACCACCAAACCATCTCCATTTAATTCCATCGAATCACTACACCAGGCTGCTATTTCTTTTCGTGAACATTACCTTCATCTTCCCTCTCTCCCACTTTTGTTTTATGTTTCGCTGTTTAAACATCACGAACCCACTTAAAAACTCCATGAATAACATTGAAGGCTGCCATTCGCATATATTCTGTTTTCTGTTCAGACCAAAACACAAAATCCATTTAAATATCGAAAACACCGGCAAATTGTTCCTACTATTTCGTTTCATCTGTTTTCTGTCTACTGCAAACCGGAGCCTCACCCACATGATGATTAAGTACGATGAAAATGATGAAGATAGGATACATGATGATGAAATACGTAAAGATAAGATAGAGAGGAGTGTACTTGTTTGTTGAATAGAGAACTTACAAGAATCATAAGGAGAAAGAAGAAACACTACAAAATTGTTAGAAGTTTTACCAAATCAATTGATTATTTATAATATTAGAATCTACAAGTGGCACTAATTGGGATTTAATGGTAGACAAAAGACCACCTAAAGTGATGTGGGGATATAATTGAAATGGTACACGAGGTATGAGCTGTTAGTCATATCTATATATTTTTTTTTTTTACTTCGGTCGAGGGAAAGGGATACAGACAGCCACGAGGGGTTATTTAAGCCGATCCTTTTTATTTCCTTAGTGATGGACTTTTATTGTTGGGCCAAGGATTACATCTTTCTGGTTGGGCCGTGTTCCATGTATGCTGTTGAGCCCAAGACTCGATCTAAGTTGCTGTATGTTAGAGTTGTTTAGCTAGAATTGAATTGTTAGGAAAGAAGAACATGAAGTTAGAGATAAATGTTATATACGTTTAGGTCACACATAATTACAGAAAGAAACAGATAGCACGCAGGTTAGAGGAGTTTGTGACTTTCTAGAGGTCCTAGGTTCGAACCTAGGCCATAACAAATTTTTTTTATTTACAAAGAGAAATTGATGAGGGCCGTGGACCATGGAACATGTTTAAGTAATTGGGCCGGTTGTTGTTAATCTAGTTATAGTTGGGCCACGTGATTGTGTTTGGGCTTGAAAAAGAAAAATACGGGTTAAACAAATAAAGTTGTGGTTTAATTACCAAAAACAGAATTGGTCCAGTGGTTTGGGTGGTTTATGTTAAGCTAGAGATCTTGAGTTCGAGTCCCGTCTCCGACAGTTTAATTGTTTTTAAGGCTACAAAGGTATAATTTAACATTATCATTATTTTTATTATTATTATTATTATTATTATTATTATTATTATTATTATTATTATTATTATTATTATTATTATTATTATTATTATTTTAGTTATTATTGATACTAAAAATTGTTATTATAATGATAAAATTTATGATATGATTATTATTATTACCATTTTAGTTATTAGTAAGTAATATCACTAAATATTATTATTATTATTATTATTATTATTATTATTATTATTATTATTATTATTATTATTATTATTATTATTATTATTATTATTATTAGTATTATTGTTATTATTACTAAAAGTAATATTTTTTTTTTAAATCTATCATTTTTTTTTAAAATATTATTACCACTATCAATATTATTATTAGTATTAAAAATTATTATCACTATCATTATACTTATTCTAATATTATAACTAAAATGTCGCAACCTAAAGATGTTCTATATAAAGATATATTTAAAATATATAAAATGAATATATAATGAAATATATAAGATAACAACATAAAGTTTATATCACTAGTAATAATATATATAATTGATCGATTACGATTATGTGTATTAATAAATATACAAATGATATAGGTTCGTGAATCCGAGGCCAACCTTATACGTGTTCAATGATGTTATATGATTTTTACTACAAAATACAGTATGGTGAGTATATAGTCCCTTTTTAAACTTTAAATATTTTGGGATGAGAATACATGCATTTTATGATTTACGTTATGGACACAAGTGACTAAAATTACATTCTACGTTGAGTTGTACCACTGCATATCTCCCTATAACTTGGTAACTACTGTTTACAAGCGGTATTGTAAACGCGAATCCTGTTGATAGATCTATCGGGCCTGACAACCCCAACCGGACTGGACGACCAGTATTCAACGGTTGCACAGTACTTCGTTTCGGTGACTACACTTGGTACGGTGTAGTAAGATTTCATAATAAAGGGAATATGCGATGTTGATTAAATGTTAAGTATGGTTATCAAGTGCTCAACAACTTAGAATATTTTTATTTAAACGATTATATATATGAAATCTTGTGGTCTATATTTATAACGCTGCTAGCACTTAAACCTATATCTCACCAACTTTATGTTGACGTTTTAAAGCATGTTCTTCTCAGGTTCGAATTAAGTCTTCCGCTGTGCATTTGCTCATGTTAAGGACATTACTTGGAGTCGATCATCGCAATGGGACCAAATGTTGATGACTTCGTCCAGGAGGATTAGGACCGGTCCTTTCAATTCCTCAGGGAAGACATCGGAAAATTCGTTCACAATTCGAACGTTGTTCACGCTCTTCACCTCGATTTCTACCGCTTTCACATGTGCTAGGACAGCAAAACGTCCCTTCTTCATAATCTTTTGCGCTTTCACGCAACTAATGAGGTTCAACTTCGAGGTACATCTCTCTCCATAGATAACCAGTGGTTCGCCATCTCCTTGTGGTATGCGAAGTGCTTTATCTCCACAGATAATATCGGCCCTTATCTTACTCAACCAATCCATACCAACGATCACGTCAAAACTTCCCAGTTTGATAGGTATCAAATCGATTTCGAAATCTGCACCAGCTATGTTGATAATAGCTCCACGACTAATATGGTCAACCTTTTCAAGTTTTCCATTGGCGACCTCGATAAGCATACTCTCTTTTAACGGGACTAACGACCAATTAATCTTATCGCAAAAATGTCTACATACATAACTTCTATCCGCACCAGTATCAAACAAGACAGAAGCTAAAAGATTGTTGATTTTGAATATACCTGTCACTAAGTCGGGGTTTTCGCGTGCGTCCCTTGCATTAACATTGAAAGATCTAGCGCGCGGTGGTCCGCCGTCTTTTCGCTTGTTTGGACATGCATTTCTGAAATGGCCTGTCTGTCCGCATTCGTAACACTTCCTCGACCCTGTGGGGTTCGGCTTCCCATTCAAAGTGGTGACCTTGCAGTCTTTCCCAACATGCCCAGACCGTTGGCACTTCTCGCTGACAACACTTCAATACCCAGTGTGGTGTTTGTAACACCTCTTGCATTGAGGTAGGGTTCCCTTGTAGTTCGGGTTGGAGTTGGTGTTGTTTTTGGGGTTGGGGTTTCCACCGTTGTTGTTTTCTCTGAAACCCTCATGTCATTTCGCCGGGTTCGGTTCATAGTTTCTTCCCCTATTGTTGTTGTTGTTGTTGTGGTTATCCCATTTGTGCTTCTCACTAGTACCCGCTTCAGATTTAGTTTTCTCCGGTTCATCGATGGTTATTTGATTCATTAAAGTATGCGCCATGCGCATCGCTTCGGGAACATTTGGTGGTTTAGATGAGGTGACGTTTCCCTTAATGCTCTTAGGGAGTCCCCAGAAGTACCTTTCCATTCGCTTGAATTCTGGGGTGACCATTGTCGGACACATCAGGGCTAGTTCCAAAAATCTCCGGTTGTAACCATCAAGGTCGTTCCCAACGGCCTTTAACTGCATGAATTCCATTTCCATCTTCTGGATTTCGGTTCTCGAACAATACTCCTCAATCATGGCACATTTAAATTCTTCCCATGGCGTAGCATACGCCTCATCAATGCCTTGTGCCTGTGCCATTGTGTTCCACCACATGAGCATGCCGTCAGATAGCGTGCAAGAAGCAAATTTGGTTTTGCTGTCCTCCGAACAGTTGCTAACTCGAAATACTGATTCAAGTTTCTCGAACCATCTGGTGAGACCAACCGGTCCCTCAGTGTCGCTGAAGTTATGTGGTTTACAGCTCTGGAATTCCTTGTAAGTACACCCATTTCGAACGGGTTGAATAACCAGTGGTGGTGGCGGTGGAGTTTGGGGTTGCATTTCTGCAATGGCTGCGGCTACACGTTCTTGGATCATCTCTTCAATTTGAGCAGCAGTAGGTGTGGATCGACCGTTAGCCATGGTGTTCTATACACACATTTTGACTCAAGTCAAAATCCAGCATTCAATATATAATAATATAGTATATAACAACCAACATGTAAACAGCACAACACATGTTAATTAAGTAACGCAAGTTGATACAAGTACCGCAAAACACCATACAGTAACGTAAATAGAACACTTGTGCAAAAAGTAACATCACAAAGTTTCTATTCATTAATAATAAGTTTCATACATCATGATAGATTCGTACAATACATAAGTGAAATATGAAACTACAACTAGATTACATCATGAAATCTAATACAAAAGGTCCTACGGTGAAGGTGGGTGTAGGATGTCTAAAACCTGAGCCAACTGCTCCTCGAGCTCAGTAACCCGAGCTCGAAGGATTCCCACCTCCCTTGTCAATTCCTCGACAGTGGGAGATGGTGGGGCAGGTGGTGCTGGTGGTGCAGGTGGTGCGGGTGGTGCCGGTGGTGCAGACCGCACGAAACGGGGTGCAGACGTTCCGACTCCAGAAATAGTCAGTACGTAACGGGGTGCCTTACGCACTTGTGGGTCGGCAGGGTACGGCACAAGCCGCTTACGAGCAGTAACCCTACGACGTCGACCAAACGCGTCAGTGAAGGCACGACCTCCGTTGATCCCCGGAATAATGGTACCGTCGAAGCGATACCGCTTCTTCGGCGGGGTAGAGGGTGGCTGAATAGGTATATCAGCAGGGTCCTCATTATCACTGGAGTCGTCTGAGGAGGTGTCGTCGGATGAAGCATCAGTGGATGACGGGTCGTCCGAATCATGTGGTGGTGGCACTGGTGGCTGAACTGGCAGTCCGTGGGCGGCCATCATCTGTCTGTATCTGCCTGGCGGAATTGGCACTAAACGTCCATTAGGAGTGCGTTGGCACGGCATGCGCATATGGTTACGGAATGGCCCTTCCTCGAACTCCGCGGGAATCACAACACCACCGATGCGAGGCTGTGGCTCCGAGGGTCCGGGAGCAGACAGAGCTGGAATCTCCGTAGGGTCCACATGTCCGTCAATAGTAGCCACTGGGGCAGGCGCCTGGCTGCTAGTCCCGGAAGATGAAGCGTCGGGGTCACTCGTGGGTAGCAGGATCGGTGTGTCGGCAGCAGCAGCAGGTGGGGTGGCTGACGAGTCTAAACTGCCCAAAACGATAGCAGGTGGAACATCCGACATCTGAACAAGGAAAATAATTTTTCCATCTCAGTAAGTCATAAAGCAAGCACGTATTAGGCCAACAGTTTAAATCATGTATAACAATAAGTAGCATGGCAATAATAACGAATCGTACAGAAGTAGCATGCAATCGAAAGCAAGTGATATTGTACAGTAGTGAAATCATGTAGTAGCATACGGCATATAGCAGTAAAAGTAAGCAGCAGCATGCAGCAAGTTCAGCAGAAACACGTAAACTAGCAAGTTGTAGATTAGTCCTATTAGTGAATCCTACTCGGGTCGGTCTTAGACTCACTAATGCAACCTAATTCCCTATAACCAATGCTCTGATACCAAATGTGATTCCCCGTACAAAACCATCGTGTACGAATCATCAACAACAGGATCATTACAAGGTTAAGTACTATATGCTGTAATAAAAGAAGTTGCGTTCACGATAAAAAGGTGACGTCATAACCGACATCAAATGTTTTATACCAACAGTATACTACTACGAATAGCAAGCATGAATAAATGTATGTGACCCTTAGGTCGTTACAAAACATAGTTTCAAATGTATTAAAGTTTGAATGCCAGGTAAACAGTTCATGCGGTGATAACACTAGAGCAGCGGGTGTCTACGGCAAGACTAGCACGACAGCGGAAGCAAATAACCTTAAGCACCTGAGAAAAATATGCTTAAAAACGTCAACACAAATGTTAGTGAGCTATAGTTTAAGTATAACAGTAAGTAAGGTAGGCCACGAGATTTCAGTGCAACAAAGAGCGTTTCAAAACAGTATGATAAAGTATATGTTAACCGTGGGCACTTGGTAACTAACTTAACGTTTATACCCCCTGAAAGTACACTTGGAAAGTGCGTATGTTTACGAAGTATTAAACACTCGTTAAATGCTAGCGCTACTAGCCCGAGTGGGGATGTCAAACCCTATGGATCCATATCTAAGATTCGCGTTCACGGTTCAAAAACCAATGATTAAACGTTACCGAGCTAAAAGGAATGTTTATGCCGTTGTATAACCCACACATATATAAGTTTAAGTACTCGTGCCTAGTATGTAAAACATAAAATCCGCATGTATTCTCAGTTCCCAAAATAAGTTAAAGTAAAAAGCGAATGCTATAACTCACAATGATAAAGTAGCGGTAAAGTATGACTCGGAAAGTAAGCAAGTAATGAAGGTCGTCCAAACGGGTCCTCAACCTAATTCAAATAGTACTAAGTCAGTAAATCGTCCGAATAGGTTTAAAAGTATGTAAATAAGGTCTTAAGGGTCATCATCATTCATCATTTAACAAAAGGTGTAAAGTAAGTTTCGTTTGTGAAAAGAGTTTAAAACAAATGCTGACTTCGATCAGTCACCACGGCCTCTACCCTTACTGAATTAAGGTGAGACCAGTGGCCATGGCTCCGTATATGAATCCTTTAAGTGTGGTAAAATTTACAGAAGCAAACTCGTCTTCGTTTGACCGTGGTGACGGTCTAAGTGCGAGTAGGTCAGAAATTTCTACACAACGTTAAAGGACATAGTGACGATCGGAGGGCCATAAATCCTAAACCGTAACTCGGATTAAGTCGAGTCCTATATGAAAAGTTATCTACTCTAAAAGATATATCTGAAAATCAAGGTTACTGTAGCCCAGGTGTATTGGTCTGTTAGAGAAACCAGAAACCAGTAGGTAGAAGACAGAAAGCAGAAAAATAGTGGGTTCCGGTGGTCTTGGTGCTCGATGCTTATCACGGTTCTCATCCTTGATGCATATAGCTTCAAGTGTACAACTCGTTGATGTGTTTGCATCATTTTCACCAAGGTTTTACCATCATAACCCAAGTGTAAGTCTAAGACATGAAGCACAACTCACTTAGGTGTTGCAAGTGTTTTGATGAACCAAAGTTACATCAAAGTCTTAGATTCAACACATACATGAAATGTAAAAGTAATATTAACCAAGTTTTGACTATTATGACACAAGTGTAGGTCTAAGACATGTAGCACAACTCACTTAAGAGTTGTATGAAGTTTGATGAACCAAAGTTACATCAAAGTCTTAGATCTAACACATATATGAACTTTAAAACTAATAATAAGTTACAAACTTGAAAGTGAACTTATGAAATCAAGATCTTAAGTTGTAGAACATAGTTCTTAGTTTGATCTTGAAGATCCAAGACTCAAAAGTCTAGATCTAACATAAGTGTACCAAGTTATAATTAAAAAGTTTCATTTACATGTTCTTGAACTAGTAAAGTTAACTTTTAATTCAAGAGAGATGAGATCAAGGTTAACTAGTAACACTTGACCAATAATAACCAACAAACATGAAATTAAAGTGCATAATATGAAGTAACAAACTAAATAAACAAGTTAATAGGTCATGGTTGTTCATACTTTAAAGATTCAAACCAAAGTTTGATCTTTAAGAAAGTAAACTTTAAAGTTTACTAACATGAATTACAAGTATGAGTTTAACAACTATGAACTTACAAACTTTTGAAACAATAAATGTAGAATCATAAACTAGTAAGTTTATGTTCTTTTGTTCTTGAAAATTCAAGATATTATGAAGAATCTAACTAGAAAGTTTGATTCTTGTACAAGTATGTAACAACTAACAAATACAATTAACAAAGTAACAACAAAGAACAAGTAAACAACAAACTAAGAACAAATGATGATGATGATTATGTATGCTTTATGTTTCGGTTATACAAGGAAAAGAAGAAGAGAAAAAGTCTTCAAGTTACTTACAAGTTTAGAGAGAAAAAGAGCGAAGATGTTTGAGAGAAAATGTGAAGTAAGTGTGTGAGTGTAAATGAGAGAATTCTAGTGAAAGAAGTAATGAAAAATTGAAACAAAACCCTCCTTGATGTAAGCCTAGGCCGACGGTTTGAGTGGGTCAAGGGGGAAGGAGATAGTTCAATGGTTACTAGCATGTAAGGCTTAAAAAGGTTGGTTAAAAGATGTAGTTGCATGGGGATCATGGTGCAACTAAGTAGTAACAAGATTCCTACAAGTAATTCTATCTAGTTAATCCCTAAATGTAATACTTACATAAGTAAATGGGCTAACCAATCCTTGTAAGATGTAGGGTGGGCTTATAAGCCCAATGTCATGTGTCCATGTACAAAAATAAAGCCCAAGTTGTATGTAATTAACAAATAAATCCAAGTAAAGCCCAAGTAATTAACTAACAACCTTAGTTAATTAAAATGATTAATAAAACTAATCATGAATGTAAATAATACTTGAAAATATTATTCGTGTAAGTTTCGCGTGTCACAAAGACGTTTCGGGCAATTAAAGTCAAGTACGGGCAATCATGGCAACATGTAAATGTAATAACATACATTCGTTTTATCACACGTATTAATAATAACAATTATTAATAAATAAACGTTGGAAAATCCTGGGTCGTTACAAATAGTAATTATTGTTCTTAGTGACATTGACTTAAGTGTGTTGGTACTTGATGATCATACTAAGGATATCTAGATAAGAATCAAGATCACAAGCTGTTGATTAACACTTATGTGTTATGCCTAGTCTTGGTTAATTTGTCATTAAGATGTCATTAGGCGTAATTAATCATGATCAGTGTTTTTATGACCAAAACTCAATTGAGTATGGAGAAGGCATCTATTCTAAGCTTGTTGAGAAAGGTTTCATGAATTATAGATGTCCGGAACTAGTCAAACTTTATTTGGTCAAAATTGGTAACAGAGAAAACTGCGGTCGCGCTGCGGTTGACCGTGGTGGCGACCGTGCAACTTGTTTTTACAAAACTGCTTTGCAATTCAGTTTAGAGTTCTGTGGCTGGCTATGCGGTCGACCGTACCTTGACCGTGTATTTAGCTGAACTTTAATTCTATTCTTTAAGCTATGTTTGACTTGGTCAGTTGCAAGATAAAGTATGGATTAGTGACATTGTGTGTTTTATGTAAAGATGTCGGTCATTACTTATACATATGTATGTGTCATCATCAAAACATAATCTTTGGTTAATCATCATACTTAAGTTTGTCGTTTAGTTCATTAACCAACATTCAACCAACATATTCGTTCTGATTCAGGATTTAATAAGAAAAAAATCAAACGGGCCCATAGTATTTTGATAAAAGTTATGCAAATGAAAACAAATTTTAAAACCGAATACATTCATATATTTTATTCATCAAATGTCATATAATGTAAATAAACATATTTAAAGTCAAAATTTAAAAAGAGACAATGAATGGGATAATTATTTTGGGACACAAAAAGTATATAATACTATAATAAATAAATATTTTACTATTATTAGATAGTATTCAATAGACATTAGTCTTGGAGTCTGTTTAGTTTCCAAATAATGATCTGTTGTTTTTGTATAACTCTTAATTCAATAACTAAAAGTGTTATTTCTTTGTTACTCAATCTGTCAATTAATGTAAAAATTTGTCTTTTTTATGAAACATAGAATCAGACACCACTTCCTATTAAGGCAAATTGAAACGTAAATGTGAATGTGAATGAAAATTCGACGGCATCTAACTACCTAAACCTAACGCGAATACGTGAACAAGGATTTCTCTCAAACCTTTCTATTCGTTCGCCAAATGTTGTTTAGTTTCATCCAAGCTTGGTTTTGTGTTAATCTTCGTGGAAGAAATAGAAGAGGCCAGTCTCATCATTCACGCAATTCCCCCATCCATCGACTGATACTATTATTTGCTCTCTTATATTCAATGGACGAGGTAGCAGTAGAATCAGCCATTACTATTAAAGCTATTGGACCAGAAGATTGCATCTAGAATCACTTCGAGCAGGGTTGACGGCTGTGTGACCCTCAATTACTACGCGATCACTTAGTATGTTGTGACTAGCGCGCCGGTGTTGAATACTTGATATTGCCCCACGTCTAAGACTATTGATAATGGTGCGTTTGTAAACTTTAACACTCATAGGTGTCCATATAAAAGCCCAATAAACGCAAGAAATGGGCGTTTGTTATAAAAAAAAATGGTGGAGCTTAGGTGTAAGAGAAACGCAAGATATTAGGGGCTTTTGTGATTTTTTATTTTAATTTTAATTCTTTTTGTAATTTTTAATCAATTTTTTTACCCAACCTCCAACTATATTTTGCCACATCAGTCACAAACGTCTTCATCAACTTTCCACATTACAACCGCCTTATTTAACTAGTCACAACTATAACTCCAAAAATATCCTCATCCACTCCACCACAACGTCACCATTATCCGTGGTCTAATGATGTAATGGCTTCGTCACCACTTGGACCCGTAACAGCTTCTCGTCCCATTTTCCGGAACACGTGTTTTTGGATGTTTTGATTTAAAATTAAATAATTTAATTTAATAATTGTAGTCTATAGTCTATATGGGGACCGGGCTAATTTTTTGTTCCATTCCCAAAGTGATTATCATGGTCATAAAATACGAGTAATGGACAGGAAACTGAGGAAAGTTTGTAATCTGGTTTGGTTAATATTTAGAAAACTTTTCACTTCAATGATCATGACGAATTTCCATTTGTTTTTTGTGTCATATAATATGTGTGACCCCAGTCTAGTGCTTTAAAGTATTCACAATGGCTTGACGTAATCGAGGCCACTCTTACAACTTTGAAGTTGGGGGTTCAGTCTTTACAACCTTGAAGTTGGGGGTTCAGTCTTGCTTAGTACGTTTCGTGATGTATATAGTTGTGTTAGTATTAGGTGAGTGGATGAGTTTGCATTTTAAAAAAAATACTTTGAAATATTCTAAAAAATAAAAATATTATTCCATCCGTTCAAAATAAATATTTACCTTATTAGTTATATACTAGTGAAATGACCCGTGAAATCACGGGTTTGTTTAAACGAAACAGTTTAATAATATGGACCCGTGAATTCACGGGTTTGTTTAAATATAATATGGTAAAAATGAATCATCAATGAGATCACAAACTAATAGCTCTTATTGTGTTTTTGATCCATGTTTCTACAAATTGTGAGTGGAATTACCAAAGTTATAAAATCATCTCGCTCAGCTGGTAAGTATGGTTTGTAGAGGACAACTTGTTATATATACACTTTTAATGTGATACATATCAAGAACGGAGTTAAAACATCAAGTTAATTTAAACATTTTATTAAACATACGTAACCAAATAGTACATTATATATTTATGTTCATATATACATCTGAAGTTCATCCATGATTTTATACCAACTCACCAATTCATGCTTGATCATTGTATTTATGAATTGTACACAATACATTCAATCTAATACTTCCATAACAATGATCACCAAGACCCTCTAAATTAAACTCATGTATTGCTGCACCTATAAGCCCTTTCCAGAAAGAGTGGCTAAATCTACCCATATGACACCACCACATTGCTACCCACAGACCTTGATCATATACCCATCTAGACCACATCTCTTCCAAGAATAGTTCTCTTAATCAATTTTTGCTCTGTTCATAAAAATTCAAATAACTTAATCAAAATAGAGACAACAACAACAACAACAACAACAACAACAACAACAACAACAACAACAACAACAACAAAAAAAAAAAACCCAATACCACCTAAGTGGTGTATGGGGATTAATCAAAATAGAGACTTTAAATCAAAAACTTATATGCATCTAAATCAAAACATAAATGGGATAAAATTTGTTCACACAAATATCCCTCAGCAAGTAGTCTTTTATCACTCTGAATGTTGTTTAGCCATTGCTAAAATAAAGATGAACCAATAGCATTCCTACAAAAATGTGTTGCCATGAGAACTTTGGAGACCATTAGAACCACTTGTAGGGAAATTATACTCCCCTTTGTTCAAGAGAGAAAAACCACATT
Organism: Rutidosis leptorrhynchoides; assembly: GCF_046630445.1. Lineage (NCBI taxonomy): Eukaryota > Viridiplantae > Streptophyta > Magnoliopsida > Asterales > Asteraceae > Rutidosis > Rutidosis leptorrhynchoides. The sequence goes on from NC_092334.1 coordinate 539,634,759, forward strand.
TCAAGTTTAAACTATTCTAGACAGTAGAGATAACACTCCTAAGTTCTTTCAAAATCAACTTTGGCATTAATATATGACAAATTAATTATATATGACAAACTAATATATGATACAATATCGATATTTAAGAAAGATAAATCTTGAAATAGCAACCAAATTATTTTATCACAGCTGTCCAAACACTGAGATATATGTCTTGTGGAGTTGTGGCCCTGGAACCCATCTAGTTGCTATTCTAATAGCATCACAATTCTACTGTTATCACAAATATGTAGTCAATATGAACACTCCTTATTCCCATAACACTTACAAAAACAGTAATAGTTAAGGCAACTTTTCATATACTATCCAAGTCAGTTTCTTATGAACATTATATATAACCAACTATATGCATAAATTAATGTAACACAATAAAAAAAAGACATAAAACTTTTTTGTTAATAAAAAAATTTCATTCAGTCATTTGATATATTAAAATTACCTTAACGTTTTAAATAGATTGAACTGAACATACATATCTTTATTGGGCTTTTCATCCATCTTCAATTTTCAAATTCCACCATCATAATCTGCAACAACCGCTAAGTAAACATGCCAAATAAAAATCCAAGTTATTGAAACAATAGAATAGCAAAGATTTTAATTAGATTATGGTTTACGTGCTTAAGAAAACCTAGAAAATAAAATATCAAATTATTATAAATTTATAATAGCAGCTGTTATTGTTAGCTTTTTAAGGAGTACACAAAGTAACATATATGTGAGCAAACCTGTGAGATTTACTCAGACCGAAGTTTAAAGAATTTTCATCAACAAATAAAGAGCCTATTGATCTTTCTATTTTTGGGCTTCACAAGCAAGCATCATATAGCTCTCTTTCAGATCCTTAACATAGATAAAACAACATTAAATTTAAGTATTAGTTTAACATAATTTGATAAAGATATCATGTTCATACCAATAAGTCACAATCTAACCATAACTAAGTAACATCAATACAAAAAACACGCATTATAGACCCTAATATGTCATATTTTGTCTTAGATTTAATATCCAAGTTGCAAAGTTAACGAACATAAATATATTCTGCCTTTGTCATTTCATCGAACAACTGGTGTGCGTTCATAATGATACATATCTTTTGACTATCTTAATATGTTATAACCTTTTTAACACACGCAAGAACTGATGTGTGTTATTGCAAACATGAAAAATTAGGTAAAATAGAAAATATAAAAGAAAGCAAAACCTTTTTTTAATAGATACATAAGCAAATAAGCAAGCTATACATTTTCTCTTCATCAATTATTACTCCTGCATAATAGAATTACATCATCATGTTATTCCTCAATCTAAAACAGAAGTTATTAACATTGACAAATCTGTAGAAATTAATGAACGTGAATGAACAATCTGTAAAAAACTTTAACTTTATAAGGTAATTGGAAAAAATAAAACAAAAAACCATAAACTTAATGAACAATCTGTAGAAAAAAATAACAAAAAAACCTGATCTTGAATGAGGCGTTAGGGTTTATGGTTGTTGTATTTCAAAAGATACTGAAAGTTTGAATATATGTGAATCAGCATCACAATCTTTATCAGTCGCCTTAAAATCACTTTTGCATGTAACTTGTTATTCATCACTTTAAATCTTATCATGATCTATATACGAAATCAATTCTTGTTCTGTATACGAATCTGATTATGACAGAAAAAATGAGTTTTTTAAGAAAGACATAGATGAAGATGAAGAAAATATAGTTGATGAAGATGAAGAAAATATGACAATTTGAAAATATTAGGGTTGTGGAGTCTGGAAGTCTGCAAGTCTCGAAGTATCCCGTTTGCTGATTGAAGATAAAAGAATATTAGTCGCACTTACTGGTTAAAATTGAAGGGATAGCATGGTAACGGAGGAGAAGAAGCCGATTTGAGATGGAGATCGAGATTAAGAGAGAGATTTTAAATTAGGGTTACACTATTAGAAAATATAAACAAGGGTGCCTTTTTTTTTGAAAAAATAATTAATTTTTTTATGACATCATCTAGAGTGTTTAGAATTTTTTTTTTTTTTAAATTTTTTTTAATGAAGGAAATTATTTTTTTAATGATGTCATCATTTTAGCAATATAATAGAATCTATAGATGCTTAAAATAATTGTATAATTGCCAAAAAAAAAAAAAAAACTATTAAATACAATTAAACTCTTCAATTTACCCCATTTATCCTCAATGCAGTTATGAAGTTTTCAAGTAATAACTTAGGCTGCTACGAAGTATACACAATTCCAAACAATACGACATCACAACGTTACAAATTCAAGTTTTTTAAGTGACGATTCTATGATCAAAATGTTAGGAGGTTCTATATAATTTGAGTGGTAACGTACTTTGTAATAATTTCTTTAAAGAATGGATGTTTTTATAATGGTGAAAAACCATTAATTTTAAAATTATATGAGATCCTATTTTTAAATTTAATGGTGTCATATATAATTTGATGTATACTTCATAAATAATTCTTTTACACTAATGGGGATGCCATACTTTAAACTCACCACTGACTTCTTGACGAATTTTTTTTTTTTTTTTTCTTTATGTACGTAGTAAAACCTCATTTAATCACCTCAAATACTTCATACAAGATAGGAAACAACAAGATTGAAGTTTGTGACTCCAGATTAAGATACACTCAAGTCATAAAGTAACGTGAACTGTATCGGTGATGTGAAAGAAAGAAGTTAGCTAGAGAATATAGATAGACAAAACCAATGTAATCGTAAACACGTTTTGTAGAACAATTGTGTCACATTCGTCATGTATTCTTTATTAATTTGGGTTCTCCTTCGAGTCATTTGTATTGTATTTGCGCGATGGTAGTCTAGTGGTTGAAGGTTATGAAGCATAAAACGAAGATAATGAGTTTAATTTAAGCTTCATGTTCATTTAATCATGAGTAACACAATTTTCTTCTCCCATATTATCTATAAGACCGGTTGGTGGGGCCGTCAAAGACTCGTTTTGCTATCTTTCTCTGTGTATATCTTCCTATTTAGGCCATTTAATGCAATGCATTCCTTTTGAGACAATTATGGGGAAAAAAATGGAAATTCCGGTACTTGTTGAAAATGTTTTGGTATTGAATACATGAACTCGACAACACGTCTTGCAAACACATTAAATATTACCTACGGTTTTGCATATATAAAGTCCTCACCTCTTTGATATTGATTTGTCATAGAAAGTCGTTTGGGTGTACAATAAATGTATACCCCATCTTTAGTATTTATATCATGATGATTGTGATCAACGAAGATAAAATATTTGCACTTCGCTACAAGGTGATTTCGGTAGGTTCACGATCGGCTGAAAGTTAATATAACGATTAACGGGTTGGTTAATGCTCGGTTAATTACACGGTAAAAAGACGGAAAAACGGTCGAGTAATTAAACGTTAAAAAATAAAAGAATGAAAAAATGAAAGGGGAAAAGGAAGTTAAAAAAAAACTAATAAAAATATAATTAAAAAAGTTTTTCAAAAAAAAAAAAAAAAACAATTTGTAACAAAAAAAATTTCACCAAAATATCTCCGAAATTAGGGTATTTACTAAACTACCATTGTGAACATTGTTTCACTCTCACCACAATTAATATAATTGGTAATATTGCCAATATTTTTTTGTGTACATTATTATATTGAGCTTATGTGGTGCTAACGTGTTTTCTTTATGCAAGTATACTAAGTGTTGAATGAGTCCTTTATGGACTAAAGTTGTTGAATGACCCCTTAATTGACTAGTAGTTAACTTATTGAATTAGTCCTTAATGGTCTAAGCTGTTTAATGGGTCCTTAATGAACTAAGTTGTAAAAAAAGTCTCTATTGGACTAAGTTGAGAAAGAGTCCCGAGTGAACTAAGTAGAGAAAGGGTCCCTAGTGGACTAAGTTGAGAAGTAATCGTGAGTGGATTAAGTCGAGGATGAGTTTATATGGATTAAAGCAGACCATGAGTTCAACACGACTAAGTGAATGATGAAATTCATGAGGAAAATGTGGATTATGAAGTTAAGCTAATGGAAATCATAGTTGCTATTGAAGAAACGAGTTATGTATTCTATTATTTGTTAAAATAATTGAAGATATTAAAGATGATCGACTGTGCTTTATGAATATCAATTGTTGTTGATTTATAAGTCGTTATATTGTTGATAAATAATTTTTAGTACTCTACGTTGATCACTAAACTTTATGCTTATCGTTTTTAGCTATTAAATGCGGAAAGGTACAAGTTGTTCATGGAAGGTTATTCATGAGGAAGGGAGGAAGATCATGAAGTACTAGTAATGGACTCACACTTGCTAATTGTGTAAGCAAGTAGTTCCTTAGATTAGTAGATTACCCTTTGATACATATTAGACAATAGAGTTATAGTTTAGGGTTTATTATGTAAATATATCTTCTATATATAAAAGCCCCATGTAACACAAATAACACACAGAACAAAACAGTTCAATATACAACATCTTTCTATCTCTTCTGTTATGGTATCAGGAGCTTTTCAGGCCTAAGTCCGGCAAAAATTCCGGCAGCCACTATTCCGGCAACCACTACTCCGGCAACAATTCCGAAAATATATATATATATATATATATATATATATATATATATATATATATATATATGGCAATTATGAAGATTCAAAGTATGCTCTGTGGTTGCAGCCTTGTCTGAACCTCCACATCATAATCAAATCTTCCAGACACAAAAAAAAAATAATAATAAAAAAAAATAAAAATAAAAAAATAACCCAGAAACAAACCTTTAAAATTAAGCTTCGTTAGATAAAATCACAACACGCCTCCCACACCACTAGATTACTCTCAAAATTCCGTCCATACCCTGAAAATTAATTTGATTTTCGACCACCGGACGGCCGTCACGCGCCTCCACGCACTACCGCCGGAATTTTTTTCCTGACTTGAAACTCTGTTTTTCCGGTGATTCAACTGTCACCACCACCTGTAAACACCTTCGGAAAAAATTCCGAGCAAAACTCACGTTTTTAATTTAAGTACCGCCGCTCAGTTTCTAAAGAACCCACAACTCATAGTCGATCACGTCTTTCTTTTTTTCCCGTTGCCAGAACACACAGTCCAGAACCACTTTATATTCTATTCAATTCTATCTTATCTTATTTATAACCCAATATTTCTTTCCTTTTAAAATTCTTTTTTTTAATAATAATAATAAATAAATAAAAGGATCTGCTGGACCTCCATTCTATATCTATCTCTCGTTTATATACACGTACGAGTATATAACTTTCTTTTTATTTATTTTAGTTTTAAAAAAATTATTATAGTCATTTACAGTTTATAATATATTATTATTAAAGACTACAAAATGGGAATGATCAATGCTTTTACCGTTGTTGAGAAAACGTCTCACAATTCTGACAAGTTCGCTTTTAAATTATCCCCAACAAATTATGGCTTTTGGAAAACAATGATCGAGCCATTTCTAATAATAAATAATCTATATGGATATGTTGATGGAACTATCACATGTCCATTACCAGTTATTGAATCCGTTATTGAGTCATCTGACAAAGACGAATCCAAAGAAAACGACCCAATCCCAACTATTCTATATGGGTATCTAATGATGCTCATGTACGAACGTTAATTATCTCTCCACTGTATCTGAAGCTTCCTTTTCAGATGTACAAGGAACCACATCCATAGATGTTTGGCTAGCATTTGAACGTGCTTATGCTCCTCATACATCCTCTAGGGAATACACCCTGAAAACACAACTCCTCAAAATTGAGATGAAAAGTGACGAATCTGCTTCAGCATACCTCACTCGAGCTAAGGAATATGCTGATGCACTTACAGATATTGGAGGACAAATCAAAGAAAATGATCTAGTTATGCTGGTCATATCAGGTTTTCGTGAAGAATACAATAGTCTCAAATCCACACTTCTTACTCGGAAGGAGGAAACTGCCTTTATTGAACTACATGGCCTTCTTTCTGATTGATATGGCCGAAACGGACGGTTTTTATTTGCGCGGTGTCGTTAGGCCGCGGCTCGCCAGGATCAGCCACTCGTGGGAGAGGGTACTGTTTTAAATTTATATTTAGCGGGACCTAAATCTTACTACTCCTTATAAGTAAGGGAAGTATGACCTAGAGTCGTATTTTTGAGATATCAGTAACATCGAACCTATATTGTAACCTAAGATAGTTAGGGAGTAGTGAATATTTATTTTGGAATTTTCTAATTTAAGATAGATAAAGTAAATGCGATAAAATTTGTAATCCAGATAAGGTTAAAGTAAGTGCATACTATGACTTCATCAGTTATTCTGCCGAGATTATGGAATGCTGGCTCATGAATAGGCAGAGGCCCTGTATTCATTACACTGGTTCTAAACGCCCATGTCATAAGACATGTCACTGGGTACTGGGTTAGGCTTGAAGATTCTGAATAGACAACAACGTCCCTTACCCCCGACGCCCGTGCAGTCTGACTACAGGCATACACGTTCAGACGACTCATCCAATTGAGCGACTCGGTTGGGTGACGTATTAACATTCCGAAATTGTCTAAACTTTCTTAAGCATAATAGAATACATGGTGTACCATATCCGAGAGACGTGATGTGTTTCAATGCTTTCGTTAATGATTGGTAAAAGATAGTTAGGCCCTTAAAAAGAGTTCAACTATAAAGAACACCATGGCCAAGTCAAGTCTGACTTCCATGAACACGTTCGGTTATCCTAACGGTCCAATCCTTTATGTGTCTAAACAAACAATTCCTTAATTAACTAAGAATCCCTCAAGCGGGGTGCAATGCTTGAGACCGCGTTATGGTGCAGTGTACTGGTCAACACTAACCGTGTTCCATGGCCTTACTTAGCAGAGGTACAACTTACAACAACCGCTGTGCTTCAGCTTGCACGTACGAAGTTTATATGCTTGGTGACTACACTAGCATGGTCTAGGACCGACAATGTACTAAGGGTCTAGTCAGATGTTTCACTACGAAAGAGTCCTCGGTCGGAATCCAAAGCTCGATAGACTTACTACAACCGGTGTGCCTCGGTCGATCTTACGTTGTATCCGATAGACTTCTCTTACCAAGGGGTGACGCAGATAGTGTACTCTGAATCGGGGTTCGCGACTTCCCAATAACAGAGCCTATAACTACGTTCTATTAGTTGAAAAAGCGATTGAGTTTAAAGCATAATCGGAAAGCATTTCGAAAACATACACAGACCATAATATTATTTCGGCATTATAACTGCTTACATCATAGCATACACTAAAGATAACTACTCGCTAATCATGGCAATAATATCATAAAACATTATATAAGATAAAGGATAGAAGTACCAGTAGATTAAACGAGTTCCGAATACAAAAGTGACAACTTCAAGACTCCATACCACTCCTAATACAATCTTCAGCGTTCGCCTCCGGGTACTTAATTTCCCGCTCGGAGGTGAGAAGGCCTTGAAAGTATGACTAATATTGTACAAGAGAGAGAAAGAAGTGAATTGAAGTGTGTGTTGGAATGAATGACAAAGACCCTTTAAATAGACTTGAAAATTGCCAAATACGCCTGGCAGGCCGTTTGGCAGGCTGTATGGCAGGCCGTATGCAAGGCAGGCCGTTTGGTGGCTCGTGTGGTGGCACGTATATGGCAGTCCGTTTCCATACTGGTAGGCGGTATGGCAGGCCGTATGGCAGGCCGTATGGCTTGCTGGTCAGCCTGAATTCCCTGGATCGTAACTTGATTTCTTGTCTTTCACCGTTTTCGCTCTAGAATCTTCGTTTTAGCTCCGATTCTCTTGATTCTTTTTGCACCGTCTTCGTAATTACTTGTTCTTCAATTCTAACCGTCGAAGTGGGTATTTTGCCGAAAAGTTCGAATCTTTCTTGTTTTTGGGCCTTAATACCGGGGTGAAAACGTGACTTTTTAGCCGATATCAAATATCCCACACTTAGACTTTGCTTGTCCTCAAGCAAACTCTCATTTTAAAGAATCTTTTCTAATAGCCTAAGCGGTTTGCTTTTATTATAAGAGCAAAAAGATAAGGTGAGTCATCTATGTTAGGACTGAAATTATTTCTGCAAGCATGCGAGGAGGTTACATGACATAGGCTAGCTTTCACGGGTCACTCAAATCACTCAAGTGTTTAGGGTTCCCTATAGATCTAAGAAATGAATACACTCATAGCCAGTCATGTTGCACCCATCGTCATAGGCTTGATAAAGACTCAAATCCTTGCTGCTAACGCGAGAACGGTAGTAATCTCAGCTTTATGGGCTATTTGACAATGATGGAGAAGGAATTTTAGAATGGTAGTGAAGTTGTTTTTGAAGGGTGAGATAAAAGGGTAATATAGTCTTTATACAGACTTTTATTTGGATAGATATGAGTGCTGAAATATTTTGAGAAGCACTTTTGAACTTTTCTTCATTTGATAATCATTTTCGGTCGAGTTCTCTTCGGCATTTCTCTTATTTAGTTCTGCTCCTTCATCAAATTTTTTTTTTTTTTTTTTTTTTTAGGCTTCATCTCGAGAAAATTTTTGCCGCTAAACTTTTTCAAGACCTTTGCCATGATACTTGAGAGGTTTATAACATTGGGTTTTCGGAAGGAATCTCATTTTCTGGGTTTTCTGAGAAATAGTAAAGGTGATATGGATGTGATGGTGGAGTAGAAGAAGTGGAGGTGTGGAAGGCTTATGTTTGACAAATGGGTAGCTATTTTGATTACAACCGAACCACGCTTTGCTGCTTGGAAATGTAGATCTAAAACAAGTTCTGATTCTGAGCACAGTCATCGGCATTCTCAAAGGAAAATAGTGAAGCATTAAAGATGAATGCTGGTCTTATTTGGGGTGCCTCACATAATCAATTTAGGTCGATAATGCCTTAGTCATGCAATGCTCTATTAGAGATTTCAGTCTAACAAGAATTCCACCTTACTTAAGCCTTATTTTTATTGACAAACGTTTTAGGTTTTCAAAAATACTTTTTCGAAAAGGGTTTCTTTTGCAAAAAATTTGAAATTTGGCTTAAGGACTTGGAATCTTCGTAATGGGTTATTATGATATAGCATAAAAAGATACCAACATCCCACACTTAGATGAACATTGTCCTCAATGTTCCTAGTGTATCCCACACTTAGGAGTTTTAGTTGAAGATTTGGGAGTATTTGTCTAGTGTTTTAATTGGGTGTTATCCCACACTTAGTGATAAGCTAGGATGCGGTATAGTTTGAATATTGAGCTAGTAGCGAAAAGAAAGAAATACCCCTAGCAGATGCGGCTGGTTTCCTTGCTTCTTTATCGGCTCATTTGTCATTCTTTATTCTTCTACTCTACTTTATTGCATGGTTGCCTCCCGGGAAGCGCTTTTGTTTAAGGTCGTTGGCTCGACCTGTAACAACCCAACCCGTTAACCATCCGAAAACGTGCCAATTAATTTTTTTTCCCTGAGACAGCCCTTCTGGACGGCGTCCAAAAGCTTGGACGGCGTCCAGCCTTTAAGACCTGGACGGCGTCCAGAATGCCTGCCAGATTCTGTTTTGCTTAACGATTTCACACGGGCAAAAAACCCGCTTCCCGACACTTTTAAACCAAAACGCTTTCGCAACATGTTATAATAATTAAAACTAAGAGTTTTCCATAATAAAAACCGAGTTTTACGACACCGGGCCCACATCGGCCGTTTTACAACTTTCGTACAAAACTACGAGTTTTCGGCCACATTAATTTTAACATTAAATAAAGACCGAGCATGGGATTGGGGACACGCTACCCAATCCTAATCAAATCCAAAAGCAAGTCTTCTAAAGCAAACTACGCAAGTCTACTAATTCCCGCTTACCCGATTCTCCGCATCCTTGCAAATCTATAAAAAAAAGTCAACAACGAGAGGGTAAGCTAATGCTTATTGAATGATAATATACTACATACATATATATGCATAAAATGGATACGCCGCACAAATAAACAAATACCGCATACCGGAGCATCCAAGCATAAAGCAAGCTAGTCTAAGCATACCGTACAAACAATAAGCAACGAGCTAACAAAGCCAACAAAAGGTAAGTTCACCCACGACGATGTGAACAACGCCAAGAAGCTACACCCTGAGGGTTAGCTACATCAAGATAATACAACAATATATATATATATATATATATATATATATATATATATATATATATATATATATATATATATATATATATATAACAATATATAAAAACGACCCAGGGTTAACCCTTTAACCCAAATATCGAGAACCGAATACCACAATGAAGATTGGCCGAACTAAACGAGCCTTAGTAAATCCGCATACACACGAGACTACTATCTTCAATAACACGACATCGAGGTTGGCCGAACTACACCAGCCATAGTAATTCCGCATACACACGAGATTACTACCTCAATAAGATGACCGAACTACACGAGTCACCATGAATCCGAACTACACGAGATTCATTTCCGATAAGATGACCGAACTACACGCGTCATCGTGAATCCGAACTACACGAGATTCACTTCTCCAATACCAAAACCCACGGTCACGGGATTGTAAAAATCCACCACTTCGGGGTTATCCACATCACGACAATATCAACCCTTCGCCATTGGGGTTATAACATCCAAATCACAACCACGTGTAATAACGTACACACAAACGTGTACCTCGCCAAGGGTGGTCAACCAAAACGCACAACCGTGCCAATTGGACTCATACAAAGGTCCATCAAATCCACCTATATGTGAAGTGAGCTCTATAGCCGAGAATCACTTCACCCGACCCGCACCCATCCTACACATACATATGTACATAGGATATTAACACTCACCTAGTCGCCTTGATGAATGCTTCCAAGTAATCCGCAACGCGCCAAATGGAAAGTACCTATTCCATTATCACAAACACAACAACACAATTAGGGTTGACTTACAAACCAACCCAATTGACACCTAGTGCAAATTCGACCCATTTGCACTTCCAAGCACGAAACGCGCCCAAACTAACCAATATCCACTAACACGAGTGAAAATGGTCCTAACACACCGATTAAGCCCGAACACAAGTGTTAAACACGTGTCATACCCATTTTGACACCAAAACCCTAGTTTGACCCATTTCAAAATTAGGCAACCAAACACACCCAAAAGTGTTCCAACACTTCCATAATCACTAACCCTAGTGATTAAACTCACCATCAAACCCTAAACAAGGCCAAATCGTCAACCGACCCAAAACCCGCCAAGTGACAAGAATAACTAGTCACCATAAACCCATTTCATCACCTAAAAGGGTTTCACAACAAACTAACTCAAAACCCTAACTTGAATATCAAATTTAACAAATGAAATTCAGAGTTTGAGCTTACCAATACCACCACAACGTAGCTAGGAGCGAGATGAACAACTTTAGAACCCGAGCTTTTGCGAGAAATCGACTCCTTCCTCTCCAAATCCACCTCTCTCTCTCTAAACTTCTCTTCTCTCTCTAGATAAGGTTGAGAGTGTTTTTGGTTGGTGAGAAATGATCCAAAGTGATCAATGAATCAGCCTTGAAGGCTCCAAACCGGCACCCAAGTGAAATTACCATTTTGCCCCTTTTTAAACTAATTAAAACAGCTGGCCCGCCAGTTATGTTGGACGGCGTCTCAAACCCTGGACGGCGTCCCACCTTTCATTGCTGGACGGCGTCCCAAATCTTGGACGACATCCCATTTGCCTGAAACAGAAATCAGGGTCTTACAACTCTCCCCCACTTAGAATCGATCACGTCTTCATGATCCTCGTCACTTAACCGTACGGACCACACTCAAGGGTCCTCAACATAAGTCCCAATCCGACTTTCCCAAGCAATTCTTCCCAATGAATCACCTTTAACAACTAAAATCGTCACACACGATTTATCAAATCACAATTCGAGCATTAAAACCATGCTCAATCCCTCGCATCGGGAAAACTCCTCAATCTCTGACCGAGATATCAAACCTCTAGCGTACCATTACCAAGTACAATGCTAAAGTAACCAAGTCACAACCTAAGGTCAGCAACCCGAAACGATGAAGACCAATCCAAACGAATCCCTACGAATAACACTTACCGCTAAACATCCTTTGTAGTACGCAATACGACCAATGCGCAACTACCGTAACATCATAATCCAATCGGTTAAAACTGATAGCGCCCAAATGACTATGGCAACGCTAATCCCAAGGTGTACAAAACTACTGTCACACCCGTATCAACATGTGAGCGAAACACGGCTATCGCATCACTAATCATACAACATGGTCCGCACGACCCCACCATCGGTGTATAAAACAACCTATAGTTCCCGCAACATGGTCCTTACGACCCACCATTGGTGTATCAAACAACCAATAGATCACACGACATGAAGGCTGGCCGAAAACACACGCGCCTTAGTGAATCCGAACTACACGCGACTCACTACCTTCACCACAACAACAAACGGGATTGGCCGAACTACACGCGCCATAGTGAATCCGAACTACACGAGAGTCACTATCCCCGAGGAATGACCGAACTACACGAGTCATTTATGAATCCGAACTACACGAGACTCACTCCTCAATACAATGACCGAAACCACACGAGTCATTTGTGAATCCGAACTACACGAGATCCACTTCCACAATAAGATGACCGAAACCACATGCGTCATCGTGAATCCGAAACCACACGCGATCCACTACCATGATGAAGTCAGCAGACCCCGAAGGTCAAGCTCCACCAATCAATAATCCCATGATGAAGTCAGCGGACCCCGAAGGTCATGCTTCACCAATATAACACCTCGCTCATGATGAAGTCAGCGGACCCTAAAGGTCATGCTCCACCAATCGCATACTCCCATGATGAAGTCAGCGGACCCTAAAGGTCATGCTTCATCAATCACCAACCATGATGAAGTCAGCGGACCCTAAAGGTCATACTTCATCAATCAACGCCCTTTTGGTCTCGAACGACGAGTAGCGTAACATCGCGCTCTGCTACGCCATAGTGAATCCTAACGGATACCACTAACCATTCACACACTCGAGCAAGAACCACCTATATCAAACATAGGTACAAAACAATAATTCTCTAGAAGAGAATCCGACACACACCTCCCTTAACCGAAGGATTTCACCTTGCTCGCCAAACACGTCCATTATCTTTCAACGAGACTTACCACATTACCACCTCGGTGATAATTCAAATCCAAACCATAAGTACAATTTATCCGAAATTGTACTCTACCACAAATCGACCAAAACCAGGTCTCGACAACATTTTTTTTCGGATATACCAAAAGCATCATCCGAAATCTCACACTAAGACTTCCTCGTGCGGGAGTGTAACTCCCCCACTTGGAACCACGTTCCAATATCACAACTCGTACAACCGTACAATGCTACCAAAGGTAGACTTTACCAACAATTGGGCTCACACGAACCATCACCACATCTTGCCACAACCTTGAGCACACGAAAGATTTCAATCACTCCCTAAACACTTCGAACGAAAAGTGTACCACAATTACACAAACTTTAATCCCGCAATCATCCAATTGCTATAGTTTGTCAAATTCCCACCTAGTCACTCATGTACCTACGGGTTTCTCCGGTACCCTAAGTACAATGTAACCTCCACACCATCGGAGTCGAACACCACGCTAGTAGGTATAAAAGAGGCACCTAATGTCGCGTCACGTAGACTCCTTTACCAACATACATCGAGATCCAAAACTCTCGATCTCAAGGGTTTTATTCACCAGTCGAACCTCGTGGTTCATCAATTCAACACAAATGCGAACACGCGCTTAATATCCGAACACCGAAGCCCACACATATGGCTTGGTAGAAACAATTCCCAATACTAAGGAATGCTTGGTTGCACCAAGTCTTACGCCCTTCGCCCGACAATCGAAACGTCACCATAGGGTACTTCCATTAGGAACGTCACCCATATCAATAACATGCACAACATAATGCATCTAATAAGCTCAACTAAACGGCACATAATAAATAATCAAAGGACATATTTATTAAAATGAAACGTACCTTAACGTCTCTTTGCCGCACCTGTCCCCGCTAACTTGGGACACTCCGACTTACGATGTCCTTCTTCTTGGCAATGGAAGCATACCATGCCATCACCCTTTGGCACCGAACATTCCCAAGACTTGTGACCCCTCACGCCACAATTATAACACCTAGACGCATTAGAATCTGATATACTCGTCCGTGTACCACCCGTGCTCACACTCGGACCCTTAGTCCTCTTACTTGGAGCACCATACGAAACAACCCTTCTCTCACTTGAAGGTTCACCAATCTTGGATCGCGAATACGACTCAAAACCTCTAGCCACCGCGAATAATTCCGCAAACAACTTCGCGTAACCCCGGCTAATCTTACTCTTCAAGTAATCATTCAAAGTCCGACAGAAATCCTCCATCAACAAACGATCATTCCCCAAATACTCTGGGCAAAAACGAGCCTTCGCCATAAAGGTCGTCTTGAGAGTATTCAAATCCATAGAACCCTGTTGCAAATTTTGCAACTCATTACGCAATTCTGACAAGTCGGACGAAGTCCGAAACTCCTCGAAGAATTCCTTCCTAAACTCGTCCCACGATAACGCCATAAACGCTTCACCGCCGACAAGATCAATCTTACCATCCAACCAATCCTTCGCCCTACCCCTCAACAAACTAGTAGTGAGTCTCGTCTTTTTCTCGGGAAGGTATTCAATAGTACGAAAACACCCTTCAACATCCGAGATCCAAGTTGTGTTTACCAAAGGATCCGGTTTCTCGTCATACATCAGAGGTTTAGTTCTCATGAAGCTCTTAAGATAATGCTCCATTTCACCACTATTTCAAAATTCGGAATACCTCCTATCCATTTCTTCTCGAAATGCACTCATTTGCTCCGCAACGGCGGCCGCAACTCTAGAGTTAAACTCCTCTTCATTCGTCTCGATCTCGTTTTACGTCGTCATTCTAAAGAATGCAAAACGATTAGTCTATGAACGTATAAAACCATACGCACAACACCGCCCCATCTTGCCCGACACTCGTGGTACATCACTTGTTAAACACGATTTGCACCCGTAATAAGGTTTGCAAGTCCTTATTACGCACACACATCGTATCCCCTCGTTAGTACAACGACCATCTTGCTCGATGATATTCGCAACGCAACATAAACACAAACATAACACAATCGTATATTAATAATATCCACGTATTAATATACACGTTAGTCCACCTATCAATTAAGGCACTAACCAAATTCCCATTCCGACCCGTAATCCTACAAGTCCCGCAACAATTAAGCACACACAAAAGTCTAAGTCTAGCCACCTATCTCAAGTCACCTAAATCCCTTAGACCATGCTCTGATATCACTTGTAACAACCCAACCCGTTAACCATCCGAAAACGTGCCAATTAATTTTTTTTCCTGAGACAGCCCTTCTGGACGGCGTCCAAAAGCTTGGACGGCGTCCAGCCCTTAAGACCTGGACGGCATCCAGCAGATCTGGACGGCGTCCAGAATGCCTGCCAGATTCTGTTTTGCTTAACGATTTCACACGGGCGGAAAACCCGCTTCCCGACACTTTTAAACCAAAACGCTTTCGCAACATGTTATAATAATTAAAACTAAGAGTTTTCCATAATAAAAACCGAGTTTTACGACACCGGGCCCACATCGGCCGTTTTACAACTTTCGTACAAAACTACGAGTTTTCGGCCACATTAATTTTAACATTAAATAAAGACCGAGCATGGGATTGGGGATACGCTTCCCAATCCTAATAAAATCCAAAAGCAAGTCTTCTAAAGCAAACTACGCAAGTCCACTAATTCCCGCTTACCCAATCCTCCACATCCTTGCAAATCTATAAAAAAAGTCAACAACGAGATGGTAAGCTAATGCTTAGTGAATGATAATATACTACATACATATATATGCACAAAATGGATACGCCGCACAAATAAACAAATACCGCATACCGGAGCATCCAAGCATAAAGCAAGCTAGTCTAAGCATACCGTACAAACACGAAGCAATGAGCTAACAAAGCCAACAAAAGGTAAGTTCACCCACGACGATGTGAACAATGCCAAGAAGCTACACCCGGAGGGTTAGCTACATCAAGATAATACAACAATATATATATAACAATATATAAAAATGACCCAGGGTTAACCCCTTAACCCAAATACCGAGAACCGAATACCACAATGAAGATTGGCCGAACTACACGAGCCTTAGTAAATCCGCATACACACGAGACTACTATCTTCAATAACACGACATCGAGGTTGGCCGAACTACACAAGCCATAGTAATTCCGCATACACATGAGATTACTACCTCAATAAGATGACCGAACTACACGAGTCACCATGAATCCGGACTACACGAGATTCATTTCCGATAAGATGACCGAACTACACGCGTCATCATGAATCCGAACTACACGAGATTCACTTCTCCAATACCAAAACCCACAGTCACGGGATTGTAAAAATCCACCACTACGGGGTTATCCACATCACGACAATATCAACCCTTCGCCATTGGGGTTATAACATCCAAATCACAACCACGTGTAATAACGTACACACAAACGTGTACCTCGCCAAGGGTGGTCAACCAAAATGCACAACCGTGCCAATTGGACTCATACAAAGGTCCATCAAATCCACCTATATGTGAAGTGAGCTCTATAGCCGAGAATCACTTCACCCGACCCGCACCCATCCTACACATACATATGTACAAAGGATATTAACACTCACCTAGTCGCCTTGATGAATGCTTCCAAGTAATCCGCAACGCGCCAAATGGAAAGTACCTATTCCATTATCACAAACACAACAACACAATTAGGGTTGACTTACAAACCAACCCAATTGACACCTAGTGCAAATTCGACCCATTTGCACTTCCAAGCACGAAACGCGCCCAAACTAACCAATATCCACTAACACGAGTGAAAATGGTCCTAACACACCGATTAAGCCCGAACAAAAGTGTTAAACACGTGTCATACCCATTTTGACACCAAAACCCTAATTTGACCCATTTCAAAATTAGGCAACCAAACACACCAAAAAGTGTTCCAACACTTCCATAATCACTAACCCTAGTGATTAAACTCACCATCAAACCCTAAACAAGGCCAAATAGTCAACCGACCCAAAACCCGCCAAGTGACAAGAATAACTAGTCACCATAAACCCATTTCATCACCTAAAAGGGTTTCACAACAAACTAACTCAAAACCCTAACTTGAATATCAAATTTAACAAATGAAATTCGGAGTTTGAGCTTACTAATACCACCACAACGTAGCTAGGAGCGAGATGAACAACTTTAGAACCCGAGCTTTTGCGTGAAATTGACTCCTTCCTCTCCAAATCCACCTCTCTCTCTCTCTAAACTTCTCTTCTCTCTCTAGATAAGGTTGAGAGTATTTTTGGTTGGTGAGAAATGATCAAAAGTGATCAATGAATCAGCCATGAAGGCTCCAAATTGGCACCCAAGTGAAATTACCATTTTGCTCCTTTTTAAACTAATTAAAACAGCTGGCCCGCCAGTTATGTTGGACGGCGCCCCAAACCCTGGACGGCGTCCCACCTTTCATTGCTGGACGGCGTCCCAAATCATGGACGGCATCCCATTTGCCTGAAACAGAAATCAGGGTCTTACACGACCGTAGTGATTCTTCAAAAAGCAAACATTCCTCGTTGATGGTTGTGATCTTGGTCTTCTTGAGGGAATGTGAGTCTTGGTGGATAAGTCCTGAGAAAGTGTCGGACCAATAGTGGTAACAAGTCCGGTACTTCTCTTGAAAATCTTCTGAACGATAAGTAGTGCGCAGTTTTGGCTCTTGATAAGTCTTGAAGTCCGATGAGAATGTGATCCACAGCTCTGCTAGTTGACCCATGAATGTCAATCATGGTCGCAGTGCTGGTGTTGATGATTTCTCTGATGGGATGCTCATTTCGGAGGTCTTCAAACAATGTCAGAAACTGTATCTTTAAAATCTCGAAGTCTTCAGAACGGTGATCACCACAGTAAGAGTCTGCAGCTTTGCACAGATTAGTTAAGAGACGAAGCTGGAAAGAAGTGAACAGCAATCCTGATCCGAGTATTAATTTCACCGTCTTTAAGTATATCTCCCGACATCCAGCTTTAAATATGAAACTAGGATCTGTGGATTCGTGGAAGATACGTGATAGCTGCTTCGTAACATAGGTGGTAATGTTGACTCGATCTGGTTCAAGATGAGAGAACAGATTGTTTCATCTTTCTTCCTCCATAACAGCGTCTTGTAACTCTTTGATAATCAGATCAGTGTGGTGATCAATTGTTACGTAAATCACTAGTCTGTCTGGTGTGCTTTCGAAATTATCTCTATCCAGAAGAGCGAAAAGACTGTGAATATCCTCGATCATTTGCAAATCAGAGTGATAAGTCGGGCGGCCGGTGGAAAGATCCATATTCTTTCGGATGAGAGTCAGTAGTGCTCGCTTGTTTCGTGAGGACGGAAGTGCAGATCCGACTTAGGCGTTATAAACCTTAGAGTAAATGATCTTCTGATCTCGACAGAATCTTATCTCGAGAATAGTGCGAACCACTGAATTATGCTCTCGTTGCCTTTCTTCGTGATAGATATGATCGTGAAGAGAATTGATAAAGTCTTAAATGCGTTCTTCTAGGATTTCAACATCATTGTCTTCTCTTCGGAGATAGAGGTGGTGCTCTTCTCTGATAGACATGATTCATTTTGTTAAGCGTAGCGAAAAATCAATGGTTGACTTTCGGATGGCTTCGAGAATGTCTTCAAATTTATCGGTATCATTGATGAAGGTGATCATGTCTGCATGTGTGGATATAACTGGAATTTGATCTGAAGAAGAGTCCGGCTCCCCTTGATCTACTTCGGTTGGAGAGTGTGAGTTAGTCAGAATGTCTTCGTGATGCTCTTCCTCGTCATCATCGGTATCAGGTTCCTCTGAGGATGCGTCTGATGAACGGGTTCCTTCAGTATTCTGATTCTCCACTTTGATACTTATAGGATCAATTTCTATATCCTTAACTTCAGCCTTGTCGTTCTTCTTTTTGAAGCGAATGATTAAATTGTGATCTGCCGTTTCAAGCCTCATTATTTCTTCATGACGCTCAGTGCTTGGAACGAGTGTTGTCGCAGTTTCTTTTACGTCTTCCATTTCCTCTTCCTCTTCAGATTCCTCCTTTTCCTCTATTTCTTCGCTGGGATCCTCTTCTTCCATTTCTGGGTCGTCTACAGACTGTGATTCGACACCCATCTCGATATCGTCGGCTGATGGTAATGACTCATCATCGGAAGTGATCCGTCTGGTGGAAATAGCAAACATCTCTGTCTGTCCAGAAAGATCGGTTGGTCGGTCAATTTTGAAGGTAACGCTCTCCCCATGTGATCGTAAGATCATGGTTTGATTGTACACATCAATGACAGTCCTAGCCGTATTCATGAAAGGTCTTCCTAACACTATTGGGGTGTGTAGGTCCTTCTTAATATCCATTACTACGAAATCCGTAGGATACAAGAATTTGTCGACTTTCACCAAGACGTTCTCAACTATTCCCTTAGGATATCGAATTGTATGATCGGCAAGTTGGATTGTCATTTTGGTTGGTGACAAGTCTCCTAACTCTAATCTCTTGTAGAGATAGTAGGGGATTAGGTTGATACTTGCTCCTAAATCTGCTAGCGAATGGTTCCAGATTGGTAGATTGAACACGGGAAAATGGATCTGCCCGTATCTCCTAGCTTAGGTGGTAGAGAGTTTCTGAGTAATGCAGAGCATTCTTCACTCAGTGGAATTTTGTTAGAGTCTGGTATCCTCTCCTTTGTAGATAGAAGCCTTCAGATGTATCTCTTCTGGTTGGGAACTTTGGACATAGTGTCCAAGAATCTTCCATCTAGTTTAAAGGAATCAAGCTTAGATGGTTCTTCTTGTAGTCTTCTAGGATAAGGTACGCGAACTGGAGTTTCAGGGGTCAGCTTCTGAGTATATGTTGATTTGTTCTTGAGCCTAGTTGACCTTCTCCGTGGTTCTTCCTCTGGGATTACGGAATCTATTTGCTTTGCTTCTTCTATGTAGGGATTTTGGATAGTATTACTTGGCAATCTTCCCTGCGGTCGGGTTTCAAGGCGTTGTGATAACTGTCCGAGCTGCGTTTCCAAACTTTTAAGCAGAGCCAATTGATTTCTCATTAGTATCTCCGTCTGATCTTGTCTGGTTGCAGTTCTCTGATTTAACTGTTGTTGTCCTTGGATGAACAGAATTAACTGATCATCAGCTCCGAGAGTGGGGTTAGTTGCTTTTGTAATCTGGGTGGTAGGGAAATTCTCCTCAACTGGGGGACCAGTGAGTGGAAGTGGTTGATCGTAGGTCAATTGAGATTGTTGGGCTGGATAAGGTGGATAGCGATAGCGGAAAGGTTGATTGCTTCGCTGAAATTGATTAACCCTTGGTGGTTGATTGAATCCGGGATTTGGTGGACGAGCTGGGTATTAGGGTTTTCGTACTCAACTTGATAGTCTTCAGTAGGTTGCGGGTTGGTACAATTAACACAAGCCTGAGCTTGGTTAACCTGCTGCGGTTGCGTCTTCAATTCTCCGAGTTGCTTGGCAAGAGATTCCATCTTATCCGTGAGGGATTTGATGGCCTCCGTTTGATTGTTAAGTGCAGAGAGTGGGGCAGATGATGAAGTTGTTTCACCACTGTTCCAGTCATGATGATGCATCGTCATGTTCTCGAGCAATTCCCATGCTTCATCTGCGGTTTGGTTCATCAAATTCCCTTGAGCTGCTGCATCGATCGTCGTCCTATGATTTACCGTAAGACCATTGTAGAAGGTACAGATTTGGGCTGACCGTTCTAACTGGTGATTAGGGCACTTCTTTAGCAGGGTTTTGAAACGCTCCCATGCAGTGTAAAGAGATTCATCATAACTTTGTTTGAAGTTAATGATGTCATTCTTCAGTTTGGTTTGTTTAGAAGGAGGGAAATATTTGGTTAGGAATTTAGTCGCCATCTCCGTCCATGACGTGATGGAATCTTTTTCCAGTCCTTCAAACCAAGTTTGAGCATGATGAGTGAGAGAATAGGGGAACAAGTATAGCCGGACTATATCTTGTCCTATCCCTGGCTGTTTTTAGGAGTTCGAAAGAGATATGAATTTATCAAGGTGAGAATTAGGATCGTCATTTGGTAATCCATGAAACTGACAGCTATTCTAAATGAGCTGGATGATGTGATGTTTTAACTCGAACTAGTGTCCTTAAATCTCTGGAAATCTGATTGGTCCTCCTCGACCTTCAATCGAGGGTTTCGTGTTTTCTGCTAAAGTAACACGTAACGCCATTTGGTTTCTGATTCGTGCTTCCTTGCGTGCTTTAGAGATTATTGCGTCTGGATCAGGTACGAATAACAACGGCCCTGGTCTAGATCGGGTTTGGGTCATATACTAGGTATGCCTTTTTGTTTTTAATTTTCACAAATAAGCTAAATTATAATAAGCTAAACTAAACTAATCTAATTCTAAGGTAATCTAATTTAATCTAAGGCAATCTAAGGTAATCTAAGGTGGTCTAATCTAAGGTAAACTAAAGTAATCTAAAGTAATCTAATCTAATTAACTAACTATCCTATGGTGGAATATGTTTTTAGTTTTGGCTACTGATTCCCTGGTATTTCGGTAACAAAGTTCCGCACAAACTATTCAACAAACCAAGTGGCCAGGCCGACTACGTAGAGGCAGGATCCTTTTGGTCCCAATATAATTGGTGACTGTTCGGAAAATCCAATAACCAAGTCCGTGTATAATTATCTTTCTTAGACACCACTAAATGCTTGTGAATAAGTTTGATTGAAAACAGTATTGCCTGATACCAGTTCCCCGGCAGCGGTGTCAAAAAACCTATAGTATCTCTCTTGATATGGCCGAAATGGACGGTTTTTATTTGCGCGGTGTCGTTAGGCCGCGGCTTGTCAGGATCAGCCACTCGTGGGAGAGGGTGAAATGTCCCGTTCATATTGATTATAAACGTTCCATATTAATTGATTTCGTTGCGAGGTTTTGACCTCTATATGAGACGTTTTTCAAAGACTGCATTCATTTTTAAAACAACCATAACCTTTATTTTATCAATAGAGGTTTCAAAAGCATTACGTAGATTATCAAATAATGATAATCTAAAATATACTGTTTACACACGACCATTACATAATAGTTTACAATAGAAATATATTACATCGACATATGTTTCTTGAATGCAGTTTTTACACAATATCATACAAACATGGACTTCAAATCTTATCCTTATTTTAGTATGCAACAGCGGAAGCTCTTAGTATTCACCTGAGAATAAACATGCTTTAAACGTCAACAAAAATGTTGGTGAGTTATAGGTTTAACCTATATATATATATATATATATATATATATATATATATATATATATATATATATATATATATATATATATATATATATATATATATATATATATATATATATATATATATATATATATCAAATCGTAACAATAGACCACAAGATTTCATATTTCAATACGCATCCCATACATAGAGATAAAAATCATTCATATGATGAACACCTGGTAACCGACATTAACAAGATGCATATATAAGAATATCCCCATCATTCCGGGACACCCTTCGGATATGATATAAATTTTGAAGTACTAAAGCATCCGGTACTTTGGATGGGGTTTGTTAGGCCCAATAGATCTATCTTTAGGATTCGCGTCAATTAGGGTGTCTGTTCCCTAATTCTTAGATTACCAGACTTAATAAAAAGGGGCATATTCGATTTCGATAATTCAACCATAGAATGTAGTTTCACGTACTTGTGTCTATTTTGTAAATCATTTATAAAACCTGCATGTATTCACATCCCAAAAATATTAGATTTTAAAAGTGGGACTATAACTCACTTTCACATATTTTTACTTCGTCGGGAAGTAAGACTTGGCCACTGGTCGATTCACGAACCTCAAGTTTTCTGGATAAAGCTACTGGAAATGAGAAAAATGGATCTAGCTTCAAAGGATCCTTGGATGGCTTGAAATTTCTTGTATTAGAAAGATATCTTACTGTAAATAAGAAAGATTTCTTGAGGTTGGATGATCACTCTACAAGATTGGAAGTAAGCTAGCAAACTTGGAAGTATTCTTGATTTTATGAAACTAGAACTTGTAGAATTTATGAAGAACACTTAGAACTTGAAGATAGAACTTGAGAGAGATCAATTAGACGAAGAAAATTGAAGAATGAAAGTGTTTGTAGGTGTTTTTGGTCGTTGGTGTATGGATTAGATATAAAGGATATGTAATTTTGTTTTCATGTAAATAAGTCATGAATGATTACTCATATTTTTGTAATTTTATGAGATATTTCATGCTAGTTGCCAAATGATGGTTCCCACATGTGTTAGGTGACTCACATGGGCTGCTAAGAGCTGATCATTGGAGTGTATATACCAATAGTACATACATCTAAAAGCTGTGTATTGTACGAGTACGAATACGGGTGCATACGAGTAGAATTGTTGATGAAACTGAACGAGGATGTAATTGTAAGCATTTTTGTTAAGTAGAAGTATTTTGATAAGTGTCTTGAAGTCTTTCAAAAGTGTATGAATACATATTAAAACACTACATGTATATACATTTTAACTGAGTCGTTAAGTCATCGTTAGTCGTTACATGTAAGTGTTGTTTTGAAACCTTTAGGTTAACGATCTTGTTAAATGTTGTTAACCCAATGTTTATAATATCAAATGAGATTTTAAATTATTATATTATCATGATAATATGATGTATGAATATCTCTTAATATGATATATATACATTAAATGGCGTTACAACGATAATCGTTACATATATGTCTCGTTTCAAAATCATTAAGTTAGTAGTCTTACTTTTACATATGTAGTTCATTGTTAATATACTTAATGATATGTTTACTTATCATAATATCATGTTAACTATATATATATATATATATATATATATATATATATATATATATATATATATATATATATATATATATATATATATATCCATATATATATGTCATCATATAGTTTTTACAAGTTTTAACGTTCGTGAATCACCGGTCAACTTGGGTGGTCAATTGTCTATATGAAACCTATTTCAATTAATCAAGTCTTAACAAGTTTGATTGCTTAACATGTTGGAAACATTTAATCATCTAAATATACATCTCAATTAATATATATAAACATGGAAAAGTTCGGGTCACTACAGTACCTACCCGTTAAATAAATTTCGTCCCGAAATTTTAAGCAGTTGGAGGTGTTGACGTATCTTCTGGAAATAAATACGGGTATTTCTTCTTCATCTGATCTTCACGCTCCCAGGTGAACTCGGGTCCTCTACGAGCATTCCATCGAACCTTAACAATCGGTATCTTGTTTTGTTTAAGTCTCTTAACCTCACGATCCATTATTTCGACGGGTTCTTCAATGAATTGAAGTTTTTCATTGATTTGGATTTCGTCCAACGGAATAGTGAGATCTTCTTTAGCAAAACATTTCTTCAAATTCGAGATGTGGAAAGTGTTATGTACATTCGCAAGTTGTTGAGGTAACTCAAGTCGGTAAGCTACTGGTCCGACACGATCAATAATCTTGAATGGTCCAATATACCTTGGATTTAATTTCCCTTGTTTACCAAATCGAACAACACCTTTCTAAGGTGCAACCTTAAGCATGACCATCTCTCCAATTTCAAATTCTATGTCTTTTCTTTTAATGTTGGCGTAGCTCTTTTGTCGACTTTGGGCGGTTTTCAACCGTTGTTGAATTTGGATGATCTTCTCGGTAGTTTCTTGTATTATCTCCGGACCCGTAATCTGTCTATCCCCCACTTCACTCCAACAAATCAGAGACCTGCACTTTCTACCATAAAGTGCTTCAAACGGCGCCATCTTAATGCTTGAATGGTAGCTGTTGTTGTGGGAAAATTCTGCTAACGGTAGATGTCGATCCCAACTGTTTCCGAAATCAATAACACATGCTCGTAGCATGTCTTCAAGCGTTTGTTTCGTCCTTTCGCTCTGCCCATCAGTTTGTGGATGATAGGCAGTACTCATGTCTAGACGAGTTCCAAATGCTTGCTGTAATGTCTGCCAGAATCTTGAAATAAATCTGCCATCCCTATCAGAGATAATAGAGATTGGTATTCCATGTCTAGGGACGACTTCCTTCAAATACAGTCATGCTAACTTCTCCATCTTGTCATCTTCTCTTATTGGCAGGAAGTGTGCTGACTTGGTGACACGATCAACTATTACCCAAATAGTATCATAACCACTTGCAGTCCTTGGCAATTTAGTAATGAAATCCATGGTAATGTTTTCCCAGTTCCATCCGAGATTTCAGGTTGTTGTAGTAGACCTGATGGTTTCTGATGTTCAGCTTTGACCTTAGAACATGTCAAACATTCTCCTACATATTTAGCAATATTGGCTTTCATACCTGGCCACCAAAAATGTTTCTTAAGATCCTTGTACATCTTCCTCGTTCCAGGATGTATTGAGTATCTGGTTTTATGAGCTTCTCTAAGTACCATTTCTCTCATATCTCCAAATTTTAGTACCCAAATTCTTTCAGCCCTATACCGGATTCCGTCTTCCCAAATATTAAGATGCTTCTCCGATCCTTTGGGTATTTCATCCTTTAAATTTCCCTCTTTTAAAACTCCTTGTTGCGCCTCCTTTATTTAAGTAGTAAGGTTAGTGTGAATCATTATATTCATAGATTTTACTCGAATGGGTTCTCTGTCCTTTCTGCTCAAGGCGTCGGCTACCACATTTGCCTTCCCCGGGTGGTATCGAATCTCAAAGTCGTAATCATTCAACAATTCAATCCACCTACGCTGCCTCATATTCAGTTGTTTCTGATTAAATATATGTCGAAGACTTTTGTGGTCGGTATATATAATACTTTTGACCCCATATAAGTAGTGCCTCCAAGTCTTTAATGCAAAAACAACCACGCCTAATTCCAAATCATGCGTCATATAATTTTGCTCGTGAATCTTCAATTGTCTAGACGCATAAGCAATCACCTTCGTTCGTTGCATTAATACACAACCGAGACCTTGCTTTGATGCGTCACAATAAATCACAAAATCATCATTCCCTTCAGGCAATGACAATATAGGTGCCGTAGTTAGATTTTTCTTCAATAATTGAAACGCCTTCTCTTGTTCATCCTTCCATTCAAATTTCTTCCCTTTATGCGTTAATGCAGTCAAGGGTTTCGCTATTTTGGAGAAATCTTGGATGAATCTTCTGTAGTAACCAGCCAATCCTAAAAATTGACGTATATGCTTCGGAGTTTTTGGGGTTTCCCACTTTTCAACGGTTTCGATCTTTGCCGGGTCGACCTGGATACCTTCTTTGTTCACTATGTGACCGAGGAATTGAACTTCTTCCAACCAAAATGCACACTTTGAAAATTTAGCGTACAGTTTTTCTTTCCTCAATACTTCTAGCACTTTTCTCAAATGTTCTTCGTGCTCTTGATCATTCTTTGAGTAAATAAGTATGTCATCGATGAAAACAATGACAAACTTGTCAAGATATGACCCACACACTCGGTTCATAAGGTCCATGAACACAGCTGGTGCGTTAGTCAATCCAAACGGCATAACCATAAACTCGTAATGACCATAACGCGTCCTAAACGCAGTTTTTGGAATATCATCCTCTTTTACTCGCATTTGATGATATCCAGAACGTAAATTGATCTTCGAATAAACCGACGAGCCTTGTAGTTGATCAAATAAGTCATCAAATCTCGGCAGTGGATAACGGTTTTTGATGGTAAGTTTGTTCAACTCTCTGTAGTCAATACACAACCTAAATGTACCATCCTTCTTCTTGACAAACAAAACAGGAGCTCCCCATGGTGATGTGCTTGGTCGAATGAAACCACGTTCTAATAGTTCTTGCAGTTGGATTTGCAGTTTTTTTATCTCGCTGGGTGCGAGTCTATAAGGAGCACGAGCTATTGGTGCAGCTCCTGGTACAAGACCTATTTGAAATTCAACAGATCGATGTGGAGGTAATCCCGGTAATTCTTTCGAAAATACATCGGGAAATTATTTTGCGACAGGAACATCATTGATGCTCTTTTCTTCAGTTTGTACTTTCTCGACGTGTGCTAGAACAGCATAGCAACCTTTTCTTATTAGTTTTTGTGCCTTCAAATTACTAATAAGATGTAGCTTCGTGTTGCCCTTTTCTCCGTACACCATTAAGGGTTTTCCTTTTTCTCGTATAATGCGAATTGCATTTTTATAACAAACGATCTCTGCTTTCACTTCTTTCAACCAGTCCATACCGATTATCACATCAAAACTCCCTAACTCTACTGGTATCAAGTCAATCTTAAATGTTTCGCTAACCAGTTTAATTTCTCGATTTCGACATATATTATCTACTGAAATTAATTTACCATTTGCTAATTCGAGTAAAAATTTACTATCCAAAGGCGTCAATGGACAACTTAATTTAGCACAAAAATCTCTACTAATATAGCTTCTATCCGCACCCGAATCAAATAAAACGTAAGCAGATTTATTGTCAATAAGAAACGTACTCGTAACAAGCTCCGGGTCTTCCTGTGCCTCTGCCGCATTAATATTGAAAACTCTTCCGCGGCCTTGTCTATTCGTGTTCTCCTGGTTCGGGCAATTTATAATAATGTGGCCCGTTTTCCACATTTATAACAAACTACATTGGCATAACTTGCTCCGACACTACTTGCTCCGCCATTACTCGTTCTGACACCATTTGTTCCTTTCATTCTGTTAACCCCTGGTCCGTAGACCTCACACTTCACTGCGCTATGACCATTTCTTTTACACTTGTTGCAAAATTTGGTGCAGAACCCCGAGTGATACTTTTCACACCTTTGGCATAGTTGCTTCTGATTGTTGTTGTTGTTGCGGTTGTTATTATTGTTGGGATGATTGTTGTAGTTGTTGTTGTTGTTGTTGTTGTTGTTGTTGGGCCGTTTGTTGTAGTTGCGATTGATGTTGCGATTGTTGGGATAGTTGTTGCGATTATTGTTGTAATTGCTGTTGTTGTTGTATTGGTGATTCTTATCACCATTTTCCTCCCACTTTCTTTTGACTTGCTTCACATTGGCCTCTTCAGCCGTCTGTTCTTTAATTCTTTCCTCAATCTGGTTCACTAGTTTGTGAGCCATTCTACATGCCTGTTGTATGGAGGCAGGCTCGTGTGAACTTATATCTTCTTGGATTCTTTCCGGTAATCCTTTCACAAACACGTCGATCTTCTCTTCCTCATCTTCGAACGCTCTCGGACACAATAGGCACAATTCTGTGAATCATCTTTCGTACGTGGTAATATCAAATCCTTGGGTTCGTAACCCTCTAAGTTCTGTCTGGAGCTTATTGACCTCGGTTCTGGGACGGTACTTCTCGTTCATCAAGTGCTTGAATGCTAACCACGGTAGTGCGTAAGCATCATCTTGTCCCACTTTCTCTAGATAGGTATTCCCCCATGTTAACGCAGTACCTGTGAAGGTATGCGTAGCGTACTTCACTTTGTCCTCTTCAGTACACTTACTTATGGGAAACACCGATTCAACCTTCTCGGTCCACCGTTTCAATCCGATCGGTCCTTCGGTTCCATCAAATTCCAAAGGTTTGCAGGCAGTGAATTCTTTGTAGGTGCATCCTACATGATTTCTTGCGCCGTTAGCTGCATTGCTAGATTCGGAGTTATTGTTGGTATGTAGCGCAGCCTGTACTGCGGCTATGTTTGCAGCAAGAAAGGTACGAAATTCCTCTTCGCTCATATTCATGGTTTGTCGAGTAGTCGGTTCCATTTCCTTCAAATAGTCAAATGAAACAAGTTAATCATACAGAATATTAAGAGTAGTCAATAGTATCTCGTAGCATAATATGAACTCATTTATAAAAGCTTTTTCTTCATATTAGCGTTTTATAAGTTTAAATTCGGGTAGTACCTACCCGTTAAGTTCATACTTAGTAGCTAATATACAATTCAACTACTACAATTCTATATGAAAAACTGATTATAATAATATTTCGCGTTCAAACTTTTTCACAATATTTTACAAACTTACAATACCGCTTATTTTACATATAACATGAAATATAGCACACAATAACTTTGATACAAGATATTTGTGAAGATAATTCTAGCTAGTACACAAGTCGTTCACCAAAGGCAATAAAGACACGTAATTCATACGTCCAGAAACAAGTCATGCATTCTGGTTTTACTAGGACTACTTCCCATCCTTGGTCTTGTGGAACATAACCGTTATGGCCGTTGATAAGACAGCGTGTTGTAACGTCGTCAAAGGGACGAGGGTTACGTAATGTCCAACAGTCCCGTAACAATCTAAAAACCTTGTTTCTAACCCAAACTACTGAGTCCGTCACTTGTGGGAACGTTTTGTTTAATAGTTGTAGCCCGATGTTCTTGTTCTCACTTTGGTGAGAAGCAAACATTACTAACCCGTAAGCATAACATGCTTCTTTATGTTGCATGTTAGCCGCTTTTTCTAAATCACGAAGTCCTATATTCGGATATATTGAGTCAAAATAATTTCTTAACCCGTTGCGTAAAATAGCATTTGGGTTCCCCGCAATATATGCGTCAAAGTAAACACATCGTAACTTATGGATTTCCCAATGTGATATCCCCCATCTTTCGAACGAAAGCCTTTTATAAACCAAGGCATTCTTGAAACGTTCTTCGAATGTCTTACAAACTGATCTCGCCTTAAATAGTTGTGCCGAGGAATTCTGACCGACTCTAGACAAGATTTCATCAATCATGTCTCCGGGTAGGTCTCTTAAAATATTGGATTGTCTATCCATTTTGTGTTTTTATACTGCAAAATAGACAAGAGTTAGATTCATAAAAAAAATACTTATTAATACAAGCAATTTTTACATATATCATAAAGCATAAGCACACTATATTACATATATTACACCACACGAATACAACTATCTTATTCCAACTCGCTCGTTTCTTCTTCTTCGGTTTTGGTTCGTTTTGCCAAGTTTCTAGGGATATATGATGTTCCCCTAATACGAGCCGTCGTTTTCCACATAGGTTTAGAAAAACCTGGTGGTTTAGAGGTTCCCGGGTTATTGTCACAACTTAAGAAATACGGGTGTTGACGATACATATAAAGTTCATCGGGTTTGGAATCAAATTTCTCTATTTTTATGCCCTTTCCCTTATTGTTCTCTTTTGCTTTATTAAATTGTGTTGGGGTAATTTCTATAACATCATCGGAATCCTTGTCGGGATCCGATTCATCAGAGAATTGGTAATCCTCCCAATACTTTGCTTCCTTGGCGGAAACACCATTGACCATAATTAACTTTAGTCGGTTGGTTGAGGATTTTCTTCTACTTAACCGTTTTATTTGTAGTGACCCGAACTTTTCCATGTTTATATATATATTAAATGAAATTGTTATTTACATGATTAAGTGTTTCCAACATGTTAAGCAATCAAACTTGTTAAGACTTGATTAATTGAAATAGGTTTCATATAGACAATTGACCACCCAAGTTGACCGGTGATTCACGAACGTTAAAACTTGTAAAAACTATACGATGACATATATATGGTTATATATATAGTTAACATGATTTTATTATAAGTATGTATCTCATTAGGTATTTTAACAATGAGTTATATACATAAAAATGAGACTATTAGTTTAAGAAACTCGAAAACGATATATATAACGATTATCGTTATAACAACGTCTTACTAGGTACACATGAATCATATTAAGATATTGATACACTTGGTTAATTATGTTAAATGATAAGTAAATATATTATTAAGTGTATTAACAATAAAATACATATGTAAAAATAAGACTACTAACTTAATGATTTCGAAACGAGACATATATGTAACGATTATCGTTGTAACGGCATTTAACTGTATATATATCATACTAAGATATATTATATGTCATAATATCATGATAATATAACAATTTAACATCTCATTTGTTATAATAAACAATGGGTTAAAAACATTCAACAAGATCGTTAACCTAAAGGTTTCAAAACAACATTTACATGTAACGACTAACGATGACTTAACGACTCAGTTAAAATGTATATACATGTAGTGTTTTAATATGTTTTCATAAACTTTTGAAAGACTTCAAGACACTTATCAAAATACTTCTACTTAACAAAAATGCTTACAATTACATCCTCGTTCAGTTTCATCAACAATTCTACTCGTATGCACCCGTATTCGTACTCGTACAATACACAGCTTTTAGATGTATGTACTATTGGTATATACACTCCAATGATCAGCTCTTAGCAGCCCATGTGAGTCACCTAACACATGTGGGAACCATCATTTGGCAACTAGCATGAAATATCTCATAAAATTACAAAAATATGAGTAATCATTCATGACTTATTTACATGAAAACAAAATTACATATCCTTTATATCTAATCCATACACCAACGACCAAAAACACCTACAAACACTTTCATTCTTCAATTTTATTCATCTAATTGATCTCTCTCAAGTTCTATCTTCAAGTTCTAAGTGTTCTTCATAAATTCCAAAAGTTCTAGTTTCATAAAATCAAGAATACTTCCAAGATTGCAAGTTTACTTCCAAGTTTTCTAAATCCATTCCAAGTAATCATCCAAGATCAAGAAACCTTTGTTACTTATAGTAGGTTATCTTTCTAATACAAGGTAATAATCATATTCAAACTTTAATTCAATTTCTATAACTATAACAATCTTATTTCGAGTGGAAATCTTACTTGAAATTGTTTTCGTGTCATGATTCTGCTTCAAGAACTTTCAAGCCATCCAAGGATCCTTTGAAGCTAGATCCATTTTTTTCATTTCCAGTAGGTTTATCCAAGGAACTTGAGGTAGTAATGATGTTCATAACATCATTCGATTCATACATATAAAGCTATCTTATTCGAAGGTTTAAACTTGTAATCACTAGAACATAGTTTAGTTAATTCTAAACTTGTTCGCAAATAAAAGTTAATCCTTCTAACTTGAATTTTAAAATCAACTAAACACATGTTCTATATCTATATGACATGCTAACTTAATGTTTTAAAACCTGGAAACACTAAAAACACCGTAAAACCGGATTTACGCCGTCGTAGTAACACCGCGGACTGTTTTGGGTTAGTTAATTAAAAACTATGATAAACTTTGATTTAAAATTTGTTATTCTGGGAAAATGATTTTTATTATGAACATGAAACTATATCCAAAAATTATGGTTAAACTCAAAGTGGAAGTATGTTTTCTAAAATGGTCATCTAGACGTCGTTCTTTCGACTGAAATGACTACCTTTACAAAAACGACTTGTAACTTATTTTTCTGACTATAAACCTATATTTTTTATGTTTAGATTCATAAAATAGAGTTTAATATGAAACCATAGCAATTTGATTCACTCAAAACGGATTTAAAATGAAGAAGTTATTGGTAAAACAAGATTGGATAATTTTTCTCATTTTAGCTACGTGAAAATTGGTAACAAATCTATTCCAACCATAACTTAATCAACTTGTATTGTATATTATGTAATCTTGAGATACCATAGACACGTATACAATGTTTCGACCTATCATGTCGACACATCTATATATATTTCGGAACAACCATAGACACTCTATATGTGAATGTTGGAGTTAGCTATACAGGGTTGAGGTTGATTCCAAAATATATATAGTTTGAGTTGTGATCAATACTGAGATACGTATACACTGGGTCGTGGATTGATTCAAGATAATATTTATCGATTTATTTCTGTATATCTAACTGTGGACAACTAGTTGTAGGTTACTAGCGAGGACAGCTGACTTAATAAACTTAAAACATCAAAATATATTAAAAGTGTTGTAAATATATTTTGAACATACTTTGATATATATGTATATATTGTTATAGATTCGTGAATCAACCAGTGGCCAAGTCTTACTTCCCGAAGAAGTAAAAATCTATGAAAGTGAGTTATAGTCCCAATTTTAAAATCTAATATTTTTGGGATGAGAATACATGCAGATTTTATAAATGATTTACAAAATAGACACAAGTACGTGAAACTACATTCTATGGTTGAATTATCGAAATCGAATATGCCCCTTTTTATTAAGTCTGGTAATCTAAGAATTAGGGAACAGACATCCTAATTGACGCAAATCCTAAAGATAGATCTATTGGGCCTAACAAACCTCATCCAAAGTACCGGATGCTTTAGTACTTCAAAATTTATATCATATCCGAAGGGTGTCCCGGAATGATGGGGATATTCTTATATATATGCATCTTGTTAATGTCGGTTACCAGGTGTTCACCATATGAATGATTTTTATCTCTATGTATGGGATGTGTATTGAAATATGAAATCTTGTGGTCTATTGTTACGATTTGATATATATAGGTTAAACCTATAACTAACCAACATTTTTTGTTGACGTTTAAAGCATGTTTATTCTCAGGTGAATACTAAGAGCTTCCGCTGTTGCATACTAAAATAAGGACAAGATTTGGAGTCCATGTTTGTATGATATTGTGTAAAAACTGCATTCAAGAAACTGATTTCGATGTAACATATTTGTATTGTAAACCATTATGTAATGGTCGTGTGTAAACAGGATATTTTAGATTATCATTATTTGATAATCTACGTAAAGCTTTTTAAACCTTTATTTATGAAATAAAGGTTATGGTTTGTTTTAAAAATGAATGCAGTCTTTGAAAAACGTCTCATATAGAGGTCAAAACCTCGCAACGAAATCAATTAATATGGAACGTTTTTAATCAATAAGAACGGGACATTTCAGTTGGTATCCGAGTGTTTGTCTTAGAGAACCAGAATTTTGCATTAGTGTGTCTTATCGACTTTGTTAGGATGCATTAGTGAGTCTGGACTTCGACCGTGTTTACTTGAAAAATGATTGCTTAACAAATTTTGTTGGAAACTATATATTTTTAACATGTGAATATTATGTGATATATTAATCTCTTAACGCGTTTGATATTATGTGATAGATGTATACCTCTAGAACAAGTCACATTGACTCACCTAATAATAATGAAGAGTCAAATGTAAATTGGAATGATTCGTGGACTGATTCACAAGTTCCCGAAGAGGAACCGGAAGAAGAGTCGGAACCGGAAGAAGAATCAGAACCGGAAGAGGAGGAACCGGAGGAGGAAATAGAACCGGTGGAGGAAATAATAAAACGGTTAAGTAAAAGAAAATCCTCAACCAACCGACCAAGGTTAATTATGGTCAATGGTGTTTCCGCCAAGGAAGCAAAATATTGGGAGGATTACCAATTCTCCGATGAATCGGATTCCGATGAGAATTCCGATGATGTTATAGAAATTACCCCAACTGAATTTAAAAAGGAAAAAGAAAATAATAAGGGAAAGGGCATAAAAATAGAGAAATCTAATTCCAACCCCGATGAACTTTATATGTATCGTCAACCCCCGAA
This sequence comes from Rutidosis leptorrhynchoides, assembly GCF_046630445.1. Lineage (NCBI taxonomy): Eukaryota > Viridiplantae > Streptophyta > Magnoliopsida > Asterales > Asteraceae > Rutidosis > Rutidosis leptorrhynchoides. Next base: position 539,669,504 of record NC_092334.1, read on the forward strand.
GCCCTTAAGTTGTAACAATGACCCGGGAACCTCTAAACCACCAGGTTTTTCTAAACCAATGTGGAAAACGACGGCTCGTATTAGGTGAACATCATATATCCCTAGAAACTTGGCAAAACGAACCAAAACCGAAGAAGAAGAAACGAGCGAGTCGGAATAAGATAGTTGTATTCGTGTGGTGTAATATATGTAATATAGTGTGCTTATGCTTTATGATATATGTAAAAATTGCTTGTATTAATAAGTAATTTTTTTTATGAATCTAACTCTTGTCTATTTTACAATTTAAAAACACAAAATGGATAGACAACCCAATATTTTAAGAGACCTACCCGGAGACATGATTGATGAAATCTTGTCTAGAGTCGGTCAGAATTCCTCGGCACAACTATTTAAGGCGAAATCAGTTTGTAAGACATTCGAAGAACGTTCCAAGAATGTCTTGGTTTATAAGAGACTTTCGTTTGAAAGATGGAGGATATCACATTGGGAAACCCATAAGTTACGATGTGTTTACTTTGACGCATATATTGCGGGGAACCCAAATGCTATTTTACGTAACGGGTTAAGAAATTATATTGACTCAATGTATCTGAATATAGGACTTCATGATTTAGAAAAATCGGCTAACATGCAACATAAAGAAGCATGCTATGCTTACGGTTTAGTAATGTTCGCTTCTCACCAAAGTGAGAAAAAGAACATCGGGCTACAACTATTAAACAAAACGTTCCCACAAGTAACGGAGTCGGTAATTGGGGTAAGAAATGAGGTTTTTAGGTTATTACGAGACTGTTGGTCATTACGTAACCCTCGTACCTTTGACGACGTTACAACACGCTGTCTTATCAACGGCCATAACGGTTATGTTCCACAAGACCAAGGATGGGAAGTAGTCCTAGTAAAACCAGAATGCATGACTTGTTTCTGGAGGTATGAATTACGTGTCTTTATTGCCTTTGCTGAACGACTTGTGTACTAGCTAGAATTATCTTCACAACTATCTTGTATCAAAGTTATTGTATGCTATATTTCATGCTTTTTGTAAAATAAGCGGTATTGTAAGTTTGTAAAATATTGTATAAAAGTTTGAACGTGAAATATTATTATAATTAGTTTTTCATATAGAATTGTAGTAGTTGAATTGTATATTAGCTACTAAGTATGAACTTAACGGGTAGGTACTACCCAAATTTAAACTTATAAAACGCTAATATGAAGAAAAAGCTTTTATAAATGAGTTCATATTATGCTACGAAATACTATTAACTACTCTTAATATTCTGTATGATTAACTTGTTCCATTTGACTATTTTGAAGGAAATGGCACCGACTACTCGACACACCGTGAATATGAATGAAGAGGAATTCCGTACTTTTCTAGCTTCAAACATAGCCGCAGTACAGGCTGCGCTACATACCAACAATAACCTTGGATCTAGCAGTACAGGAAATCATGTAGGATGCACCTACAAAGAATTCACTGCCTGCAAACCTTTGGAATTTGATGGAACCGAAGGACCGATCGGATTGAAACGGTGGACCGAAAAGGTCGAATCGGTGTTTGCCATAAGTAAGTGTACTGAAGAGGACAAAGTGAAAGGTTCTGCGTTAACATGGTGGAATACCTATCTAGAGCAAGTGGGACAAGATGATGCTTACGCACTACCGTGGTCAGCATTCAAGCACTTGATGAACGAGAAGTACCGTCCCAGAACCGAGGTCAATAAGCTCAAGACAGAACTTAGAGGGTTACGAACCCAAGGATTTGATATTACCACGTATGAAAAATGATTCACAGAATTGTGCCTATTGTGTCCGGGAGCGTTCGAAGATGAGGAAGAGAAGATCGACGCATTTGTGAAAGGATTACCGGAAAGAATCCAAGAAGATATAAGTTCACACGAGCCCGCCTCCATACAACAGGCATGTAGAATGGCTCACAAACTAGTGAACCAGATTGAGGAAAGAATTAAAGAACAGACGGCTGAAGAGGCCAATGTGAAGCAAGTCAAAAGAAAGTGGGAGGAAAACGGTGATAAGAATCACCAATACAACAACAACAGCAATTACAATAATAATCGCAACAATTATCCCAACAATCGCAACATCAATCGCAACTACAACAAATGGCCCAACAACAACAACAACAACAGCAAATACAACAATCATCCCAACAACAATAACAACCGCAACAACAACAACAATCAGAAGCAGCTATGCCAAAGGTGTGAAAAGTATCACTCGGGGTTCTGCACCAAATTTTACAACAAGTGTAAAAGAAATGGTCATAGCGCGGCGAAGTGTGAGGTCTACGGACCAGGGGTTAACAGAACAAAAGGAACAAATGGTGTCGGAATGAGTAATGGCGGAGCAAGTAGTGTCGGAGCAAGTTATGCCAATGTAGTTTGTTATAAATGTGGAAAACCGGGCCACATTATTAGAAATTGCCCGAACCAGGAGAACACGAATGGACAAGGCCGCGGAAGAGTTTTCAATATTAATGCGGCAGAGGCACAGGAAGACCCGGAGCTTGTTACGGGTACGTTTCTTATTGACAATAAATCTGCTTACGTTTTATTTGATTCGGGTGCGGATAGAAGCTATATGAGTAGAGATTTTTGTGCTAAATTAAGTTGTCCATTGACGCCGTTGGATAGTAAATTTTTACTCGAATTAGCAAACGGTAAATTAATTTCAGCAGATAATATATGCCGGAATCGAGAAATTAAACTGGGTAGCGAAATATTTAAGATTGATTTGATACCAGTAGAGTTAGGGAGTTTTGATGTAATAGTTGGCATGGACTGGCTGAAGAAGGTGAAAGCAGAGATCGTATGTTATAAAAATGCAATTCACATTGTACGAGAAGAAGGAGAACCCTTAATGGTGTACGGAGAAACAGGCAACATGAAGCTACATCTTATTAGTAATTTGAAGGCACAAAAACTAATAAGAAAAGGTTGCTATGCTGTTCTAGCACACGTCGAGAAAATACAAACTGAAGAAAAGAGCATCAATGATGTTCCCGTAGCAAAAGAATTTCTCGATGTATTTCCGAAAGAATTACCGGGACTACCTCCACATCGATCTGTTGAATTTCAAATAGATCTTGTATCAGGAGCTGCACCAATAGCTCGTGCTCCTTATAGACTCGCACCCAGCGAGATGAAAGAACTGCAAAGCCAACTGCAAGAACTATTAGAACGTGGTTTCATTCGACCAAGCACATCACCATGGGGAGCTCCTGTTTTGTTTGTCAAGAAGAAGGATGGTACATTTAGGTTGTGTATTGACTACAGAGAGTTGAACAAACTTACCATCAAAAACCGTTATCCACTGCCGAGAATTGACGACTTATTTGATCAACTACAAGGCTCGTCGATTTATTCGAAGATCGATTTACGTTCTGGATATCATCAAATGCGAGTAAAGGAGGATGATATTCCAAAAACTGCTTTTAGGACGCGTTATGGTCATTACGAGTTTATGGTTATGCCGTTTGGATTGACTAACGCACCAGCTGTATTCATGGACCTTATGAACCGAGTGTGTGGGCCATATCTTGACAAGTTTGTCATTGTTTTCATCGATGGCATACTTATTTACTCAAAGAATGATCTAGAGCATGAAGAACATTTAAGAAAAGTGCTAGAAGTAATGAGGAAAGAAAAACTGTACGCTAAGTTTTCAAAGTGTGCATTTTGGTTGGAAGAAATTCAATTCCTCGGTCACATAGTGAACAAAGAAGGTATCCAGGTGGACCCAGAAAAGATCGAAACTGTTGAAAAGTGGAAAACCCCAAAAACTCCGAAGCATATACGTCAATTTTTAGGATTGGCTGGTTACTACAGAAGATTCATCCAAGATTTCTCCAAAATAGCAAAACCCTTGACTGCATTAACGCATAAAGGGAAGAAATTTGAATGGAAGGATGAACAAGAGAAGGCGTTTCAATTATTGAAGAAAAAGCTAACTACGGCACCTATATTGTCATTGCCTGAAGGGAATGATGATTTTGTGATTTATTGTGACGCATCAAAGCAAGGTCTCGGTTGTGTATTAATGCAACTGTGATGACCCGGAAATTTCTGATCAAATTTAAACTTAATCTTTGTATGATTAACATTTCTGACGCGATAAGCAAAGTCTGTAAAACTGAATCTAAAAATTTTTGAACTACTTTCATATATTCAAATACCTTTCGGTTGTTTTCGACGATTCGCGAACAATTATATGTAAATAGATACATATATACTATAACTTGAAAAGGTAACAATGTATTAATTGTTTGATACCGTACATTAAACTTATTGGTTTAAATATCTATTTGAATATATATGATAAGTTGAAATATTTATTATTAAAATTTATTTATAAATAACTTCCAATGTGTATTTAAAAACTGATTTATGTATATTAAAAAGATATATACATATATATAATTTCAAGTTATTTAGTAAACGATAGTAACATTCGTTTATTGATTCGATTGATATTTAGATAAGTTAACTAAAGCATTTAAGATGAACCAGTAAAACACTAATTTGCTACAGTATTTTCAAATTGCTACAGTACCCAAAATGCTACAGTGTTTTTGAAAATCACTATTTGCTACAGTGAATTGCTACAGTAAAAATTGACTTTGCTACAGTAAACACTATTTTAAAATGTATTTTAACAAATAGCGAGACGATGATTTATAGATGTAAATGACCAAAACACTCAAATGTATAAGTTATATTTTGAGTGATATAATTTAGGGATAATTTAAGGCTATATTTTGACTAAGGTACGTGTCCCAAAATGTAATGTACAAGTTTTCTCAGCGTACGAAGGGACATTCGAAAAACCGGAACCGAGACATAAGTCGAGTGACGACGTACGACTTATCAAAACAAAAATTACAAATCAACTATGCACGAGAATAAAATATAATATATAATTAATTAATTTAAATTATATATTATATATATTATAAAAATATGTCGACGAGCTAGTTGCCAAAACATTGTGAGCTGGAAAAGTTTCCCATGCGATCGCATGGGAATTACACTGCCCAGCCATGCGATCGCATGGCAGTGGAAATCAGGCCAGGTCTATAAAGCTTGCAAGTTTTGTTCGAATATATTTATTTTTTTTCTCAAAATCTCTCTGTCTCTCATATATATATATATACATATATATATATATATACACATATATATATATATATATATATATATATATATATATATATATATATATATATATATTATTAAGATTAATATTATTATTATTAATCTTATTATTTTTATTAATATTATTAGTATTATACATAAAATACTACGACGAGGTTATGTCCAAACGATTTCAAAACAAGTTTACGAGCAAGCTAGAGTTAAGGAAATTATGGGTTATTGCCAAGGAGGTTATGGGTAATGTTCGGGGGTATATTGTGAATCAAACCTAGTGTTTATCATCTCCGTTACATCTACGTACTTTTCTACAATATTAAATCTCAATATTGATACGTTGAGATCTATGGTTATTCGATACTCTGAGTTTCGATCACATTACGATGAACGACTTTATATGCTGATAAGGTGAGTTTCATATGATCCCTTTTTCAAACTATATTTTTGGGCTGAGAATACATGCGCAGTTTTATAAACTGTTTTACTAAATGGATACAAATACTAAAACTGATTTTGTGTGAGTTTCATATGATCCCTTTTTCAAACTATATTTTTGGGCTGAGAATACATGCGCAGTTTTATAAACTGTTTTACTAAATGGATACAAATACTAAAACTGATTTTGTGTGAGTTTCATATCATCCCTTTTTCAAACTATATTTTTTGGCTGAGAATACATGCGCAGTTTTATAAACTGTTTTACTAAATGGATACAAATACTAAAACTGATTTTGTGTGAGTTTCATTTGCTCCCTTTTTAATCGCTTTTGCAATCTATATTTTTGGACTGAGAATACATGCACTTTATTTTAAACGCAATGGATACAAGTACATACTAAACTCTACACTGAGTTTGAACCGAAAATCCCTTAGCTTTGGTAACTAGTAACTGCCGGTTATAAGAACTGGTGGGCGCGAGTAGTTATATATGGATCCATAGGGCTTGACATCCCCGTCTGTTCCAGGTATAGAGACCCTAGCCTGAACTATAAAACAGACGTATGCTATTTGAGTTTAGTACACATTGGTTTGCGTGTATTGTACACGTTGGTTTGCGTGTATTGTACATGTTGGTTGCATGTATGTTAAAACAGGGGTACTTATTATAATGTTAAAGTTTAGTTACCAGGGTGCTCAATTTCGTAGAATATTTTGATAAACGTTTCTGGATGAAACAACTGAAATCTTGTGATCCATCTTTATATACAGATTATACGAAACATTAAAACTATGAACTCACCAACCTTTATGTTGACACTTGTTAGCATGTTTATTCTCAGGTTTCCTAGAAGTCTTCCGCTGTTTGCTTATATGTTAGACAAGCTATGTGCATGGAGTCTTACATGGCATATTTATCAAGGAAACGTTGCATTCACCAAATCATCACCATGTATCTTATTTTGACTGCATTGTCAAAGGAAGTACTATTGTAAACTTATTTACGGTGATTGTCTATATGTAAAAATCATCAGATGTCGAAAACCTTTGATTTAAATATTCATTTATGGTGTGCCTTTTCAAAAGAATGCAATGTTTACAAAACGTATCATATAGAGGTCAAATACCTCGCAATGAAATCGATGAATGACGTGTTCGTCCATATGGATTTGGACCGATCGTCAGAGCAACGAACGAAGGTAATTGCTTATGAGTCTAGACAATTGAAGATTCACAAACAAAATTATACGACACATGATTTGGAATTAGGCGCGGTTGTTTTTGCATTAAAGACTTGGAGGCACTACTTATATGGGGTCAAAAGTATTATATATACCGACCACAAAAGTCTTCAACACATATTTAATCAGAAACAACTGAATATGAGGCAGCGTAGGTGGATTGAATTGTTGAATGATTACGACTTTGAGATTCGTTACCACCCGGGGAAGGCAAATGTGGTAGCCGATGCCTTGAGCAGGAAGGACAGAGAACCCATTCGAGTAAAATCTATGAATATAATGATTCACACTAATCTTACTACTCAAATAAAGGAGGCGCAACAAGGAGTTTTAAAAGAGGGAAATTTAAAGGATGAAATACCAAAAGGATCAGAGAAGCATCTTAATATTCGAAAAGACGAAACCTGGTATAGGGCTGAAAGGATTTGGGTACCAAAATTTGGAGATATGAGAGAAATGGTACTTAGAGAAGCTCATAAAACCAGATACTCAATACATCCTGGAACGGGGAAGATGTACAAGGATCTCAAGAAACATTTTCGGTGGCCGGGTATGAAAGCCGATGTTGCTAAATACGTAGGAGAATGTTTGACGTGTTCTAAGGTCAAAGCTGAGCATCAGAAACCATCAGGTCTACTTTAACAACCAGAAATCCTGGAATGGAAATGGGAAAATATTACCATGGATTTCATCACTAAATTGCCAAGGACTGCAAGTGGTTTTGATACTATTTGGGTAATAGTTGACCGTCTCACCAAATCAGCACACTTCCTGCCAATAAGAGAAGATGACAAGATGGAGAAGTTAGCACGACTGTATTTGAAGGAAGTCATCTCCAGACATGGAATACCAATCTCTATTATCTCTGATAGGGATGGCAGATTTATTTCAATATTCTGGCAGACATTACAGCAAGCATTATGAACTCATCTAGACATGAGTACTGCCTATCATCCACAAACTGATGAACAGAGCGAAAGGACGATACAAACGCTTGAAGACATGCTACGAGCATGTGTTATTGATTTCGGAAATAGTTGGGATCGACATCTACCGTTAGCAGAATTTTCCTACAACAACAGCTACCATTCAAGCATTGAGATGGCGCCGTTTGAAGCACTTTATGGTAGAAAGTTCAGGTCTCCGATTTGTTGGAGTGAAGTGGGGGATAGACAGATTACGGGTCCGGAGATAATACAAGAAACTACCGAGAAAATCATCCAAATTCAACAAAGATTGAAAACCGCCCAGAGTCGACAAAAGAGCTACGCGGACACTAAAAGAAAAGATATAGAGTTTGAAATTAGAGAAATGGTCATGCTTAAGGTTTCACCTTGGAAAGGCGTTGTTCGATTTGGTAAACGGGGGAAACTAAATCCAAGGTACATTGGACCATTCAAGATTATAGATCGTGTCGGACCAGTAGCTTAGCAACTGGAGCTACCTCAACAACTCGCGGCTGTACATAACACTTTCCACGTCTCAAATTTGAAGAAATATTTTGCTAAAGAAGATCTCACTATTCCGTTGGACGAAATCCAAATCAATGAAAAACTTCAATTCATTGAAGAACCCGTCGAAATAATGGATCGTGATGTTAATAGACTTAAACAAAACAAGATACCGATTGTTAAGGTTCGATGGAATGCTCGTAGAGGACCCGAGTTCACCTAGGAGCGTGAAGATCAGATGAAGAAGAAATACCCGCATTTATTTCCAGAAGATACGTCAACACCTCCAACTGCTTAAAATTTCGGGACGAAATTTATTTAACGGGTAGGTACTGTAGTGACCCGAACTTTTCCATGTTTATATATATATTAAATTAAATTGTTATTTACATGATTAAGTGTTTCCAACATGTTAAGCAATCAAACTTGTTAAGACTTGATTAATTGAAATAGGTTTCATATAGACAATTGACCACCCAAGTTGACCGGTGATTCACGAACGTTAAAACTTGTAAAAACTATACGATGACATATATATGGTTATATATATAGTTAACATGATTTTATTATAAGTATGTATCTCATTAGGTATTTTAACAATGAGTTATATACATAAAAATGAGACTATTAATTTAAGAAACTCGAAAACGATATATATAACGATTATCGTTATAACAACGTCTTACTAGGTACACATGAATCATATTAAGATATTGATACACTTGGTTAATTATGTTAAATGATAAGTAAATATATTATTAAGTGTATTAACAATGAAATACATATGTAAAAATAAGACTACTAACTTAATGATTTCGAAACGAGACATATATGTAACGATTATCGTTGTAACGGCATTTAACTGTATATATATCATACTAAGATATATTATATATCATAATATCATGATAATATAACAATTTAACATCTCATTTGTTATAATAAACAATGGGTTAACAACATTCAACAAGATCGTTAACCTAAAGGTTTCAAAACAACACTTACATGTAACGACTAACGATGACTTAACGACTCAGTTAAAATGTATATACATGTAGTGTTTTAATATGTATTCATACACTTTTGAAAGACTTCAAGACACTTATCAAAATACTTCTACTTAACAAAAATGCTTACAATTACATCCTCGTTCAGTTTCATCAACAATTCTACTCGTATGCACCCGTATTCGTACTCGTACAATACACAACTTTTAGATGTATGTACTATTGGTATATACACTCCAATGATCAGCTCTTAGCAGCCCATGTGAGTCACCTAACATATGTTGGAACCATCATTTGGCAACTAACATGAAATATCTCATAAAATTACAAAAATATGAGTAATCATTCATGACTTATTTACATGAAAACAAAATTACATATCCTTTATATCTAATCCATACACCAATGACCAAAAACACCTACAAACACTTTCATTCTTCAATTTTCTTCATATAATTGATCTCTCTCAAGTTCTATCTTCAAGTTCTAAGTGTTCTTCATAAATTCTACAAGTTCTAGTTTCATAAAATCAAGAATACTTCCAAGATTGCAAGTTTACTTCCAAGTTTTCTAAATCCATTCCAAGTAATCATCCAAGATCAAGAAACCTTTGTTACTTACAGTAGGTTATCTTTCTAATACAAGGTAATAATCATATTCAAACTTTAATTCAATTTCTATAACTATAACAATCTTATTTCGAGTGGAAATCTTACTTGAAATTGTTTTCGTGTCATGATTCTGCTTCAAGAACTTTCAAGCCATCCAAGGATCCTTTGAAGCTAGATCCATTTTTATCATTTCCAGTAGGTTTATCCAAGGAACTTGAGGTAGTAATGATGTTCATAACATCATTCGATTCATACATATAAAGCTATCTTATTCGAAGGTTTAAACTTGTAATCACTAGAACATAGTTTAGTTAATTCTAAACTTGTTCGCAAATAAAAGTTAATCCTTCTAACTTGACTTTTAAAATCAACTAAACACATGTTCTATATCTATATGATATGCTAACTTAATGATTTAAAACCTGGAAACACGAAAAACACCGTAAAACCGGATTTACGCCGTCGTAGTAACACCGCGGGCTGTTTTGGGTTAGTTAATTAAAAACTATGATAAAATTTGATTTAAAAGTTGTTATTCTGGGAAAATGATTTTTATTATGAACATGAAACTATATCCAAAAATTATGGTTAAACTCAAAGTGGAAGTATGTTTTCTAAAATGGTTATCTAGACGTCGTTCTTTCGACTGAAATGACTACCTTTACAAAAACGACTTGTAACTTATTTTTCCGACTATAAACCTATACTTTTTCTGTTTAGATTCATAAAATAGAGTTCAATATGAAACCATAGCAATTTGATTCACTCAAAACGGATTTAAAATGAAGAAGTTATGGGTAAAACAAGATTGGATAATTTTTCTCATTTTAGCTACGTGAAAATTGGTAACAAATCTATTCCAACCATAACTTAATCAACTTGTATTGTATATTATGTAATCTTGAGATACCATAGACACGTATACAATGTTTCAACCTATCATGTCGACACATCTATATATATTTCGGAACAACCATAGACACTCTATATGTGAATGTTGGAGTTAGCTATACAGGGTTGAGGTTGATTCCAAAATATATATAGTTTGAGTTGTGATCAATACTGAGATACGTATACACTGGGTCGTGGATTGATTCAAAATAATATTTATCGATTTATTTCTGTATATCTAACTGTGGACAACTAGTTGTAGGTTACTAACGAGGACAGCTGGCTTAATAAACTTAAAACATCAAAATATATTAAAAGTGTTGTAAATATATTTTGAACATACTTTGATATATATGTATATATTGTTATAGGTTCGTGAATCAACCAGTGGCCAAGTCTTACTTCCCGACGAAGTAAAAATCTGTGAAAGTGAGTTATAGTCCCACTTTTAAAATCTAATATTTTTGGGATGAGAATACATGCAGGTTTTATAAATGATTTACAAAATAGACACAAGTACGTGAAACTACATTCTATGGTTGAATTATCGAAATCGAATATGCCCCTTTTTATTAAGTCTGGTAATCTAAGAATTAGGGAACAGACACCCTAATTGACGCGAATCCTAAAGATAGATCTATTGGGCCTAACAAACCCCATCCAAAGTACCGGATGCTTTAGTACTTCGAAATTTATATCATATCCGAAGGGTGTCCCAGAATGATGGGGATATTCTTATATATATGCATCTTGTTAATGTCGGTTACCAGGTGTTCACCATATGAATGATTTTTATCTCTATGTATGGGATGTGTATTGAAATATGAAATCTTGTGGTCTATTGTTACGATTTGATATATATAGGTTAAACCTATAACTCACCAACATTTTTTGTTGACGTTTAAAGTATGTTTATTCTCAGGTGAATACTAAGAGCTTCCGCTGTTGCATACTAAAATAAGGACAAGATTTGGAGTCCATGTTTGTATGATATTGTGTAAAAACTGCATTCAAGAAACTGATTTCGATGTAACATATTTGTATTGTAAACCATTATGTAATGGTCGTGTGTAAACATGATATTTTAGATTATCATTATTTGATAATCTACGTAAAGCTTTTTAAACCTTTATTTATGAAATAAAGGTTATGGTTTGTTTTAAAAATGAATACAGTCTTTGAAAAACGTCTCATATAGAGGTCAAAACCTCGCAACGAAATCAATTAATATGGAACGTTTTTAATCAATAAGAACAGGACATTTCATTATTATTTCCCCCACTGGTTCTATTTCTTCTTCCGATTCCGATTCTTCTTCCGGTTCCGATTCTTCTTCCGGTTCCGACTCTTTTTCCGGTTCCTCTTCGGGAACTTGTGAATCAGTCCACGAATCATTCTAATTTATATTTGACTCTTCATTATTATTAGGTGAGTCAATGAGACTTGGTCTAGAGGTAGACATCTATCACATAATATCAAACACGTTAAGAGATTAATATATCACATAATATTCACATGTTAAAAATATATAGTTTCCAACAAAATTTGTTAAGCAATCATTTTTCAAGTAAACACGGTCGAAGTCCAGACTCACTAATGCATCCTAACAAACTCGATAAGACACACTAATGCAAAATTCTGGTTCTCTAAGACCAACGCTCGGATACCAACTGAAATAGTGGGGACGCATCCCACTCAGTGCCTTCCCAGCTAACCGCTTGGTGACCACTGAGCGTACCTCAGACACTGATTTTACGGCCCGCCTCTCAGCAATGTACAGCCAACCCTAATAGGGACCGCGAGGAGTAAGAGCCAATGCTTCGTCACAGGTAACACTGTGAGAACCCCCTCTACGATTAACCCGCTCATAAACGGCATTAAACCTGGCTCTGATACCAACTGAAATGTCCCGTTCATATTGATTATAAACGTTCCATATTAATTGATTTCGTTGCGAGGTTTTGACCTCTATATGAGACGTTTTTCAAAGACTGCATTCATTTTTAAAACAACCATAACCTTTATTTTATCAATAAAGGTTTCAAAAGCATTACGTAGATTATCAAATAATGATAATCTAAAATATACTGTTTACACACGACCATTACATAATGGTTTACAATAGAAATATATTACATCGACATATGTTTCTTGAATGCAGTTTTTACACAATATCATACAAACATGGACTTCAAATCTTGTCCTTATTTTAGTATGCAACAGCGGAAGCTCTTAGTATTCACCTGATAATAAACATGCTTTAAACGTCAACAAAAATGTTGGTGAGTTATAGGTTTAACCTATATATATATCAAATCGTAACAATAGACCACAAGATTTCATATTTCAATACGCATCCCATACATAGAGATAAAAATCATTCATATGATGAACACCTGGTAACCGACATTACCAAGATGCATATATAAGAATATCCCCATCATTCCGGGACACCCTTCGGATATGATATAAATTTCGAAGTACTAAAGCATCTGGTACTTTGGATGGGGTTTGTTAGGCCCAATAGATCTATCTTTAGGATTCACGTCAATTAGGGTGTCTGTTCCCTAATTCTTAGATTACCAGACTTAATAAAAAGGGGCATATTCGATTTTGATAATTCAATCATAGAATGTAGTTTCACGTACTTGTGTCTATTTTGTAAATCATTTATAAAACCTGCATGTATTCTCATCCCAAAAATATTAGATTTTAAAAGTGGGACTATAACTCACTTTCACAGATTTTTACTTCGTCGGGAAGTAAGACTTGGCCACTGGTCGATTCACGAACCTCAAGTTTTCTGGAAAAAGCTACTGGAAATGAGAAAAATGGATCTAGCTTCAAAGGATCCTTGGATGGCTTGAAAGTTCTTGTATTAGAAAGATATCTTACTATAAATAAGAAAGATTTCTTGAGGTTGTATGATCACTCTACAAGATTGGAAGTAAGCTAGCAAACTTGGAAGTATTCTTGATTTTATGAAACTAGAACTTGTAGAATTTATGAAGAACACTTAGAACTTGAAGATAGAACTTGAAAGAGATCAATTAGATGAAGAAAATTGAAGAATGAAAGTGTTTGTAGGTGTTTTTGGTCGTTGGTGTATGGATTAGATATAAAGGATATGTAATTTTGTTTTCATGTAAATAAGTCATGAATGATTACTCATATTTTTGTAATTTTATGAGATATTTCATGCTAGTTTCCAAATGATGGTTCCCACATGTGTTAGGTGACTCACATGGGCTGCTAAGAGCTTATCATTGGAGTGTATATACCAATAGTACATACATCTAAAAGCAGTGTATTGTACGAGTACGAATACGGGTGCATACGAGTAGAATTGTTGATGAAACTGAACGAGGATGTAATAGTAAGCATTTTTGTTAAGTAGAAGTATTTTGATAAGTGTCTTGAAGTCTTTCAAAAGTGTATGGATACATATTAAAACACTACATGTATATACATGTTACATGTAAGTGTTGTTTTGAAACCTTTAGGTTAACGATCTTGTTAAATGTTGTTAACCCAATGTTTATAATATCAAATGAGATTTTAAATTATTATATTATCATGATAATATGATGTATGAATATCTCTTAATATGATATATATACATTAAATGTCGTTACAACGATAATCGTTACATATATGTCTCGTTTCAAAATCATTAAGTTAGTAGTCTTATTTTTACATATGTAGTTCATTGTTAATATACTTAATGATATGTTTACTTATCATAATATCATGTTAACTATATATATATATATATATATATATATATATATATATATATATATATATATATATATATATATATATATATATATCCATATATATATGTCATCATATAGTTTTTACAAGTTTTAACGTTCGTGAATCACCGGTCAACTTGAGTGGTCAATTGTCTATATGAAACCTATTTCAATTAATCAAGTCTTAACAAGTTTTATTGCTTAACATGTTGGAAACACTTAATCATATAAATAACAATTTCATTTAATATATATATAAACATGGAAAAGTTCGGGTCACTACAGAGGGTACTGTTTTAAATTTATATTTAGCGGTGCCTAAATTTTACTACTCCTTATAAGTAAGGGAAGTATGACCTAGAGTCGTATTTTTGAGATATCAGTAACATCGAACCTATATTGTAACCTAAGATAGTTAGGGAGTAATGAATATTTATTTTGGAATTTTCTAATTTAAGATAGATAAAGTAAATGCGATAAAATTTGTAATCCAGATAAGGTTAAAGTAAGTGCATACTATGACTTCATCAGTTATTCTGCCGAAATTATGGAATGCTGGCTCATGAATAGGCAGAGGCCCTGTATTCATTACACTGGTCCTAAACGCCCCTGTCATAAGACATGTCACTGGGTATTGCGTTAGGCTTGAAGATTCTGAATAGATAGCAACGTCCCTTACCCCCGACACCCGTGCAGTCTGACTACAGGCATACATGTTCAGACGGCTCATCTAATTGAGCGACTCGGTTGGGTGACGTATTAACATTCCGAAATTGTCTAAACTTTCTTAAGCATAATAGAATACATTGTGTACCATATCCGAGAGACGTGATGTGTTTCAATGCTTTCATTAATGATTGGTAAAAGATAGTTAGGCCCTTAAAAAGAGTTCAACCATAAAGAACACCATGGCCAAGTCAAGTCTGACTTCCATGAACACGTTTGGTTATCCTAACGGTCCAATCCTTTATGTGTCTAAACAAACAGTTCCGTAATTATCTAAGAATCCCTCAAGCGGGTTGCAATGCTTGAGAACGCGTTATGGTGCAGTGTACTGGTCAACACTAACCGTGTTCCATGGCCTTACTTAGCAGAGGTACAGCTTACAACAACCGTTGTGCTTCAGCGTGCACGTACGAAGTTTATATGCTTGGTGACTACACTAGCATGGTCTAGGACCAAAAATGTACTAAGGGTCTAGTCAGATGTTTCACTACGAAAGAGTCCTCAGTCGGAATCCAAAGCTCGATAGACTTACTACAACCGGTGTGCCTCGGTCGATCTTACATTGTATCCGATAGACTTCTCTTACCAAGGGGTAACACAGATAGTGTACTCGGAGGTGAGAAGGCCTTGAAAGTATGACTAATATTGTATAAGAGAGAGAGAGAAATAAGTGAATTGAAGTGTGTGTTGGAATGAATGACAAAGACCCTTTAAATAGACTTGAAAATTGCCAAATACGCCTGGCAGGCCGTTTGGCAGGCCGTATGGCAGGCCGTATTTGGCAGGCCGTATGCAAGGCAGGCCGTTTGGTGGCTCGTGTGGTGGAACGTATATGGCAAGCCATTTCCATACTGGCAGATCGTATGGCAGGCCGTATGGCTTGCTGGTCAGCCTGAATTCCCTGGATCGTAACTTGATTTCTTGTCTTTCACCGTTTTCGCTCTAGAATCTTCGTTTTAGCTCCGATTCTCTTGATTCTTTTTGCACCGTCTTCGTAATTACTTGTTCTTCAATTCTAACCGATGAAGTGGGTATTTTGCCAACAAAGTTCGAATCTTTCTTGTTTTTGGGCCTTAATACCGGGGTGAAAATGTGACTTTTTAGCCGATATCACTGATCATGATTATATGACTCATAAATCAACACCAGCTGTCTCACAAGCCCAGGCATTTACCGCCACAACCATCGGTCAATAGGGAACAACACCTTCTAGTTCGCAATATGATACGATGCAGGTACTGAGGCAACTGGCCTCTCAATTTGGTTGTCAACTTCAACCAATGAATTAGCCATCGGCTCAAGCCTTCTTTACTTCTCGTCCTCAAAACTCTCGGGGACATGGCTTCAACAATTGTCGTGGACGAGGTTCTTTCAATCACAAAAATGGGGGTAACAGAAATTCATTTACGTGGGCATCAAATCAGAATACTGTTTATGGCACTTGCATAAGATGTGGTATTGGACATATACCATCTCAAAGTCCTAATCGAGACCCCGCGACCATACGACCAAGACAACGGCAGCAACCCTCAGCAAACACTACCGATTACCAATCACAACGGTCCAACTCATGGCTTTTAGATACTGGTTCTAATAGCCATGTTGCTCGAGACACTTCCAGCTTTGACAACTTCGAGCCCTACAACGATGAGGATGCACTGAATGTTGGCAATGGTAAGGGTTTACCCATACTTCATATTGGTTCAACTTTTCTCTCTTCGGCTTCTAAAAACTTTTCACTTATTAAAATACTTCATGTTCCTCAAATCAAACAAAATCTTCTTTTCGTTCAAAAATTTTGTCATGATAATCATGTCTTTTTTAAATTTCACTCTACCTTTTTTGTTGTAAAGGACAAGTTTACACGCAATTCCATCCTCACGAGTCCAAGTAACAACGGTCTCTACTCAATCAATCTTCCTGACATACGGAAACTCCCAAAAGTTGCTTTCACTACTTTTCGCGCTTCATCAGATATCTGGCATCAAAGACTTGGACATCCACATTCTCAACTTTTACGTATTATGTTAAGTAAGTATAAGCTCCCCGTTTTCAATAAAAGTTCGAATTCCTTTTGTACTTCATGTCACATTGGGAAATCATCGAAACTTCATTTGTATTCATCTAATAACAAAAGTACTCATATGTTTGATCTCTTAATTTGTGACGTTTGGGGTCCAGCACCCGTTACTTCATCTGATGGTCATAAGTATTTCTTACTTTGTGTTGATGATTTCTCTCGGTATATGTGGATCTTTCATTTGAAACATAAATCTGATGTTTACAATGTTTTTAAACAATTCATGTCTGTTGTTGAACGACAGTTCAACACTAAAGTCAAATCTGTACAAACAGATTGGGGAGGCGAGTTTCGAAATTTATCACCATTTTTCACCTCTCTTGGCGTTCTTCATCGTATTTCATGTCCTCATACCAGTGAACAAAATGGTTTAGTTGAACGACGACACCGACATGTGGTGGAAAATGGTCTCATTCTTCTATCACAGTCAAGTGTTCCATCAAAGTTTTGGCATTTTGCATTTTATACAGCCGTCTATGTCATTAACCGTATGCCATCTCGTACTTCTTCTTCGATATCACCTTTCGAACATGTATTTAAGCGATCACATGATCTCTCATTTTTACGTGTTTTTGGGTCTCAATGTTTTCCACATATTCGTCCTTACAACAAACACAAAATGGACTGTCGTTCCATTGCTTGTGTCTTTCTTGGGTACAGTCCCTCTCATCACGGTTATAGATGCTTAGATCCAACAACTAATCATCTTTATATTGTCCGACATGTTCGTTTCAATGAACATTGTTTTCCTTTTAAACAAACATCATCTCCATTTCCGACAACAACCCCATAACCTTCCAATCCTTATTTTTCGAGTTATCCTTGTGACCTGATTCCACCTGACACACAACCACCACAAAATTCGTCCACTCCTTCGTCACCACCTCCTGTTAAGCCCTCTTCTGAGTCACCTCCACCCAAACAACCCTCTCCTCCTATAAAGGTATACAACAGGAGATCTAAAAATCATATTTCATCACAACTAAACACGTCTTCACAACCTACCACACAGTCGGACACGACTGTTCCTCCTACTCCTCGTACTCATCCAAACACCTCTTCAGAACCAAACAGCTCTTCACAACCTACCTCTCAACCTACCACACAACCAGACACGACTATTCCTCCTACTCCTCCTACTCGGCCTTCTAACTAAAGGCCAAACCCAAAACCCAATACTCGTTACAATCTATCCACCTTTCACACATCACTTGAAAGTGAACCAACTACCTTTACGATTGCCAACAAGGATCGTCGCTGGCGTAAGGCTATGGCCGAGGAATATTCTGCATTAATTCGTAATAGAAAATGGTCATTAGTCCCACATGTATCTAATGTCAATGTTGTTGATTGTAAGTGGGTCTACAAGATTAAGCGAAATCAAACAGGTACAATTACTCGCTACAAGGCTCGTCTTGTGGCCAAAGGGTTCAATCAACAATTTGGGATTGATTACAACGAAACGTTCAGTCCCGTGATCAAATATACTACTATCCGTGTGGTTCTATCACTTGCTGTGGCACAAAACTGGCCACTACGACAGTTGGATGTTCAGAATGCCTTTTTACATGGTGACTTAAGCGAGACAGTTTATCTACGACAACCACCAGGCTTTGTTGATTCGCAGAAACCTAATCATGTATGTCTTCTTCATAAGGCTTTGTATGGTCTTAAACAGGTACCACATGCCTGGTTTCATCGGTTATCTAGAGCATTATTATCACTTGGATTTAAGGGGTCGACGACAGATCCATCTCTCTTTACATATTCATCAAAGGGTACCCTATTATATATGCTGGTTTATGTCGATGACATAATTGTGACAGGTAACAATCAGACAGTAATTGATCAGGCTGTTAAGAAACTAAGCCAGTCTTTTGCTATACAAGACATGGGTCCTCTTTCATATTTTTTTGGCATTGAAGTCACCTCAAACAAAAACAACTTACTTTTATCTCAAAGGAAATATATTTTAGAGCTTATTCAAAAAGCAGGTCTCTTAGAGTCCAAGCCTGTTACCACCCCGATGACCACAAATTCTAATTTAGCTCTCAGTGATAGTCCTCAGGTTGAAAATCCTGTTCAATATCGTCAGATGGTGGGTGCTTTACAATATGTCACTCTTACTCGTTCGGATATTACCTACGCAGTCAACAAAGTCTGCCAGTTTATGCACT
Organism: Rutidosis leptorrhynchoides; assembly: GCF_046630445.1. Taxonomy (NCBI): domain Eukaryota; kingdom Viridiplantae; phylum Streptophyta; class Magnoliopsida; order Asterales; family Asteraceae; genus Rutidosis; species Rutidosis leptorrhynchoides. The sequence goes on from NC_092334.1 coordinate 539,689,061, forward strand.
CTCCGACAGAAAATCATTGGTGTGTTGTTAAATGAATTCTTCATTATCTTCAAGGGACTGCTAACTATGGGCTTCTTATATAACGTGAATCTAAATTCTGTTTACATGCGTACTCTGACGCTCATTCACCCTTCCTTAACGCATTTTTAGATGTGGATTGGGCTAGCAGTCCAGATGACCGTCGATCCACCGGGGGATATGCTATATATCTTGGTTCGAACTTGATATCATGGTCTGCTCGAAAACAAAAGACTGTATCTTGGTCATCTACTGAATTCGAGTATAAAGCTTTAGCAGATACGGTTGTTGAAATCACTTGGCTTGAATATCTTCTATGTGAAATTCGAGTTCCCATGGCTACAACGCCTACTCTATGGTGTGACAATCTTGGTCCCACCTACTTATAAGCCAATCCTATTTTCCATGCACACACAAAACATGCTGAATTTGATTTTCATTTTGTTCGAGAAAAGGTAGCTGTGAAGAAACTCTCCGTTCAGTTCATATCTACTGATGATCAAATTGCCGATGTGTTTACCAAGCCACTCTTGTCACAACGATTTACAATTCTACGATCCAAGCTGCAGGTCGTTTCCCGCCCTTAGCTTGCGGGGGAATATTAGACAATAGAGTTATAGTTTAGGGTTTATTATGTAAATATATCTTCTATATATAGAAGCCCCATGTAACACAAATAAACACAGAACAATACAGTTCAATATACAACATCTTTCTATCTCTTGTGTTAATACATTTGTGTAAACCTCCGCAAAGCTTTTTATATGATTATTGCTCTAAGAGTCATACTCTAAGGTCAAGTCATGTGGATGTTATTATGGATAAATGAATTTCGTATTATATATGTTGAAGAGATGTTAAAGACACGTAGGATGATATTTACTATGTTCAAAGTTCTAAATATTTTGCTATGAGATGTAAATGATTTTCGCAGTCATGTATAAATAAATGTGGTGTAAAAATTGTGTCTCAAAGGTTTTCTATTAACTTTTTGACACACCGCATCTGTTTTGCTGAAAGTGATGCACCGCATCCATGGGTAATGTGTCATTCCATATTAGAAAATGGGCTTACAATGAGAAAAGCGTTCTTGATACAAGATGATGGATAGGACAATGTCGAGAAATGGACAAGGAAACACAACCCAAATAGTTACTGATTTTACTAGTGTGTTGACCGTCACGGTGCAATTAATACAAGGTTGTTGACTTTTGTTGTTAGGCAGTAAACGAGCTTTGTACTTATATAAAGATCCATCCGAGTGTAACTTACGTTAAAAAAGCACTTAGATCTCATGATATCAAACCCGAAATGACTCAAAGAACTCAAGTACCAGTTTTAATTAAAGAAGTGTATTCATCATTCATTGCTTGTTTCCAATAAGGGATTTGGTGTGGGATTTTGGAATATCATACGACGTGTTTACATGTAAGTTTAACAAGGTGATGGGTTTACAGGTACCAGCCTTAGCATGAGTGACCATGATTGTTGATTTTCGGGTGATTGAAAAGTGGTAGGTGAGGAGGTGGTGTGAGTGATGACAATGATGGGAATAACATGAGAAAATGCTATGTTAAAGTCATCCGTACCCACCGTGGATGAGGAGGAAGTAAGTGGAGTATCATGGCGATGATGAGCGGGATAAAGACGAAAATCACTCGGAATGTCCAAAAATGAATAACGTGGTGATGTGTTCGGGTTCATGAACCCGAACAAGAAGATAGATTCGTCAAAGCTGACATATCGCGACATTATAATCTTTTTAGGTTCAAGATCGAGATACTGATAACCCAGATGATTAGCGGGGTATCCATGAAATATGGACACGGGTTGGATCTTTTGGCATGTGGGAAGGTGAGGAAAACAAAGACAACCAAGCACACGTAAGTGTGGAAATTTTGATTGTTTGTGGAAAAGCTTAGTGACAGGGATTTCATTAATGATAGATGGTGGAAGGTAAGATGTTAACAAGATGAGTAGCCATGTGTAGAACATCTACCTAATATTCAGGAGGGAGACAGACATTGAAAGGAATGAAGCGTACGCTATTGTTTATAGTGCAAATCACTCATTCAGACATCCTATTTTGTTAAGAGGTACAAGGGCAATAAAAGCGGAAGTCGATGGCATGAGTTGCTAAGAGATACGAAAGGAAGAATTTTCATATTCAACTCCGCGATCAGGGTTAAACTGATTTTGCACATATTGAAGAAAGTGTAAAATGAGTAAGAATCGAAGTTTTTTTCTTAAGAGAATACTCCAATATAAAAATAAGTGTAGTGATCTAGCATCAACATATAGTATTGAATAACCCCACTGTAACAATAAGTGATGCCCAAAGATCAGATTGCACCATGAAATGGTTTTAGAACAATAGAATATGAACGATAAAAATGTAACTTAACATGTTTAACTAACTGGTCGAGTGATGACAGATGTGATATATGGACTCTAGGGCCACTACTAACCTTGTTTCGGATTCAGGTAAACTCGATATCATTTTCAATAAAAAGAAGCGTTTCATCGGTAATTATTGGTGATGGATAAAAAATTATCGTTCACCAAAACAGAAAAACAATCATACCCAACCCTAACCGACCTTTACTATTCCCATAACATCCTTGAATACAAAATATAGTTCAAAATCTTATTTCTGTCAAAAGACACAACAAATCTACAATTGAATTTGACGACTCTGATTTTTCTGTGAACGGTCCCTGAACCCGAAAACCTTGATCTGATGTGCCATTAATGGTGAACTTTTCCCCGTAACCACTCCACAACTATCCAAGATTGCTTTGTTTGCGCCAAGTCGATCTCTTTGGCATAATCATTTATGTCACATTGATGATCATTTTTTAAACACTTCAATTTTTTGTGATTTTTTGCATTGTAATAAACCTAAGACTAGTACTTAGTACTTAGGTTCAAGCATTGAAAGCTTAAGGAATAGAGGTTACATCCTCATTAGTATAAGCTGGGAAACCATATCCAAGGTGGCATCATCGAATAGTTCGGCTCAGGCCTATTAGTTGCCCGAGCCCACTAGTAATTCCATCTGTATAATTACTTGCCCTTTCCATGTTGGCCAGGCCTAAAAAGACCAGGTCCACTCTGTTGCTGCTGCTACTGCTGAATGTTGGTAATGTTGGGCCTATTGTAGGCGAATAATCGGACTTAGATCAAACGGATACTTAATATAGAGGTGAAAAACACTAGACAAAGCTTAATCCAATAAACACGAACTTTCTGGATCAGAGAATCAAACATAGAAGAGATTAGATCGACATCTTGAGTTGTTATTCATGTTGGGTATGATTTGGAACGCAAACAAAGGGAGTAAACGCGGTTAGGGTATGTACACTGTTGTAAATCTCCTTATTTCTCCCCGAGATCTCGTTTTTGGAAGGCCGCAGATACGAGATGTCCATCTCCTGAGATTTCTCGGCCAACGGGGTCAAACTTGGTCAAAGCCACGATTTCTCGAATTTTCTCTGTCATTTCTTGAATTTTCTCATAAGATCACGTGATTTTTCGGATATTCTCGCTCATTTCTTCGATTTACTTGTAAAATCTCGTAAAAATGTATTTAAATGTACATATATTTATTTATTTATATATATTTATATTATAAAAATTAAAAGGTCAACGTAAGTCAACGCCCGAGATCTCCCCGAGATATTTCCGAGATGCCGAGATCTCCAAAAAAATGTCCAAACGAGATCTCCCCGAGATCTCTAGCCTTGGGTATGTATGAGGTATGTAACATAACAATGAAACCCGTAACTCATATTTATAATATCTGTAGTGGCCCTCGATCGATAGTCGGAAATCGTCGATCGACTGTCTCTCACTGTCGATTGACTGTCTCTCACCGTCGATTGATGGTCACAGTTAAATATAACGAAATATGATTAACATCGAATATTCAAAATATAATTACATGAATGTCCAATGATTGAACTAAACATTACATAACTAATAAAACTAGGAATTTACATCTATAGTATCATATAAATCTATAAATGATGATGTCATAAATAAGGATTATCCAAGTTTAAAAAAAATTCAAAAATAAATAAAAAAATTTATAAGCTCTTCATGATGATGTCATTAAAATAATTAATTATTTTTAATAAAAATATTAACATGTTAACTGTATAATATATAAAGCATTATGTACAACCTAATGATAAACACTTTCATGACTATATGTAAAATATTTGAAACATTATATACAACCTTATGATAAAACACCCCATGATCATATGTACAAACTTTAAAACAAATTGTACAATCTTTTACAAAACACCTCATGAACACATGTATAAACTTTGAAGCATATCGTACAACCTTCATATAATAATTGTATTATAATTTTTTAAAGAAAATTAAAAAGACATTTGTTATTACTAATAATTATTACGTATTAAAAATATAAATACTCTATTTTATAGGAAACTTTATTATTATAATATTATTATTATTCAAATATGGGTATCTTTACAGGATTAATTACGTTACATATGTATGTGAAATACATGTCTCAATATAATGTTGTAATTTTATGACAAGAAAAATAATAATTATGATGAAAATTGAAAGAAAGTGGTGGGAGAATAAATGTAGTTCATTTATTTTGACCAAGTTAAGTATATCAATATGTTTCTAAAAACGACAAGTTTCTTAGTCGGAATTTGTGGTTTCACGGGTCATTAAACTAAATGAATTTAATATTTATGTTCACTTAATACCTAAAACATATAATTAAACTATTTCGTTTAAAAAAAACTCGTGGTTTCATTTTATACACTAACACCTATTGGAGCAGTGGGCCACGATTAAAAACAGGCCTCATCGGCTGAGAATTATACCCAATCTTAAAACCAGGCCAAAACCATCGAAGCTGGCCCACCTTCGATCAATCGAACCTACACAATTTCCCCTGCTGCTTCCGTCAATACCGCCGTTGCTTCCGCTAGTATCACCATTCCTGTCGCCGGAAATTGCTCCATTTTTTCAAGTATGAAATTTCCTATTATTTGAACGATTGCGGCTGTTTGTATTTCGGTTATTCGATCAGTTACGGTTGCTTGAAGAATTGCGGCTGTCGACGGTTATTCAACCGTTTTTCAGCTAGTAATAACATTGATCTTGGTTAAAGAAACGTAGGTAAAGGATCTTTAAAGACTTAATCCGGATGATACCTTCGTTTAATTTTTTTTCTGATCTGATTAATACAAGTAATAAGAAATGTGTGCAGTCCTTGATTTAACATTGCTGCATATATATAAGATGATCATAATTCATACAATATACTGCTCATCAGTTATGGTAGAAGAACACACTTTATATATATATATGATAGAATGAACATATCATCTACATTCCAGATTACAATCATGAAAACAAAGATATATCCTATAGGACAATCACACTATAACTTATGTTTGACTTTCAAAATAAAGTCAAACAGAACTTCTTATGAATCAACAACAACAATAACTCAACAACACCCTCAAACCACAACTAAACATAAACAATCAAAGATTAATAATATCATATACTAAGTGTACCTCATGTTTAATGGTTCTTGAGGTTGTGCATTTGATTTCTTCTTATGCCTTGTTAAAGGTAACGAAACGTGAATGAACCCGAACTTCTTCCTTTGAGAGAAGAATTGTTTTTCAATTCGTCCTTCTTTATCGACTTTTCCAGAATCATGAAATATAAGACTACTTTGTTCTCGAAGCATTTGACTCAAAGATGCACCGTCTCGTTGAACTTGACTTTCAATATCATCTCGAACGACTATATCATCTTGCATGATTAGTTTCCTGCTTAGAATATCACCAATTGAGACACTTGATCGCAAAACGGGCCTTGATTCCTTGTTGATTAAGTTTGTATCGTCACCGATCAATGGCTCATATCTTCTAGGAGCACGAAAAGGGGATGGGTTTCGAGCTTTCTGAGGATTATCTGACCTTCCTTGAAAAAATGAGTTTCTTGATTCTTGATTTCTTCCATTTGCAGCTTCTGTTCTAGTCCCTGATCATTAAAAACAGAAGTCCATTTGTTTATTGTTATATTGAGCTGACAACAATGACCCGTTTGCTTACAAATTAATCTATTTGATTTGCGTTTTATCTCAACTGGGTCAAATAATCCTTATAAAATAACTAGTAAACGAGGAATGGGCCGAATGTGTCAAATGGGTCACATTTATTATTTTTGTAGGCATGTTTACCCATTGATTATAGACATTATACCCGGTAATTGAGACCCATAGCTTGAATAATGGGTCCAACCGGTTAAGATTTTAATCAATTGGGTTCATAAAAAATTTAAAGAATTGGGTCCAATGGGTTAAGATTTTAATCAATTGGGTTCATAAAAGAGTGAAAGAATGGGTCCAATTTATACCCATATGAAGCGTAATAACGGGTCCTTAGGAGATCTTAAAAATATTAGTATCCATAGTTTTAAGGTGTTAAATAACTTTGAGAAACGCGTCTCACCCGACCCGACCCGTTTGACCCATCTAAAAAATTTGACCCGTTCGACCCATCTAAAAAATTTGACCCGTTCGACCCATGATCCGTTTCAACCCAAACACGTCCAACTCCTACCAAACCCAACCCGGACCGTTTGCCAGGTATTTATGGTATTACCTAATGCCTCTTCAAGGGTTCTTCGGCTGTATTTCATATTGTCAGTTTGATTGTTCGAGTTCTTCAAAAACGCCATTGTAGAAAGCTTAGAATCTTTCCGATCATATTCATATTTCTTAAAAACCTCTTCTGCTTTTTGGGCCTTTTCAGCAAGTGCAGAGTATTCTTCATACGAAAGTGTAATTCCTTCACGAACCAACGTTTTATTATCATCGTTAACATTTTCAGCACGAGCCACAGCTTCCATAGCTCTTGCAGCTTCTTCCATTTTTTTAGCAGCAATTAATCTCATTTCTACCATCCTTATACTCAATTTCGTGTGCTCAATTTCAGACGTCGCTTTTATAACCTCATATTGTGCAGCTTCTTCCATCTGCCTAAACTGTTGCGCTTCAAACGTTAACTTGTGTGGCCCGTTTGTAACATCAATCGATTCTTCAATCACACACTTCGTTTCACCTTCTTTTTCAGCCAAATTCGCTTTATGCGTTCTCATTTTTTTGTTTAACGATTCAACAGAAGCACGAATCATAGCAAGATCATTAGTTGTTTTGTTTAGATTTGATTTTGCTTCTTTTAGCTCATTTAAGATGATCCCGGGTGGCAATGGGACCGGATACAAGGTCAAATTAGCCGTTGACTGGTCAACCGGTGTCGTGGCTCCTGAATTGGGATCCGAATTGTGGATGGACGAAACTTCTTTCATTAAGTTGAGTTTCAATCCTTCCATGACTGATTTTGCTGACTCGAGTTCTCGTAGCACCTCGAGCGTTTCTTGTTCTTTAATGATCAGTTCTTTTTCTAATTCTGCAGCTTGTTCCTCTACTGTTTCCATGTCAATTTCTTCAAGATCATGCTGTTTAACAAAAAAAAAAATATATGTTTAAGTAATACTGCATCTTTGTTTTGTGACATTTAAACAAGAATTATCCTTTATATGACAAATTTATACACATTTATTTGCTTTAAATTGTATCTTTTGCGTTACAGGAATTTATCATTTTTTTGCACTTTGATTTATGATTTTGTATGAACTTGTAATAGTTGTGTAATATCAAAAATTAAAGGTTAAAACATTTGTAGCGTATGTATAATGAAAATTTAGTATATGTGTAATAAGTAAGACATATATATTCCAACTTTACAGGGCAGGGATCTTTTGCAACCACAATAGCTATCTTTCTAAAAGCATAATTTGACTAAATTGGGTACATTTTAACAACCACTTTCGAAAGTTTTTGTCGGACCATTCTTGCTTTAATCACTAACCTTGATGAGCTTTTGTATAAAAAAGTTAGGCACACTAAGTAACAAATTTTTTTTTAACCATTTTAACTTAAAAAAATAAAAATAAAACTATATGTAATATTTCATCCTAATGTAATATAATAAATCACTTTACAAGTACTAGTATTTATCCGAATTTATGTGTTTGAGTGAAACTATCGTGTAGTTGGAGCTTATTTCTTAAGTTAGAAGCTGGAGTTTATGTTTTATAAGTGTTTGATAAAGTAGCTGGAGCTTATGTATGTAAAATTGCATAAAATGACAAAAAAATAAATGATAATAAATAATGATTTAGGGGTTAATAATGTAAGTTTTCTTCCATTAGCTTCCTAACTTATTTTCATAAGCTACTTCAACTAGCTTATTTTTACAGAGCTTATATTTTTCGTAAGCTCTGGAATATTTGTATAACAAACAAGGCTAGAAGCTGGAGCTTATGAAAAAAAATAAGCCTAAGCTCCCATAAGCTCCTAGAATTTGCGTCGCCAAACACACCCTTAGCCGTAAATTAATTTGTTGAGCTACTCATGCATTTCACAAGCTCGACTTAGCTCGATTCGAACTGAACTTAAATAAGCTCGAACCCGAGTTTGAACTTATTTTGAATAAACAAGTTCAAGCTTGGGCTTCTTAATTATATTTAAGTCGGAACAAATACGAGCCAATACTAGCCTTTTAGTTATATACATTTATATATAATATTTATAATAGTTATTTTATTATACATGTAATAACTATTATGTATTATGTATAAGTGAGTTGAAGTGGGCCGAGCTCGAGCTTATATAACACCAATCAAACAATCTGAGCTTGAACTCGAGCTCTTTGAGTTATAAACAAGCCGAGTTCAAGCCTAATCGGCTCATTTACACCCTAGTTGCCTCGTTTACACCACTAGTTCTAGGCCTCTCACATTTTAGCTTATAAATTGGTTATAACTAGAACTTATATGATTGTGACGTTAGAATAAATCTTACCGATGTTAAACAGTTAATTTTAGCTTATATATTGGTTATAACTAGAACTTATATGATTGTGACGTTAGAATAAATCTTACCGATGTTAAATAGTTAATATTATTCTGATGATGATACAAGTATAGTTGGAAACTTGGTACATTATAATATAATTTCTAAAACTTAAAGAGTTTTATCATGAGGGTTGTCAAAAATATTTTCGGGTATTGATTAATTACTACATCATCCACTACCTAAATAACTATTAACTATGCATATGAAAGCCCTAAAGGCTCTCATTAGATAATTCCAATACTTGAATTATAACACAAAGATATGCATAATTCTTAGAACCAGCTACGATTGTTTTTTCAACTTCTATTTTTTAAGGCAATATATATAATGTCATCTTCAAAATTCCACAAGTAAAAATGGAAAGAGATTAAGAGAAACTAACACCGGCTAGACGAAGAATATGGAGCGGAATCCACGAACCGCTTCCACCGAACCGGGTCACCGCCTCTTTCACGGACCCGAATGGGGGTGAAGTATCAATCTCAACCCGTGGGTTAGCCAGCTTCGTGGTCTCTGATTTTGACCCAAATTGAGTTGTATCAGCCATGTTTCATAGAAAGAATTGGTGATCAAAATGGTTGGATGTAATAACTACTTTATTTACTATGACTGAAATTGGAATGATTTAAAAAGAAGAGAAAAGGCTGATGGTAATGAAAAGATGTAAGAAGAGGAAGGTAATAATAGTGTTGGAATTGTAAGATGGGCCTAGCGTTATTAGCGGGTTCAAACTTGAGCGTGTGTGGGAAAGCATGAAATAGTGGGAGGGATAAAAGTGAAATCTATAAGGATTCGCATTCCAAAATTGTTGTTTTGTTACTACATCTACCATACTCCCTCAGTGTCCGGTTTGATAGTCGTCGGTTATTTTTTCGTACGGTTGTGTTTTCGCCGAAGTTCTCTGTCAGAGTCTTCATGGTTTGTTGCTTGCATTTCGGTTGTGACGTTCTTTTGCTTTGAGGTCATGGTCGTGATGTGAGCTTTGAAGGTGGCCGATTTTGTTTCCCCGACACCTCGTTGGTGGGTTATCGGCGGTGTTCACTCGCTCGTCTCCCATCTTCATCTTTTGATTTATGCAGGTTTGGAGGTCTCCCAGTTTTCTTTCCGTTCTTTTAGAACGGCAACAATTTTATTAAAGACCACACTCTCCCAGTAAGGCACTAGGAGAGGGAAGAGGAACAAAACGATAACAAATAGATTACAATGGCATAACAAGCCATTCGTCCCAACGGGGTCACATTTACTTCTACTGCATAACCAATTATATGAGAAATTTCTAATCGAATTAAATCATCCGTCTTTCTTCATCCTTGGGGAGTCAAATAGGACATTGTTATGGTACCTCCAAATGTGTCAAACCAATGAAGAAATAATAGTATATAACCGAGATTTATGATCTGAGTTACATTAGAAGGCATCGAACCAAAGCAGCAATGAATTCCACGAATCAAAACTACGCAATTCCACATCAATCCAAATTTGAATTTTCTAGCAAAGCTCTATGGCAATTGTGCACCCAATAAAACATGGTCCGTCGACTCCATTTAATAATCGCATATAGGGCATCCTATGTCTTCGATCTCCATCTCTATATATTTTATAGAAATTGACTTTAGTCGGCAAATGATTCCATGCAAATTAGAATGTTGATCTTCCTTGGTATTTGCTTAGCCCATCTCGTCACAATATTTGTTGCGGTAAGTAGTCTGTGACAACCCGAAAATTTCCGATCAAATTTAAACTTTATTTTTAAGTGATTTCGACACGATAAACAAAGTTTGTAATGTGAGTCTTAAGATTTTTTTTAAAAACTATTTACATTGATTCATTTAACCTCAGACTGTGCCCGATGATTCACGAACTATTGTTGGTAAATAAAAATATGTATGTATATATATATATATATATATATATATATATATATATATATATATATATATATATATATATATATAATAAGTTGAAATAATGAGATACAACTTAATCAATTGGAATTTAAAATAATGATAACTAAGTTACAATTAAAATGAATATATGTAAAAATATATATATAATATTATTATGAATTCATATATGATTTCTATTAATAATTATTAATATATTGATATATAAAATGTATAAACAATAAATATTCAATAAAAGTTGTTATATAATATATTACATGATTAAAAATTACATAAATAATAATATATACATAATAGTTGTAGTAATATTATTACTTTCACTATATTTATTAAAAAGACATAACAATAGTAATAATAGGATTATATAAATAAAATTTGACTCATGCAAATTGTTATACTATTATTATTATTAATATTATTATTATCATATTTATATTATTATAATTAGCATTAGCATTAATATTAATAATATTATTGTTATCATTTTTAGTAAACTTATTAAAAGTATCAATTATTAGTCAATATTATTACTTATTAATATTATTATTATTATTTTTATCATTATTATTAGAATTTCTACTATTATTCAGTATTATTAATAAATAAAATCGTGATTAGTTAGTATTATTATTATATTTATTAATTAATAATATTAATTATATAAAAGACCTTAACAAAGACCTGTAACTAATTTTGGTGTTATATACTTGTATCTGTTCTATTTTCTTAATTCCCTGATTGAATTCGTGGAACACTTTGTCTGTAATATGTTACTAGTCAATTCGCAAATCAATTAGAATCAATTCAACTATTAAATCAGGTGCCTACTCACACTATATAACTTACAAACTGCAACTCATAAATTCAAACAGAAAAAGAATAATAAATAATAATAATAAAAAATGTCGACACCATGTTCTATCTTCTTTATTTTCAAAACTCGAAATCGAACTAATTGTCAAAATGTAATATTGCAGTCTTGTTAGGATTATTTCACTCAAACTATCTGAAAATTTTGGGGTTCCAATTCTTTTTATCGATCGAGAATTTTGGAGTCAAAGTTAAGTTTCAAAAAGTCAAAGCTTTGTATTCATCATCAAATTCGAATCTGTTTTGAGGTTTTAAGTTCAATTGAAGAATCCAATGGTTTTTAGGATTGATTTGCAACGTGTTTCGTGTTATAATCTTTTTCTAATACGTTTTCAAAAATGAAATCAAAATTTTTTCCCTCGTCCTTATAAAGCGACGGCAACAGAAGCAGTTTATATATATATATATATATATATATATATATATATATATATATATATATATATATATATATATATATATATATATATATATATATATATATATATATATATATATATATATATATATATATATATATTTTCTTTGATAATCAATAACACCCATTCTAATCTATGGTCATTTACAAGTCATAAACAATCCTATAAATTCGTTAATTTAGCTTTTGATGTTGGATGGATCGTTTGAGCCTTTGAAGGAGGAGAATATAGAATAAAAGTAGTCAAGGGTTAAATATATATGGTTTGGTATTATTCCAGAAAATATAGATTGGTGGAGTGGTATGATGTGTTTCGGGTTAAGCTATGGATCGAGGGTTCGAACCAGGAACATGCCATTTTTTTTAGGGGCTTAATTGAGGTAGCTTGTCTTTTTTTTTTTTTTTTTTTAAATTTAAAAGTTATATTATTATTGTTATTATTATTATTATTATTATTATTATTATTATTATTATTATTATTATTATTATTATTATTATTATTATTATTATTATGATTATGATTATGATTATGACTAATGATATTATTAACATAAGTATAATCATTAATAATATCATTATTATTATTAATATCCTTGTAAGTATTCTTATTATTAAAATTTTTATCATTAAGATCATTTACTATTATTATTATTATTATTATGACTATAGTTACAATTAAGATTATCGTTATTACTAAGTATTATAAGTTTATGAACTAAAGTCTTATGATATTGAATACGTAAGTAGGTATATAACTATAAAGTTTATATTAATTAGGATATGAATAACAGAGCGATGGTCATGAAGGTTTATAAACAGAGTATTTATATATATGTATGTACATACATAAAACCGTTAAAATCCTAAGATAGTAGAGTATTATGAAGAATGTTATGAAATAAAAGTATTATAATTAAGTTATGATTTAAGTAATATAATTAAGCTTAAGTAAAGATCACGATTTAAAAAGTATTGTTATAAATATTAATTCGAAACTTCGAATATGAAAATAATATTTTTGCTAAATAAATATTATTACTAACACTACCATTAATAATAATTAGTATTATCATTATTATTATCGTTTTTATTATTATTACTAGTACCATTATCATTATTAAAATAACTATTAGATATATAAAACCATATTTAAAACAGATAACCTAACTCTATTATTATATTTTCAATAAGTATTAATTCATTGTTCAAGATTATAAAATAAATATATTTAAGTTATTTATTAAACATGACATATGAATCATTAAATATAACAACTATATTAATATTATTAATATGTGAACTTATTATATGTTTTAATATATATACTTAAATACTTAATATAGGTTCGTGAATCCGAGGCCAACCCTGCATTGTTCGATATAGTCATATGTATTTTTACTACAAAATACATTAGGTGAGTTTCATTTGCTCCCTTTTTAATTGCTTTTGCAATATATATTTTTGGACTGAGAATACATGCAATATTTTATAAATGCTTTACGAAATAGAGACAAGTGATTAAAAATGATATTCTGTGGATTGATGTGCTAGGTAATTTAGTTACATGTTATAAGAGCATGTAAGCGCGAATCCTAAACATAGATCTATCGGGCTTAACACCCCCATCCTGTAGGCTGCACTAGACATAAGAGCTAGTGGGCGGATGTTTAGTACTTTGAGGATTATTTATACACTTGCGAGTGTACATATCCATCTTTGCGAAGATGACTTATTATATTATTATTAAGGTTGGTTACTGAGACCTCAACATAAGCAGAACGGTTTCATACACTTGCGAGTGTACATATATTTATAAACGGAAATCTTGTGGTCTATTAATATATTGAAATGATTGTTATGATAAACCTATGAACTCACCAACCTTTTGGTTGACAATTTTAAGCATGTTTATTCTCAGGTATGAAAGAAATCTTCCGCTATGCATTTGCTCATTTTAGAGATATTACTTGGAGTCATTCATGGCATATTTAGGTCAGTACCTCGCAATGGGACCAAATGTTGAAGACTTCGTCCAGGTGGATAAGGACGGGTCATTTCAGTTGGTATCAGAGCGGTGGTCTTAGTGAACCAGTTCTTGCATTAGTGTCTAACTGATAGTTGTTTAGATGCATTAGTGGGTCTGGACTTCGACCGTGTCTGCATGTCAAAAGTTTTGTTTATCATTTAGTGTCGAAAATTATTTGCTTATCATCCTTAAGGTCTAGACACGTCTTACTGCCTCTATTGCATAGACAGTGTATAGATAAATTCATATCTTAGCGTATCTGTTATTATTACCTTTGCCTGACAGCTTCCGTAGATTCCTCCGTAACTTATGGGATTTTAGTATTACATATGCATATGTAAATTATGTATTGCAGGGTACTAATCTACATCCTATAATCTGTTTCTTATCGAAAATCCTTCATCTGATCGTACGAGATGAATCCCTCAACCAGTTCGAGTCCCTCAGATTTCGATAGCTATTCCGATAGTTATTCCGACAGCTATTCCGACATGGATGTTCACCTAAGCTTCGGAGGCAGCGTCACCAGAATGAATCAACCAATCAACCATCCCCAATTCATCTGATGGGTTCGTAGTTGACTTAATCAATGGAGACACGAAGAAGGCGATCCTTTTCATCAATCGAATTCACCTCTCAGCGAAGAACCTGAAGCACTTACCGGCAAACCTATCCGAAACACCATTTTTAGCCTCATTTCCAGGGTAGCTCGTCACAATTATATTCTATCTAAAATTCTAAACCTTATTCATCCGCTCGTTCCGACCGACAATCATCCTGGAGTAATGGAAGAAGTTAACAAGCTTCGCACTCGAGTAATAAATTTGGAGAATATGGTGCAAAACTTAGCAGCTTCAGCAACATCAAGAGTACCAACAGTATCACCAACATCAACACTAGTACCACCAACAACCCAAGTTTCAACATCACATGCCTCAACATCTCATTCTATACCTCTAGCATAATTATCGTTCTACGTATCGTTTTACATCAATTATCTTCGTTCTTCAAGACGATTATATAATTTCTAATATTTTAGAGATTATATATTCTTGTTCTAACGATAAATCAAATGAGTTTAATATCATATTAACTCATTAAATCCATGATTACATCTGAAGAAAATATATATGTATATATGTTTTCATACAGATTGTAATTAAAAATTCTTTTGTACAAACTGTTAATGGTGAAAATATTTTAACGGGTAGGTAATACTCGAGGAATATTTAGATTTCACATTAATAAGTTACACTGTACATTCTTCGAATATGATGCAACGGTCATTTACTATCCTACTTACATCCATAGATATACAAACCCGTTCACCACAGAATAATCAATTTCATTCAATTTCATATTTGGATTTTGACTTATCAGAATCCAACAAGTGGCATAATGAAGAAAACATTGGACAAAATAAAATTTGTTAGAAACAAACCAATTAAGTATGAGAAATTTTGTTAAGAATCCACGCTAACTGTTCCTAGCTAACTGATTACATTTTATTTATCGCAATTTATTTATCGTAATTTATATTCTCGCAATTTAATTTATCGTCATTTAATTTCTGTTATTTATTTTACACACTTTAAATATCGGGACACATATACAAAGTTTTGACATATCATGTCGACGCATATACATATATTATTTGGAATAACCATAGACACTCTATATGCTGTAATGCTCGAGTTCACTATACAGGGTTGAGGTTGATTCTAAATAATATATATACTTTGAGTTGTGATCGAGTCCGAGACATGTACACGGGTCACGATACGAATTAATTAATTCGAATAGTACATATTAAACTATATATGAATTATTGAACTGCTAACTGTGGACTATCAACTGAGGACTACAGACATTGGACAATAAAAATGAATTAAAATATTGATTATAACATATGAAACTAAACAATTCTTCAAGTTTGACACTTGATTTCATCTTAAACCTCGTTTGTATCTTGACGATTACAATATGCGTTTAAACCTTTCATAATTCATGAAAACATCTCAATCGAAAGGATGAACCAATCGCACTTCATCTACGGAAGAAAAGATTGATGCATATAGTTATGCACTTGAAAACACTCGAAACCTGAGTAAACGTTTAACACGTATCCGTGCTAGCTCCTTTGGCGTTGTTATTACCAAAAATAACTTTGCAATCCTTTTCCAAATTAGCTAATTTTGTCACAGCTCCAGCAAATTAACTTCAATTTTTCATTCAGATTAACCTCATTATAATCTTGATATATAAGTTTACCTTCCGTCATCGTTACCGGAGAACCGTTTATACTCCACCACATTAGTAGTAAACTTACCAACAACATCATTGATCTTTGACTTTCCGAAAAATTGTTATCTTTAGCGAAACCCTATCATATACTCATCCGCACCTTGTAACAAGAATTGCCATATCAAATACCGAGAATCAGCATTCAGTAATTTGAATTTCGCAACGTTTCTACATCAACAGTTATATGTATACATATAACATTTATCTCTTAGAATTATGATCTTCAATTCTGAAATTTTGAAAAGCACCCAGCCTACGAATCAATACATTGAACTTTGAAAAAGCTGAATGAAGCAGCAGAAACTGTAGGCAACCGTAAATGACCTTAATCGTCGGAAGTTTGATGATAAAGAATAGTATGTTGGAAAAGCTCAGAAAAGTTGGAACTGGAAAACGGATTGAGCTAACCACGAAGGAGACCAAGGACAAATACAAGGACCATACCCTATATTCAAAGAATCCAGGTAATTCTGGATCCGTTGAAATCTTTAGAGGATATCTTGCTCCGAAGTCATGTTAAAATCTTGCGGAAAATCTTTCTTCATCAACCTTCGAACTTAGAAATTCCAAAATATCATCATAAATATCCTCGATATTTCTGAGGATATTTTCATAAGTATTCTTGTCTGAAATTATATACCTCTTCGTGCTTTCTGTATTCCATTGTATTGGAAACTTCTGTAAAATCTAAGTGTAAATACGAATGAATTCTGGAGAAGTGTTAAGAATTTGAGCATGAGTTAGTATGATATAATGACACTTGGCCAACATGATTATATTACAGTAAGTCATGCTGAGTTTCTAATGAAATGTGATGATGGTTCACAGTAGATCATACCATCATCATGTGCCATGTTACATAACTCTTTTATTCTACTTAACCTCCGAACATATCAAGAAAATATATTCTTGATAGTTCTATTCTCAGTGATTCTAGTAATTTGACAAATCAAATCGTTCTATTACCTTTCTTTTCTACATAGTTGATAATGCTAAAAACAAATATATATTTCATAGCATTATCCTTCAAGAAAGACAAACTTTTGGTTGCAATTGTTCTATTTACAAGTTATATTCGTTTAAATAATAAAAGGTGAAGACAAAAGATAGATTCGACGAATTGAAGACGCAAATGACCAAAAAGCTAAAAAGTATAAAGTACAATCCAAGAGGTTCAATTTATTGATGAGAAACGTCTCAAAATCACAAGAGTACAAGCAGCAAAACGCAAAGTACAAGATATTAAATAGTACGAAAGGACGTTCGAAAATTCGGAACCGGGACCAGAGTCAACTCTCAACGCGCGACGCAACGGAGCTAAAATGACAAGTCAACTATGTACATGAATATAATATAATATATAAATAATTCTTAAAAGTATATATATATATATATATATATATATATATATATATATATATATATATATATATATATATATATATATATATATATTATATTAAAAATCGTCGGCAAACAAGAAAACAAAAGATTGTGAGCTGTCCCTAGACTCCATGCGATCGCATGGCAAATGCAAAGGAAGCCCATGCGATTGCATGGCCCCAAAATTTTGGCCATGTCTATAAATTTCGCGAGTTTTGACCGAATTTAACCACATCCTTTATCAATCTCTCTCTCACAATATATATATATATATATATATATATATATATATATATATATATATATATATATATATATAATTTTAATTTTAATTTAAGATTAATAATAATAAGGTTATGTTAGCGAATGTTGTAAGTGTGTAAGTCGAAATTCTGTCCGTATAACGCTACGCTATTATTAATCATTGTAAGTTATGTTCAACCTTTTTAAATTAATGTCTCGTAGCTAAGTTATTATTATGCTTATTTAAATCGAAGTAATCGTGATGTTGGGCTAAATATTAAAGACGGGGTAATTGGGCTTTGTACCATAATTGGGGTTTGGACAAAAGAACGACACTTGTGGAAATTAGACTATGAGCTATTAATGGGTTTTATATTAACTAAACGATACCTCATTAATTTAATATTAAAGGTTACAATTCGATGTATCTATAAATAACCACATATGCTTAATCGGGTACGGTGGGCGGGATATCTATAAATACCAATAATTGTTCATTTTACTGGACACGGGGACGGATTAATAGTCAATGGACTCGTTGAAACAGAGGTGGATTACATTCAAGGGTAATTGGTGTAATTGTTAACAAAGTATTGAAACCTTGGATTACACGCAGTCGATAACCTGGTGTATTCATTAAACAAAGTATTAAGACCTTGTTACAGTTCGAATCCCCAATTAGTTGGAATATTTGACTTTGGACATAAGGATAATTTGATGAAGACTCTCGCACTTTATAATTATGACCGATGGACTATTATGGACAAAACCGTATGGACATATCGAATAATCCAGGACAAAGGACAATTAACCCATGGTAATAAATTAAAATAAACACGTCAAACATCATGATTACGGAAGTTTAAATAAGCATAATTCCTTTATTTTATATCTCATCGCACTTTTATTTACTATCATTTTATTTATCGCACTTTTAATTATCGTACTTTTTAATTATCGCAATTTTATTTACTGTCATTTTATTTATCACACTTTAATTTATCGCATTTTAATTATCGTTATTTACTTTACGTTTTAAATTAAGTCATTTGTATATTTAATATTTTACATTAGGTTTTAATTGCGACTAAAGTTTTAAAATCGACAAACCGGTCATTAAACGGTAAAAACCCCCTTTTATAATAATAATACTATATATATATATATATATATATATATATATATATATATATATATATATATATATATATATATATATATATATATGTATATATATGTATATATGTATATATATGTATATATGTATATATATATATATATGTATATATGTATATATATATATATATGTATATATATATATATGTATATATATATATATGTATATATATATATGTATATATGTATATATATATATGTGTGTGTATATATATATATATATATATATATACAAATATAGTTTTTAAAATAATTATAGCGTTAAACTTGTTTACTGTATCCTTGTAGAACGAACCGGACTTACTAAAAACTACACTACTGTACGATTAGGTACACTGCCTATAGTGTTGTAGCAAGGTTTAGGTATATCCACTTTATAAATAAATAAATAACTTGTGTAAAATTGTATCGTATTTAATAGTATTTCGCAATAAAAATATAACTATTTCGTATACGCTGCTGCACACATCAAGTATTTTTGGCGCCGCTGCCAGGAATTTTGTATTTAATAATTTCTTTTTGTAAAAATACGTTTTAAATATTAAAAATACAAAAATATAAAAAGAAAAATGAAATATATATATTTTTAAGAGTTTGTTTAAAATATAAAGTTTTTCTATTTCTATTTTAGTTTTTAAAAATTAAGTTTTTATTTATTTAATATAAATAAATTAAAAACAGAAAAATAAAAAAAAATATAATAAAAGTAAACGGGCTACACTGTATCAGCCCAACAATTGGCCTGGTACCCGAAGCCATGCGACTGCATGGATTTCCAACACACAATCCATGCGATCGCATGGATTTATTTGACCGCCCAGGAACCTCAGCCGACGAATTAGGGTTACGGAGTATTAATTATTAATAATTATTATTATTAATTAATTATAATTAGGGTTTTTAATTTAATAATAATTAGTTTTAGTTTTATTTAATTTGTAATATTTAGTTTAAAGTAGTTTTATTAATTATAAATTGATACTTTTATACAATAAATAATATAAAAATAATATTTATATAAAAACTGTATTTTTATAACTTTAAGCTTATTTTTATTTTTATATCTTTTTATTAGTTTAATTTGTAATTTGTATTTATCATTTGTAATTAGTTTTAAGTGTAGTATTTTGCCTTAGTTATTTTTATTTCTAAATTTTTAGGCTTTGCCGTAAAATCCCTTAAGTGCTTTTTCTTAGATTAAGACTTAGGCGCTTTAGAATTTTACGACGTCGCTTATTGCTTTAGTATTTAAAATTTTGGTACTTTTTAAGTTATTGCCTTTTTGGATATAGAATTCCTTTTAAGCTTTAATACCTTTAGACGTAAGTTTTAATTTTTAGTTTTTAGACTTTTAAGTTTCGACGCTACAATTTTCTTATTTTTCGACGATTATTTTTTGACCTTTTATTTTTCGACGCACTCTTTTTCTTTCTTATTTCTCGACGCTCTAGTTTTTAGGTCATAGATTTTTATCTCTAAAATTTCAAAACCAAAAAATATTTTAAGTGGTTAAGTTGATAGACATCCAAAATTTTCTGGTTCGTAGTAATAGTTGGATTTGTTAGTGGCGAGTTGTGGGCTTCCGATTTAAAGGGTCCTGGCTACCTGCTGCATCTATTGGCTATTCGAAACGTGGGCAAAATCAGAAAAGTCTATTAATTAGATAACTTATATAATTTTTATCTTTTATAACTAATAGGATATTCAGTGAATGCACCGAGCAAAACGTTCACCACCTTTCATACGTTCACCACCTGTAACTCGATCAAGACATCTAGCCAATATTGTCGCCGTTGATTTTTCTTTAGAATCGTCATCTAGTCGACCAAGTACTCCAATTCAAATTTTCGATAATCCATTTTTTGAACCCGACCTCACAATTGAGAACCCGGAGGATATTCAGGGACAATTCAGAGATCCTGAACCACTAATCATTCCTCCTGAACCACAAATCACTCATCCAGAGATTTTCGAGGAAGAAACCATTAAATCAGAATCTTCTAGTGATTCAGATTCAACAAATTCAATCATGGAGAATCTAGAACCTCTAAGTATGGAATACCGAATGAGAGCTTAACGCACTGGCCAAGGTCATGCAATTACTCAACCAGACATTAATGCGCCAGATTATGAAATCAAAGGACAAATCCTAAACATGGTAACTAATCAATGCCAATTTAGTGGTGCGCCGAAGGAAGATCCAAACGAACATCTTCGTACCTTTAATAGGATTTGTACTCTATTTAAAATCCGAGAAGTGGAGGATGAACAGATATATCTCATGTTATTTCCCTGGACTTTAAAGGGAGAAGCCAAAGATTGGTTAGAATCGTTACCTGAAGGGGCGATTGATACATGAGATGTTTTAGTTGAATATTTTCTTAAACAATTCTTTCCGGCATCTAAAGCCGTGAGACTTCAAGGAGAAATTGTTACGTTCACGCAGAAGCCAAATGAAACTCTATATGAGGCATGGACAAGATTTAGAAAGTTGTTAAGAGGATGTCCGCAACATGGTTTAGACACTTATCAAATAGTACAAATATTCTACCAAGGATGCGACATCACTACACGCAAAGACATCGATATAGTAGCTGGTGGTTCCATTATGAAGACAACCGCAACTGAAGCTTACAAAATTATTGATAACACTGCTTCCCACTCACATGAGTGGCATCAAGAAAAAGACATCGTTAGATCATCTAAACCAGCTAGAGCTGATTCTAGCCATGACTTTGATTCCATTTCCGCAAAGATATATGCTTTCGAGAGATGAATGGAAAAGATGACTAAGGATATTCACTCAATACGAATTAGTTGTGAGCGGTGTGGAGGGCCACATTTGACAAAAGATTGTCTCAGTATTGAACAAAGAAAGAATGTTTCATATATAAACCAAAGGCCTGGAAATAATTATCAGAATAATTATCAATCGCCAAGACCAAACTACAATCAAAATCAGAATTATAACCGAAATGTTCCATACATCAACCAACAAGGTCCTAGAAATCAACAAGTATCCAATAATACTTACAATCAGTAAAGACCAATTTTTCAAAATAAACCACCACCAACCGATGATAAAAAGCCAAATTTAGAAGATATGATTTTGAAGCTAGTTGAATCTCAAACGCAGTTTTTCACATCTCAGAAATAAACCAATGAATAAAATGCTCAAGCATTTAGAAATCAACAAGCTTCAATCCAAAATCTGAAACAAGAAGTAAGCAACCTAGCAAGGTTGATAGGTGAAAGAAAATCGGAAAGTCTACCTAGCGATACAATTGCTAACCCCCGGAATGAAATAGCTAAAGCCATTACCACAAGAAGTGGTATTACACTTAAACCACCTGAAATACCTGTAATTTCTGATAATGCTATTCCTACTCCACAAGAACCACAATCTGAGCAAGAGAAGGAAACAGAACCGGTAGTTGAAAAGGTTAATGAAGATAACACAGTTAAGGCTAAACCTTATGTTAAACCATACCAACCACCACTTCCTTACCCAAGTAAAATGAGAAAAGAAAGACTTGAAGCCGAGCAATCCAAATTCTTGGATATGTTTAAACAAATAAATGTAAATCTTCCTTTCATTGATGTGATTTCAGGAATGCCTAGATATGCTAAATTCTTGAAAGATCTAATCACAAATAGAAAGAAAATGGAAGAACTCTCGGCTGTTACTATGAATGCTAATTGTTCTGCAGTGTTGTTGAATAAGATACCAGAAAAACTTTTAGATCCAGGAAGTTTCACAATTCCATGTTTTCTGGGTAGTCTTAGTTCAATAGAAGCATTGGCAGACTTAGGTGCTAGTATAAATTTAATGTCGTATTCATTATACGCTAAACTAGACCTTGGAGAATTGAAACCAACACGAATAAACATACAACTAACCGATCGATCAGTAAAATATCCTAGAGGGATAATGGAGAACATGCTAGTTAAAGTTGGTATTTTAGTATTTCCAGTAGATTTTGTTATTCTGGACATGGAAGAAGATTCTCGAGTTCCTCTCATATTAGGAAGACCATTCTTAAACACGGCTAAAGCAATAATAGACGTGTTCGGTAAGAAACTGACCCTAAGTATAGAGGACGAGAGTGTTACCTTTTTTGTGGATAGAGCCATGCAACAACCACAATCTGCAGATGATACATGTTATTATATTCAAACTATAGATTCACATGCAAAATTGTTAGAAGAATTTCCAGAATTACAAGGAACATGAGAATATTCTTTAGGAGAAGGAACTGAACCAATTAATGAAGCTGAAATGTTAGCTACACTCATGGCTAACGGATATGAACCAACAATAGAAGAAATTCAAATGTTAAAAGAAGAAGACAGATATCGATATAAATCATCGATAGAAGAACCACCAACATTAGAGTTAAAGCCACTTCCAAACCATTTGGAATATGCTTATTTACATGGTGAATCTGAATTACCTGTAATAATATCGTCTTCTCTTACAGAAAATGAAAAATCTCAACTCATTTCTGTGCTAAAAGCTCATAAACCAGCTATTGCATGGAAGATTCATGACATTAAAGGCATAAGTCCTTCGTATTGCACACATAAAATCCTTATGTGTGACAACCCAGAAATTTCCAACCAAATTTAAACTTTAATCTTTATATGTTTCCGACACGATAAGCAATATTTGTTAAGTTAAATTGCAAGAATTTTAAACCATGTTCATACATTCATTCAACCTCGACCATGTTCCAACGATTCACGAACCATTAAACGAATATGATTATATATGTATATGTGTATATATATTATAACTTGAAACGTAAACAAAATATTAGATTAAATACTTTATATGATTGTATCTGTTTCAAAATATTTATCAATGGAATTAGAAGATAAGATCAAATGATTGAATTATCAGATATTTTGAATTATGATTACAAGTCTCTGTTGAAAGGCCCACGTTGATTTGAGAAATCTTTCCGTTTTAACAATATTCGGAAAATGGTAAAGTGATTTATAAATAAGAACAAATTGTCAATCATTGAGAACTAGACAAAGGATAGTGGAAGATTGAATCTCATAAAGACTCGATTGATCTATTTAGTTTCAAACGTACAAAAACGTTTTCAGTTTAAAAAGAACTTTATTATTAAAACGTATATAACTTTTATAAATATCTAGAACCACTTTTGACAACTCATTACTTAACTAGTATGATAAAGATAACGATATTTATATTTTATTTTATTAAATATATATAACGATTTAAATTAATATTATATATATTTATACGCTTATTATACGTACATAGTTTTATACTTTTACTATACTTAAACTTTACCTTTACTTTATTTTTACTTTACTTTAACTTTAATAATTTACTTTAATAATTCATACTTTAATAATTCACTTTAATAATTCATACTTTAATAATTCACTTTCATAATTCATACTTTAATAATTCACTTTAATAATTCAAAAATCTATTATAAATAGAATTCAATATGTTTCATTATTTCATAGAAACTTGAAAATATTTTTCTCTAAACTCTCTCAATCGATTTACATATATATATTTACTCCGTATTATTTCAAGATATTATTAGTATACATAAAATATTACGACGGAGTGCTGTCCGAGTGATTTCGAAATTGTTTTTCGAGTAGGATAGGATTAAGGAAATTATGGGTTATAGCTATGGAGGTGATTGAGTATGGTTCATGGGTATGCTCGTGAGGTCAATATAGTGTTTATCATTTTCGTTGCATCTACGTACCTTTCCTGCAATATTGAATCTCAATATTGATACGTGAGTACTCATAATTTAACTTTTACATACTAATAGTGTATCCCTGACTAGTGCTCGAGTATTTAGGATTATGCATGCTTGTACTTTTGATATTGCCCTTAGACAGGTTAGGTTGAATATTGAATTAGTTACACTTGCGGTTGAGATAAGGTATAAGATATGCATGTCCTTGGAAAGCTAGCGAAAAATTAAGGACTTTTTCTTTAGATATCGAATGGTTTCGATGAACGGATTAGAAGTTATAATCAATTGAATTTTCTATATTTTTATTAAAAATGATTATTATTATCGTCGTTTTTATAGTCGTTCTAGTTTTATCTTATTATTATCATTATTATTATCTTTATCAATAAAATGGATTTATCATTAAAAATTGTTATTTTTTTATTATTACTATCGTTATTATTGTTAAAGTTATAATTAGTATTATTATTATTATTATCCAATTATTATTATTATTATTATTATTATTATTATTATTATTATTAGTATTATTATTATTATTATTATTATCATTATTAATATATATATCATTATTTAAAAATGGATATTGTCATTGTTATTATTATTATTACTATATTATCACTAAGATAATTATTAGTATTATCGTTAAAAATGTTATAGTAACTATCATTATTAATATTAGTGTAATTAAAACAAATATTTGTAACACCTAATTATTTTGATTACTATTATTATCATTATTATGAACACGATATAAAAGACGATTAAAAGCTATTAAACGAAACGATTAGGAAATAATGAGTAAGAGTATCATGATGAAATTAAAATATTATAAGATATTGATTTAGATAAAATTATCGTTCTTATTATTTTTATCATTACTATTATTATTAAAACTATCGTTAGTATTAAAACTATCATTTTAACAAAAATTATCATTTTAATAGAAATGTCATTGTTACTATAAAATATCATTATTATTATTATTTTAAATAGAATTATTATTTTAAAGATAATATTAAAAATTATCGTAAATATTAAAGTTATCATAATTAGAATTATCGTTTTATCATAATGTCATCTTAGTAATTATAAATATTGATATTTTTATAATAATTATTATTATTACAAAATAATACAACTTTTACTTACTATCATTATAGATATTATTTTATCAAATAAATATGTGATACAAACATATTTTACTACGTGTAATAACTTACTTTAATAATACCTATCATATTATCTTTATGATATTAAATGAACCCTATAAATTTTATTACTTAATATATATATAAAAGTATATTATATTATATAAATTTAATATAAAATTTTATTTATTAATAAATAAATTATATTATTTACTCTAATAAATCTTTTAAAAATATTTAAAAATATAAAATGACGATATTTAAACTATATATTAATCATGTATAGATTTTTGGAAATTATTTTGAGTCAAATTTACTTTTGTTGACTTTTGCATATTAGCCTCGAGCATTAGGATTGTGGTACACTATGACTTGGCCTAATTTGTTAGACAAATATTGACCAACACATAATTATATATAATTAATTTAGGTTCGTGAATCCGAGGCCAACCTTGCACTTGTTCAATGACGTTATATGTATTTTTACTACGAAATACAGTATGGTGAGTTTCATTTGCCTTTTTACCCTTTATATTTTTGGGACTGAGAATACATGCGCTTTTATAAATGTTTGACGAAATAGACACAAGTAATTGAAACTACATTCTATGGTTGAATTATCGAAATCGAATATGCCCCTTTTTATTAAAGTTTGGTAATCTAAGAATTAGGGAACAGACACCCTAATTGACGCGAATCCTAAAGATAGATCTATTGGGCCTAACAAACCCCATCCAAAGTACCGGATGCTTTAGTACTTCGAAATTTATATCATGTCCGAAGGAGGATCCCGGAATGATAGGGGATATTCTTATATGTATCTAGTTAATGTCGGTTACCAGGTGTTCACCATATGAATGATTATTTTTGTCTCTATGCATGGGACGTATATTTATGAGAACTGGAAATGAAATTCTTGTGGTCTATTAAAATGATGGAAATAAATGATTATGATAAACTAATGAACTCACCAACCTTTTGGTTGACACTTTAAAGCATGTTTATTCTCAGGTGTTAAAGAAATCTTCCGCTGTGCATTTGCTCATTTTAAAGATATTACTTGGAGTCTTTCATAGCATATTTCGAAGAACGTTGCATTCGAGTCATTGAGGTCATCAAAGATTATTATTAAATCAATTTATAGTTGGATAGTGGATATTATGAAATGGTATGCATGCCTGTCAATTTTTGATGTAAAGAAATTTTGTCTTTTAAAAACGAATGCAATGTTTGTAAAATGTATCATATAGAGGTCAAATACCTCGCAATGTAATCAAATATTGTGAATCATTTATAATGTATATGAATGGGTCATTTCAGTTGGTATCAGAGCGGTGGTCTTAGCGAACCAGGTCTGCATTAGTGTGTCTAACTGATAGTCGTTAGGATGCATTAGTGAGTCTGGACTTCGACCGTGTCTGCATTTCAAAAGTTTTGCTCATCATTCTTGTCGGAAATTACCTGCTTATCATTCTTAGTCTAGACACATCTTATTGCATTGATTGCATGAATAGTGTATAGACAAAATTCATATCTTAGCGTATCTGCTAATTCATATCTTAGCGTATCTGTTACTGTAAACTTTGCCTGACATATTCCGTAAATTCCTCCGTAATCTACGAAACCTTTTGCTCTATATAATTAGAATACCACCCGATAGCCGGAAAATCATTTCATATCGAAAAATTCTTTATTCAATCGTACGAAATGGAATTCGTCATTAGTTCAAGTCCCTCGGATTCCGAAATGGAATCCCACTCAAGTTCCGAAAGCAGTGTGACCGGAATGGATCAACCAATTAGTCATCATCTATTCTGGATGAATTAGGGATGGGTTCGTAGCCTCCTTAATCATTGGAGACAAGAAGAAGGTGATCCCTTCCATCCACCACATTGCCCTCTTGGCGAAGAACCTGAAGCACTTACCGGCGAACCTATCCAAAACACCATTTTCTCTCTTATTTCTAGAGTATCTCGTCACGATTACATACTACACCAAATTCTAGATTTTATTTATCCGCTCGTCCGAACCGACAATCACCCCGGTGTAATAGAAGAAGTCAACGAGCTTCGCGCTCGGGTAGTGGCTTTGGAGAATATGGTGCAAAGGTTACAAACACCAGCAGCAGCACCAACAGCATAAACAGTACCACCATCAGCAACACCAACAGTACCATCACCACCACCAACAACAACATCCACATCCCACACCGCAACATCACAATATGTATCTCAAACATCAACGACATACGCCCTGTAAATATCCAGGAATATCAACAACAACAAACGATGAAGTATTAATTCATAAACTTCATTGAAGAGATATCTCTGCGGCAGTTATGTAATCTCCAAAATCTTAGAGATTATTTAATTCTGACCGTAAATCGGATGAGTGAACGGAGATGGTAGAGTAGAAACTTTGATCGAAAATGGTGTACGATTTACAAGCTAGAATTGTTTTACCAACAGCATCAACAGGACCGTAGCATCATCAACACAGTCAGTGCCGTCAGTATCGTCAGAATCAACAGCACCCGTAACATCACAAACTCTGTCAGTTAAAGAATCATTATGGACATCATTACGAATCAACAACAAATATATTGTGTCAACGAGTTATGAAGTATTAACTCATTTCCAATCGAAAGATTTATATGTATAAATTTTTAAACCATAATAAATCTTCCCGTACTAAGCTATTATGTGTGAATCTTAACTACTCAGTTAATTCATATTACAAATATGCAATGATGTACGTCCTTCGTCCGCAACTTAACCATCGTTAATTACAATCTCTGTCTCAATTCAATAAAAAAATCCAATTTATAATAAATCAAGTGTATTATTCGAATATATGTTTGATTTTACGCTTTCATCATCGATGTACTCGAAACTTTTCAAATAACATCATTCGTACCTTGCGAAGTTCACAA
Organism: Rutidosis leptorrhynchoides; assembly: GCF_046630445.1. Lineage (NCBI taxonomy): Eukaryota > Viridiplantae > Streptophyta > Magnoliopsida > Asterales > Asteraceae > Rutidosis > Rutidosis leptorrhynchoides. The sequence continues at coordinate 539,718,237 of NC_092334.1, forward strand.
GAATTTCACGAAAACCAACAAATAACAAAGTAATGATTCATAATTTCAATATTATTGAAGAAATACTTATGCAATTTATAAAGTTTTAGGGATTACTCAATTCTAGTTCCAACTATAAAACAAATGAGTTTAATTTAATATTAACTCATTAAATCTATATTACATCTAAAGAAAATATACACATATATTTTCATAAAGACTGTAATAAACTTCTTTTGTACAAAATATTAATTGTGAAATTTTTTTTAACGGGTAGGTAATACCCGAGAGATATATAAATTCACAATTAATATATTACATTTTTCGAAACTGATTCAGCAATCATCAACTATACTCCCTACTTTCACAACAATATCCATTCTTTCATATAAATCAAAACAACCATACTCATTCAAAATTTAATTACATATTCTGATTTTGAAATCTCAAAATTCAACTTGAGATATGACCAAAATCATCACTCTTAGATCCTTACATCTTTCACAAGCTATATTTTGACTTCAAAACTGTGTTAGAACATCAAATGTATGTTAACGATTACAATCTGTGTTCAAACCCTTCAAAATTCCTGAAGACACTTCAACTAAGGAACAATCGAGATGATGATCTAACCACATGTTACCCACAGTTATACACCTGAAAAACTCTCAAAACCCAAGTCATAGTTCGACACGTATCCGTGTTAGACCCTTTGGCATTTACTAGCTAAAATAACTTTTCAATTCCGTTTCAAAATAGACAATTTTGTCACAGCTCCAGCAAGTCATCTTCGACTTCTCAATCAAAACAGTCTTATTATAACCTCGATAGATACGTTGCCCTTTCGCCAACGTTACTGGGGAATCGCTTATATTCACCACATTAGCAATAAACTTACCAACAACTTCATTGATCTTTGACTTTCCAAAAAAAAATCATTATAATTATCGAAACCCTATCATATACTCATTCATACCTTATAACAAGAATTGCCATACCAATTATTGAGAATCAGCAATCAGTATTTTGAAACCTCGCAGCATGTCTACATCAACAATTACATATACACACAACGTCTACCTCCAAGACTTACATTCTTTGAATGAGAAATTTCTGAAAAACACCCTAAACTGCGAACCAGTTCTCGAAATTTTGAAAAATGCTGATGAAGCAGCAAAAACTGTAAACGACCTTAACAGTAAAAAGTTGGATGATAAAGGATAGTATATTGGCAAAGCTCAGAAAAAGAGAAGCTTTGGAACTGGAAAACGGATTGAGCAAAGTATGAATGAGGCTGTGGACAAATCACAAAGGCTGAACCTGCCTTCAAAGAATCCAAATGATTCAGTACTTGCTGAAGTCATTAACGAATACCTTGCTCCTGACTCTAAACCCTTGCGGACAATATCCTTCATCATCCTCTGATATTAGACATTCTAAGATATCATCGTATCTTTCATTATAAATATCATCCATACTTCTGAAGATATTTTTATAATTATTCTTATCTGAAATCATTTACCTCTTCGCGCTATCTGTATTATATCATAAAAGAAACTATTTTAGTTTCTAAATTCTGAAACATTCGAGTTTAAAATAGGAATATTCTTGAAGAAGTGTTGGGAGCTGAAGCATGAGTTAGTATAATATAATGACACTTGATCAACGTGATTATATTACAGTAATTCATGCTGAGTTTCTAAATGAAACATGATGATTCACAGATCATAACGTCATCATGTGCTATGTTACACGACTCTTGTATTCTCTTTGATCTCTAAATATCAAGAAAATATTTCTTGATGATTCGGCCTTTTCCGAGGTATTCTGGTAATTTGACAAGTGAAGATCGTGTCATTACAATTTCCTTCCTAGAACATTAACAATGTTCATTCCGAAATTTATATCTGCGAATTCTGGACCATTACAAGCGGTGCTTAATCGCAAGAAGAAGAAACGGAAGGACAAAGCTCCGAACTAGAAATGGGAGTATAAATCGTAGCAAATAGAAGAGAGCATTAACTGTGGATGACAATGATTATAGAAGAAGCAAGGACTTTGAAATATAAGGGAAGATATAAAACCCAACAACAACCCAGAAATCACAAACCGTATATATCAATGCATATAGCAATATAAAGACACGGGAGAACTAAAAACACTATAAAACCAAGAGTATAGTAGAAGTAAATAGATTCTTCCGGCGGTAGATGAAAAAGAAGAATGACCGATATGAAAGTTAGAAGTATATCGAGAATCAGAACTGGATGGAGCATATTGATGAATACTTTAAAATATGAGTTGAGGGGGAAAGAATAGAAGGTGATGAAACATGACTAGGAACTTAGAAATCAACAGATTTAACTCACACAATGGCGGAATAAGTGAATCAAACCCTCTAGTGAATAGGTTAAGTTTTTTTTGATTAATTTAGTCAAACCACAACTAAATCAAGTGTGATTAGATCAACACCTAGAGCTATTATTCACCACCTGGGTGATTTGGACTGAGAGATAATCGGAGGAGCTCACTAGATCTGAGTGTGTGTAACAAATGAGAGGCTTAACCTAAAATGAAGAACATAAGACTTTATATACCCCTGCTGTTGACTCACCTATACGATTCATTCATCACACGTACGAGTTGGCTTCATCAGTCGTACGGGTGATCACTCACTCGTGTCTTCTCATTTAGGTTGTAATTGTGACTTAGCTCAGCATCAACCGTGCGTATGAGCCTGTCAGCTGTACTAGTGAGGCTTCACTCGTACGTCTGACTAAGTCTAACATAGTTAAACATCTAAATCTCGTTCCTGCAGTTCCTGTAACCACATACAAACACCGATAGGATAATAACGAGCAATCATGGTGGCCTGTAAACTGTTGTACCTGCAATGGACGCGGGTAGATGTCTAGGAACTTGCATAAAATGTATCAACAGAAGGTGTGAGTTGTAAGGAAACGAAGGAGGTGAATTTATAAGAAAATCTCCTACAGAACAATTAAAATGGACGATCGCATTTAAAGCGGATCCTAATTCCCTTGATTACCGGAGAGTCAAATCTTATTAAGAAGATTTTCTTCAAATCCCTTGAAATCTGGGAATCAATCATATCTACGTCAAATGATAAGATGAATCTACACTTACTCATTTCACTCTTCTATGTTAGCTTCATTCGTACTCTTCATATAAATGGATTGTTTATCCAAATTATTCGCTGATGATAAAACTCTAATTTTCAGCCCGTATGCATCATGAAAACATACTTATTATCATTCACGACCTTTCCACTCAAATTTCGGGACGAAATTTCTTTAACGGGTAGGTACTGTGACAACCCGGAAATTTCTGACCAAATTTAAACTTTAATCTTTATATGTTTCCGACACGATAAGCAATATTTGTTAAGTTAAATTGCAAGAATTTTAAACTATGTTCATACATTCATTCAACCTCGACCATGTTCCAACGATTCACGAACCATTAAACGAATATGATTATATATGTATATGTGTATATATATTATAACTTGAAACGTAAACAAAATATTAGATTAAATACTTTATATGATTGTATCTGTTTCAAAATATTTATCAATGGAATTAGAAGATAAGATCAAATGATTGAATTATCAGATATATTGAATTATGATTACAAGTCTCTGTTGAAAGGCCCACGTTGATTTGAGAAATCTTTCCGTTTTAACAATATTCGGAAAATGGTAAGTGATTTATAAATAAGAACAAATTGTCAATCATTGAGAACTAGACAAAGGATAGTGGAAGATTGAATCTCATAAAGACTCGATTGATCTATTTAGTTTCAAACGTACAAAAACGTTTTCAGTTTAAAAAGAACTTTATTATTAAAACGTATATAACTTTTATAAATATCTAGAACCACTTTTGATAACTCATTACTTAACTAGTATGATAAAGATAACGATATTTATATTTTATTTTATTAAATATATATAACGATTTAAATTAATATTATATATATTTATACGCGTATTATACGTACATAGTTTTATACTTTTACTATACTTAAACTTTACCTTTACTTTATTTTTACTTTACTTTAACTTTAATAATTTACTTTAATAATTCATACTTTAATAATTCACTTTAATAATTCATACTTTAATAATTCACTTTAATAATTCATACTTTAATAATTCACTTTAATAATTCAAAAATCAATTATAAATAGAATTCAATAGGTTTCATTATTTCATAGAAACTTGAAAATATTTTTCTCTAAACTCTCTCAATCGATTTAGATATATATATTTACTCCGTATTATTTCAAGATATTATTAGTATACATAAAATATTACGACGGAGTGCTGTCCGAGTGATTTCGAAATTGTTTTTCGAGTAGGATAGGATTAAGGAAATTATGGGTTATAGCTACGGAGGTGATTGAGTATGGTTCATGGGTATGCTCGTGAGGTCAATATAGTGTTTATCATTTCCGTTGCGTCTACGTACCTTTCCTGCAATATTGAATCTCAATATTGATACGTGAGTACTCATAATTTAACTTTTACATACTAATAGTGTATCCCTGACTAGTGCTTGAGTATTTAGGATTATGCATGCTTGTACTTTTGATATTGCCCTTAGACAGGTTAGGTTGAATATTGAATTAGTTACACTTGCGGTTGAGATAAGGTATAAGATATGCATGTCCTTGGAAAGCTAGCGAAAAATTAAGGACTTTTCTTTTAGATATCGAATGGTTTCGATGAACAGATTAGAAGTTATAATCAATTGAATTTTCTATATTTTTATTAAAAATGATTATTATTATCGTCGTTTTTATCGTCGTTCTAGTTTTATCTTATTATTATCATTATTATTATCTTTATCAATAAAATAGATTTATCATTAAAAATTGTTATTTTTTTTATTATTACTATCGTTATTATTGTTAAAGTTATAATTAGTATTATTATTATTATTATCCAATTATTATTATTATTATTATTATTATTATTATTATTATTATTATTATTAGCATTATTATTATTATTATCATTATTAATATATATATCATTATTTAAAAATGGATATTGTCATTGTTATTATTCTTATTACTATATTATCACTAAGATAATTATTAGTATTATCGTTAAAAATGTTATAGTAACTATCATTATTAATATTAGTGTAATTAAAACAAATATTTGTAACACCTAATTATTTTGATTACTATCATTATCATTATTATGAACACGATATAAAAGACGATTAAAAGCTATTAAACGAAACGATTAGGAAATAATGAGTAAGAGTATCATGATGAAATTAAAATATTATAAGATATTGATTTAGATAAAATTATCATTTTTATTATTTTTATCATTACTATTATTATTAAAAATATCGTTAGTATTAAAACTATCATTTTAACAAAAATTATCATTTTAATAGAAATGTTATTGTTACTATAAAATATCATTATTATTATTATTTTAAATAGAATTATTATTTTAAAGATAATATTAAAAATTATCGTAAATATTAAAGTTATCATAATTAGAATTATCGTTTTATCATAATGTCATCTTAGTAATTATAAATATTGATATTTTTATAATAATTATTATTATTACAAAATAATACAACTTTTACTTACTATCATTATAGATATTATTTTATCAAATAAATATGTGATACAAACATATTTTACTACGTGTAATAACTTACTTTAATAATACCTATCATATTATCTTTATGATATTAAATGAACCCTATAAATTTTATTACTTAATATATATAAAAGTATATTATATTATATAAATTTAATATAAAATTTTATTTATTAATAAATAAATTATATTATTTACTCTAATAAATCTTTTAAAAATATTTAAAAATATAAAATGACGATATTTAAACTATATATTAATCATGTATAGATTTTTGGAAATTATTTTGAGTCAAATTTACTTTTGTTGACTTTTGCATATTAGCCTCGAGCATTAGGATTGTGGTACACTATGACTTGGCCTAATTTGTTAGACAAATATTGACCAACACATAATTATATATAATTAATTTAGGTTCGTGAATCCGAGGCCAACCTTGCACTTGTTCAATGACGTTATATGTATTTTTACTACGAAATACAGTATGGTGAGTTTCATTTGCCTTTTTACCCTTTATATTTTTGGGACTGAGAATACATGCGCTTTTATAAATGTTTGACGAAATAGACACAAGTAATTGAAACTACATTCTATGGTTGAATTATCGAAATCGAATATGCCCCTTTTTATTAAAGTATGGTAATCTAAGAATTAGGGAACATACACCCTAATTGACGCGAATCCTAAAGATAGATCTATTGGGCCTAACAAACCCCATCCAAAGTACCGGATGCTTTAGTACTTTGAAATTTATATCATGTCCGAAGGAGGATCCCGTAATGATAGGGGATATTCTTATATGTATCTAGTTAATGTCGGTTACCAGGTGTTCACCATATGAATGATTATTTTTGTCTCTATGCATGGGACGTATATTTATGAGAACTGAAAATGAAATTCTTGTGGTCTATTAAAATGATGGAAATAAATGATTATGATAAACTAATGAACTCACCAACCTTTTGGTTGACACTTTAAAGCATGTTTATTCTCAGGTGTTAAAGAAATCTTCCGCTGTGCATTTGCTCATTTTAAAGATATTACTTGGAGTCTTTCATATCATATTTCGAAGAACGTTGCATTCGAGTCATTGAGTTCATCAAAAATTATTATTAAATCAATTTATAGTTGGATAGTGGATATTATGAAATGGTATGCATGCCTGTCAATTTTCGATGTAAAGAAATTTTGTCTTTTAAAAACGAATGCAATGTTTGTAAAATGTATCATATAGAGGTCAAATACCTCGCAATGTAATCAACTATTGTGAATCGTTTATAATGTATATGAACGGGTCATTTCATTATGAAAGAAGGTCATAAAACCTATGTGCAATGCCAACGAAGACTAAATCCTAATATGCAAGATGTTATTAAGAAAGAAATTATTAAACTACTAGATGCACGTTTAATTTATCCAATCTCTGATAGTCCATGTGTAAGCCCAGTTCAATGCGTACCTAAGAAAGGTGGCATGACTGTCATCACAAATGAAAAAAAATGAGCTTATTCTTACTAGGACTGTAACAGGATGGCTTGTCTATATTGATTATAGAAAATTAAATGACGCCACCAGAAAAGATCACTTTCCCTTACCTTTCATTGATCAAATGTTGGAAAGGTTAGCTGGAAATAGTTACTATTGTTTTCTTGACGGTTTTTCCGGATATTTTCAAATTCCAATAGCACCAGAGGACCAAGAGAAAACCACGTTCACATGCCCTTATGGTACTTTTGCTTACAAACGCATGCCATTTGGACTTTGCAACGCCCCTGCAACCTTTCAGGTGCATGATATCAATTTTTTACGACATGATAGAAGAATGCATGGAAGTTTTCATGGATGACTTTTCAGTCTTTGGTGATACTTTTGAATCATGTCTAAGTAATCTTGAACGAATGCTTATTAGATGCGAACAATCAAATCTAGTTCTTAATTGGAATAAATGCCATTTCATGGTTAAAGAAGGCATCGTTCTTGGACACAAAATTTCAAAGGAAGGAATTGAAGTGGATAGAGCTAAAGTAGATGTAATTACTAAACTTCCACATCCCACCAATGTTAGAGGAGTTAGGAGTTTTCTAGGGCATGCCGGTTTTTACCGACGTTTCATAAAAGATTTTTCTAAAATTTCCACTCCTATGAATAAACTCCTAGAAAAGGATGCTCCATTCATCTTTTCAGATGAATGCATCAAATCTTTTAATATTCTTAAAGAAAAACTCACTAATACGCCGATCATGATAACTCCAAATTGGAATCTACCATTTGAACTCATGTGCGATGCAAGTGATTTTGCAATGGGAGCCGTTTTAGGACAAAGGATTGAAAAACGATTTCAACCTATTTATTACGCAAGTAAGACGTTACAAGGAGCACAAACGAATTACACAACTACTAAAAAAGAACTCCTTGCTATTGTCTTCGCTTTTGACAAATTTCGTTCATAACTCGTTCTAGCAAAAACGGTGGTCTATACCGACCATTTTGCTCTTAGATACCTATTTTCGAAACAAGATGCCAAACCACGATTAATCCGTTGGATCTTACTCCTACAAGAGTTCGATATTGAAATCCGAGACAAAAAGGGAGCAGAAAATCTCGCCGCTGATCATCTTTCTCATCTGGAAAATCTCGAATTAGAAGTTCTAAATGAATCGGCCATACAAGATAACTTTCCTGATGAATATCTATTGAAGATAGATTATAGCGAAATTCCATGGTTTGCAGACTATGCAAACTATTTAGTATGTGGATTCCTTGAAAAAGGGTTGTCGTACCAAAAACGAAAGAAATTCTTTAGTGATATAAAACACTATTTCTGGGAAGATCCACATTTGTTTAAAAGTTTTCCCGATGGAATAATACGCCGATGCGTATTCGGAGATGAACAGTCACACAGGACCAACAGGAGGGCATTATGGGCCTCAACTCACAGCAAGAAAAGTTTACTACGCTGGATTCTATTGGCCTACAATTTTCAAAGACGCACACCTTCTTTGTAAATCCTGTGATGCTTGTCAAAGGGCCGAAAAAATAAGTCAACGTAATGAAATGCCACAAAATGTCATTCAAGTATGTGAAGTATTTGACATTTGGGGTATTGACTTTATGGGTCCATTTTCAAAATCTCATAATAATCTCTACATTCTCGTTGCCATTGATTATGTATCTAAATGGGCGGAAGCACAAGCTCTCCCAACTAATGATGCACGAGTTGTAGTCAACTTCTTAAAGCGTCTTTTTGCAAGGGTCGGAACACCGAGAGCTTTAATAAGTGATCGGGGTACTCATTTTTGTAATAATCAACTTGAGAAAGTTCTCAAAAGATATGGAGTAACTCATAAAATCTCAACCGCTTATCATCCACAAACAAGTGGACAAGTTGAAAATACCTACCGAGCTTTAAAACGTATTCTAGAGAAAACCGTAGGATCAAATCCGAAGGAATGGTCCATGAAATTAGAGGATGCACTCTGGGCTTTTAGAACAACCTACAAAACTCCAATTGGAACCACACCTTTTAAACTCGTTTACGGAAAAGCATGTCACCTTCCAGTAGAAATTGAGTACAAAGCATTTTGGGCTTTGAAGACATGTAATCTTGATTTACATGAAGCCAGACGTTTACGATTAAGTCAACTAAATGAATTAGAAGAATTGAGACATGAAGCATACGAAAATTCGTTAATCTATAAAGAAGGAACAAAGAAATGGCATGATAAAAGAATCAGAAGTTCAAAAGAATTTAAAGAAGGAGACAGAGTTCTTCTTTTCAATTCACGATTCAAGCTATTTCCTGGAAAATTGAAATCAAGATGGTCTGGACCATTCATAGTCAAAAGAGTTTTCCCATAAAGAATAGTAGAGTTAATAAATTTAAATGGGATTGAATTTAAGGTTAATGGTCACAGAGTTAAACATTACATACATGGTCCGATGGAAGTTGACAATGAAGTTAATCACAATTTCAACACCACAGCTAACTAAGTGTGGGAAGATTCGAGTCTTTTAAGTATAATATATATTTCTGTTAGAGTTAGATATTCTGTTTTCGTATAGTTTCTGAGAATGGAATCCGAATGGTCTTTTCCTAGCAGACCCTAAAGAACTAGTCTTCTTCCTCCATTCTGAATTTCTATTTCTTTTAGGTTTTACGAGATGAAGAATTCCTTTGATCTGAACCATGGTCTACTACTACACGCTATGATTACTAAACGTAATAATAACATCTTTCCGAGTGAACTGGTATCCTTCATAAGAGGAAAAATGGAGAAGTGAGGAAAGAACTCAGGAAAGATCATCATAAGATACATTTTGGTAGGAAAATCAAAATTCGCAACAAAAAGAAGAGCACGACACCTTGAAAGATGTCATAAATGCGGAAAATGGTCACACGGAGGTAAATGTTCGAACAATCAAACATATTCAAATACCGAATTTGTTACTCTATGCAGAGAATGATCGTTCATGTGTTTAGAAGAAAAGTTATTGAAGTATCGAGGTTATGCTTATGTAGCTATGGAAAATCAAATCACACGACTCTCCTATGAATCAGCTAAAGCAGGTCTCTGAGAATTCTATCTCACAGGTAAGTATGTACAGTTTTTATTTTATTTTATTTTATTGCTTTTAACCTTTTGATAATAAACGCTGAATCGTTCGCTATAAAGTATTAAATTGGTATTCAATAAAATTAGGTATGCGAAACCGAAATTATTGATATCATACAAAAATTTATTACATCACTGCGAAATTTACCGTTTATTCTTAAGGTATAAATATCTTTAATCAATCAATCCAAAAATATTTCAGAAATTCGTCAGGAGTAAAACTAGGTAAAATAGCCGAAATTACTTTACCCAAAAAGGGGCGTATATTTTTGATAATATTTGATTGATTAAAATGGGATAAAAGACCAAAAAGATTTTTAATTTTAATTTTTACCTTGTTTTTAAATTAATATTAAATTATTATTATAAATTTCTAAAACCAATATATTTAAGTTTTTAAATATTTTAAAAATTAATATTTTTAATATAATATATAAAAATATTGATAATATTAATATGAATTTTTAATTTTATGCATTTTAAATTTAAGTTTGGTGTGAATTTAAAAACAAAAATTTACTTTATTTCATTAAGTTAAAAATTTGATATTTAAAATTCGTCGTGAGTTGAAGACTAGGTCGTTGAACCGAAATTGCTTTACCCGAGGGCGGGACGAGAAATTTTATCATCATTATTTTTAATCTTATTGAATTAAAGTATGCCAAAAACATTAAAAAAAAACCCAAAAATCTTTGCTTTTAAAACAACGCTTAAAAATGATAAATTTTAAAATTTTGTCGAGAGACGAACTAGGACAACGATCCGAAACGCCCTCATCCTAAAAAGAAACAAAATTTTTAATTTTTAAATAATTATTTGTTTTAAAAGTATAAGGTTTTTATATATATAAAAAAAAGAGCAGGGACCCATGCGATCACATGGGATTTACCCTGTAACCTCATGCGATCACATGAGGCCAGATAACTGGGCAAAAACATAAAGGCAGCGAGCTGTGCTCTCTGTCTCGCTATCAACACACATATACACGAACACAACCACAAAAACACCCCTAAAATCACCAATTTTTCACCAAATTCAACAAAATTTCGTCCTACAATCCGCTATAAACATGCCTTTCTTCAGATGGGGAAGCAAAAAGGTAAAAATTTCACCCCTAAACTCTTAAGTTTGTCAGTTTTAGTGTTCTTGAGCTAATTTTTACCTAATTTAATTTTGTTAATTTCTAGTGTAATTAGAGTTAAATTGTTAGTATATTATGCATGTACAACCTAGATTGATGCTATTTAACATGATTTGAAGCCTTAAACTTCAAAATTTTTAGAAATCTAGGGTTTGTGTTCTTGAGCAATTTGGGACTTTTTGATATAAACAGGTTATGGATTTTTGTCATGAATTATTGCTAAATTAAGTAGTGTAACTTGTTTAGGTAGCTAAATGATCCAAACTTTGATCCTAAACATGATTTTTGAGAATTAAAGTGGACTTTTTAAGTCTAAAATTCATGAACTTGATTAAATTCTTGTAAATGCCATTTGAAACTTGTTTAATTGCTAAGTAATGATTATTTTGACATGTTATTTGAGTTGAATGCTTATGAACTTTGTAAACATTTTCATATATGCTTATTTGAAAAAGTGTAGAATTGAAAAAATATGAAAATGAGCATGAGTTTAATATGGATTAAACATGTCATTGTAATTATTTCAAGTTGTTATTTTGCTAACACTAATGCATATTTGGATGCACAAATTTTGTGTTTAATGTGTTTCGCAGAAATATACCGAATCTGGCGGTGCATCATCATCCAGACAACCTGAAAACGAACCACAGCCAGAAATGCAATATGAGCCACAATATGAACCAGAATCTGAACAGGAATAACAACAAGAACAACAATATCATAATGATCAACACATACCATATTATGATCCGCAAAAAGAATTTGTTAATGCCTACGTACAATTTCCGATTCATCCAATAATAGAACACCCAACGATTCATGAAGAGCTTTTGCATCCCGATTTGAGATTTGATCGAAGTTGGAGAGATTACCCGACGTACCAAAGTAACAAATATAAACTGGTAACGAAAAATGTGGAAGTACCGAGGGTAATCGATTGGGAGCCTTTGGAAAGGGTCCAACTAGCTAACTCAGTTAGGCAGCATCTGAACCAAAGGTATGAGAACTCTTTTTTTCCCGATTGGGAACGTTTATTCACCATTCGTAGGCCTGTATATAAGGAATGGTGTGTTGAGCTTATGAGTACTATATCACTTGATACGGATGTAGTTAGGTTTGATGATAGGAATTTTCTTAGATTTTTACTTGGCCGTAGGATGTACAGAATGTCCATGCTAGACATGGCCAGGGCTTTACAGATTTACACTCCCGCTGAATTACTACTACCTGATTGTACAAATTTGATTTATCATGATGAAAGGGTAGATAGAAATTTTGACGCTGATGCTGTCTGAAGGCGTATGTCAAATTATAATGTTTTTACGCGGGGAGGAAGACACTCCTATTTAGATATTAACAAAGCAGAGCTTCGTATTATACATAGATTTTTAGCTAATTCGATTATACAAAGAGGTAACAACAAGGAGAAAATGACTCTACACGATTTATTTTACCTTAAGTGTATTCGAAACACTAGAAGCTTTGTTAATATTCCCTATTGTGTTGGTTTTTATCTGTCCAAAATGGTGGAAGGAATACAGGACGGGGAAATAATAAGAGGGGGTATTTTTGTTATTCTCATTGGAGAGTATTTAGGCGTAGATAGGGATCAAGGGGGTCCACTGATGGTGTGTAGGGAACAGGTTGAGACTTTAGGATTGCGGGTCTATCAGGGTGCAAAGGTATTAAAGAGCAGACGCAATCAGGCAGTACCATATCAGGGCCCTCATCCACAGGTAGAGAGAGTTCAGATGAGGAAATAGAGGAAGCGGATGACATTAGGGATGTCATTAGGGAGGCTGTTACTGATGTTTACCAGCGTATAAATGAGGTAGAAATGACAAACGAGGCTAGACATAGTCAGTACGAGCAGTGGCACGCCGAGAATGTGTACGAGCATTCCAGGCAACAACAGCATGATAGACGGCACTATCATCAACATCAGATCATGAGCCAACTATCACCTCAGGTACCAAATAACTACGTACCGACTCGACCTGATTACTATCCACCACACCAGCCCGATATGCGACCACCATTTACTCTCTACGACCCCAAACAAGCATATCAGTACACCTATAACCAACCGTGGAACCCGACCGACTACATGAACTGGAACCCCTATCCAGATTGATACAGTTCCCGTTGGTGATTTTTATCTTTTATTATTTTTATTTACTTATGTTTAAAACATATAATATTGTGATACTTTTATGTAATTTTTAACATTTTTTTTATTTTGTTACTAATATTTCGTATTTATAATTTGAAAGTGGGATGTTAAGTCCCATTTCAAATTACCATGCATGTTATTATTTGTATGTATGTATATTGTCAATTGTACACAACAGGGTAAAACAGCGAACTTTCAAAGACTGGCATTAAGTTCAGCAAAAGCTACTAATTTTGACGACAAAACAAAAAACAAATGTGATGTAACAACAAGACGGAATGAACAAATGATGTGCACCATTTATCATTCAACAAACAAACGCCAATATGTTTGGAAACTTTGGTAAAATTTAATTATTTTTCTACGCTACTCACCCTCAATAATTTAAATTGCTACTGATTTCTTGCAAATGAGGGCATTGCAAGATCTTAAGTGTGGGAAGGGGTTAAATTCTTTCGGATTTTTAAAATTTTTGACTTATACACTTGGTTACCATTAAAAATACTAGTAACACAGTAGTTGTATTAAAATCTAGTGCTCTATGATAATAAAGAACAACCCTAGTCTTATATACTGACTGCCCAATTCTAGTAAAAAATTTCAAAATTTTCAACTAAATGAACTCAAAATCATGTTTATACATATTTATGAACGATAAAACTATGTGTTAACACGGAAATTATTGTTACCTCGTAAAGGACATAAATTGAGAAACAACCCAAAATGTTAGAATTCATTTAAAATAGAATAGAGGAAAATAAAAAGGCAAAGAAATGAAAATAAAAGCCAAGTGTGGGAAAAATTTACCAACTTATTTAGAACATATGTCACATATTTTTGTACAAATAATTGAAGATACTTTTGTTTTGGACAATATTAATCAGTTTTACCCAGTTTATTGTAATATAAATGGAATTTAAAAGGAAGTAAAGTCTTTCGAGAAAAAGACACGCGCTTCTTGATTTAGGTCAGGAAGTTGTCGTCCAGACCAGTTGTAGAGTCTACGAAAAACCTTGAAAAGTTTTCTCGAAAATCAGCTGGAAATCCACGGACCTCAGCATCAAACAGGGTCACCAAGTGGTTAGACTTATCCTACCCATGAGAGGATCTGTCTCATACAATGGGGGGGCACCGTGAAAATTAGTTTATAAGACTAATGAATCAGATCCCCAGAAAGGATAATCTCCTTAAAGATCAAAAATCAGCTTTTAAGCCTGATATTACTCAATCCTTGAGATTGAATTTTAAAGATTGAGAATTACAAACTCATGGAATTCAATGATATCTAAACTTGAGCTTGAACGAGAAAATATTTTGATCAAATTATAAACCGATTTGTTTTCTGAAAACCCTATTTTCAATGCGTTCATTACCATTGAACGTAAAATCCTAGGAATTCACCTGGAATTCATTAGGTCACCTGAACCAAATCGGGTGTCAACCGTAAGAACGGTGGTTGCGTAGCATAGTCGAAGACAGGATCTTGTGCCAGACCGAAAAACTGTAGGGTGATCTTTACTATTGCTCCTACAAAGGATAGTAATTGCATCCGACACGATATAGATCATAATCAAAAGTATGTCACGGGACATTGCCTTAACAGTTGCTTGTTCAACGCTTTCCTTTACAACCAGACGGTAGTTTACCAAAAGGTAATATACAGAGCAAGTATACTGGACGTGTTGCTTTCCCAATACAAGGTTAGCAAGTGGGTGACACAAAACCGCAAGTTTTGAGCTAAAATTTTGAAATCTGAAACCCACAAAACCTACAAAAATAATTTGAAAACACCGGTGAAGGGTTATTCCGGAAAACTTATCTAGGGTAAAAGTTAGATTGAATTTTCAAAAGATCAAATGTTTTCATAAAGATCCAATTTTCTAAAGGATCTAAATTTTTATAGTCATGTGGGAATGTAAACCACAACGTTACTATCATTGTTCATAACGTCGTATTAAAATCACTGATGTACAAAGTGTGAAGAATAAAGAAGTGATTCTAGTAAAGTTATATTCAAGTTCTATATTGCTTGAGGACAAGCAACGCTCAAGTGTGGGAATATTTGATAATGCTAAAAACAAACATATATTTCATAGCATTATCATTCAAGAAAGACAAGCTTTTGGTTGCAATTGTTCTATTTACAAGTTATATTCGTTTAAATAATAAAAGGTGAAGACAAAAGACAGATTCGACGAATTGAAGACGCAAATGACCAAAAAGCTAAAAAGTACAAAGTACAATCCAAGAGGTTCAATTTATTGATGAGAAACGTCTCAAAATCACAAGAGTACAAGCTGCAAAACGCAAAGTACAAGATATTAAATAGTACGAAAGGACGTTCGAAAATCCGGAATCGGGACCAGAGTCAACTCTCAATGCGTGATGCAACGGAGCTAAAATGACAAGTCAACTATGCACATGAATACAATATAATATATAAATAATTCTTAAAATTATATATATTATATTATATATTAAAAACCGTCGGCAAAAAAGAAAACAAAAGATTGTGAGCTGTCCCTAGACTCCATGCGATCGCATGGCAAATGCAAAGGAAGCCCATGCGATCGCATGGCCCCAAAAGTTTGGCCAGGTCTATAAATTTCGCGAGTTTTGTCCGAATTTAACACATCCTTTATCAATCTCTCTCTCACAAATATATATATATATATATATATATATATATATATATATATATATATATATATATATATAATTTTAATTTTAATTTAAGATTAATAATAATAAGGTTATGTTAGCGAATGTTGTAAGTGTGTAAGTCAAAATTCTGTCCGTGTAACGCTACGCTATTATTAATCATTGTAAGTTATGTTCAACCTTTTTAAATTAATGTCTCGTAGCTAAGTTATTATTATGCTTATTTAAATCGAAGTAATCGTGATATTGGGCTAAATATTAAAGACGGGGTAATTGGGCATTGTACCATAATTGGGGTTTGGACAAAAGAACGACACTTGTGGAAATTAGACTATGAGCTATTAATGGGTTTTATATTAACTAAACGATACCTCGTTAATTTAATATTAAATGTTACAATTCAACGTATCTATAAATAACCACATACGCTTAATCGGGTACGGTGGGCGGGATATCTATAAATACCAATAATTGTTTCATTTTACCGGACACGGGGATGGATTAATAGTCAATGGACTCGTTGAAACAGGGGTGGATTACATTCAAGGGTAATTGGTGTAATTGTTAACAAAGTATTGAAACCTTGGATTACACGCAGTCGATAACCTGGTGTATTCATTAAACAAAGTATTAAGACCTTGTTACCGTTCGAATCCCCAATTAGTTGGAATATTTGACTTCGGACATAAGGATAATTTGATGAAGACTCTCGCACTTTATAATTATGACCGATGGACTATTATGGACAAAACCGTATGGACATATCGAATAATCCAGGACAAAGGACAATTAACCCATGGCAATAAATTAAAATTAACACGTCAAACATCATGATTACGGAAGTTTAAATAAGCATAATTCTTTTATTTTATATCTCATCGCACTTTTGTATACTATCATTTTATTTATCGCACTTTTAATTATCGTACTTTTTAATTATCGTAACTTTTATTTACTGTCATTTTATTTATCACACTTTAATTTATTGCATTTTAATTATCGTTATTTACTTTACACTTTAAATTAAGTCATTTGTATATTTAATATTTTACATTAGGTTTTAATTGCAACTAAAGTTTTAAAATCGACAAACCAGTCATTAAACAGTAAAAACCCCCTTTTATAATAATAATAATACTAATTATATATATATATATATATATATATATATATATATATATATATATATATATATATATATATATATATACAAATATAGTTTTTAAAATAATTATAGCGTTAAACTTGTTTACTGTATCCCTGTAGAACGAACCGAACTTACTAAAAACTACACTACTGTACGATTAGGTACACTGCCTATAGTGTTGTAGCAAGGTTTAGGTATATCCACTTTATAAATAAATAAATAACTTGTGTAAAATTGTATCGTATTTAATAGTATTTCGCAATAAAAATTTAACTATTTCGTATACGCTGCTGCACACATCAATAGTATATTATGATCATTCGAAACTTCATACCTACGAATCCGAGTCGTCTTAATCGCATTACTTAAGGTCGGGAATAGAAAACAAGAGCATGGAGCTCCGAAATATAAGGAAAAATATAAAGCCCGGCAACAACACAGAAATTACAAACCGTGTATATCAATACGTATTCCAACGTAAAGACACGAGAGAATTAAAAACATTATGACCCCAAGGTAATCATAGAAGTAAACAGATTCCTCTGGTGATAAATGAAAGAGAAGAATGACAGAAGCGATAGTCAGGAAAATACAAAGTATTAGAACTTGATTAAGCATTTTCACAATCTTTTGAATATTGAAATTAAGTATAGGAGTGGTAAAAGTAATGGAACGGAAGAAGTTAATTTATAGTGAAATATCTGATAAAGAAATCGAGGTAGATGATCGCATTTAATATCAGAGATCTTACTTTCCTTATTCGCTGAAGAATCAAATCTTTTAGATTTCGAAGATTTCCTCTAAATCCCTTGAATTCCGGAAATCAACCGTAACTATGTCACCGGTTAAGACGAATTTGCATTTACTCATTTCATTCTTTTGTGATAGCTTCATTCATGCTATTCGAGTAACCGAATTAGTTTATCTGTATTACTCAATAATGATAAAATTCTATTTATCAACTCATATTCGTCATGAAAACATTTTTATTGTTAGCCATGACCATCCCCCTCAAATTTCGGGATGAAATTTCTTTAACGGGTAGGTACTGTGACAACCCGGAAATTTTCGATAAAATTTAAACTTTATCTTTAAGTGATTTCGACACGATAAACAAAGTTTGTAATGTGAGTCTTAAGAATTTTTTTTTAAAACTATTTACATTGATTCATTTAATCTCAGACTGTGCCCGATGAGTCACGAACTATTGTTGGTAAATAAAAATGTATATATATATATATATATATATATATACATATATAAAAGTATATATATAATAAGTTGAAATAATGAGATACAACTTAATCAATTGGAATTGAAAATAATGATAACTAAGTTACAATTAAAATGAATATATGTAAAAATATATATATAATATTATTATGAATCCATATATAATTTCTATTAATAATTATTAATATATTGATATATAAAATGTATAAACAATAAATATTCAATAAAAGTTGTTATATAATATATTTCATGATTAAAAATTACATAAATAATAATATATACATAATAGTTGTAGTAATATTATTACTTTCACTATATTTATTAAAAAGACATAACAATAGTAATAATAGGATTAAATAAATAAAATTTAACTCATGCAAATTGTTAAACTATTATTATTATTATTATTAATATTATTATTATCATATTTATATTATTATAATTAGCATTAGCATTAATATTAATAATATTATTATTATCATTTTTAGTAAACTTATTAAAAGTATCAATTATTAGTCAATATTATTACTTATTAATATTATTATTATTATTATTATCATTATTATTAGAATTTCTACTATTATTCAGTATTATTAATAAATAAAATCGTGATTAGTTAGTATTATTATTATATATATTAATTAATAATATTAATTATATAAAAGACCTTAACAAAGACCTGTAACTGATTTTGGTGTTATATACTTGTATATGTTCTATTTTCTTAATTCCCTGATTGAATTCGTGGAACACTTTGTCTGTAATACGTTACCAGTCAATTCGCAAATCAATTAGAATCAATTCAACTATTAAATTAGGTACCTACTCACACTATATAACTTACAAACTGCAACTCATAAATTAAAACAGAAAAAGAATAAAAAAAATAAAAAAAATGTCGACACCCTCTTCTATCTTCTTTATTTTCAAAACTCGAAATCGAACTAATTGTCAAAATGTAATATTGCAGTCTTGTTAGGATTATTTCACTCAAACTATCTGAAAAATTTGGGGTTCCAATTCTTTTTATCGATCGAGAATTTTGGAGTCAAAGTTAAGTTTCAAAAAGTCAAAGCTTTGTATTCATCATCAAATTCGAATCTGTTTTGAGGTTTTAAGTTCAATTGACGAATCCAATGGTTTTTAGGATTGATTTGCAATGTGTTTCGTGTTATAATCTTTTTCTAATACGTTCTCAAAAATGAAATCAAATTTTTTTTCCTCCTCCATATACAGCGGCTGCAACAGGAGCAGTTTATATATATATATATATATATATATATATATATATATATATATATATATATATATATATATATATATATATATATATATATATATATATATATATTTTCTTTGATAATCAATAACACCCATTCTAATCTATGGTCATTTACAAGTCATAAACAATCCTATAAATTCGTTAATTTAGCTTTTGATGTTGGATGGATCGTTTGAGCCTTTGAAGAAGGAGGAGAATATAGAACAAAAGTAGTCAAGGGTTAAATATATATGGTTTGGTATTATTCCAGAAAATATAGATTGGTGGAGTGGTATGATGTTTTCGGGTTAAGCTATGGATCGAGGGTTCGAACCAGGAACATGCCATTTTTTTAGGGGCTTAATTGAGGTAGCTTGTCTTTTTTTTTAAAATTTAAAAGTTATATTATTATTGTTATTATTATTATTATTATTATTATTATTATTATTATTATTATTATTATTATTATTATTATTATTATTATTATTATGACCAATGATATTATTAACATAAGTATAATCATTAATAATATCATTATTATTATTAATATCCTTGTAAGTATTCTTATTATTAAAATTTTTATCATTAAGATCATTTACTAATATTATTATGACTATAGTTACAATTAAGATTATCGTTATTACTAAGTATTATAAGTTTATGAGCTAAAGTCTTATGATATTGAATACGTAAGTAGGTATATAACTATAAAGTTTATATTAATTAGGATATGAATAACATAGCGATGGTCATGAAGGTTTATAAACAGAGTATTTATATATATATATATATATATATATATATATATATATATATATATATATATATATATATATATATATATATATATATATATATATATATATATATATATATATATATATATATATGTATGTACATACATAAAACCGTTAAAATCCTAAGATAATAGAGTATTATGAAGAATGTTTTGAAATAAAGGTATTATAATTAAGTTATGATTTAAGTAATATAATTAAGCTTAAGTAAAGATCACGATTTAAAAAGTATTGTCACAAATATTAATTCGAAACTTCGAATATGAAAATAATATTTTTGCTAAATAAATATTATTACTAACACTACCATTAATAATAATTAGTATTATCATTATTATTATCGTTTTTATTATTATTACTAGTACCATTATCATTATTAAAATAACTATTAGATATATAAAACCAAATTTAAAACAGATAACCTAACTCTATTATTATATTTTCAATAAGTATTAATTCATTGTTCAAGATTATAAAATAAATATATTTAAGTTACTTCTTAAACATGACATATGAATCATTAAATATAACAACTATATTAATATTATTAATATGTGAACTTATTATATGTTTTAATATATATACTTAATATAGGGTCGTGAATCCGAGGCCAACCCTGCATTGTTCGATATAGTCATATGTATTTTTACTACAAAATACATTAGGTGAGTTTCATTTGCTCCCTTTTTAATTGCTTTTGCAATATATATTTTTGGGCTGAGAATACATGCAATATTTTATAAATGCTTTACGAAATAGAGACAAGTGATTAAAAATGATATTATGCGGATTGATGTGCTAGGTAATTTAGTTACATGTTATAAGAGCATGTAAGCGCGAATCCTAAAGATAGATCTATCGGGCTTAACACCCCCATCCTGTAGGCTGCACTAGACATAAGAGCTAGTGGGCGGATGTTTAGTACTTCGAGGATTATTTATACACTTGCGAGTGTACATATCCATCTTTGCGAAGATGACTTATTATATTATTGTTAAGGTTGGTTACTGAGGCCTCAACATAAGCATAACGGTTTCATACACTTGCAAGTGTACATATATTTATAAACGGAAATCTCGTGGTCTATTAATATATTGAAATGATTGTTATGATAAACCTATGAAATCACCAACCTTTTGGTTGACACTTTTAAGCATGTTGTGATGGCCCCGTCAAAACACTTAACGGCTCCGTCACTTGGTCCCACAGCTTGATCGAACTTAAATGAATTTAATAAATGACATTGCATTCTTTTATTTCAAAAGTTTCCCCAAAAAGGAAAGCATACCAAAATATGTAGTTTAAAAGTAACCCAAGATATTAATAATCCAAAGTTGACACAAAAACATTGTCAACAACCCACAAGTATTAATTATTCAAAAACCGAATGCAAGTCAAAGTTTCATAAATTGTTTCATAAAAATCTGCCCAAATGCATGCAGACTCTTCTAAACATAGCAGCATCACATAAACTCAAGTACCTGTGAAAACATGCGAGTAAACTGTCAACACAAAGGTTGAGTGAATTATAGGTTTAAATAATTAAATAAACTTTAGACCACAAGATTTAAAATGTTAGAAAATATTAAACATTATTCCATTATCGATGAGCCACCTGGTAACCACTTAACCCTTTATTTACCCTTGCCAAACAAAATAAAAAAATATACACTGGACAGTGTATCTACAACAAAATACGAAGTACTAAACATTCTGATTATAAATTGCTAGCGCGACTAGCTCGAAATGGGGTTGTCAAACCCGATAGATCTATCCGTAGGATTCGCGCTCACCGGTAGAAACCAATGATTACGGTTACCAGACTAGGGAATATTTTTGTCCAACTCACAATGAATAATTTAAATTTAATTATCACTTGTGTCTAAACGTGAAATAAAATGCATGTAATCACATCCCAAAAATATACTTTGAAAAGTATGTAAAAATGGGACTATAACTCACCTTAAAAGTAATGAAGTAACCAACATAATTAAGCGAACAACAAATGTAGTACAGTGATCAGGAATGATCACAACACCGACCTATAAATAAAGCAGGTCGATATAAATAACTAACTTAGGTCAAGTCTTAGTATGATAGCTATTGTACATGTTGCAAGTAGTCATAGAACAATACTCAATATGCATCGGTTTGATCGGAACAGCTTACGGACACACACTTTCTATTTTTAGAAAGTTTCTATTTTTAGCAGGTTTCCATTTTTGGAAAGTTTCTATTTTTGGAAAGTTTCTATTTTTGGAAAGTTTCTATTTTTGGAAAGTTTCTATTTTTGGAAAGTTTATAAGTTAGGAAAGTTTCCTTAATTAGAAAGTCAACTGAAAGTCAAAGTCAACCGAAAGTCAACTCAAAAGTCAACCTTGGTCAAACATGGTCAACGTAAATTTTAAAAGTATAATTTATAGTAATAATATAAGTTATACGTTTATTAAAGTTAAATATGTCTAATTATGTCATAACATAAGTTTTATTAAATTAAAATGAATTATTAAAGTTAATATAAGTTTAAATGATATAATTAATATAACATAAGTATTTAATTAATTAATTAAATATTAGTCATAATGTAAGTATTATTAATTAATAATAAATTTTAAATCATATCATAAGTATTATTAATTAATAATGAATTATTAATCATATCATAAGTTTCTAATCATAATTATTAAATCATAAGTATTTAATAATTAAATTATAATTAAATAATAACTAAGTCTTATAATAATTAAATAATTATTTAATCCTTATTATAAGTCTTATTATAATAATCTCATAATATAATTTTAATACTTATCATAAGTATTTTTCCATTAATAATGAAGTATTATTAATCATATGTTTAATTAAAAAGTTAATTAAATCATAAATATTAATTAAATGATATAATAAATATATATATCATAAGTTGTAAATAATAATAATTACTTTTTTTATCATAAGTAATTAAATTATAATGAAATCCATTATTTATATCCTAAGTTTAATAATTAGTCAAAAGTTTTAAATCAAAAGTTCATCGGGTCGTATCCTGAGCCCCGGGTGTCGGTTTTCGGCAAGCCTTACATATATCTCCGCCTAAGTAAACCACTTGACACTTTGGTACACTCAAGAAAACCCCAAGAACAGTCCAAAAGTGGTGTTATACAGCCAATACACCACTTGGACTTCAATTCAATCAAAAACGTGTTTTGGACGTAACGGGTGATTCGTGGCTCAGATTGAGATGACCCGAACATGAAAGTTCGTCCCACCATTAGTCCTAACACACTAACACACCCTAAAGTCACCAAATATGGTCACAAAGTCGGACCAAACCTGGTTCATACCAAAATCACATTCAATCTTAACAAAATAACACTTTGATCATAACTAGGGTTCCGGGAATCGAAACGACATGAATCCGGTGTCTAAAATTAATGTCTTGATGAGAAGAACTCATTTATATACTTTATTTTATGATCAACATCAGTTACAATATCAGAAACACACGAAAAAGCTGCTGTCCAGAATTTAACAAACCGAAAACATGTGATTATGAGTATTTCTATGCATACAAACATCATTACAATAATCCACAAACATCATACTACTAAATAATCATCAAAATACAGAAAATAAATGAAAAATTGAAAGTTCTAGGGTTAGGGTTTATACCCTAATCAAGAAACGAGAAGTATAATCGCGTAGAGAACGGAACGAGGAACGCGTTGATGTATAACAATCCTTGATCCAAGCTATGAAAATTGATGAAGATGATGGTGTTATGGTGGTGGTAGGCGACGGTTAGGGGACAAGGGAAGAGGAGAAGAGAGCAAAATAGAATTTAGGTTTAGATAAATGAGGAAGTGATAAAATAAATTGCCAAAAAAAGAAATATGGGGAGTATTCTCCCCCCCCCTTGGTTTCGGCCGAAATTGGGATGGGGTGGGACCCATGGTGGGCCAAGTTGATAAATGGAAGAAACCTTGTGGCCCGAAAGCCCGAACGAAACCCGAAACGCGAAAACGCACTACGCGATTAAAAATTCGGAAAGATAACAAACGCGCGATGAAAAGTAAATATAAATACACTATATAATATTATGATCTTAAAATATCATATTTAAAATAATTAGGATTTAAATATCCCAAAAACGCGTCCGTTGGTTTAAAAACCGAAAAGATTCGCCGGATAGAAATCCGCGACACGTAGAAACGTATAAATTAAAATATGAATACAATTATTCACATAACACTTAATAATTAATATATTATTATTAATATAATAATATAGGCCATAGAAATGACTTAGCACAAATAACAGTTAACGGTCGTTAAATAATTAACGAAAAAGATAACGGAAAAAGTAGGGTCGTGACACATGTTTATTCTCAGGTATGAAAGAAATCTTTCGCTGTGCAATTGCTCATTTTAGAGATATTACTTGGAGTCATTCATGGCATATTTAGGTCAGTACCTCGCAATGGGACCAAATGTTGAAGACTTCGTCCAGGTGGATAAGGATGGATCATTTCATAGTCCATCATCTAAGAATTTACGCGTCTCACTAACTGTGAACGAGCCATCACCCGAAATCGTCCGTTCCCATGCATCGGGTTCATCACGCATGTTACAATTTCCCACTTTTTCGAACAAATTTTGCAATAAATCCATGTTACTGGCTGAGATGCTCCCTTGACCAATTCCAATTTCAATTTCATGATCCACTCACCCTTCGATCGACTAAATTACAATCACATTTTTGTCTATACGCATCAATCTACCAAAGGAGGAGTCAAAAGAACCGTCACCTTTCCAATTGTCTTTCCAAAATCTAATGAAGAGACTATTTCCCACTCTAACACGTAACACATTATTCAGGAGGGCACCATCCGATTTGATTTTAGAAAATAACTTAACAATTGTTGGCCAAATGCTCGAGCCCTTAATCTTTTTTTCAATTCCACCATCCGGCCCATATATAGTGTGTATGACAGAAGCCCAACTCAAACTAGGATCTGTTACAAATCTCCAAACCACTTAACTAATAAAGCATAGTTTGGTGTAGTCGGTATTCAAGATTACTAGTTTTATAGCTTTAGTACGAATTAAACGTTATTTTCATCATGTTGGTGATCCCGTTTATTTGAGCTATCGTTGGCTAGGGTTTTTTTATTGATTTTCCTTTCTATCGGCTGTACTTGTTGATCGTCGTAATTGTTTAATATTATTTTTTTCTTAAGAAAGGAAAAATAAGACTCTTCGGTCCCAAATATGTAGAAAATTATTTGATCTTGTCAAATTTCAGTGTTTATTAGATATTTCATATTTTAATCAATCACAAGAGGTTATACCTGTTGGAGTATGGAGAAGATTGAAACAAAAAACGATGCTACTGATTTTGTTTACTTCGCCACGGGATATCTTGGCTCGCGATCGCAAGCATTTTGTTTTCAGAAATAAAAAACAGAAGCCATTGTGTCGTATATTTACGGTTTTGGATAAATGGATTTCGCGACCTATCACGACCGCAAAGTCGCGTCGTGTCGACCAAGTTGAAAGATTTGTTTTCTTGTTTCGATTCGTACTATAAATAGGACCTATGTAATCTCTAACCCAAAGCACAAAAAATCAATAAAAAGGCTCTCTAGTTGGTTGTGGACTAAAGCAATCACAACAATTGCATTTAACCATGTAATATCTTGTGCCATTTACTTTTCATGCATTATTTTGTCCGTTGGTTGGTTGTGGTGATATCGGCTAAGTAGTCACATTTTTACCTCGATATTAAGGCCCAAAAATAATAAAGTTCCAAACTATATCACCAAAATAATCACTTTGTCGGTTAAGTTGGTAGATTTAGTAATTACAAAGGCGATGCAAAAAGAATCAAGTAAAACGGAGCTAAAACAAAGATTCTAGAGCGAAAACGGTGAAAGACAAGTTACGATCCCGGAAACAATCAAATCAACAAGCTATACTATAACAACCCTCATTTTTCCACTCTGAATTGACTATAATAGCCCTAGGGTTTCATTGCTGTTTTATACTTCTGTGTTATAACTATTAGGGTTGTTATCCGGACACAATAAATGAAGTAATTAATACTCGTTATTGATGAACTAAACCCTAAACCTAATCATTAAATGTAAACCCTAATTATTTAATGTAACCCTAACCCTAATATTATTATTATTATTATTATTATTATTATTATTATTATTATTATTATTATTATTATTATTATTATTATTATTATTATTATTATTATTATTATTATTATTATTATTATTATTATTATCATTATTATTATTATTATTATTATTATTATTATTATTATTATTATTATAATTATTATTATTATTATTATTATTAAATATATATATTACGTATTAAAACGTATATATTCTTTATTAGTGTAAATAAAATGTAAATGAATTATAAATATGGTTATATATATAAAATAATTAAGTAATAAGTTATAAACGTAAATTTAAATATAAAAATATATGTATTAATATATATACCAAAAATATAAATAAATATATATAGTAAATCATATTAATTAAATAAAGAAAAATAAAATGCAAACTAATCTAGAATGTTCCATTAAAAAAAAATTAAAAAAAGGAAAAAGGCCTAGTCGGCAGAAAATAAAAAAAAAAATTAAATTGTATTATTCAACTATAAATACACCCTTAAACTTCATTATTTTTCATTAAACTTTCGGAGCTCTCAAAACTCTAATAATATTGTGAGTTTCTTTTCTTTTCTTTCTTTCTCTTTTTTTTGTTTTTTTTTTCTCGGCCGAAAGCAACGACAACAACAATTTTTTTTAAAAAATTGTTACAAGCTTACTTAAATTTAACTTTTTACATGATAATTATTAACTTGATAAATGGGTTTTATAAAAATTGAATTTTCAAAAATTAGTTTGTTCTTGTATTATTTTTATTTTGTTTTTTTCGACCGAACCATAAATAAATATATAATAATTATGTATTGAGTTTATTAAATTATATATTATACATGTTAATTATTAATAAGTAATATAAGATCTAGGAAAAATAATTTTACTGATTAATAATATGTTTTTATATTTTATTTAATTAAAATAGTTTCTTTAATATATATATATATATATATATATATATATATATATATATATATATATATATATATATATATATATATATATATATATATATATATATATATATATATTTATTTATAACAAATAGGAAAAAGGGTAATTAAGTTATATAAATATTTTTCCAGTAAATTATGATATTTAAGTTAATTATTTAGGTCATAATAAAATTTATAAAAATTATATACGAATTATGTGTTATTTAATTATGGAAACTAGGAGAAATTCATAATAAAAATATATACAGTAAATAAAAAATAATAAATAATTTTTCTGAGTTTTAAACTTTGTCTAAGTCTGAGAAAAATATAAAAATTTATTTATGGGTTGATTTAATAATTAGTGCATAATTAAACTCTTTTATTATGTTAATAGAGGGTAAATAAGGAAATAATTATAAAAATACATAAATCTTTTATTTAATATTTTTCTATAGATTTCTTAACTGTAAGAAACTTATAAAAATTTTAAAAATAATTATTTATGTTTATTTAGTATTTTAGGTAGAATTAAACTTGTTTTGTGATTAATTTAAGAATGGAAACAAATATAAATATAAAATTTTTATAAAATTACTTTTGTTAAATTTTTCTACTGATTTTTATAATTAACTAAGACTATAAAAATTATGTATATTATTATTAGATATTTAATTAATTATTTAAGTATTTGTGGATAATATTGAGTTAATAAAGTAATATATTATTAAGTATCTTGTGAATTAAGTAATAAATAATATAACACATTTATGTTATATGATTGGTAAATTATAAATATTAATTAATCCATGATATAAGTTAGTAATAATAGCTTGAATAATAATATATATATAATTATTAAACTATTGATAGTTATATAATACTAAAATAACTATATATAATTAACTTAACTATATAATAAAATATTATATACCTATAATATGTGAAGGTTATAATTAAGATAACGTGAACTATATATGAACCTCACCGCTACATATGGCCTAGGTGTGATGACCTTGAAAATTCTAACCAAATTTAAACTTAATTCTTATTTGATTTTCGACACGATAAGCAAAGTCTGTAATATTGAATATTAAAATTTGTAAACTATTTTCATGTAATCATTTTTCTTTGGACTGTGCCCGATGATTCATGAACAATTAATTGTAAATAGATATGTGTGTATGTATATATAAATAATAATTCAAAAAATAATTTGAAGTATTATATGTTGTTGTTGTTATTATAAATTAATAAAATAAAAATAGGATATTATAATAATTATTATTTAAAATATATCTATATATATATATATAAAGTATATTAAAAATAAATATTAAATGATTGTAATACTCGTTTGATGTTTCGATTGATATTAAGCAAGTTAAATTCAAACTTATGTAATTTTAAAATAAACGGTGATACGAAAATGAGTTCTATAAATTTTAGGCTTATTAAAAATGTATTTAGGAACTATTTGTTAAGTTTTAACACTTTTTATATTTTACCCAGAATTGAGAGGGACAGTTGATGTAATTTTTATTTAATAAATTAATGACCAAATTTTATACTATAATAACTGAAATAATTAAAGAAACTTAATATAAAATTTTGAGATTTTTCTAAAAACTTTTATACATTACTAATTAACAATGGACCACGATATATCAGTTCGTGTAAAGTGTTGGCACAAAAATTTAAAATGGACGATGGCTTCACTGTTTCTTAATCTATTTCACACATTTAACATTTAACATGATATTAATAATATTATTTTATTATTACTTTACAGCAAGTTGTATGTTTATATGTATGTTTGAATGATTTTTGCAAAACACCATTACCATCCATCAACTTTGTTGTTCGACACCAACCATCACTCTTCTATCTAACTTTTTCTCTATTATGTATATACATATATCTTATGAATGTAACCTCACCACCACATTTTCCTTTTGATCCCTAACCGGCGACCACCTTTAGACACCACTCTCGCAACCACCTTCCAACATCACCATCAACCCATCACCACAAACTTGACAACCGTCATTAACCACCACGAATTCGACCACCTTTCACCATTGCAAACCTCCACCCACTACCATCCTACTAATCATAACCTTCATTGTTACAATCACACACCACAACCACTCTCTTCCATTTACAACTCGAGTTATATTTTGTTTTTGTTTCAAGTCGCTAGTCAAGAACCTCACGATCAAATCACCATTGCTGCAACTATTATTTATTTCCTCCTATCCTCGCTATTTGTTTTGATCCAAACCAACACTTACCTCTGCGGCTATTGCGTGCTATTTCCTGTTTCTTTTCTCGATTAAAGAACACCAAAACTCATCACCTTTTTGAATAACCCACTCAATATTTCCTGTTTATTACTGTACTTAATTGTTTAATGATGCAACTACATAATGAGGATGATTTTCAGTTTTTTTTAAAAAAATAATAATAATAACAATAATAAAGAAAGGTGGAAGGGGGACAACATGGGACGGTATCATTGAATTCTATGTATGTCACGAACCCCTTGTTATTTCTGTTAAAATTCGAATCAAATCCAACAAGTATTCCTTGGGCCAAGTTGTTGTCTAGTGGGCCGTGAATATTGTTAATAATTGGGCTGCCATGTTTCGGGTATTATTTGGGCCGAAACCCAAATTTCATTTGTGCAAAATTAGATGATGATGGATAGTAAATTAAGATAGTGATGAAAACACTGTACGTAATGATGTTTCATAATTAGATGATGAATGAAGGTGGTGATACATGATAATAATGATTATAAAAGATATGATAAGGTGAAGGATAGGGTGATGAAATTAGGTGACGGTAAACGATGATAAAAATGATTTTTATGACCATGATGATATCGTATGATAATTAGAGAAAGATGATCTTAAGATTTATGTATTAGATGATGATATTGAGTTTGATGATGAAGAAGAAGATGGAAACTGAGATAACAGGTTAAATATATATTAGGTTAGTTATATATAAAAAAAACAAGGATGGATGGATGGTTTAGGGGTGTTTGTGTAACCGAGAGGTCTCGGGTTCGAGCCCGAACTGAGGCAGTTTTATTTTTTCTTTCGAAGCTTACACTCTTAAGGTAGTATCCTATTTATTATTATTATTATAATTATGATTATTATTATTATTCTTATATAAGTGTTATTCTTATTAGTATTATTATTGTTAATATTATGAATAGTAAAATAAGTATTATTTTTAAAGTTATTATTATTATTATTATTATTATTATTATTATTATTATTATTATTATTATTATTATTATTATTATTATTATTATTATTATTATTATTATTATTATTATTATCATCATTATTTTTATTACTAGTATTATCATTATTATAAGTATCATTATTTTTATTATCATTATTATCAATAGTATTATTATCATTATTTTAGGAATACTAAAATTTTTATTTTATCAAACAAATAAAACTTATATAAAAATATATTTATTACATACCTATACTAAAATTTCATACTTTTATATTTTTTTAAATAAAATGTTATTTTTTAATATAAAAATTTAGTGTTACATAATATATAAATATAAATATATTATATAGTATAGATAGTAATATGATTATATATATGTAAATATTAATCTTAATACATTATATAATATTTCTAAACATTAATATATATAATAATTATAGTAAATAACATATAAATTATTAATATAACAAATATATTATAATATTAATACATAAACTTGTTTGAATATTATTATGTGTTTTAATATATATAACTGATATATGTTCGTGAATCAGAGGCCAACCCTGCACTTGTTCAGTGCCGTCATTTGCATAATTGCTACAAAATACAGTATTGTGAGTTTCATTTGCTCCCTTTTTAAATGCTTTTACAATATATATTTTGGGACTGAGAATACATGCGCTGCTTTTATAACTGTTTTACGAAATAGACACAAGTACTTGAAACTACATTCTATGGTTGAATTATTATACCGGATATCACCGTTTTTAGCTTGGTAGCCTAAGAATTTGGGAAACAGACCCCCAAATTGACGCGAATCCTAAAGATAGATCTATGGGCTTAACACTAGGGTGGTCCTTGTTGCCTTATGGGAATCGCTTGTGGATTTCGAATGCCATGACATAGATTCTGGTCAAGAATCCTGGGCGCCCGGTAACAACTGACCATCAGAGTGACTTGTATGATGGCAACGAGATTTGGGTAAAGGTGTACAATGTCTTATTATAGATTATAACCTGAACTTTCTATAATTAGAAAGATACTATAAGTGGAAACTTTCCATAAATGGTAACTTTCTGAAAATGTAAATTATTTTAGAAAACCATCATCATTAGTATAGTTAATATACTTAAGTCTTTTAGGCAATAACTGATAGTACATTCTATCTCTAGGTTGAGATTCCGATCACATTCTTCCGTTCAATTCATTTCTCTTATGGACTAACTCTTCTGTGCTACTAAGGTGAACTCATAGCCCCACTTTTTACATATTTTAATGTATTTTATAAATCTTGGGGTGAGACACATGCTTGCTTTAAATGATTTACAATTTAGACACAAGTGTCTAAACTTTTTGATATGTAACTTCGTGAGATTATTGTTAACTTGTATTCTTACATGTAAATCCCCACCATAATATCGTTAATTGCTGGAATTGTAATGTTGCAAGCTTAATTATTGTGAGTAGGCCTATTGAGAGTGACGTCTCTACCCATTGACTGATCGTCAAGGGGGTACATAATAACGATTACCGACACCCGTACAGTGTCAGGGGTTAATGTTTAGCTCGATATTATAACTCATGGCATATTGAATATTTTGATATTTTGAAACAAATCTTGTGGTCTAAAGCTTATTATTAAACCTATGATGTTCACTCAACCATTGTGTTGACATGTTAAGCATGTTTGTCTCAAGTGAAGAATAGCTTATGTGCTGCCCTATGTTGCTTGCCTGCTGTTGTATCGAAGTTCGCATTTATTATATCTGATCATTTGTTAAACATTAATTACTTTTGGGTTTACCATATAAAACAATTCATTTTCCGCTACAATTAAATTACTGATTTTATTAAACGTCTCATTTAGAGTCGTTCTCGTTTATATAACTGTGTGATGATATTGTAAAAGTCATATTTACCCCCGGCCCTATTTGAGGGGTATGACAGAGTGGTATCAGAGCTGGTTTAATGCCGCTCTGATACCATCTGTGACATCCCAGTCCAGGAAACACGTTCCCCGTAGCATGATATTGTCCGCTTTTCCCGTAGGAGCACGGATTTTTCTTGGCGACCAAACACGACGAGCACTTTCCAGGAGGTCACCCATCCTGGTAGTGCTCTCACCTAAGCACGCTTAACTGCAGAGTTCTCATGGGATCTGCTGCGCTTGTGGTCCCAAAACGCGTCATGATAGGACAGGTCTCCACACCCTTATAAGGCATGATTCGTTCCCCTCTCCAACCGATGTGGGACGAATGTAACATGGATGTTACAATCCTCCCCCCTAATAGGATACAGTGTCCTCGCTGTACACGTTTGGTCCGGGGCCTGGCTCTGATACCATCTGTGACATCCCAGTCCAGGTAACACGTTCCCCGTAGCATGATATTGTCTGCTTTGCCCGTAGGCGCACGGATTTTTCTTGGTGACCAAACACGACGAGCACTTTCCCAGGAGGTCACCCATCCTAGTAGTGCTCTCGCCTGAGCACACTTAACTGCAGAGTTCTTATGGGATCTGCTGTGCTTGTGGTCCCAAAACGTGTCATGCTAGGAAAGATCTCCACACCCTTATAAGGCATGCTTCGTTTCCCTCTCCAACCGATGTGGGACGGATGTAACACGGATGTTACATATACGGCCTGCCATACAGCTTACCAACATCAGAAACGGACTGCCATCTAAACGGCCACAACATACGGCCTGGCCATATGGCTTGCCATACAGCCTGCCAGCCGTTTTCCAGCCATTTTCCAGCCGTCCTGCCTGCCGTCCCCCCTGCCGTCCTACTTGGCAGGGGTTTTTTAGCCAATTTATTTACAACTTTTTCATCAAGCATTTCCTATAAATGGTGGCTTCATCCCACCATTTCAACACACGCCTTCTTCACTTCTCTCTCTAAAACATCTCTCTATTGTCGCTCTCTAGTGATCAGTAGGAGATTAGTTCTCTCTCTGTGTAACGACCCTACTTTTTTCGTTATCTTTTACCGTTAATTATTTAATGACCATTAACTGTTATTCGTGCCACGTCATTTCTATGACCTATATTATTATTTTAGTAATAATATATTAATTTTTATGTGTTAAATGAATATTTGTACTCACATTTTAAATCGTACGTTTCTACGTGTCGCAGATTTCTATCCGGCGAATCTTTTCGGTTTTCAAACCAACGGTCGAGCTTTTGGGATTTTTAAGTCCTAATTATTTTAAATATGATATTTTAATATCATATGTTTATAGATATATATAGTATTTATATATATTTTTGTCGCGTATTTGTTATCCCTCCGAATTTTCAATCGCGTAGTCGTGTTTTCATGTTCCGGGTTTCGATCGGGCATTCGGGGCACAAGGAAATTACATTTAAACAAAATTGGGCTAGTGGGGCCCACCCCACTCACCCCATTTGGCCGAGACCAAGGGGAGGGGTATACCCCCTTTCTTTTTGGCATTTTTTTTATTTATCATTTTCTCATTTCAATTCCAATTTATCAAAACCTAAATATTAGTTGCTCTCTCCTTCCTCCCTTTCTTTTGGCCGACACCACCAACAACCATCATCATCATCACCATCAATCAAAATAAAGCTTGGATCCTCTAATCGTTTACACAACCGCGTTCATCTCTTCGATCTTTACACAACCATATCCTTCGATTCTTGATTAGGGTATAAACCCTAACTCTAGATTTTTAATTTTTCATTTATTTTTCTGATTTTATAAGTTATATTGATAGTATGATGATTATATGTTATTGTATTGTTGATTGTATGCGTAGAAATGCTCGTTAATTCATGTTTTCGGTTTGATTATTTTGGGATAGCATTTTGATTGTTGTTTTCTGTATATATATAACTGGTATTAAAGTGAAATTAAAGTGTTTATATGAGTTCCTCTCATCAAGACATTAATTTTAGACTCCGGATTCATGTTATTTCGATTCCCGGAGCTCTAGATATGCTTAAAATGGTGTTTTGTTGAGATTAAAATGTAAAAACGAATTGAATCATGTATGGTCCGACCTTTTGATCATATTTGGAGTCTTTAGGGTGTACTAGTGTGTTAGTATTAATGATGGTATGAACTTTCATGTTCGGATCATCGAAATCCGAGCCACGGATCACCCGGTATGACTAGAACATGTTTTTGAACGGATTAAAGCTACAAGTTGTTTCATGGCTGTAAGTCACGACTTGTTTGCTGTTTTTGGGGTGTTCTTGAGCACACTAATGTGTTGGGTAGGTTGTTTAGGCAAAGATATTTATAAGATTCGCCGAAAACTGATTCCCGGGGCTCAAGTTATGACCCGATGAACTTTTAATTAAAACTTATGGTTATTAATTATGACTTATGATAAAAATAATGATTTTCATTGTTAATAAATTACTTATGATATAAAAAGTAATTAATTTAATTTAAGACTTATGATATATATTTATTATATCATTTAATAATTAATTATGATTTAATTAAACATTTAATTAAACTTATGATTAATAATACTTGTATTATTAATGAAAAATACTTATGGTAAGTATTAAACTTATATTATGAGATTATTATAATAAGACTTATAATAAGGATTAATTAATCATTTAATTATTATAAGGCTTAGTTATTATTTAATTATAATGTAATTATTAAATACTTATGATTTAATAATTATAATTAGAAACTTATGATATGATTAATAATTCATTATTAATTAATAATACTTATGATATGATTTAAAATATATTATTAATTAATAATACTTATGTTATGACTAATATTTAATTAATTAATTAAATACTTATGTTATATTAATTATATCATTTAAACTTATGTTAACTTTAATAATTCAATTTAATTTAATTAAACTTATGTTATGACATAATTATACATTTATGACTTTAAATAACATTATAACTTATATTATTAATATAACTTATACTTTTAAAATTTATGTTGACTATGTTTGACCAAGGTTGACTTTTGAGTTGACTTTCTATTGATTTTGACTTTCAGTTGACTTTTGTTGACTTTTTAATTAAGGAAACTTTCCTAACTTATAAAATTTCTAAAAATAGCAACTTTCTAAACATGGAAACTTTCTAAATTTGGAAAATTTCCAAAAATATAAACTTTCCTAAAATAGAAACTTTCCAAAAATAGAAACTTTCCTAAAATAGAAACTTTCCTAAAATAGAAACTTTCTAAAAATAGAAAGTGTGTGTCCGTACGTTGTTCCGATCAAACCGATGCATGTTGAGTATTGTTCTATGTCTACTTGCAACATGTACAATAGCTATCATACTAAGACTTGACCTAAGTTAGTTATTTATATCGACCTGCTTTATTTATAGGTCGGCGTTGTGATCATTCCTGATCACTGTACTTCATTTGCTGTTCGCATTATTGTGTGGTTACTTCGTTTGCTATTAAGGTGAGTTATAGTCCCGTTTTTACATACTTTTCAAAGTATATTTTTGGGATGTGATTACATGCATTTTATTTTACGTTTAGACACAAGTGGCAATTAAAGTTAAATTATTCATTATGAGTTGAACAAAAGATATTCCCTAGTCTGGTAACTGTAATCACTGGTTTCTACTGGTGAACGCGAATCCTACGGATAGATCTATCGGGTTTGACAACCCCATTTTGATCTAGTCGCGCTAGCAATTTATTCAGTGTATGTTATTTATTGTGTTTGGCAAGGGTAAATAAAGGGTTAAGTGGTTACCAGGTGGCTCATTGATAATGGAATAATGTTTTATGTTTTCTAACATTTTAAATCTGATAAATCGTTGACCGAGAACGTACCAGTAACAAGTTTAGGATCTTCCTCAGCATCCCTGGCGTTAATGTTGAACGCTCTACCACGTGCAGTCTCTGTAGTCTTCTTGTTGGGACAGGCATAACGGAAATGCCCCGGCTTCCCACACTCGTAACAAACTCTCGGATTACCACCATTATTCGACTTTCCATTACCATTACCATTACCACCTCTATTACCAGCATTATTACCATTATTACCACCTGCAGCAGGAGTAGCAGAACCCGGCAGAAGCACCGTACAATCCTTAGCAATGTGTCCCTGTTTGGAACACCTCTTGCAAGTCACGGTACAGAAACCATCATGAGCCTTGTAACAATGGGGACACACACGCTGACTGCGATTATTCGAACCAGAAGTATCCGGCTTTTTCTGCTGACCTTGGCTTTGATTGTGGTTATTATCCCACTTTCTCTTCCCATTATCAGCTTTCTTAACAGTCTCTTCACTGGGTTTGGTTACAGCAGCCTTGCTTCTTCTCAAGATCTTATCATTCAACTTATGAGCCATAGACATCGCGGCCTCAATAGTCTGGGGCTCACTAGATTCAACCCCATGCTCAATTTTCTCGGATAGCCCATCAATGTAAGCTTCAATCTTAAGATTCTCATCGGCATAAACATTAGGGCACAACAAAGTCAACTCAAAGAACCTCTGCTCGTAGGCATCTAATTCGGTGCCCTTCATTTTCAAGTTTTTAAGTTCAACCTCTAACTTCTTAAGCTCACCCCTAGGTCGGTAGCGGGTGATCATTCTTTCCTTGAAATTATTCCAAGTTAACCCATAAGCCACATCATTTCCCAAACTGTTAACCAAGTTGTTCCACCAGGTCAATGCACTATCCTTCAAAGTGCAGCTAACAAAACTTTGTCCTCCTCTCGGACTCGACTAACCCTGAAAATAGACTCGATTTTCTCGAACCAGCGGGTAAGTCCTATGGGTCCTTCTGTACCACTGAATTCCCGTGGGCGACTTGCCATGAACGTTTTGTGGGAGCATCCCACCTGATTGTTGTTCGCATTAGCATTTGCATTAGCATTCACTGCCATAGCAGCAGCTATCCCTTCGGTAACAAGACATTGGATACGGGCTTCGTTGGACTCTCTAGGAGGCATGATCTTCAAAACAGAATAACACAACCGTTAGTACTAAGAATAATACCAGTGTTATAAAGGAATAGATCGAACACGAAAAGATTAACCATTAAAATAATAGTCAATAAACACTATGAGTAATAACATGACAGTTATGATTGTTATAGAAATAACCACCACATGCATACATATTTTATGATAACATCATACAACATACATAGCACCTAACATACATGATCTACATTACGCATAATATTACATGCCAAGAGTCACAACATCAGAAATAAAATGTGATAATGATAATAGATGTCATAAAAATAACCATCCATACATAATGAAAAACATCCCATAACAAAATCTTAATAAAATCCTCGACAAAACGCCGTACATAACCCAAAAATGTATGTATGAAAGGACATTAAGTCTTATGAAATAAATCATCAATCATGAATCATCATATCACATCTGCTTAGAGCGGGTGTGATAAGCTGGGCCAGCATGAGTCTCAGCAGGTGGCTCATACTTCCGCAACTTTCCTTTCACTTCTTCCAACTCTGCCTTCAAACTACGAACTGTGCTCTCGAGAGCCTCGAACTTAGCGTCAACTTCACGATTACGCTTACGATTCTCGAACCCAACATTGTTCTTGAAGCTAACAAATGAATCCATACTAGCTCGTATCTGGTCCATCATCTCGTTATGTGGTAAAGTACGCATACAATCACTAAGAGCATTAATATGCATCACTTCATTGTAAGCCCTGTTCATATGAGTAAGGGTGGAAAAGTAGTAGTTGAAATGTCCCGTTCTTATTGATTAAAAACGTTCCATATTAATTGATTTCGTTGCTAGGTTTTGACCTCTATATGAGACGTTTTTCAAAGACTGCATTCATTTTTAAAACAAACCATAACCTTTATTTCATAAATAAAGGTTTAAAAAGCTTTACGTAGATTATCAAATAATGATAATCTAAAATATCCTGTTTAGACACGACCATTACATAATGGTTTACAATACAAATATGTTACATCGAAATCAGTTTCTTGAATGCAGTTTTTACACAATATCATACAAACATGGACTCCAAATCTTGTCCTTATTTTAGTATGCAACAGCGGAAGCTCTTAGTATTCACCTGAGAATAAACATGCTTTAAACGTCAACAAAAATGTTGGTGAGTTATAGGTTTAACCTATATATATCAAATCGTAACAATAGACCACAAGATTTCATATTTCAATACACATCCCATACATAGAGATAAAAATCATTCATATGGTGAACACCTGGTAACCGACATTAACAAGATGCATATATATAAGAATATCCCCATCATCCCGGGACACCCTTCGGATATGATATAAATTTCGAAGTACTAAAGCATCAGGTACTTTGGATGGGGTTTGTTAGGCCCAATAGATCTATCTTTAGGATTCGCGTCAATTAGGGTGTCTGTTCCCTAATTCTTAGATTACCAGACTTAATAAAAAAGGGCATATTCGATTTCGATAATTCAACCATAGAATGTAGTTTCACGTACTTGTGTCTATTTTGTAAATCATTTATAAAACCTGCATGTATTCTCATCCCAAAAATATTAGATTTTAAAAGTGGGACTATAACTCACTTTCACAGATTTTTACTTCGTCGGGAAGTAAGACTTGGCCAGTGGTTGATTCACGAACCTATAACAATATATACATATATATCAAAGTATGTTTAAAATATATTTACAACACTTTTAATATATTTTGATGTTTTAAGTTTATTAAGTCAGCTGTCCTCGTTAGTAACCTACAACTAGTTGTCCACAGTTAGATGTACAGAAATAAATCGATAAATATTATCTTGAATCAATCCACGACCCAGTGTATACGTATCTCAGTATTGATCACAACTCAAACTATATATATTTTGGAATCAACCTCAACCCTGTATAGCTAACTCCAACATTCACATATAGAGTGTCTATGGTTGTTCCGAAATATATATAGATGTGTCGACATGATAGGTCGAAACATTGTATACGTGTCTATGGTATCTCAAGATTACATAATATACAATACAAGTTGATTAAGTTATGGTTGTAATAGATTTGTTACCAATTTTCACGTAGCTAAAATGAGAAAAATTATCCAATCTTGTTTTAACCATAACTTCTTCATTTTAAATCCGTTTTGAGTGAATAAAATTGCTATGGTTTCATATTGAACTCTATTTTATGAATCTAAACAGAAAAGTATAGGTTTATAGTCGGAAAAATAACTTACAAGTCGTTTTTGTAAAGGTAGTCATTTCAGTCGAAAGAACGACGTCTAGATGACCATTTTAGAAAACATACTTCCACTTTGAGTTTAACCATAATTTTTGGATATAGTTTCATGTTCATAATAAAAATCATTTTCTCAGAATAACAACTTTAAAATCAAAGTTTATCATAGTTTTTAATTAACTAACCCAAAACAGCCCGCGGTGTTACTACGACGACGTAAATCCGGTTTTACGGTATTTTTCGTGTTTCCAGGTTTTAAATCATTAAGTTAGCATATCATATAGATATAGAACATGTGTGTAGTTAATTTTAAAAGTCAAGTTAGAAGGATTAACTTTTGTTTGCAAACAAGTTTAGAATTAACTAAACTATGTTCTAGTGATTACGAGTTTAAACCTTCGAATAAGATAGTTTTATATATATGAATCGAATGATGTTATGAACATCATTACTACCTCAAGTTTAGTAGGTAAACCTACTAGAATTGACAAGAAATGATCTAGCTTCAAAGGATCTTGGATGGCTTGAAAGTTCTTGAAGTAGGATCATGACACAAAAACAAGTTCAAGTAAGATTTTTACTCGAATTAAGATAGTTTATAATTATAGAAATTGAATCAAAGTTTGAATATGAATATTACCTTGAATAAGAAAGATAACCTACTGTATATAACAAAGGTTTCTCGATCTTAGATGATTACTTGGAATGGATTAGAAAGCTTGGAAGTAAATTAGTAAACTTAAAGGGATTTTTGAAGTGTTCTTGAAGTATTCTTCCTATGATGATTATAGCTTGATTCTTGAAGTGATTTTTGATGAAGATGATGATTAACTACTGGAAAAATACATTCATAATAGTGTGTGTGTGTTGAGAGAGAATTAGAAAGAGAATTAGAAGTGAAATGGAGTGAATGATGAGTGGTAATTGGTGAGTGGTGAGTGGGGTTAAAAGGAGTTCTAGTTAGTTGACTAGCTCATGGTAGAAGTTAAAATTGATTAGTCATACATGACATAATCAAGATTGGAATCCCATGCTAGTTCCTATTGGTATATACTCATAGTAAGTACGTTTTGAAGCTGTGTATAATACGGGTAAGAATACGACTAGAATTCTTGATGAAATAAAAGAATGGAAAAGTAACTGTAACCATTTTCGTTAAGTATGAGTGTTTTGATATATGTCTTGAAGTCTTCCAAAAGTATTTTAATACATCTAAATACACTACATGTATATACATTTTAACTGAGTCGTTAAGTCATAGTTAGTCGTTACATGTAAGTGTTGTTTTGAAACCTTTAAGTTAACGATCTCAATTAATGTTGTTAACCCATTGTTTATTATATCTAATGAGATGTTAAATTATTATATTATCATGATATTATGATATATTAATATATCTTAATATGATATATATACATTTAAATGTCGTTACAACGATAATCGTTACATATATGTCTCGTTTCGAAATCCTTAAGTTAGTAGTCTTGTTTATATGTATATAACTCATTGTTAATATACTTATGGAGATACTTACTTATCATAATCTCATGTTAACCATATGTATATCCATATATATATATCGTCATGTCGTTTTTACAAGTTTTAACGTTCGTGAATCGCCGGTCAACTTGGGTGGTCAATTGTCTATATGAAACATATTTCAATTAATCAAGTCTTAACAAGTTTGATTGCTTAACATGTTGGAAACATTTAATCATGTAAATATCAATCTCAATTAATATATATAAACATGGAAAAGTTCGGGTCACTACAGTACCTACCCGTTAAATGAATTTCGTCCCGAAATTTTAAGCTGTTGAAGGTGTTGACGAATCTTCTGGAAATAGATGCGGGTATTTCTTCTTCATCTGATCTTCATGCTCCCAGGTGAACTCGGTTCCTCTACGAGCATTCCATCGAACCTTAACAATTGGTATCTTGTTTTGCTTAAGTCTTTTAACCTCACGATCCATTATTTCGACGGGTTTTTCGATGAATTGGAGTTTTTCGTTGATTTGGATTTCATCTAACGAAATAGTGAGATCTTCTTTAGCAAAACATTTCTTCAAATTTGAGACGTGGAAAGTGTTATGTACAGCCGCGAGTTGTGGAGGTAACTCAAGTCGGTAAGCTACTGGTCCGACACGATCAATAATATTGAATGGTCCAATATACCTTGGATTTAATTTCCCTCGTTTACCAAATCGAACAACGCCTTTCCAAGGTGCAACTTTAAGCATGAACATCTCTCCAATTTCAAATTCTATATCTTTTCTTTTAATGTCAGCGTAGCTCTTTTATCGACTTTGGGCGGTTTTCAACCGTTGTTGAATTTGGATGATCTTCTCGGTAGTTTCTTGTATAATCTCCGGACCCGTAATCTGTCTATCCCCCACTTCACTCCAATAAATCGGAGACCTGCACTTTCTACCATAAAGTGCTTCAAACGGCGCCATCTCAATGCTTGAATGGTAGCTGTTGTTGTAGGAAAATTCTGCTAATGGTAGATGTCGATCCCAACTGTTTTCGAAATCAATAACACATGCTCGTAGCATGTCTTCAAGCATTTGTATCGTCCTTTCGCTCTGCCTATCAGTTTGTGGATGATAGGCAGTACTCATGTCTAGACGAATTCCTAATGCTTGCTGTAATGTCTGCCAGAATCTTGAAATAAATCTGCCATCCCTATCAGAGATAATAGAGATTGGTATTCCATGTCTGGAGACGACTTCCTTCAAATACAGTCGTGCTAACTTCTCCATCTTGTCATCTTCTCTTATTGGCAGGAAATGTGCTGATTTGGTGAGACGATCAACTATTACCCAAATAGTATCAAAACCACTTGCAGTCCTTGGCAATTTAGTGATGAAATCTATGGTAATGTTTTCCCATTTCCATTCCGGGATTTCGGGTTGTTGAAGTAGACCTGATGGTTTCTGATGCTCAGCTTTGACCTTAGAACACGTCAAACATTCTCCTACGTATTTAGCAACATCGGCTTTCATACCCGGCCACCAAAAATATTTCCTGAGATCCTTGTACATCTTCCCCGTTCCAGGATGTATTG
The DNA here is from genome assembly GCF_046630445.1 of Rutidosis leptorrhynchoides. Lineage (NCBI taxonomy): Eukaryota > Viridiplantae > Streptophyta > Magnoliopsida > Asterales > Asteraceae > Rutidosis > Rutidosis leptorrhynchoides. The sequence goes on from NC_092334.1 coordinate 539,761,543, forward strand.
AGTATCTAGTTTTATGAGCTTCTCTAAGTACCATTTCTCTCATATCTCCAAATTTTGGTACCCAAATCCTTTCAGCCCTATACCGGGTTCCGTCTTCCCGAATATTAAGATGTTTCTCCGATCCTTTGGGTATTTCATCCTTTAAATTTCCCTCTTTTAAAACTCCTTGTTGCGCCTCCTTTATTTGAGTAGTAAGGTTATTATGAATCATTATATTCATAGATTTTACTCGAATGGGTTCTCTGTCCTTCCTGCTCAAGGCATCGGCTACCACATTTGCCTTCCCCGGGTGGTAACGAATCTCAAAGTCGTAATCATTCAATAATTCAATCCACCTACACTGCCTCATATTCAGTTGTTTCTGATTAAATATGTGTTGAAGACTTTTGTGGTCGGTATATATAATACTTTTGACCCCATATAAGTAGTGCCTCCAAGTCTTTAATGCAAAAACAACCGCGCCTAATTCCAAATCATGCGTCGTATAATTTTGTTCGTGAATCTTCAATTGTCTAGACGCATAAGCAATCACCTTCGTTCGTTGCATTAATACACAACCGAGACCTTGCTTTGATGCGTCACAATAAATCACAAAATCATCATTCCCTTCAGGCAATGACAATATAGGTGCCGTAGTTAGCTTTTTCTTCAATAACTGAAACGCTTTCTCTTGTTCATCATTCCATTCAAATTTCTTCCCTTTATGCGTTAATGCAGTCAAGGGTTTTGCTATTCTGGAAAAGTCTTGGATGAACCTTCTGTAGTAACCAGCTAGTCCTAAAAACTGGCGTATGTGTTTCGGAGTTTTCGGGGTTTCCCACTTTTCAACAGTTTCTATCTTTGCCGGATCCACCTTAATACCTTCTTTGTTCACTATGTGACCGAGGAATTGAACTTCTTCCAACCAAAATGCACACTTTGAAAACTTAGCGTACAATTCTTCCTTCCTCAATACTTCTAACACCTTTCTCAAATGTTCACCGTGTTCTTGGTCATTCTTTGAGTAAATAAGTATGTCATCAATGAAAACAATGACAAACTTGTCAAGGTATGGTCCACACACTCGGTTCATAAGGTCCATGAACACAGCTGGTGCATTAGTTAAACCAAACGGCATGACCATAAACTCGTAATGACCGTAACGTGTTCTGAAAGCAGTCTTTGGAATATCATCTTCTTTCACCCGCATTTGATGATACCCGGAACGTAAGTCAATCTTTGAATAAACAGACGAGCCTTGTAGTTGATCAAATAAGTCGTCGATTCTTGGTAGTGGGTAGCGGTTCTTGATGGTAAGTTTGTTCAACTCTCGGTAGTCGATACACAACCTGAATGTACCATCTTTCTTCTTGACAAACAAAACAGGAGCTCCCCACGGTGATGTACTTGGTCGAATGAAACCACGCTCTAAAAGTTCTTGTAATTGGCTTTGCAGTTCTTTCATCTCGCTGGGTGCGAGTCTGTAAGGAGCACGAGCTATTGGTGCAGCTCCTGGTACAAGATCTATTTGAAATTCAACGGATCGCTGTGGGGGTAATCCCGGTAATTCTTTCGGAAATACATCGGGAAATTCTTTTGCAATGGGAACATCATTGATGCTCTTTTCTTCAGTTTGTACTTTTTCGACGTGTGCTAGAACAGCATAGCAACCTTTTCTTATTAGTTTTTGTGCCTTCAAATTACTAATAATATGTAGCTTCGTGTTGCCCTTTTCTCCGTACACCATTAAGGGTTTTCCTTTTTCTCGTATAATGCGAATTGCATTTTTGTAACAAACGATCTCTGCTTTCACTTCTTTCAACCAGTCCATACCGATTATCACATCAAAACTCCCTAACTCTACTGGTATCAAATCAATCTTAAATGTTTCGCTAACCAGTTTAATTTCTTGATTCCGACATATATTATCTGCTGAAATTAATTTACCATTTGCTAATTCGAGTAAAAATTTACTATCCAAAGGCGTCAATGGACAACTTAATTTAGCACAAAAATCTCTACTCATATAGCTTCTATCCGCACCCGAATCAAATAAAACGTAAGCAGATTTATTGTCAATAAGAAACGTACCCGTAACAAGCTCCGAGTCTTCCTGTGCCTCTGCCGCATTAATATTGAAAACTCTTCTGCGGCCTTGTCCATTCGTGTTCTCCTGGTTCGGGCAATTTCTAATAATGTGGCCCGGTTTTCCACATTTATAATAAACTACATTGGCATAACTTGCTCCGACACTACTTGCTCCGCCATTACTCGTTCCGACACCATTTGTTCCTTTCGTTCTATTAACCCCTGGTCCGTAGACCTCACACTTCGCCGCGCTATGACCATTTCTTTTACACTTGTTTCAAAATTTGGTGCAGAACCCCGAGTGATACTTTTCACACCTTTGGCATAGCTGCTTCTGATTGTTGTTGTTGTTGTTGCGGTTATTATTGTTGTTGGGATGATTGTTGTAGTTGCTGTTGTTGTTGTTGTTGTTGTTGTTGTTGGGCCGTTTGTTGTAGTTGCGATTGATGTTGCGATTGTTGGGATAATTGTTGCGATTATTGTTGTAATTACTGTTGTTGTTGTATTAGTGATTCTTATCACCGTTTTCCTCCCACTTTCTTTTGACTTGCTTCACATTGGCCTCTTCAGCAGTCTGTTCTTTAATTCTTTCTTCAATCTGGTTCACTAGTTTGTGAGCCATTCTACATTCCTGTTGTATGGAGGCGGGCTCGTGTGAACTTATATCTTCTTGGATTCTTTCCGGTAATCCTTTCACAAACGCGTCGATCTTCTCTTCCTCATCTTCGAATGCTCCCGGACACAATAGGCACAATTCTGTGAATCGTCTTTCGTACGTGGTAATATCAAATCCTTGGGTTCGTAACCCTCTAAGTTCTGTCTTGAGCTTATTAACCTCGGTTCTGGGACGGTACTTCTCGTTCATCAAGTGCTTGAATGCTGACCACGGTAGTGCGTACGCATCGTCTTGTCCCACTTGCTCTAGATAGGTATTCCACCATGTTAACGCAGAACCTGTGAAGGTATGCGTAGCGTACTTCACTTTGTCCTCTTCAGTACACTTACTTATGGCAAACACCGATTCGACCTTCTCGGTCCACCGTTTCAATCCGATCGGTCCTTCGGTTCCATCAAATTCCAAAGGTTTGCAGGCAGTGAATTCTTTGTAGGTGCATCCTACACGATTTCCTGTACTGCCAGATCCAAGGTTATTATTGGTATGTAGCGCAGCCTGTACTGCGGATATGTTTGAAGCTAGAAAAGTACGGAATTCCTCTTCATTCATATTCACGGTGTGTCGAGTAGTCGGTGCCATTTCCTTCAAAATAGTCAAATGGAACAAGTTAATCATACAGAATATTAAGAGTAGTTAATAGTATTTCGTAGCATAATATGAACTCATTTATAAAAGCTTTTTCTTCATATTAGCGTTTTATAAGTTTAAATTCGGGTAGTACCTACCCGTTAAGTTCATACTTAGTAGCTAATATACAATTCAACTACTACAATTCTATATGAAAAACTGATTGTAATAATATTTCGCGTTCAAACTTTTATACAATATTTTACAAACTTACAATACCGCTTATTTTAAATAAAGCATGAAATATAGCACACAATAACTTTGATACAAGATAGTTGTGAAGATAATTCTAGCTAGTACACAAGTCGTTCAGCAAAGGCAATAAAGACACGTAATTCATACGTCCAGAAACAAGTCATGCATTCTGGTTTTACTAGGACTACTTCCCATCCTTGGTCTTGTGGAACATAACCGTTATGGCCGTTGATAAGACAGCGTGTTGTAACGTCGTCAAAGGGACGAGGGTTAAGTAATGACCAACAGTCTCGTAATAACCTAAAAACCTCATTTCTTACCCCAATTACCGACTCCGTCACTTGTGGAAACGTTTTGTTTAATAGTTGTAGCCCGATGTTCTTGTTCTCACTTTGGTGAGAAGCGAACATTACTAACCCGTAAGCATAACATGCTTCTTTATGTTTCATGTTAGCCGCTTTTTCTAAATCACGAAGTCCTATATTCGGATATACTGAGTCAAAATAATTTTCTTAACCCGTTGCGTAAAATAGCATTTGGGTTCCCCGCAATATATGCGTCAAAGTAAACACATCGTAACTTATCTATTTCCCAATGTGATATCCCCCATCTTTCGAACGAAAGCCTTTTATAAACCAAGGCATTCTTGGAACGTTCTTTGAATGTCTTACAAACTGATCTCGCCTTAAATAGTTATGCCGAGGAATTCTGACCGACTCTAGACAAGATTTCATCAATCATGTCTCCGGGTAGGTCTCTTAAAATATTGGGTTGTCTATCCATTTTGTGTTTTTATACTATAAAATAGACAAGAGTTAGATTCATAAAAAAATACTTATTAATACAAGCAATTTTTACATATATCATAAAGCATAAGCACACTATATTACATATATTACACCACACGAATACAACTATCTTATTCCGACTCGCTCGTTTCTTCTTATTCGGTTTTGGTTCGTTTTGCCAAGTTTCTAGGGATATATGATGTTCCCCTAATACGAGCCGTCGTTGTCCACATTGGTTTAGAAAAACCTGGTGGTTTAGAGGTTCCCGGGTCATTGTTACAACTTAAGGACTTCGGGGGTTGACGATACATATAAAGTTCATCGGGGTTGGAATTAGATTTCTCTATTTTTATGCCCTTTCCCTTATTATTTTCTTTTGCCTTTTTAAATTCAGTTGGGGTAATTTCTATAACATCATCGGAATTCTCGTCGGAATCCGATTCATCGGAGAATTGGTAATCCTCCCAATATTTTGCTTCCTTGGCGGAAACACCATTGACCATAATTAACCTTGGTCGGTTGGTTGAGGATTCTATTTTACTTAACCGTTTTATTATTTCCCCCACCAGTTCTATTTCTTCTTCCGGTTCCGATTCTTCTTCCGGTTCCGATTCTTCTTCCGGTTCCGACTCTTCTTCCGGTTCCTCTTCGGGAACTTGTGAATCAGTCCACGAATCATTCCAATTTACATTTGACTATTCATTATTATTAGGTGAGTCAATGGGACTTGTTCTAGAGGTAGACATGAAATGTCCCGTTCTTATTGATTAAAAACGTTCCATATTAATTGATTTCGTTGCGAGGTTTTGACCTCTATATGAGACGTTTTTCAAAGACTGCATTCATTTTAAAACAAACCATAACCTTTATTTCATCAATAAAGGTTTAAAAATCTTTACGTAGATTATCAAATAATGATAATCTAAAATATCCTGTTTACACACGACCATTACATAATGGTTTACAATACAAATATATTACAACAAAATAAGTTTCTTGAATGCAGTTTTTACACAATATCATACAAGCATGGACTCCAAATCTCGTCCTTATTTAAGTATGCGACAGCGGAAGCTCTTAATAATCACCTGAGAATAAACATGCTTAAAACGTCAACAAAAATGTTGGTGAGTTATAGGTTTAACCTATATATATCAAATCATAATAATAGACCACAAGATTTCATATTTCAATACACATCCCATACATAGAGATAAAAATCGTTCATATGGTGAACACCTGGTAACCGACATTAACAAGATGCATATATAAGAATATCCCCATCATTCCGGGACACCCTTCGGATATGATATAAATTTCGAAGTACTAAAGCATCTGGTACTTTGGATGGGGCTTGTTGGGCCCGATAGATCTATCTTTAGGATTCGCGTCAATTAGGGTGTCTGTTCCCTAATTCTTAGATTACCAGACTTAATAAAAAGGGGCATATTCGATTTCGATAATTCAACCATAGAATGTAGTTTCACGTACTTGTGTCTATTTTGTAAATCATTTATAAAACCTGCATGTATTCTCATCCCAAAAATATTAGATTTTAAAAGTGGGACTATAACTCACTTTCACAGATTTTTACTTCGTCGGGAAGTAAGACTTGGCCACTGGTTGATTCACGAACCTATAACAATATATACATATATATCAAAGTATGTTCAAAATATATTTACAACACTTTTAATATATTTTGATGTTTTAAGTTTATTAAGTCAGCTGTCCTCGTTAGTAACCTACAACTAGTTATCCACAGTTAGATGTACAGAAATAAATCGATAAATATTATCTTGAATCAATCCACGACCTAGTGTATACGTATCTCAGTATTGATCACAACTCAAACTATATATATTTTGGAATCAACCTCAACCCTGTATAGCTAACTCCAACATTCACATATAGAGTGTCTATGGTTGTTCCGAAATATATATAGATGTGTCGACATGATAGGTCGAAACATTGTATACGTGTCTATGGTATCTCAAGATTACATAATATACAATACAAGATTATTAAGTTATGGTTGGAATAGATTTGTTACCAATTTTCACGTAGCTAAAATGAGAAAAATTATCCAATCTTGTTTTACCCATAACTTCTTCATTTTAAATCCGTTTTGAGTGAATCAAATTGCTATGGTTTCATATTGAACTCTATTTTATGAATCTAAACAGAAAAAGTATAGGTTTATAGTCGGAAAAATAAGTTACAAGTCGTTTTTGTAAAGGTAGTCATTTCAGTCGAAAGAACGACGTCTAGATGACCATTTTAGAAAACATACTTCCACTTTGAGTTTAACCATAATTTTTGGATATAGTTTCATGTTCATAATAAAAATCATTTTCTCAGAATAACAACTTTTAAATCAAAGTTTATCATAGTTTTTAATTAACTAACCCAAAACAGCCCGCGGTGTTACTACGACGGCGTAAATCCGGTTTTACGGTGTTTTTCGTGTTTCCAGGTTTTAAATCATTAAGTTAGCATATCATATAGATATAGAACATGTGTTTAGTTGATTTTAAAAGTCAAGTTAGAAGGATTAACTTTTGTTTGCGAACAAGTTTAGAATTAACTAAACTATGTTCTAGTGATTACAAGTTTAAACCTTCGAATAAGATAGCTTTATATGTATGAATCGAATGATGTTATGAACATCATTACTACCTTAAGTTCCTTGGATAAACCTACTGGAAAAGAGAAAAATGGTTCTAGCTTCAACGGATCCTTGGATGGCTCGAAGTTCTTGAAGCAGAATCATGACACGAAAACAAGTTCAAGTAAGATCATCACTTGAAATAAGATTGTTATAGTTATAGAAATTGAACCAAAGTTTGAATATGATTATTACCTAGTATTGGAATGATAACCTACTGTAAGAAGCAAAGATTTCTTGAGGTTGGATGATCACCTTACAAGATTGGAAGTGAGCTAGCAAACTTGAAAGTATTCTTGATTTTATGTAACTAGAACTTGTAGAATTTATGAAGAACACTTAGAACTTGAAGATAGAACTTGAGAGAGATCAATTAGATGAAGAAAATTGAAGAATGAAAGTGTTTGTAGGTGTTTTTGGTCGTTGGTGTATGGATTAGATATAAAGGATATGTATTTTTGTTTTCATGTAAATAAGTCATGAATGATTACTCATATTTTTGTAATTTTATGAGATATTTCATGCTAGTTGCCAAATGATGGTTCCCACATGTGTTAGGTGACTCACATGGGCTGCTAAGAGCTGATCATTGGAGTGTATATACCAATAGTACATACATCTAAAAGCTGTGTATTGTATGAGTACGAATACGGGTGCATACGAGTAGAATTGTTGATGAAACTGAACGAGGATGTAATTGTAAGCATTTTTGTTAAGTAGAAGTATTTTGATAAGTGTATTGAAGTCTTTCAAAAGTGTATAAATACATATTAAAACACTACATGTATATACATTTTAACTGAGTCGTTAAGTCATCGTTAGTCGTTACATGTAAGTGTTGTTTTGAAACCTTTAGGTTAACGATCTTGTTAAATGTTGTTAACCCAATGTTTATAATATCAAATGAGATTTTAAATTATTATATTATCATGATATTATCATGTATGAATATCTCTTAATATGATATATATACATTAAATGTCTTTACAACGATAATCGTTACATATATGTCTCGTTTAAAAATCATTAAGTTAGTAGTCTTGTTTTTACATATGTAGTTCATTGTTAATATATTTAATGATATGTTTATTTATCATAGTATCATGTTAACTATATATATATCCATATATATGTCATCATATAGTTTTTACAAGTTTTAACGTTCGTGAGTCACCGGTCAACTTGGGTGGTCAATTGTCTATATGAAACATATTTCAATTAATCAAGTCTTAACAAGTTTGATTGCTTAACATGTTGGAAACATTTAATCATGTAAATATCAATCTCAATTAATATATATAAATATGGAAAAGTTCGGGTCACTACAGTACCTACCCGTTAAATAAATTTCGTCCCGAAATTTTAAGCTGTTGAAGGTGTTGACGAATCTTCTAGAAATAGATGTGGGTATTTCTTCTTCATCTGATCTTCACGCTCCCAGGTGAACTCAGGTCCTCTACGAGCATTCCATCGAACCTTAACAATTGGTATCTTGTTTTGCTTAAGTCTTTTAACCTCACGATCCATTATTTCGACGGGTTCTTCGATGAATTGAAGTTTTTCGTTGATTTGGATTTCATCTAACGGAATAGTGAGATCTTCTTTAGCAAAACATTTCTTCAAATTCGAGACGTGGAAAGTGTTATGTACAGCCGCGAGTTGTTGAGGTAACTCAAGTCGGTAAGCTACTGGTCCGACACGATCAACAATCTTGAATGGTCCAATATACCTTGGATTTAATTTCCCTCGTTTACCAAATCGAACAACGCCTTTCCAAGGTGCAACTTTAAGCATGACCATCTCTCCAATTTCAAATTCTATATCTTTTCTTTTAATGTCAGCGTAGCTCTTTTGTCGACTTTGGGCGGTTTTCAACCGTTGTTGAATTTGGATGATCTTCTCGGTAGTTTCTTGTATAATCTCCGGACCCGTAATCTATCTATCCCCCACTTCACTCCAACAAATCGGAGACCTGCACTTTCTACCATAAAGTGCTTCAAACGGCGCCATCTCAATGCTTGAATGGTAGCTGTTGTTGTAGGAAAATTCTGCTAACGGTAGATGTCGATCCCAACTGTTTCCGAAATCAATAACGCATGCTCGTAGCATGTCTTCAAGCGTTTGTATCGTCCTTTCACTCTGCCCATCAGTTTGTGGATGATAGGCAGTACACATGTCTAGACGAGTTCCTAATGCTTGCTGTAATGTCTGCCAGAATCTTGAAATAAATCTGCCATCCCTATCAGAGATAATAGAGATTGGTATTCCATGTCTGGAGACGACTTCCTTCAAATACAGTCGTGCTAACTTCTCCATCTTGTCATCTTCTCTTATTGGTAGGAAGTGTGCTGATTTGGTGAGACGATCAACTATTACCCAAATAGTATCAAAACCACTTGCAGTCCTTGGCAATTTAGTGATGAAATCCATGGTAATGTTTTCCCATTTCCATTCCGGGATTTCAGGTTGTTGAAGTAGACCTGATGGTTTCTGATGCTCAGCTTTGACCTTAGAACACGTCAAACATTCTCCTACGTATTTAGCAATATCGGCTTTCATACCCGGCCACCAAAAATGTTTCTTGAGATCCTTGTACATCTTCCCCGTTCCAGGATGTATTGAGTATCCGGTTTTATGAGCTTCTCTAAGTACCATTTCTCTCATATCTCCAAATTTTGGTACCCAAATCCTTTCAGCCCTATACCGGGTTCCGTCTTCCCGAATATTAAGATGCTTCTCCGATCCTTTGGGTATTTCATCCTTTAAATTTCCCTCTTTTAAAACTCCTTGTTGCGCCTCCTTTATTTGAGTAGTAAGGTTATTATGAATCATTATATTCATAGATTTTACTCGAATGGGTTCTCTGTCCTTCCTGCTCAAGGCATCGGCTACCATATTTGCCTTCCCCGGGTGGTAACGAATCTCAAAGTCGTAATCATTCAACAATTCAATCCACCTACGCTGCCTCATATTCAGTTGTTTCTGATTAAATATGTGTTGAAGACTTTTGTGGTCGGTATATATAATACTTTTGACCCCATATAAGTAGTGCCTCCAAGTCTTTAATGCAAAAACAACCGCTCCTAATTCCAAATCATGCGTCGTATAATTTTGTTCGTGAATCTTCAATTGTCTAGACGCATAAGCAATCACCTTCGTTCGTTGCATTAATACACAACCGAGACCTTGCTTTGACGCGTCACAATAAATCACAAAATCATCATTCCCTTCAGGCAATGACAATATAGGTGCCGTAGTTAGCTTTTTCTTCAATAACTGAAACGCTTTCTCTTGTTCATCATTCCATTCAAATTTCTTCCCTTTATGCGTTAATGCAGTCAAGGGTTTTGCTATTCTGGAAAAGTCTTGGATGAACCTTCTGTAGTAACCAGCTAGTCCTAAAAACTGGCGTATGTGTTTCGGAGTTTTCGGGGTTTCCCACTTTTCAACAGTTTCTATCTTTGCCGGATCCACCTTAATACCTTCTTTGTTCACTATGTGACCGAGGAATTGAACTTCTTCCAACCAAAATGCACACTTTGAAAACTTAGCGTACAATTCTTCCTTCCTCAACACTTCTAACTCCTTTCTCAAATGTTCACCGTGTTCTTGGTCATTCTTTGAGTAAATAAGTATGTCATCAATGAAAACAATGACAAACTTGTCAAGGTATGGTCCTGATAATGCTAAAAACGAACATATATTTCATAGCATTATTCCTCAAGAAAGACAAGCTTTTAGTTGCAATTGTTCTATTTACAAGTGATATTCGTTTAAATAATAAAAGGTGAAGACAAAAGACAGATTCGACGAATTGAAGACGCAAACGACCAAAAAGCTCAAAAGAACAAAAGACAATCAAAAAGGTTCCAATTATTGATAAGAAACGTCTCGAAATCACAAGAGTACAAGATTCAAAACGCAAAGTACAAGATATTAAATTGTACGCGAGGACGTTCGAAAATCCGGAACCGGGACCAGAGTCAATTCTTAACGCTCGACGCAACGGACTAAAAATTACAAGTTAACTATATATATAAATATAATATAATATATAATTAATTATATTAATTATATATATATTATATATATATATTTAAAACCGTCGGCAGCAGGAAACTCCAAGGGTGTAAACTGTAAATACCTCTCCGCGACTCGCGGAGTTTTAAGGGTATTTGGCCGCGAGTCGCGGAGCCCCAAATTTCAAGTCTGGCTATAAATCAACCCGAATTCTGATCAAAATCATCATCATTTTTTCTTCTCATTCATACGAAGTAATATATATTTATATTTATAATTTATATTTTAATTTTAATTATAATTCTAATAATAAGGGTATGTTAGCGAATGTTGTAAGGGTGTAAGTCGAAATTCTGCCCGTGTAACGCTACGCTATTTTTAATCATTGTAAGTTATGTTCAACCTTTTTATATTAATGTCTTGTAGCTAAGTTATTATTATGCTTGTTTAAAACGAAGTAATCATGATGTTAGGCTAATTATTAAAATTGGGTAATTGGGCTTTGTACCATAATTGGGGTTTGGACAAAAGAACGACACTTGTGGAAACTAGACTATGGGCTATTAATGGGCTTTATATTTGTTTAACTAAATGAAAGTTTGTTAATGTTAATATAAAGATTTACAATTGGGCGTCCCTATAAATTACCATATACACTCGATCGGACACGATGGGCGGGGTATTTATATGTACGAATAATCGTTCATTTAACCGGACACGGGAATGGATTAATAGCCACTAGAATAATTAAAACAGGGGTGAAATTACATTCAAGGGTAATTGGTGTAATTGTTAACAAAGTAGTAAAACCTTGGTTTACACGCAGTCGATAACCTGGTGTATTCATTAAACAAAGTATTAAAACCTTGTTATAATTCGAATCCCCAATTAGTTGGAATATTTATCTTCGGGTATAATAATAATTTGACAAGGACACTTGCAATTTATATTTATGACTGATGGACTGTTATGGACAAAAACCAGACGGACATATTGAATAATCCAGGACAAAGGACAATTAACCCATGGGCATAAAACTAAAATCAACACGTCAAACATCATGATTACGGAAGTTTAAATAAGCATAATTCTTTTATTTCATATTTAATTTCCTTTATTTTATATTTAATTGCACTTCTAATTATCGCACTTTTATTTATTGTTATTTTATTTAATCGCACTTTTAATTATCGTACTTTTAATTATCGCAATTTAATTTTATCGCATTTTTATTATTCGCAATTTCATTATCGTTATTTACTTTACGCTTTAATTTAAAGTCTTGTATTTATTTTATATTTTACATTAGGTTTTAACTGCGACTAAAGTTTTAAAATCGACAAACCGGTCATTAAACGGTAAAAACCCCCCTTTATAATAATAATATCACTTATATATATATTTGTATTTTTATAAAAGTAAACTAATATAGCGTTGAGCTTTGTTTAAAGATTTCCCTGTGGAACGAACCGGACTTACTAAAAACTACACTACTGTACGATTAGGTACACTGCCTATAAGTGTTGTAGCAAGGTTTAAGTATATCCATTATATAAATAAATAAATATCTTGTGTAAAATTGTATCGTATTTAATAGTATTTCCTAGTAAAATAATAACTATTTTATATACACCTCGCACTTCATCAAGTATTTTTGGCGCCGCTGCCGGGGAACATCTTAAAAGCCGGAAGCGCAACGCTAATATAAAAAAAAAACAAGATTTTTAGTTACTTTTATTAAAAATTTGCTTTTGTAGAAATACGTTTTAATTATTCAAAAATATAAAAAACAAAAATATAAGCATTTTTAAGATTTTGTTAAATATTTAAGTTTTATAAGTTTCTTTATTTTTATTTTAGTTTATAAAAATATAAGTTTTAATTTTAATATCTTTTATTTAAAAAAAAAAAAACAGAAAAAAAAAAATAAAAAGAAAAACGCGTAAAAAGACAAAGCTGTCAACTGAATTCCTGAACCCCGCGACTTGCGGGGTTTTCCTCTTTATTTGCCGCGACTCGCGGAGACCCTCTGACACACGGACAAAAACCCTAATCACGGGTTATTTTTAATTATTATTATTATTAAAACCTAAATATTATTATTATTATTAATTTTAGTTTTATTTTTACTTTTTACTTTATATTTATGTATTTAGTATTAATTAAGTTTTTATTAAATTGTAAAATTAATAGTTTAGTAAAATAAATAATATAAAATAATATTTTTATAAAAATTGTACTTTTTACAATTTTTTTTATATTTTTATATTTTGTACCTTTTTAATCATTGTAGCGTAATATTTGTATTTTTTAGCTCATATTTAATTTTAAAATTAGTTTTTGCTATAGTTATTTTTACTCCTAGATTTTTAGGCTTTGCCGTAGAATTCCTTAAGTGCTTTTTCTTTAGACTAAGATTTAGGTGCTTTAGAATTTTGCGACGCCTTTTTAAGTTTTAGTTTCTTTTCAAGTTATTTCCATTTGGGATTTAGTTTTTCCTGTAAGTTTTAATATTTTTAGACACCTTTTACTATGTACCAATTATCATTCCAATTAGTAATTTCAATTTGCGATTATAATTTTAAGTTAGTTGTAGTAATAAGGTTAAATTAGTTAAGTATTTTTAAGTTTTGATAAGTTTCTTTTATTTTTCCGTCACCTTTTATTTTTCAACCATTTTTTCTTTTTCGACCTTTTGCGACGAACTCTTTGTCTTTCTTATTTCTCGCCATTCTAGTTTTTAGGACATAGATTTTTATTCTACTTCTTATCTAAATTTCTTAAAATTACGAAAATTTATTTTGAGTGGTTAAATTAATAGACATCAAAATTTTCTGGTTCGTAGTAATAGTTGGATTTGTACGTGGACCGGGTTATTGGAGCCAAACAGTCCTCAATTATATTGAGACCAAACGAATCCTGCCCCTCTGCTGCATCTTTTGGCTATTCGAAACGTGGGCAAAATCAGAAAAGTCTATTGATTGGATAACTTATTATAATTTTTCTTTCCTTTTAAAAACTAATAGGATATTCAGTGAATGCACCGAGCAAGACGTTCATCACCTTTTGTACGTTCACCACCTGTAACTCGATCAAGACATCGTTTAACAAATATAACCGCCGTTGATTTTTCTTTAGAATCGTCATCCAGTCGACCAAGTACTTCAGTTCAAATTTCCGATAATCCATTTTTTGAACCCGACCTCACAATTGAGAATCCAGAAAATATTCAGGAACGGTTCGTAGATCCTGAACCACTAAACTTTCCTCCGGAACCACCAATCATTCAAACAGAGATTGTTGAGGAACGAACTATTAAATCAGAACCATCTAGTGATACCGAGTCAACAAATTCAATTATGGAGAATCTGGAACCTTTAAGTATGGAAGACCGAATGAGAGCTAAACGCACTGGCCAAGGTCACGCAATTACTCATCCAGACATTAATGCGCCAGATTATGAAATCAAAGGACAAATTCTACACATGGTGACTAATCAATGCCAATTTAGTGGTGCGCCGAAGGAAGATCCAAATGAACATCTACGTACCTTTAATAGGATCTGCACACTATTTAAAATACGAGAAGTGGAGGATGAACAGATATATCTCATGTTATTTCCCTGGACTTTAAAGGGAGAAGCCAAAGATTGGTTGGAATCGTTACCTGAAGGGGCGATTGATACATGGGACGTTTTAATTGATAAATTTCTTAAACAATTCTTTCCTGCATCTAAAGCTGTAAGACTTCAAGCAGAAATTGTTACGTTCACACAGAAGCCAAATGAAACTCTATATGAGGCGTGGACAAGATATGGAAAGTTATTAAGAGGATGTCCGCAACATGGTTTAGACACCTGTCAAATAGTACAAATATTCTACCAAGGATGCGACATCACTACAAGAAAAGACATAGATATAGCAGCTGGTGGTTCGATTATGAAGAAAACCGAAACTGATGCTTACAAAATTATTGATAACACTGCTTCCCACTCACATGAGTGGCACCAAGAAAAAGACATCATTAGATCATCTAAAGCAGCTAGAGCCGATTCTAGCCATGACTTAGATTCCATTTCCGCAAAGATAGATGCTTTCGAGAGACGAATGGAAAAAATGACTAAAGATATTCATGCTATACGAATTAGTTGTGAGCAGTGTGGAGGACCACATTTGACAAAAGATTGTCTCAATATTGAATTAACAATGGAACAAAGAGAGAATATTTCATACATAAACCAAAGGCCTGGAAATAATTATCAGAATAATTATCAACCGCCAAGACCGATTTACAATCAAAACCAGAATTATAACCGAAATATTCCATACAATAACCAACAAGGTCCTAGCAATCAACAAGTATCCAATAATACTTATAATCAGCAAAGACCGAATTTTCAAAACAAACCACCACAACAAACCGATGATAAAAAGCCGAATTTAGAAGATATGATGACGAAGCTAGTTGAAACTCAAACGCAGTTTTTCACATCTCAAAAACAAACCAATGAACAAAATGCTCAAGCATTTAGAAATCAACAAGCTTCTATTCAAAATCTAGAACAAGAAGTAAGTAACCTAGCAAGGTTAATAGGTGAAAGAAAACCGGGAAGCCTACCAAGCGATACAAATGCTAACCCCCGGAATGAAACAGCTAAAGCTATTACCACAAGAAGTGGTACAACACTTAAATCACCAGAAATACCTGTAACTTCTGAGGAAACTATTCTTACTACACAAGAACCACAACCTGATCAAGATAAGGAAAAAGAACCGGTAGTTGAAAAGGTTAATGAAGATAACGCAGTTAAGGATAAACCTTATGTTAAACCATACCAACCACCACTTCCTTATCCGAGTAAAATGAAGAAGGAAAAACTTGAAGCCGAGCAATCCAAATTCTTGGATATGTTTAAACAAATAAATGTAAATCTTCCTTTCATTGATGTAATTTCAGGAATGCCAAGGTATGCTAAATTCTTGAAAGATCTAATCACGAATAGAAAGAAAATGGAAGAACTCTCGGCTGTTACTATGAATGCTAATTGTTCAGCAGTGCTGTTGAATAAGATACCAGAAAAACTATCTGATCCATGAAGTTTCACAATTCCATGTTTTCTGGGTAGTCTTAGTTCAATAGAAGCATTAGCAGATTTAGGTGCTAGTATAAATCTAATGCCGTATTCACTATACGCTAAACTAGACCTTGGAGAATTAAAACCAACCAGAATAAGCATACAACTAGCCGATAGATCAATAAAATATCCTAGAGGGATAATGGAAAACATGCTAGTTAAAGTTGGTACTTTAGTATTTCCAGTAGATTTTGTTGTTTTGGACATGGAAGAAGATTCTCAAGTTCCTCTCATATTAGGAAGACCATTCTTAAACACGGCTAAAGCAATGATAGACGTGTTCGGTAAGAAACTGACCCTAAGTATAGAGGATGAGAGTGTTACCTTTTCAGTTGATAGAGCAATGCAACAACCACAATCTGCAGATGATACATGTTATTATATTCAAACTATAGATGCACATGCAGAATTATTAGAAGAATTTCCAGAATTACAAGGAACAGGAGAATGTTCTTTAGGAGAAGGAAATGAACCAATTGATGAAGCTGAAATGTTAGCTACACTTATAGCTAATGGATATGAACCAACAACAGAAGAAATTCAAATGCTAAAAGAAGAAGACAGATATCGATATAAATCATCGATAGAAGAACCTCCGAAATTAGAGTTAAAGCCACTTCCAAACCATTTGGAATACGCTTATTTACATGGTGAATCTGAATTACCTGTAATAATATCGTCTTCTCTTACTGAAAATGAGAAATCACAACTCATTTCTGTGTTGAAAGCTCATAAACCAGCCATTGCATGGAAGATTCATGATATTAAAGGAATAAGTCCTTCGTATTGCACACATAAAATCCTTATGGAAGAAGGTCATAAAACGTATGTGCAACGCCAACGAAGACTAAATCCTAATATGCAAGATGTAGTTAAGAAAGAGATTATTAAACTGCTAGATGCAGGTTTGATATATCCAATTTCTGATAGTCCATGGGTAAGCCCAGTTCAATGCGTGCCGAAGAAGGGTGGCATGACTGTCATTACAAATGAGAAGAATGAGCTTATTCCTACTAGGACTGTAACAGGATGGCGTGTGTGTATTGATTATAGAAAATTAAATGACGCCACCAGAAAAGATCACTTTCCCTTACCTTTCATAGATCAAATGTTGGAAAGATTAGCCGGAAATAGTTACTATTGTTTTCTAGATGGATTTTCCGGATATTTTCAAATTCCAATAGCACCCGAAGATCAAGAGAAAACCACATTCACGTGCCCTTATGGTACTTTTGCTTACAAACGCATGCCATTTGGACTTTGTAACGCCCCTGCAACCTTTCAAAGGTGTATGATGGCGATTTTTCACGACATGATAGAAGAATGCATGGAAGTATTCATGGATGACTTTTCAGTCTTCGGTGATACATTTAAATCATGTCTAGTTAATTTGGAACGAATGCTAATTAGATGCGAAAAATCAAATCTAGTACTTAATTGGGAGAAATGCCATTTCATGGTTAAAGAAGGCATCGTTCTTGGACATAAAATTTCTAAAGAAGGAATTGAAGTGGATAGAGCTAAAGTAGATGTAATTGCTAAACTTCCACATCCCACAAATGTTAGAGGAGTTAGGAGTTTTCTAGGGCATGCCGGTTTTTACCGACGTTTTATAAAAGATTTTTCTAAAATTGCCACTCCTATGAATAAACTCCTAGAAAAAGATGCGCCATTCATCTTTTCAGATGAATGTATCAAATCTTTTAATATTCTTAAAGAAAAACTCACTAATGCACCGATCATGATAACACCAAATTGGAATCTACCATTTGAACTAATGTGCGATGCAAGTGATTTTGCAATGGGAGCCGTTTTAGGACAAAGGATTGAAAAACGATTTCAACCTATATATTATGCTAGTAAGACGTTACAAGGAGCACAAACGAACTATACAACTACTGAAAAAGAACTCCTTGCTATTGTCTTTGCTTTTGACAAATTTCGATCATATCTCGTTCTAGCAAAAATGGTGGTCTATACCGACCATTCTGCTCTTAGATACCTATTTTCAAAACAAGATGCTAAACCAAGATTAATCCGTTGGATCTTACTCTTACAAGAGTTTGATATTGAAATCCGAGATAAAAAAGGAGCAGAAAATCTCGCCGCTGATCATCTTTCTCGTCTTGAAAATCCCGAATTAGAAGTTCTGAATGAATCAGCCATACAAGACAACTTTCCTGATGAATATCTATTGAAAATAGATTATAAAGAAATCCCATGGTTTGCAGACTATGCAAACTACTTAGTTTGTGGATTCCTTGAAAAAGGATTATCGTACCAAAGACGAAAGAAATTCTTCAGTGATATAAAACACTATTTCTGGGAAGATCCACATCTGTTTAAAAGTTGTCCCGATGGAATAATACGCCGATGTGTATTTGGAGATGAAGCTAGTAAAATTTTAAACCATTGTCACACAGGACCAACAGGAGGGCATTATGGGCCTCAACTAACAGCAAGAAAAGTTTATGAAGCTGGATTCTATTGGCCTACAATTTACAAAGACGCACACCTTCTTTGCAAATCCTGTGATGCATGTCAAAGGGCCGGAAAAATAAGTCAACGCGATGAAATGCCACAAAATGTCATCCAAGTATGTGAAGTATTTGACATTTGGGGTATTGACTTTATGGGTCCATTTCCAAAATCTCATAATAATCTATATATACTCGTAGCCATTGACTATGTATCTAAATGGGCGGAAGCACAAGCTCTCCCAACTAACGATGCACGAGTTGTAGTCAACTTTTTAAAACGTCTTTTTGCAAGGTTTGGAACACCGAAAGCTTTAATAAGTGATCGGGGTACTCATTTCTGTAATAATCAACTTGAGAAAGTTCTTAAAAGATATGGAGTAACTCATAAAATCTCCACCGCATATCATCCACAAACAAGTGGACAAGTTGAAAATACCAACCGAGCTTTAAAACGTATTCTAGAGAAAACCGTAGGATCAAATCCGAAGGAATGGTCCATTAAATTGGAGGATGCACTCTGGGCTTTTAGAACAGCCTACAAAACTCCAATTGGAACCACACCTTTTAGACTTGTGTATGGAAAAGCATGTCATCTTCCAGTAGAAATTGAACACAAAGCATTTTGGGCTTTGAAGACATGTAATCTTGATTTACATGAAGCTGGACGTCTACGATTAAGTCAACTAAACGAATTAGAAGAATTAAGACATGAAGCATACGAGAATTCGTTAATCTATAAAGAAAGAACGAAGAAATGGCATGATAAAAGAATCAGAAGTTCAAAAGAATTCAAAGAAGGAGACAGAGTTCTTCTTTTCAATTCACGATTCAAGCTATTTCCTGGAAAATTGAAATCAAGATGGTCTGGACCATTCATAGTCAAAAGAGTTTTCCCATACGGAACGATAGAATTAATAAATTCAAATGGGATTGAATTTAAAGTTAATGGTCACAGAGTTAAACATTACATACATGGTCCGATGGAAGTCGACAACGAAGTTAATCACAATTTCGACACCACAGCTAACTAAGTGTGGGGAGAATCAAGTCTGTAAAGGATAATATGTATTTCTGTTAGAGTTAGATTGTCTGTTTTCGTGTAGTTCTCGAAAATGGAACACGTATGGTCTTTCCCTAGCAGACCCTAAAGAACTAGTCTTCTCCCCCCATTCTGAATTTTTATTTTTTTTAGGTTTTTACGAAATGAAGACTGCCTGTGAATTAAACCATGGTCTAATGCTACACGCTTTGATCACTAAAAGAAATAATGACATACTCCCGAGTGAAATAGTATCAGTAATCAGAGAAAGAATGGACGGAGTTAGAAAAGGATCCAGATGCGAAGATAATAAGTTACAATTTGGTAAAGGAAAATCAAAATCCGCAGCGAAAAGAAGAGCACGACACCTAGAAAAATGTCACAAATGCGGAAAATGGTCACATGGAGGTAAATGTTCAAATAATCAAACCTATTCAAATACCGAATTTGTTACTTTATGCAGAGACGGACCGTTCATATGTTTAGAAGAAAAGACAATGAATGCTCGAGGTTACGCCTATGCAGCCATGGAAAACCAATTAAACCGACTATCTTATGAATATAATAGATCATATAACTAAGAAATCTATTTCACAGGTATGTCTGTACAGTTTTTATTTTTATTTTTATTTTTAACCTCTTGATAATAAACGCTAATTTGTTCGCTAAAAAGTATTAAATTGGTATTAAATAAAATTAGGTTTGGCGACCGAAATTATTGATATCATTCAAAAATTTATTACATCACTGCGAAATTTAACGTTTATTCTTAAGGTATAAATATCTTTAATCAATCAACCCAAAATATTTCAAAAATTCGTCATGAGTTAAATTAGGTCTTGGAACCGAAATTACTTTACCGAAAAGAGGGGCGCATATTTTTGATAATATTTGATTGATTAAAGTGGGATAAAAAGACAAAAAGATTTTTAATTTTATTTTTACCATGTTTTTAATCTTAATATTTAAATCTTAAATTAATATTTTAAACTTTGTAAAAACAATATTTTTAAAATTGTAAATATTTGAAAAATTAATATAAGTTTGGTATGAATTTATGAATTTTTAAATTAAGTTTGGTGTGAATTTTTAATTTTTAAAATATGAAATTTTAATTTTATGCATTTTAAATTTTGAGTTTGGTGTGAATTTTTAATTTTAATTTTGAATTTTATATTTAAGTTGTGTGAATTTAAAAACAAAAATTTACTTTATCTCATTAAGTTAAGAATATGATTTTTAAAATTCGTCGTAAGTTGAAGACTAGGTCTTTGAACCGAAATTGCTTTACCCGAGGGAGGGACGAGAACTTTTATTATCATTATTTTTAATCTTATTGATTTAAAGTATGCCAAAAACATTAAAAAACCCAAAAATCTTAGCTTTTAAAACAATCGCTACAAAAAGACAAATTTTAAAATTTTGTCGAGGGACGGACTAGGACATCGATCCGAAACGACCTCGTCCTAAATAACAAGGGAATCAAAATTTTAAAATTAATTTCTTAATTGTTTTATAAAGTTAAAGATTATAAAAAAAAAAAAAAAAAAAAAAAAAAAAGGGTAAACTCCGCGACTCGCGGAGTTTGCAGTACAAACCTCCGCGACTCGCGGAGGGACCAAAACACAGAAAAAAAATAAAACAGCTGCACGATCAGTTTACCTCCCCCACACAAAAACACCCAAATACAGCTCGAAAAAGAACCCGAAAATACACCCAAAAACACTCCAAAAATCTCAATTTTTAACCGTTAATCACCAAATTTTTTGCTAAAATCATGTTGAGAAGAATGATATCTAGGAACTACTCAAGAAAAACGGTAAATTTCTACACCTAAACACCATTTAATTCGAATTTTAGTGTTCTTGAGCTAATTTTTACCCAATTTGATTTTGATGCTTTTTAGTGTAATTAGACTTAAATTGTTTATGTATTATGCTTGTATAACCTAGATTGATGCTGTTTAACATGATTAGAAGCCTTAAACTTCAAATTTTGAATAATCTAGGGTTTGTGTTCTTGAGCAATTTGGGGGTTTTTGATATAAACAGGTTATGGCCGATTTTTGTCATGAATTGTTGCTAAATTGAGTAGTGTAACATGTCTAGGTAGTTAAATGATCCAAACTTTGAGCCTAAACATGATTTTGAGAATTAAAGTGGACTTTTTCAAGTCCAAAATTCATGAACTTGATTTTTGAAAGATAATGCCATTTGAGACTTGTTTATTTGCTAGTAATGATTATTTTGACATGTTATTTGAGTTGAATGCTTATGAACTTGGCGAAAATTTTCGTATATGCTTATTTGAAAAAGTGTAGATTTGATAAAAATGTGAAAATAAGCTTAAATTTGATGTAAATTGATAATGTCATTGTAATTATTTTGATTGATGATTTTGCTGACACTAATGCATATTTGGATGCACAAAATTTGTGTTTGATGTGTTTTGCAGAATGAAAGGGGTGAATCTTCATCCCAAGCCCGCCATGCTCCTGCTGAGAACTTGGAACAACAGGAGGTAGATAACTACTACAAGCAGGATGTACCTCATCCAGTCATGACCTTTTCAGATATGCACTTGGAACAGTTGCACCCGAACCTGAGATTTGACAGACTTTGGATAGATTATCCAAAATATCAACGGGGTTTGCATACTCTTCATTCCAAGGTTGTTGAGGTACCAAGGGTCATAGAATGGGGACCCTTGGAAGCTGTAGAATTGGCCGGGCCAATTAGGGAATTACTGGTACAGAGGTATGGTAATTCTTCTTTTAATGACTGGATATGTTTATTCACCATACGCAGGCCTGTATATAAAGTATGGTGTGAAGAGTTGTTATGTAGTATAGAGTTGAATGATCGGGTAGCTAGTTTAACCGATCGTTCTTTTATTAGATTTTTATTAGGCGGTTCGATGCGCCACATGTCTTTACTGGACATGGCTCAGGCTTTACGTATATATACGCCTGAGGAGTTAGCGTCTGCCGATTGTAGAGGATTGATACTAAACGGTAGAAAAATAGATGAGAATTTTGATACACACGGTGTGTGGAGTCAAATGACAAGCCATCACCGTTTCAAGGGGGGAAACTACTCTTATTTGAATATAGATAGAGCCGAATTAAGAGTGATACATAGGTTTTTAGCTAATTCGATTACACAAAGGGGTAAAAACAAAGAAAAGGTAAATGAACAAGATTTGTTTTACCATATGTGTATTCGAGACCCACACAGCGCTGTAAGTATACCATATTGTGTGGGTTATTATTTATCAGCTATGGTTCGAGGGATGCGTCCACATAGCATAATAGGAGGTGGTATTTTTATTACTTTGATTGGTGAATATCTCGGTGTGGATATAAGTCGGGGGGGATTATTAGTAGAAGAGCCGGAACCCCGCGACACTATAGGTTTAAATGTATACCATGGTGCAAAAGTTTTGAAGCGGCGAAATAACGCCGCAGTACGATACAATGGTAGACATCCACAGGTAGAGAGAAACCAGGAACAAGGTAATGTAGGAGGGGGGAATGAGATGCAAGAAATGCATAGGTTTATAGCTTCTCAGGAATACGAAAATGCTAGACAGAGAGCATTTGAAGATTGGCAAGTCCATCAGAACCAGATCATAGCGCATTGCCAACATATAGGTAGAAACTATATTCCTACTCCGAAACCCGTCTTCCCTCCTTGGTCGATAGAGATGCAGCCACCATATCCTACGTATGACCCTGCCGAAGCATTCTATAGCACTTATGGTTATGCGTGGAACCCCTATTGGTACCAATATCATCCTTAGTTTACTTATTTTGTTTTATTATTTTGTAATTTGTAATTATTGATATATTTAATATTTTTGTTAATATTGTAATCATTTTTATAATTATCTAACTTTTATTCTTAGATTTTAATAATTTTTGAATGTGGGGTAATAAACCAAACTTCAAAAATATGTATATATGTTTGCAGTTTATCTTATGTACACAACAGGGTAAAAACAACACATTTTCAAAGACTGGCATTAAGTTCAGCAAAAGCAAGTAATTTTGACGACAATGATGCAAAATGTATGTGAAATAACAACAAGACGGAATGAACAAATGACGTGCACCATTTATCATTCAGCAAACAAACGCCAATATATTTGGAAACTTTGGTAAAAATTTAATCATTTTCACACAAATCACCCTCAATAATTTAAATTGTTACTGATTTCTTGCAAATGAGGGCATTGCAAGATCTTAAGTGTGGGAAGGGATTAAATTCTTTCGGATTTTAAAATTTTTATATTAAACACTTGGTTACCATTAAAAATACTAGTAAAGCAGTAGTTGTATTAGAATCTAGTGCTCTCTGATAAAAAAAGAACAGCCCTAGTCTTATATACTGACTACCCAATTCTAGTAAAATTTTTCAAAATTTGCAATTAAATGAATTCAAATCATGTTTATACATATTTATGAACGATAAAACTAGGTTTTAACACCGAAATTATTGTTACCTCGGAAAGGACATAAATTGAGAAACAAACTAAAATGTTAAAATTCATTTAAAATGGAATAGAGGACGATAAAAAGAAAAATAAAAAGCCAAGTGTGGGAAAATTTACCAAGTTATTTTAAACATATGTCACATATATCTGTAACAAATAACTGAAAATACTTTTGCTTTGGACTAAACTAAACTGTTTTACCCGATGAAAGAAAAGAAGAGATGGATCTACACGATGAATCAATTCCATCATTAAAAGGAAGTAAAGTCTTCCGAAAAAGACACGCGCTTCTTGATTTAGGTCATGAAGTTGTCGTTCAGACCAGCTGTAGGTTGACGAAAAATCTAGAAAAGTCATCACTAAAATCAGCAGGAAATCCACGGACCTCAGCATTAAACAGGGTCGCCAAGTGGTCAGATTTATCCTAACCATGAGAAGGATTTATCAAGTACAATGGGGGGGCACCATGCAAATTAGCTGGATAAGACTAATGAATCAGATCCCCAGAAAGGATAATCTCCTTAAAGATTAAAAATCAGCTTTTAAGACTGATATTACTCAATCCTAGAGATTGACCTTAAAGATTGAGAATTCAAACTCATGGAATTCAATGATATCTAAACTCGAGCTTGAACGAGAAAATATTTTGATCAAAAATACAAACCGATTTGTTTTCTAAAAACCCTATTTTCAATACGTTCATTACCATTGAACGTAAAATCCTAGGAATTCACCTGGAATTCATTAGGTCACCTGAACTAAATCGGGTGTCAACCGTAAGAACGGTGGTTGCATAACATGGTCAAAGACAGGACTTTGTGCCAAACCGACAAATTATAAGGGTGAGCTTTACTATTGCTCCTACCAAGGATAGTAATTGCGTCCGACACGTTATAGACCATAATCAAAAGCATGTCACGGGACATTGCCTTAACAGTTGCTTGTTCAACGCTTTCCTTTACAACCGGACGGTAGTTTGCCGAAAGGTAATATACGGGACAAGTAAACTGGACGTGTTGCTTTCCTAATACAAGGTTAGCAAGTGGGTGACACAAAACCGCAAGTTTTGAGCTAAAATTTTCAAATCTGAAACCCACCAAACCCACAAAAATATTTTGCAAACACCGGTAAAGGGTTATTCCGGAAAACTTATCTAGGGTAAAAACTAGATTTCGAAAGATCAAATGTTTTCATAAAAATCCAATTTCCTTAATGGATCTAAATTTTTATAGTCATGTGGGACTGTAAACCATATCGTTACTACCATTGTTTATACCGCCGTATAGAAATCACTGATGTACAAAGTGTGAAGAATAAAGAAGTGATTCTAGTATTTCAAGACAATATTGCTTGAGGACAAGCAACGCTCAAGTGTGGGAATATTTGATAATGCTAAAAACGAACATATATTTCATAGCATTATTCCTCAAGAAAGACAAGCTTTTAGTTGCAATTGTTCTATTTACAAGTGATATTCGTTTAAATAATAAAAGGTGAAGACAAAAGACAGATTCGACGAATTGAAGACGCAAACGACCAAAAAGCTCAAAAGAACAAAAGACAATCAAAAAGGTTCCAATTATTGATAAGAAACGTCTCGAAATCACAAGAGTACAAGATTCAAAACGCAAAGTACAAGATATTAAATTGTACGCGAGGACGTTCGAAAATCCGGAACCGGGACCAGAGTCAATTCTTAACGCTCGACGCAACGGACTAAAAATTACAAGTTAACTATATATATAAATATAATATAATATATAATTAATTATATTAATTATATATATATTATATATATATATTTAAAACCGTCGGCAGCAGGAAACTCCAAGGGTGTAAACTGTAAATACCTCTCCGCGACTCGCGGAGTTTTAAGGGTATTTGGCCGCGAGTCGCGGAGCCCCAAATTTCAAGTCTGGCTATAAATCAACCCGAATTCTGATCAAAATCATCATCATTTTTTCTTCTCATTCATACGAAGTAATATATATTTATATTTATAATTTATATTTTAATTTTAATTATAATTCTAATAATAAGGGTATGTTAGCGAATGTTGTAAGGGTGTAAGTCGAAATTCTGCCCGTGTAACGCTACGCTATTTTTAATCATTGTAAGTTATGTTCAACCTTTTTACATTAATGTCTTGTAGCTAAGTTATTATTATGCTTGTTTAAAACGAAGTAATCATGATGTTAGGCTAATTATTAAAATTGGGTAATTGGGCTTTGTACCATAATTGGGGTTTGGACAAAAGAACGACACTTGTGGAAACTAGACTATGGGCTATTAATGGGCTTTATATTTGTTTAACTAAATGAAAGTTTGTTAATGTTAATATAAAGATTTACAATTGGGCGTCCCTATAAATTACCATATACACTCGATCGGACACGATGGGCGGGGTATTTATATGTACGAATAATCGTTCATTTAACCGGACACGGGAATGGATTAATAGCCACTAGAATAATTAAAACAGGGGTGAAATTACATTCAAGGGTAATTGGTGTAATTGTTAACAAAGTAGTAAAACCTTGGTTTACACGCAGTCGATAACCTGGTGTATTCATTAAACAAAGTATTAAAACCTTGTTATAATTCGAATCCCCAATTAGTTGGAATATTTATCTTCGGGTATAATAATAATTTGACAAGGACACTTGCAATTTATATTTATGACTGATGGACTGTTATGGACAAAAACCAGACGGACATATTGAATAATCCAGGACAAAGGACAATTAACCCATGGGCATAAAACTAAAATCAACACGTCAAACATCATGATTACGGAAGTTTAAATAAGCATAATTCTTTTATTTCATATTTAATTTCCTTTATTTTATATTTAATTGCACTTCTAATTATCGCACTTTTATTTATTGTTATTTTATTTAATCGCACTTTTAATTATCGTACTTTTAATTATCGCAATTTAATTTTATCGCATTTTTATTATTCGCAATTTCATTATCGTTATTTACTTTACGCTTTAATTTAAAGTCTTGTATTTATTTTATATTTTACATTAGGTTTTAACTGCGACTAAAGTTTTAAAATCGACAAACCGGTCATTAAACGGTAAAAACCCCCCTTTATAATAATAATATCACTTATATATATATTTGTATTTTTATAAAAGTAAACTAATATAGCGTTGAGCTTTGTTTAAAGATTTCCCTGTGGAACGAACCGGACTTACTAAAAACTACACTACTGTACGATTAGGTACACTGCCTATAAGTGTTGTAGCAAGGTTTAAGTATATCCATTCTATAAATAAATAAATATCTTGTGTAAAATTGTATCGTATTTAATAGTATTTCCTAGTAAAATAATAACTATTTTATATACACCTCGCACTTCATCAGGTCCACACACTCGGTTCATAAGGTCCATGAACACAGCTGGTGCATTAGTTAAACCAAACGGCATGACCATAAACTCGTAATGACCATAACGTGTTCTGAAAGCAGTCTTTGGAATATCATCTTCTTTCACCCGCATTTGATGATACCCGGAACGTAAGTCAATCTTTGAATAAACAGACGAGCCTTGTAGTTGATCAAATAAGTCGTCGATTCTCGGTAGTGGGTAGCGGTTCTTGATGGTAAGTTTGTTCAACTCTCGGTAGTCGATACACAACCTGAATGTACCATCTTTCTTCTTGACAAACAAAACAGGAGCTCCCCACGGTGATGTGCTTGGTCGAATGAAACCACGCTCTAAAAGTTCTTGTAATTGGCTTTGCAGTTCTTTCATCTCGCTGGGTGCGAGTCTGTATGGAGCACGAGCTATTGGTGCAGCTCCTGGTACAAGATCTATTTGAAATTCAACGGATCGATGTGGGGGTAATCCCGGTAATTCTTTCGGAAATACATCAGGAAATTCTTTTGCAATGGGAACATCATTGATGCTCTTTTCTTCAGTTTGTACTTTCTCGACGTGTGCTAGAACAGCATAGCAACCTTTTCTTATTAGTTTTTGTGCCTTCAAATTACTAATAAGATGTAGCTTCGTGTTGCCCTTTTCTCCGTACACCATTAAGGGTTTTCCTTTTTCTCGTATAATGCGAATTGCATTTTTGTAACAGACGATCTCTGCTTTCACTTCTTTCAACCAGTCCATACCGATTATCACATCAAAACTCCCTAACTCTACTGGTATCAAATCAATCTTAAATGTTTCGCTAACCAGTTTAATTTCTCGATTCCGACATATATTATCTGCTGAAATTAATTTACCATTTGCTAATTCGAGTAAAAATTTACTATCCAAAGGCGTCAATGGACAACTTAATTTAGCACAAAAATCTCTACTCATATAGCTTCTATCCGCACCCGAATCAAATAAAACGTAAGCAGATTTATTGTCAATAAGAAACGTACCCGTAACAAGCTCCGGGTCTTCCTGTGCCTCTGCCGCATTAATATTGAAAACTCTTCCACGGCCTTGTCCATTCGTGTTCTCCTGGTTCGGGCAATTTCTAATAATGTGGCCCGGTTTTCCACATTTATAACAAACTACATTGGCATAACTTGCTCCGACACTACTTGCTCCGCCATTACTCGTTCCGACACCATTTGTTCCTGTCGTTCTATTAACCCCAGGTCCGTAGACCTCACATTTCGCCGCGCTATGACCATTTCTTTTACACTTGTTGCAAAATTTGGTGCAGAACCCCGAGTGATACTTTTCACACCTTTGGCATAGCTGCTTCTGATTGTTGTTGTTGTTGCGGTTATTATTGTTGTTGGGATGATTGTTGTAGTTGCTGTTGCTGTTGTTGTTGTTGTTGTTGTTGTTGTTGGGCCGTTTGTTGTAGTTGCGATTGATGTTGCGATTGTGGGGATAATTGTTGCGATTATTGTTGTAATTGCTGTTGTTGTTGTATTGGTGATTCTTATCACCGTTTTCCTCCCACTTTCTTTTGACTTGCTTCACATTGGCCTCTTCAGCAGTCTGTTCTTTAATTCTTTCTTCAATCTGGTTCACTAGTTTGTGAGCCATTCTACATGCCTGTTGTATAGAGGCGGGCTTGTGTGAACTTATATCTTCTTAGATTCTTTCCGGTAATCCTTTCACAAATGCGTCGATCTTCTCTTCCTCATCTTCGAATGCTCCCGGACACAATAGGCACAATTCTGTGAATCGTCTTTCGTACGTGGTAATATCAAATCCTTGGGTTCGTAACCCTCTAAGTTCTGTCTTGAGCTTATTGACCTCGGTTCTGGGACGGTACTTCTCGTTCATCAAGTGCTTGAATGCTGACCACGGTAGTGCGTACGCATCGTCTTGTCCCACTTGCTCTAGATAGGTATTCCACCATGTTAACGCAGAACCTGTGAAGGTATGCGTAGCGTACTTCACTTTGTCCTCTTCAGTACACTTACTTATGGCAAACACCGATTCGACCTTCTCGGTCCACCGTTTCAATCCGATCGGTCCTTCGGTTCCATCAAATTCCAAAGGTTTGCAGGCAGTGAATTCTTTGTAGGTGCATCCTACACGATTTCCTGTACTGCTAGATCCAAGGTTATTGTTGGTATGTAGCGCAGCCTGTACTACGGCTATGTTTGAAGCTAGAAAAGTACGGAATTCCTCTTCATTCATATTCACGGTGTGTCGAGTAGTCGGTGCCATTTCCTTCAAAATAGTCAAATAGAACAAGTTAATCATACAGAATATTAAGAGTAGTTAATAGTATTTCGTAGCATTATATGAACTCATTTATAAAAGCTTTTTCTTCATATTAGCGTTTTATAAGTTTAAATTCGGGTAGTACCTACCCGTTAAGTTCATACTTAGTAGCTAATATACAATTCAACTACTACAATTCTATATGAAAAACTGATTATAATAATATTTCGCGTTCAAACTTTTATACAATATTTTACAAACTTACAATACCGCTTATTTTACATAAAGCATGAAATATAGCACACAATAACTTTGATACAAGATAGTTGTGAAGATAATTCTAGCTAGTACACAAGTCGTTCAGCAAAGGCAATAAAGACACGTAATTCATACGTCCAGAAACAAGTCATGCATTCTGGTTTTACTAGGACTACTTCCCATCCTTGGTCTTGTGGAACATAACCGTTATGGCCGTTGATAAGACAGCGTGTTGTAACGTTGTCAAAGGGACGAGGGTTACGTAATGTCCAACAGTCCCGTAATAATCTAAAAACCTCATTTCTTACCCCAATTACCGACTCCGTCACTTGTGGAAACGTTTTGTTTAATAGTTGTAGCCCGATGTTCTTGTTCTCACTTTGGTGAGAAGCGAACATTACTAATCCGTAAGCATAACATGCTTCTTTATGTTGCATGTTAGCCGCTTTTTCTAAATCACGAAGTCCAATATTCGGATATATTGAGTCAAAATAATTTCTTAACCCGTTGCGTAAAATAGCATTTGGGTTCCCCGCAATATATGCGTCAAAGTAAACACATCGTAATTTATGGGTTTCCCAATGTGATATCCCCCATCTTTCAAACGAAAGTCTCTTATAAACCAAGACATTCTTGGAACGTTCTTCGAATGTCTTACAAACTGATCTCGCCTTAAATAGTTGTGCCGAGGAATTCTGGCCGACTCTAGACAAGATTTCATCAATCATGTCTCCGGGTAGGTCTCTTAAAATATTGGGTTGTCTATCCATTTTGTGTTTTTAAACTGTAAAATAGACAAGAGTTAGATTCATAAAATACTTATTAATACAAGCAATTTTTACATATATCATAAAGCATAAGAACACTATATTACATATATTACACCACACGAATACAACTAGCTTATTCCGACTCGCTCGTTCCTTCTTCTTCGGTTTTGGTTCGTTTTGCCAAGTTTCTAGGGATATATGATGTTCCCCTAATACGAGCCGTCGTTATCCACATTGGTTTAGAAAAACCTGGTGGTTTAGAGGTTCCCGGGTCTTTGTTACAACTTAAGGACTTCGGGGGTTGACGATACATATAAAGTTCATCGGGGTTGGAATTAGATTTCTCTATTTTTATGCCCTTTCCCTTATTATTTTCTTTTGCCTTTTTATATTCAGTTGGGGTAATTTCTATAACATCATCGGAATTCTCGTCGGAATCCGATTCATCGGAGAATTGGTAATCCTCCCAATATTTTGCTTCCTTGGCGGAAACACCATTGACCATAATTAACCTTGGTCGGTTGGTTGAGAATTTTCTTTTACTTAACTATTTTATTATTTCCCCCACCGGTTCTATTTCTTCATCCGGTTCCGATTCTTCTTCCGGTTCCGATTCTTCTTCCGGTTCCGACTCTTCTTCCGGTTCCTCTTCGGGAACTTGTGAATCAGTCCACGAATCATTCCAATTTACATTTGACTCTTCATTATTATTAGGTGAGTCAATGGGACTTGTTCTAGAGGTAGACATCTATCACATAATATTAAACACGTTAAGAGATTAATATATCACATAATATTCACATGTTAAAAATATATAGTTTCCAACAAAATTTGTTAAGCAATCATTTTTCAAGTAAACACGGTCGAAATCCAGACTCACTAATGCATCCTAACAAACTCGATAAGACACACTAATGCAAAATTCTGGTTCTCTAAGACCAACGCTCTGATACCAACTGAAATGTCCCGTTCTTATTGATTAAAAACGTTCCATATTAATTGATTTCGTTGCGAGGTTTTGACCTCTATATGAGACGTTTTTCAAAGACTGCATTCATTTTAAAACAAACCATAACCTTTATTTCATCAATAAAGGTTTAAAAATCTTTACGTAGATTATCAAATAATGATAATCTAAAATATCCTGTTTACACACGACCATTACATAATGGTTTACAATACAAATATATTACAACAAAATAAGTTTCTTGAATGCAGTTTTTACACAATATCATACAAGCATGGACTCCAAATCTCGTCCTTATTTAAGTATGCGACAGCGGAAGCTCTTAATAATCACCTGAGAATAAACATGCTTAAAACGTCAACAAAAATGTTGGTGAGTTATAGGTTTAACCTATATATATCAAATCATAATAATAGACCATAAGATTTCATATTTCAATACACATCCCATACATAGAGATAAAAATCGTTCATATGGTGAACACCTGGTAATCGACATTAACAAGATGCATATATAAGAATATCCCCATCATTCCGGGACACCCTTCGGATATGATATAAATTTCGAAGTACTAAAGCATCCGGTACTTTGGATGGGGCTTGTTGGGCCCGATAGATCTATCTTTTGGATTCGCGTCAATTAGGGTGTCTGTTCCCTAATTCTTAGATTACTAGACTTAATAAAAAGGGGCATATTCGATTTTGATAATTCAACCATAGAATGTAGTTTCACGTACTTGTTTCTATTTTGTAAATCATTTATAAAACCTGCATGTATTCTCATCCCAAAAATATTAGATTTTAAAAGTGGGACTATAACTCACTTTCACAGATTTTTACTTCGTCGGGAAGTAAGACTTGGCCACTGGTTGATTCACGAACCTATAACAATATATACATATATATCAAAGTATGTTCAAAATATATTTACAACACTTTTAATATATTTTGATGTTTTAAGTTTATTAAGTCAGCTGTCCTCGTTAGTAACCTACAACTAGTTGTCCACAGTTAGATGTACAGAAATAAATCGATAAATATTATCTTGAATCAATCCACGACCCAGTGTATACGTATCTCAGTATTGATCACAACTCAAACTATATATATTTTGGAATCAACCTCAACCCTGTATAGCTAACTCCAACATTCACATATAGAGTGTCTATGGTTGTTCCGAAATATATATAGATGTGTCGACATGATAGGTCGAAACATTGTATACATGTCTATGGTATCTCAAGATTACATAATATACAATACAAGATTATTAAGTTATGATTGGAATAGATTTGTTACCAATTTTCACGTAGCTAAAATGAGAAAAATTATCCAATCTTGTTTTACCCATAACTTCTTCATTTTAAATCCGTTTTGAGTGAATCAAATTGCTATGGTTTCATATTGAACTCTATTTTATGAATCTAAACAGAAAAAGTATAGGTTTATAGTCGGAAAAATAAGTTACAAGTCGTTTTTTTAAAGGTAGTCATTTCAGTCGAAAGAACGACGTCTAGATGACCATTTTAGAAAACATACTTCCACTTTGAGTTTAACCATAATTTTTGGATATAGTTTCATGTTCATAATAAAAATCATTTTCTCAGAATAACAACTTTTAAATCAAAGTTTATCATAGTTTTTAATTAACTAACCCAAAACAGCCCGCGGTGTTACTACGACGGCGTAAATCCGGTTTTACGGTGTTTTTCGTGTTTCCAGGTTTTAAATCATTAAGTTAGCATATCATATAGATATAGAACATGTGTTTAGTTAATTTTAAAAGTCAAGTTAGAAGGATTAACTTTTGTTTGCGAACAAGTTTAGAATTAACTAAACTATGTTCTAGTGATTACAAGTTTAAACCTTCGAATAAGATAGCTTTATATGTATGAATCGAATGATGTTATGAACATCATTACTACCTTAAGTTCCTTGGATAAACCTACTGGAAAAGAGAAAAATGGTTCTAGCTTCAACGGATACTTGGATGGCTCGAAGTTCTTGAAGCAGAATCATGACACGAAAACAAGTTCAAGTAAGATCATCACTTGAAATAAGATTGTTATAGTTATAGAAATTGAACCAAAGTTTGAATATGATTATTACCTTGTATTAGAATGATAACCTACTGTAAGAAACAAAGATTTCTTGAGGTTGGATGATCACCTTACAAGATTGGAAGTGAGCTAGCAAACTTGAAAGTAGTCTTGATTTTATGTAACTAGAACTTGTAGAATTTATGAAGAACACTTAGAACTTGAAGATAGAACTTGAGAGAGATCAATTAGATGAAGAAAATTGAAGAATGAAAGTGTTTGTAGGTGTTTTTGGTCGTTGGTGTATGGATTAGATATAAAGGATATGTAATTTTGTTTTCATGTAAATAAGTCATGAATGATTACTCATATTTTTGTAATTTTATGAGATATTTCATGCTAGTTGCCAAATGATGGTTCCCACATGTGTTAGGTGACTCACATGGGCTGCTAAGAGCTGATCATTGGAGTGTATATACCAATAGTACATACATCTAAAAGCTGTGTATTGTACGAGTACGAATACGGGTGCATACGAGTAGAATTGTTGATGAAACTGAACGAGGATGTAATTGTAAGCATTTTTGTTAAGTAGAAGTATTTTGATAAGTGTATTGAAGTCTTTCAAAAGTGTATAAATACATATTAAAACACTACATGTATATACATTTTAACTGAGTCGTTAAGTCATCGTTAGTCGTTACATGTAAGTGTTGTTTTGAAACCTTTAGGTTAACGATCTTGTTAAATGTTGTTAACCCAATGTTTATAATATCAAATGAGATTTTAAATTATTATATTATCATGATATTATCATGTATGAATATCTCTTAATATGATATATATACATTAAATGTCTTTACAACGATAATCGTTACATATATGTCTCGTTTAAAAATCATTAAGTTAGTAGTCTTGTTTTTACATATGTAGTTCATTGTTAATATATTTAATGATATGTTTACTTATCATAGTATCATGTTAACTATATATATATATTCATATATATGTCATCATATAGTTTTTACAAGTTTTAACGTTCGTGAGTCACCGGTCAACTTGGGTGGTCAATTGTCTATATGAAACATATTTCAATTAATCAAGTCTTAACAAGTTTGATTGCTTAACATGTTGGAAACATTTAATCATGTAAATATCAATCTCAATTAATATATATAAATATGGAAAAGTTCGGGTCACTACAAGACATCTATCACATACTATCAAACACGTTAAGAGATTAATATATCACATAATATTCATATGTTAAAAATATATAGTTTCCAACAAAAATGTTAAGCAATCATTTTTTAAAGAAAATACGGTCGAAGTCCAGACTCACTAATGCATCCTAACAAACTCGATAAAACACACAAATTCAAATTTTTTGGTTCTCTAAGACCAACGCTCGGATACCAACTGAAATGTCCCGTTCTTATTGATTAAAAACGTTCCATATTAATTGATTTCGTTGCGAGGTTTTGACCTCTATATGAGACATTTTTCAAAGACTGCATTCATTTTTAAAACAAACCATAACCTTTATTTCATAAATAAAGGTTTAAAAAACTTTACGTAGATTATCAAATAATGATAATCTAAAATATCCTGTTTACACAAGACCATTACATAATGGTTTACAATACAAATATGTTACATCGAAATCAGTTTCTTGAATGCAGTTTTTACACAATATCATACAAACATGGACTCCAAATCTTGTCCTTATTTTAGTATGCAACAGCGGAAGCTCTTAGTATTCACCTGAGAATAAACATGCTTTAAACGTCAACAAAAATGTTGGTGAGTTATAGGTTTAACATATATATATCAAATCGTAACAATAGACCACAAGATTTCATATTTTAATACACATCCCATACATAGAGATAAAAATCATTCATATGGTGAACACCTGGTAACCAACATTAACAAGATGCATATATATAAGAATATCCCCATCATCCCGGGACACCCTTCGGATATGATATAAATTTTGAAGTACTAAAGCATCCGGTACTTTGGATGGGGTTTGTTAGGCCCAATAGATCTATCTTTAGGATTCACGTCAATTAGGGTGTCTTTTCCCTAATTCTTAGATTACCAGACTTAATAAAAAGGGGCATATTCGATTTCGATAATTCAACCATAGAATGTAGTTTCACGTACTTGTGTCTATTTTGTAAATCATTTATAAAACCTGCATGTATTCTCATCCCAAAAATATTAGATTTTAAAAGTGGGACTATAACTCACTTTCACAGATTTTTACTTCGTCGGGAAGTAAGACTTGGCCACTGGTTGATTCACGAACCTATAACAATATATACATATATATCAAAGTATGTTTAAAATATATTTACAACACTTTTAATATATTTTGATGTTTTAAGTTTATTAAGTCAGCTGTCCTCGTTAGTAACCTACAACTAGTTGTCCACAGTTAGATGTACAGAAATAAATCGATAAATATTATCTTGAATCAATCCACGACCCAGTGTATACATATCTCAGTATTGATCACAACTCAAACTATATATATTTTGGAATCAACCTCAACCCTGTATAGCTAACTCCAACATTCACATATAGAGTGTCTATGGTTGTTCCGAAATATATATAGATGTGTCGACATGATAGGTCAAAACATTGTATACGTGTCTATGGTATCTCAAGATTACATAATATACAATACAAGTTGATTAAGTTATGGTTGTAATAGATTTGTTACCAATTTTCACGTAGCTAAAATGAGAAAAATTATCCAATCTTGTTTTACCCATAACTTCTTCATTTTAAATCCGTTTTGAGTGAATCAAATTGCTATGGTTTCATATTGAACTCTATTTTATGAATCTAAACATAAAAGTATAGGTTTATAGTCGGAAAAATAAGTTACAAGTCATTTTTGTAAAGGTAGTCATTTCAGTCGAAAGAACGACGTCTAGATGACCATTTTAGAAAACATACTTCCACTTTGAGTTTAACCATAATTTTTGGATATAGTTTCATGTTCATAATAAAAATCATTTTCTCAGAATAACAACTTTAAAATCAAAGTTTATCATAGTTTTTAATTAACTAACCCAAAACAGCCCGCGGTGTTACTACGACGGCGTAAATCCGTTTTTACGGTGTTTTTCGTGTTTCCAGGTTTTAAATCATTAAGTTAGCATATCATATAGATATAGAACATGTGTGTAGTTAATTTTAAAAGTCAAGTTAGAAGGATTAACTTTTGTTTGCGAACAAGTTTAGAATTAACTAAACTATGCTCTAGTGATTACGAGTTTAAACCTTCGAATAAGATAGTTTTATATATATGAATCGAATGATGTTATGAACATCATTACTACCTCAAGTTTAGTAGGTAAACCTACTAGAAGTGACAAAAAATGATCTAGCTTCAAAGGATCTTGGATGGCTTGAATGTTCTTGAAGTAGGATCATGACACAAAAACAAGTTCAAGTAAGATTTTTACTCGAATTAAGATAGTTTATAGTTATAGAAATTGAATCAAAGTTTGAATATGAATATTACCTTGAATAAGAAAGATAACCTACTGTATATAACAAAGGTTTCTTGATCTTAGATGATTACTTGGAATGGATTATAAAGCTTGGAAGTAAATTAGTAAACTTGAAGGGATTTTTGAAGTGTTCTTGAAGTATTCTTCCTATGATGATTATAGCTTGATTCTTGAAGTGATTTTTGATGAAGATGATGATTAAATACTAGAAAAATACGTTCATAATAGTGTGTGTGTGTGTGTGTGTGTGTTGAGAGAGAATTAGGAAGAGAATTGGAAGTGAAATGGAGTGAATGATGAGTAGTAATTGGTGAGTGGTGAGTGGGGTTGAAAGGAGTTCTAGTTAGTTGACTAGCTCATGGTAGAAGTTAAAATTGATTAGTCATACATGACATAATCAAGAGTGGAATCCCATGCTAGTTCCTATTGGTATATACTCATAGTAAGTACGTTTTGAAGCTGTGTATAATACGGGTAAGAATACGACTAGAATTCTTGATGAAAGAAAAGAATGGAAAAGTAACTGTAACCATTTTCGTTAAGTATGAGTGTTTTGATATATGTCTTGAAGTCTTCCAAAAGTATTTTAATACATCTAAATACACTACATGTATATACATTTTAACTGAGTCGTTAAGTCATCGTTAGTCGTTACATGTAAGTGTTGTTTTGAAACCTTTAAGTTAATGATCTCAATTAATGTTGTTAACCCATTGTTTATTATATCTAATGAGATGTTAAATTATTATATTATCATGATATTATGATATCTTAATATATCTTAATATGATATATATACATTTAAATGTCGTTACAACGATAATCGTTACATATATGTCTCGTTTCGAAATCCTTAAGTTAGTAGTCTTGTTTATATGTATATAACTCATTGTTAATATACTTATGGAGATACTTACTTATCATAATATCATGTTAACCATATGTATATCCATATATATATATATATCGTCATGTCGTTTTTACAAGTTTTAACGTTCGTGAATCGCCGGTCAACTTGGGTGGTCAATTGTCTATATGAAACATATTTCAATTAATCAAGTCTTAACAAGTTTGATTGCTTAACATGTTGGAAACATTTAATCATGTAAATATCAATCTCAATTAATATATATAAACATGGAAAAGTTCGGGTCACTACAGTAGTGAACATGATCATCGATCTGGAGTTGACCAGCACGGCGTCTGGCGGCAGCCGGAGGAGCAGGAGCAGCAACAGAGTTATCGCTCGAAGTCGACATCTGCAAACAATAAAACCACAAACCACATACCAAATAGGAATAAATGCTAATGATATAACTTATACGAAATAAAATGCATAATAATGCTATAGCAAAAGGGTCGGGCTGTAGACTAGACTCTAATGCACCCTAAGAACCACGGGTTGACCACATTAAGACCGCCTAGTTCCTTACAACCAGAGCTCTGATACCAACTGTGATGGCCCCGTCAAAATAATTAACGGCTCCGTCACTTGGTCCCACAGCTTGATCGAACTTAGATGAATTTAATAAACGACATTGCATTCTTTTATTTCAAAAGTTTTCCAAAAAGGAAAGCATACCAAAATATGTAGTTTAAAAGTAACCCAACATATTAATAATCCAAAGTTGACACAAAACATTGTCAACAAACCCACAAATTTAAATTATCCAAAAATAGAATGCAAGCCAAAGTTTCATAAATGGTTTCGTTAAAATCTGCCCAAATGCATGCAGACTCTTTTAAACACAGCGGAAGCATCACATAAACTCAAGTACCTGTGAAGACATGCGAGTAAACTGTCAACACAAAGGTTGAGTGAATTATAGGTTTAAATAATTGAATAAACTTTAGACCATAAGATTTAAAAATGTTAGAAAACATTAAACATTATTCCATTATCAACGAGCCACCTGGTAACCACTTAATCCTTTATTTACCCTTGCGAAACACAATAAAAATATACACTGGACAGTGTATCTACAACAAAATACGAAGTACTAAACATTCCAATTATAAATTGCTAGCGCGACTAGCTCGAAATGGGGTTGTCAAACCCGATAGATCTATTCGTAGGATTCGCGTTCACCGGTAGAAACCAATGATTACAGTTACCAGACTAGGGAATATTTTTTCCAACTCACAATGAATAATTTAAATTTAATTGTCACTTGTGTCTAAACGCGAAATAAAATGCATGTAATCACATCCCAAAAATATACTTTGAAAAGTATGTAAAAACGGGACTATAACTCACCTTAATAGTAACGAAGTAACCAACACAATTAAGCGAACAACAAATGTAGTACAGTGATCAGGAATGATCACAACGCCGACCTATAAATAAAGCAGGTCGATATAAATAACTAACTTAGGTCAAGTCATAGTATATAGCTATTGTACATGTTGCAAGTAGTCATAGAACAACACTCAATATGCATCAGTTTGATTGGAACAGCTTACGGACACACACTTTCTATTTTTAGAAAGTTTCTATTTTTAGCAGGTTTCCATTTTTGGAAAGTTTCTATTTTTGGAAAGTTTCCAAATTTAGAAAGTTTCCTTAATTAGAAATCAACAAAAGTCAACTGAAAGTCAAAGTCAACTGAAAGTCAACTCAAAAGTCAACCTTGGTCAAACATGGTCAACGTAAATTTTAAAAGTGTAAGTTATAATAATAATGTAAGTTATAATGTTTGTTAAAGTTAAATATGTCTAATTATTTTCATAACATAAGTTTAATTAAATTAAAATGAATTATTAAAGTTAATATAAGTTTAATTGATATAATTAATATAACATAAGTATTTAATTAATTAATTAAATATTAGTCATAATATAAGTATTATTAATTAATAATAAATTTTAAATTATATCATAAGTATTATTAATTAATAATGAATTATTAATCATATCATAAGTTTCTAATTACAATTATTAAATCATAAGTATTTAATAATTAAATTATAATTAAATAATAACTAAGCCTTATAATAATTAAATAATTAATTAATTCTTATTATAAGTCTTATTATAATAATCTCATAATATAAGTTTAATACTTATCATAAGTATTTTTCCATTAATAATGAAGTATTATTAATCATAAGTTTAATTAAAATGTTAATTAAATCATAAGTATTAATTAAATGATATAATAAATATATATCATAAGTCTTAAATAATAATAATTACTTTTTTTATCATAAGTAATTAAATGATAATGAAATCCATTATTTATATCATAAGTTTAATAATTAGTCATAAGTTTTAAATCAAAAGTTCATCGGGTCGTATCCTGAGCCCCGGGTGTCGGTTTTTGGCGAGCCTTACATATATCTCCGCCTAAGCAAACCACCCGACACTTTGATACACTCAAGAATACCCAAAGAACAGTCCACAAGTCGTGATGTACAGCCATTACACTACTTGGAACTTCAATTCAATCAAAAACGTGTTTTAGACGTAACGGGTGATTCGTGGCTCGGATTGAGATGACCCGAACATGAAAGTTCGCCCCACCATCAGTCCTAACACACTAAAACACCCTAAAGTCACCAAATATGGTCACAAAGTCGGACCAAACCTGGTTCATACCAAAATCACATTTCAATTTTAACAAAATACCACTTTGATCATATCCAGGGCTCCGGGAATCGAAACGACATGAATTCGGAGTCTAAAATTAATGTCTTGATGAGAGGAACTCATTCAGATACTTTATTTTAACTTTTATATCAGTCACAATAGCAGAAACACACGAAAAAGCTGCTGTCCCAATTATATCAAACCGAAAACATATGTTTACGAGTAATTCTATGCATACAAACACCATTACAACAACAAGTAATCATAATACTATTAATATATAATCAAAATACAGAAATATAATGAAAAATCAAAAGTTCTAGGGTTAGGGTTTATACCATAATCAAGAAACGAGAAGTATAATCGCGTAGAGAACGGAACGAGGAACGCGTTGGTGTATAACAATGGATGATCCAAACCTTGATTTGATGCAAGATGATGATGATGATGGGTGTGGTGGTCATCACCCAAAAAGAAGAAGAAGAGGAGAGAGCACAAAAAAATTAGGTTTAGATAAAATTAGGATGTAAAAATTAAATGAGGAAAAATAATGAGAAAATGGGAGTATTACTCCCTCCCTTGGAGTCTCGACCGAAGGAGGGGTCATGGGGTGGTCCCCATGGCCCAATTTTGCTAAATGGTTATTTCCTGATGGCCCGAAAGCCCGAACGAATCCCGAAACGCGAAAACACGCTTACGCGATTAAAAATCCGG
Organism: Rutidosis leptorrhynchoides; assembly: GCF_046630445.1. Lineage (NCBI taxonomy): Eukaryota > Viridiplantae > Streptophyta > Magnoliopsida > Asterales > Asteraceae > Rutidosis > Rutidosis leptorrhynchoides. Next base: position 539,803,239 of record NC_092334.1, read on the forward strand.
AGAGATAACAAACGCGCGCCGAAAAATAAATATAAATACCCTATATAATTATATGATCTTAAAATATCATATTTAAAATAATTAGGATTTAAAAATCCCAAAAACGCGACCGTTGGTTTGAAAACCGAAAAGATTCGCCGGATAGAAATCCGCGACACGTAGAAACGTATAAATTAAAATATGAATACAATTATTCACATAACACTTAATAATTAATATATTATTATTAATATAATAATATAGGTCATAGAAATGACGTAGCACAATTAACAGTTAACGGTCGTTAAATAATTAACGATAAAAGATAACGGAAAAAGTAGGGTCGTGACAGTACCTTCCCGTTACGGAAATTTCGTCCCGAAATTTAAGCAGGTGCAGGGGTTGACTCAGTATCTGGGAACAAATGCGGGTACTTCTGCTTCATCTGATCTTCACGCTCCCAAGTGAACTCGGGACCACGTCTAGCGTTCCATCTAACCCAGACAATAGGAATTCGGCTCTGCTTAAGAGTCTTAACTTCTCGATCCATAATTTCAATAGGTTCCTCAATAAAGTGTAGTTGCTTATCAACATAAAGTTCTTCCAGAGGAATAGTCTTGTCGGCCTCGGCCAAACACTTCTTTAAGTTCGACACATGAAAAACATCGTGAACAGCACTGAGTTCTTGTGGCAATTTCAAACGATATGCCGCCGGTCCAACTCTCTCAACAATCTCAAACGGTCCAACAAAACGAGGACTTAACTTTCCCCTCTTACCAAAACGGATCACACCCTTCCAGGGTGAAACCTTTAACATAACACGATCACCAACTTGAAATTCTACATCTTTCCTTCCTCTATCGGCATAACTCTTTTGCCGACTTCTAGCGGTTCTCAACCTTTCCTTAATCTGTACAATATTCTCGGTAGTCTCGTAAATAATTTCTGGACCTGTGAGTTGAGCATCCCCAACCGCATTCCAACAGACATGAGACCTACACTTCCTACCGTACAGAGCTTCAAACGGCGCGGATTGAATACTTGCGTGATAACTGTTGTTATAAGAAAACTCAGCTAGCGGCAAATATTTATCCCACCCATTACCAAAATCAATAACACACGCTCGTAACATATCTTCTAACGTCTGAATGGTCCTTTCACTCTGACCATCCATCTGAGGATGATAAGCGGTGCTCATGTCTAACCTAGTTCCCAAGGCTTTATGTAAAGATCGCCAAAACCTCGATACAAATCGACTATCTCGGTCCGAAATAATGGATACAGGAACACCATGCCTAGAAACAATCTCCTTCAAGTACAAACGTGTAAGCTTCTCCATAGAATCTGTTTCCCTAATCGACAAAAAGTGAGCCGACTTAGTGAGTCGATCTACAATCACCTAAATAGTGTCATAGCCACCCGCAACTCTCAATAACTTAGTAATAAAATCCATCGTAATTCCTTCCCACTTCCACTCGGGAATCTCAGGTTGCACTAACAGTCCAGACGATTTTTGATGTTCAACTTTAACCTTAGCACAGTTCAAACACTTAGCCACATACATAGCCACATCACCTTTCAAATTTGGCCACCAATACAGCTCCTTAAGATCATGATACATCTTTCCTGAACCAGGATGAATAGAGTACCTAGACTTATGAGCCTCATCTAAAACAAGTTGTCACAGTTCACCAAACTTCAGAACCCAAAGACGTCCTGTAAAGTATCTAGTACCATCTGCTCGTACCTCAAACTTCTTAGCCATACCTCTTACGTTCTCTTTCACAAAATTCTCTTCCTTTAAGGCTTCTTGTTGTGCCTCAAGAATCTGCCTTGCGAGGTTTGTTCTAATTGTCATATTTAAGGCCCTAAACCTGCGAGGTTCAGCCCTTTCTTTATGACTCAACGCAACCGCCACAACATTGGCCTTACCTGGATGATATAAAAGTTCACAATCGTAATCATTCAACGTCTCAATCCATCTTCGTTGTCTCATGTTCAACTGTTTCTGATCGAGGATATGTTGAAGACTTTTGTGATCTGTGTACACAGTACTCTTGACCCCATACAAATAATGTCTCCAAATCTTAAGCGCAAAAACAACGGCCCCCAACTCCAAATCATGAGTTGTGTAGTTTTGCTCGTGAATCTTCAACTGGCGTGACGCATACGCAATGACTTTCTTTCGTTGCATCAAAACACAACCAAATCCTTGAAGCAAAGCATCACAATAAACAACAAAATCATCATTACCCTCAGGTAGTGACAATATCGGAGCGGTAGTCAACTTCTTCTTTAAAATCTGAAAAGCAGTCTATTGTTCATCCTTCCACTCATATTTCTTCCCCTTGTACGTTAAAGCAGTCAGAGGTTTTTCTATACTAGAGAAATCTTGAATGAACCTTCAATAGTAACCTGCTAGTCCTAGGAACTGACGAATCTGAGTAGGAGTTTTCGGAGTTTCCCACCTTTCAATCGCCTCAATCTTAGCAGGATCAACTTGTATCCCTTGTTTACTAACAATATGTCCAAGGAATTGAACTTCTCGTAACCAGAATGCATACTTAGAGAACTTAGCGTACAACTCTTCTTTTCTTAACAGATCAAGCACTAACTTCAAATGTTCTTCGTGCTCTTTATCATTCTTCGAATAAATAAGGATGTCGTCGAAGAACACAATAACGAACTTGTCCAGATAGGGTCTACACACACGGTTCATGAGGTCCATGAACACAACAGGTGCATTTGTCAATCCGAACGGCATAACAAGAAACTCAAAGTGACCGTAACGGGTGCGAAAAGCTGTTTTCGAAACATCAGATTCTTTAACACGCAACTGATGATAGCCGGAACGAAGATCGATTTTTGAATAAACAGATGAACCCTGAAGCTGATCGAACAGATCATCAATTCTCGGAACAGGATAACGGTTTTTAATAGTAAGCTTGTTCAACTCACGATAATTAATGCACAAACGAAAAGAACCATCCTTCTTCTTAACAAACAGAACAGGAGCTCCCCAAGGGGACGAACTAGGACGAATAAAACCCTTGTCTAATAACTCACGAAGTTGACTTGACAATTCTTGAAGTTCGAAAGGCTCAAGACGATAAGGAGCACGTGTTACAGGAGCAGCACCGGGAACAAGATCAATTTGAAATTCTACCCCGCGTTGCGGCGGAAGGCCAGGTAAATCTTCGGGAAATACCTCGGGAAAATCTCTAACAATATGAACATCTCCAACACTCTTCGTTTCTTTATCGGAATCAACAACATGGGCTAGAATAGCATGACAGCCCTTGCGAAGATGTTTAAGAACTTTCAAACAGCTAATAAGATTTAACTGTCGGCATTTCTTATCTCCAAGAACCATCAGCGGCTCTCCAACCACATTAGTAATACGAATAGCTTTATCAGAACACACAATCTCAGCACGATTCGCAGATAACCAATCCATCCCAATGACAACATCAAAACTACCAAGTTCAATCGGTACCAAATCTATCTCGAAATCTCTACCAGCTAAACTAATGTTACATTTACGATGCACAGTCTTAGCAGTGAGTACCTTACCATTAGCTATTTCAACAACATACGTATTATCTAAAGGAGTTAACGGTGTTTTGATTTTTGGACTTAATTTACTCGACACAAAACTCAAATCAGCCCCTGAATCAAATACTACATAAACTGATAAATCATTGACCGAGAACGTACCAGTAACAAGTTTAGGATCTTCCTCAGCATCCCTGGCGTTAATGTTGAACGCTCTACCACGTGCAGTCTCTGCAGTCTTCTTGTTGGGACAGGCATCACGGAAATGCCCCGGCTTCCTACACTCGTAACAAACTCTCGGATTACCACCATTATTCGACTTTCCATTACCATTACCATTACCACCTCTATTACCAGTATTATTACCATTATTACCACCTGCAGCAGGAGTATCAGAACCCGGCAGAAGCACCGTACAATCCTTAGCAATGTGTCCCTGTTTGGAACACCTCTTGCAAGTCATGGTACAGAAACCATCATGAGCCTTGTAACAACGAGGACACACACGCTGACTGCGGTTATTCGAACCAGAAGTATCCTGCTTTTTCTACTGACCTTGGCTTTGATTGCGGTTATTATCCCACTTTCTCTTCCCATTATCAGCTTTCTTAACAGTCTCTTCACTGGGTTCGGTTACAGCAGCCTTGCTTCTTCTCAAGATCTTATCATTCAACTTATGAGCCATAGACATCGCTGCCTCAATAGTCTGGGGCTCACTAGATTCAACCACATGCACAATTTTCTCGGATAGCCCATCAATGTAAGCTTCAATCTTAAGATTCTCATCGGCATAAACATTAGGGCACAACAAAGTCAACTCAAAGAACCTCTGCTTGTAGGCATCTAATTCGGTGCCCTTCATTTTCAAGTTTTTAAGTTCAACCTCTAACTTCTTAAGCTCACCCCTAGGTTGGTAGCGGGTGATCATTCTTTCCTTGAAATTATTCCAAGTTAACCCATAAGCCACATCATTTCCCAAACTGTTAACCAAGTTGTTTCACCAGGTCAATGCACTATCCTTCAAAGTGCAGCTAGCAAAACTAACCTTGTTCTCCTCTCTGACTCGACTAACCCTGAAAATAGACTCGATTTTCTCGAACCAGCGGGTAAGTCCTATGGGTCCTTCTGTACCACTGAATTCCTGTGGGCGACTTGCCATGAAAGTTTTGTGGGAGCATCCCACCTGATTGTTGTTCGCATTAGCATTTGCATTAGCATTCGCTGCCATAGCAGCAGCTATCCCTTCGGTAACAAGACGTTAGATACGGGCTTCGTTGGACTCTCTAGGAGGCATGATCTTCAAAACAGAATAACACAACCGTTAGTACAAAGAATAATACCAGTGTTATAAAGGAATAGATCGAACACGAAAAGATTAACCATTAAAATAATAGTCAATAAACACTATGAGTAATAACATGACAGTTATGATTGTTATAGAAATAACCACCACATGCATACATATTTTATGATAACATCATACAACATACATAGCACCTAACATACATGATCTACATTACGCATAATATAACATGCCAAGAGTCACAATATCAGAAATAAAATGTGATAATGATAATAGATGTCATAAAAATAACCATCCATACATAATGAAAAACATCCCATAACAAAATCTTAATAAAATCCTCGGCAAAACGCCGTACATAACCCAAAAATGTATGTATGAAAGGACATTAAGTCTTATGAAATAAATCATCAATCATGAATCATCATATCACATCTGCTTAGAGCGGGTGTGATAAGCTGCGCCAGCATGAGTCTCAACAGGTGGCTCATACTTCCGCAACTTTCCTTTCACTTCTTCCAACTCTGCCTTCAAACCACGAACTGTGCTCTCAAGAGCCTCGAACTTAGCGTCAACTTCACGGTTACGCTTATGATTCTCGAACCCAACATTGTTCTTGAAGCTAACAAATGAATCCATACTAGCTCGTATCTGGTCCATCATCTCGTTATGTGGTAAAGTACGCATACAATCACTAAGAGCATTAATACGCGTCACTTCATTATAAGCCCTGTTCATATGAGTAAGGGTGGAAAAGTAGTAGTGAACAGGATCATCGATCTGGAGTTAACCAGCACGGCGTCTGGCGGCAGCCGGAGGAGCAGGAGCAGCAACGGAGTTATCGCTCGAAGTCGACATCTGCAAACAATAAAACCACAAACCACATACCAAATAGGAATAAATGCTAATGATATAATTTATACGAAATGAAATGCATAATAATGCTATAGCAAAAGGGTCGGGCTGTAGACTAGACTCTAATGCACCATAAGAACCACGGGTTGACCACATTAAGACCGCCTAGTTCCTTACAACCAGAGCTCTGATACCAACTATGATGGCCTCGTCAAAACAATTAACGGCTCCGTCACTTGGTCCCACAACTTGATCGAACTTAGATGAATTTAACAAACGACATTGCATTCTTTTATTTCAAAAGTTTCCCAAAAAGGAAAGCATACCAAAATATGTAGTTTAAAAGTAACCCAACATATTAATAATCCAAAGTTGACACAAAACATTGTCAACAAACCCACAAATTTAAATTATCCAAAAATAGAATGCAAGCCAAAGTTTCATAAATGGTTTCGTTAAAATCTGCCCAAATGCATGCAGGCTCTTCTAAACACAGCGGAAGCATCACATAAACTCAAGAACCTGTGAAAACATGAGAGTAAACTGTCAACACAAAGGTTGAGTGAATGATAGGTTTAAATAATTGAATAAACTTTAGACCACAAGATTTAAAAATGTTAGAAAACATTAAACATTATTCCATTATCAACGAGCCACCTGGTAACCACTTAACCCTTTATTTACCCTTGCCAAACACAATAAAAATATACACTGGACAGTGTATCTACAACAAAATACGAAGTACTAAACATTCCGATTATAAATTACTAGCGCGACTAGCTCGAAATGGGGTTGTCAAACCCGATAGATCTATCCGTAGGATTCACGTTCACCGGTAGAAACCAATGATTACAGTTACCAGACTAGGAAATATTTTTGTTCAACTCACAATGAATAATTTAAATTTAATTGTCACTTGTGTCTAAACGTGAAATAAAATGCATGTAATCACATCCCAAAAATATACTTTGAAAAGTATGTAAAAACGGGACTATAACTCACCTTAATAGTAACGAAGTAACCAACACAATTAAGCGAACATCAAATGTAGTACAGTGATCAGGAATGATCACAACGCCGACCTATAAATAAAGCAGGTCGATATAAATAACTAACTTAGGTCAAGTCTTAGTATGATAGCTATTGTAGATGTTGCAAGTAGTCATAGAACAACACTCAATATGCATCGATTTGATTGGAATAGCTTACGGACACACACTTTCTATTTTTAGAAAGTTCCTATTTTTAGCAGGTTTCCATTTTTGGAAAGTTTCTATTTTTGGAAAGTTTCTATTTTTGGAAAGTTTCCAAATTTAGAAAGTTGCTATTTTAGGAAAGTTTATAAGTTAGGAAAGTTTCCTTAATTAGAAATCAACAAAAGTCAACTGAAAGTCAAAGTCAACCGAAAGTCAACTCAAAAGTCAACCTTGGTCAAACATGGTCAACGTAAATTTTAAAAGTGTAAGTTATAATAATAATGTAAGTTATAATGTTTGTTAAAGTTAAATATGTCTAATTATTGTCATAACATAAGTTTAATTAAATTAAAATGAATTATTAAAGTTAATATAAGTTTAATTGATATAATTAATATAACATCAGTATTTAATTAATTAATTAAATATTAGTCATAATATAAGTATTATTAATTAATAATAAATTTTAAATCATATCATAAGTATTATTAATTAATAATGAATTATTAATCATATCATAAGTTTCTAATTACAATTATTAAATCATAAGTATTTAATAATTAAATTATAATTAAATAATAACTAAGCCTTATAATAATTAAATAATTAATTAATCCTTATTATAAGTCTTATTATAATAATCTCATAATATAAGTTTAATACTTATCATAAGTATTTTTCCATTAATAATGAAGTATTATTAATCATAAGTTTAATTAAAATGTTAATTAAATCATAAGTATTAATTAAATGATATAATAAATATATATCATAAGTCTTAAATAATAATAATTACTTTTTTTACCAAAAGTAATTAAATGATAATGAAATCCATTATTTATATCATAAGTTTAATAATTAGTCATAAGTTTTAAATCAAAATTCATCGGGTCGTATCCTGAGCCCCGGGTGTCGGTTTTCGGCGAGCCTTACATATATCTCCGCCTAAGCAAACCACCCGACACTTTGATACACTCAAGAACACCCCAATAACAGTTCACAAGGCGTGATGTACAGCCATTACACTACTTGGAACTTCAATTCAATCAAAAACGTGTTTCAGACGTAACGGGTGATTCGTGGCTCGGATTGAGATGACCCGAACATGAAAGTTCGCCCCACCATCAGTACTAACACATTAACACACCCTAAATTCACCAAATATGGTCACAAAGTCGGACCAAACCTGGTTCATACCAAAATCACATTTCAATCTTAACAAAATACCACTTTGATCATATCTAGGGCTCCGGGAATCGAAACGACATGAATTCGGAGTCTAAAATTAATGTCTTGATGAGAGCAACTCATATAGATACTTCTTTAACTTTTATTTCAGTCACAATAGCAGAAACACACGAAAAAGCTGCTGTCCCAATTATATCAAACCGAAAACATATGTTTACGAGTAATTCTATGCATACAAACACCATTACAATAACAAGTAATCATCATACTATTAATATATAATCAAAATGCAGAAATATAATGAAAAATAAAAAGTTCTAGGGTTAGGGTTTATACCCTAATCAAGAAACGAGAAGTATAATCGCGTAGAGAACTGAACGAGGAACGCATTGGTGTATAACAATGGATGATCCAAACCTTGATTTGATGCAAGATGATGATGATGATGGGTGTGGTGGTCGTCGCCCAAAAAGAAAAAGAAGAGGAGAGAGCACAAAAAAATTAGGTTTAGATAAAATTAGGATGTAAAAATTAAATGAGGAAAAATAATGAGAAAATGGGAGTATTACTCCCTCCCTTGGAGTCTCGGCCGAAGGTGGGGTCATGGGGTAGGCCCCATGGCCCAATTTCACTAAATGGTTATTTCCTGATGGCCCGAAAGCCCGAACGAATCTCAAAACGCGAAAACACGCTTACGCGATTAAAAATCCGGAGAGATAACAAACGCGCGCCGAAAAATAAATATAAATACCCTATATAATTATATGATCTTAAAATATCATATTTAAAATAATTAGGATTTAAAAATCCCAAAAACGCGACCGTTGGTTTGAAAACCGAAAAGATTCGCCGGATAGAAATCTACGACACGTAAAAACGTATAAATTAAAATATGAATACAATTATTCACATAACACTTAATAATTAATATATTATTATTAATATAATAATATAGGTCATAGAAATAACGTAGCACAATTAACAGTTAACGGTCGTTAAATAATTAACGATAAAAGATAACGGAAAAAGTAGGGTCGTGACACTATGTATGTTGTATGATTTCTATCATAAGGTATGTATGCATGTGGTGGCTATTTCTATAACTATCATAACTGTCATGTTATTACTCATAGTGTTTATTGACTATCATTTTAATGGTTAATCTTTTTGTGTTCGATCTATTCCTTTATAACACAAGTATTATTCTTAGTACTAACGGTTGTGTTATTCTGTTTTGAAGATCATGCCTCCCCGCGAGTCCAACGAAGCTCGTATGCAACGACTTATCTCCGAAGGAATAGCAGCTGCTATGGCAGCTAATGCTAATGCTAATGCTAATAACAACAACCAGGTGGGATGCTCCCACAAAACGTTCATGGCAAGTCGTCCACAAGAATTTAGTGGCACCGAAGGACCCATCGGACTTACTTGTTGGTTTAAGAAGATTGAGTCTATTTCAGGGTTAGCCGAGTCTGTGATGAGGACAAGGTTAGTTTCACGAGCTGCACTCTTACAGATAGTGCATTAACATGGTGGAATAACTTGGTGAGTAGTTTGGGTAACGATGTGGCGTATGGTTTGACTTGGAACAACTTTAAAGAAAGAATGATCACCCGTTATCGTCCCCGGGGTGAACTTAAGAAATTAGAAGCCGAGCTTAAGAACTTGAAAATGAAGGGCACCGAATTAGATGCCTATGAGCAAAGGTTCTTCGAGTTGACTTTGTTGTGTCCTAATGTTTATGCTGATGAGAATCTTAAGATTGAAGCTTATATTGATGGGTTATCTGAGAAAATTGAGCATGGGGTTGAGTCTAGTGAGCCCCAGACTATTGAGGCTGCTATGTCTATGGCTCATAAACTTAATGATAAGATTTTGAGGAGAAGTAAGGCTGCTGTAACCGATGCCGGTGAGGAAGTTGTTAAGAAGGCTGATAATGGGGAAAGGAAGTGGGATAATAACCGCAACCAAAACCAAGGTCAGTAGAAGAAACAAGATACTTCTGGTTCGAATAACCGAAATCAGCGTGTGTGTCCTCGATGTTATAAGGCTCATGATGGTTACTGTACGGTTACTTGTAAGAGGTGTTCCAAGCAGGGACACATTGCTAAAGATTGTACTATGCTTATGCTGGGTTCTGCTACTCCTGCTGCAGGTGGTAGTAATAATGCTGGTAATAATGGTAATGGTAATGGGAAGCCGAGAAATGGTGGTAATCAGAGAGTTTGTTATGAATGCGGTAAGCCGGGGCATTTCCGTGATGCCTGCCCTAACAAGAAGACTACTGAGAATGCACGTGGAAGAGCATTCAACATTAATGCCAGGGATACTGAGGAAGATGCTAAACTTGTTACGGGTACGTTCTCGGTCAAAAATTTATCAGTTTATGTACTATTTGATTCGGGGGCTGATTTGAGTTTTGTGTCGGGTAAATTGAGTCCAAAAATCAAAACACCATTAACTCCTCTAGACAATACTTATGTTGTAGAGATAGCTAATGGTAAGGTGCTTACTGCTAAGACTGTGTATCGTAAATGTAACATTAATCTGACTGGTAGAGATTTTGAGATAGATTTGATACCGATTGACCTAGGTAGTTTTGACATGGTTATTGGTATGGATTGGTTATCTGCGAATCGTGCTGAGATTGTATGTTATGAGAAAGCTATTCGTATTACTAATGTGGTTGGAGAGCCGCTGATGGTTTATGGGGATAAGAAATGCACACAGTTAAATCTTATTAGCTGTTTGAAAGTTCATAAATATCTTCTCAAAGGCTGTCATGCTATTCTAGCCCATGATGTTGATTATGATAGAGAAGAGAAGAGCGTTGGTGATGTTCATATTGTTATAGATTTTCCCGAGGTATTTCTCGAAGATTTACCTGGCCTTCCTCCGCAACGCGCGGTAGAATTTCAAATCGATCTTGTTCCCGTGCTGCTCCTGTAGCACGTGCTCCTTACCGACTTGCGCCTTCCAAACTTCAAGAATTGTCGAGTCAACTCTGTGAGTTGTTATACAAAGGTTTTATTCATCCTAGTTCGTCCCCTTGGGGAGCTCCTGTTCTGTTTGTTAAGAAGAAGGATGGTTCGTTTCGTTTGTGCATTGATTATCGTGAATTGAACAAGCTTACAGTTAAAAAACTGTTACCCTCTTCCTAGAATTGATGATATGTTGGATCAGCTTCAAGGTTCGTCTATTTATTCTAAAATCGATCTTTGTTCCGGTTATCATCAACTACGTGTTAAAGAATCTGATGTTTCGAAAACTGCTTTTCACACCCGTTACGGTCACTACGAATTCCTTGTTATGCCGTTCGGATTGACAAATGCACCTGCTGTGTTCATGGACCTCATGAATCATGTGTGCAGACCCTGTCTGGACAAATTTGTTATCGTATTCATCGACGACATCCTTATTTATTCTAAAAGTGATGAAGAGCACGAAGAACATTTGAAGTTGGTGCTTGATCTGTTGAGGAAAGAAGAATTGTATGCTAAGTTATCTAAGTGTGCTTTCTGGTTAAGAGAAGTTCAATTCCTTGGACATATTGTTAGTAAACAGGGAATACAAGTTGATCATGCCAAGATAGAGGCAATTGAGAAGTGGGAAATTCTGAAGACTCCTACTCAGGTTCGTCAATTTCTAGGGTTGGCAGGTTATTATCGAAGGTTCATTCAAGATTTCTCTCGTATAGCGAAACCTCTGACTGCTTTAACGCACAAGGGGAAGAAGTATGAGTGGAAGGATGAACAAGAGACTGCTTTTCAAACCTTGAAGAAGAAGTTGACTACCGCTCCGATATTGTCACTGCCTGAGGGTAATGACGATTTTGTTGTTTATTGTGATGCTTCGCGTCAGGGCTTTGGCTGTGTTTTGATGCAGCGAAAGAAAGTTATTGCGTACGCGTCACTTCAGTTGAAGATCTACGAACAGTGTACACTGATCACAAAAGTCTTCAACATATCCTTGACCAAAAACAGTTGAATATGAGGCAACGAAGATGGGTTGAGACATTGAATGATTATGATTGTGAACTTTTATATCATCCGGGGAAGGCCAATGTTGTGGCCGATGCGTTAAGTCATAAAGAGAGGGTTGACCCCGCAGATTTAGAGCTTTGAATATGACGATTCGAACTAACCTCACTAGGCAGATTCTAGACCCACAACAGGAAGCCTTGAAGGAGGAGAATTTTGTGAACGAGAAAGTCAGAGGCATGGCTAAGAAGTTTGAGGTACGAACTGATGGTACTCGGTATTTTGCGGGACGACTTTGGGTTCCGAAGTTTGTTGACCTGCGATAACTTGTTTTAGATGAAGCTAATAAGTCAAGATACTCTATTCATCCTGGTTCAGGAAAGATGTATCATGATCTTAAGGAGCTGTATTGGTGGCCTAATTTGAAAACTGATGTGGCTACGTATGTGGCCAAGTGTTTGACCTGTGCTAAGGTTAAAGTTGAACACCAGAAACCGTCTGGACTTTTGGTGCAACCTGAGATCCCCGAGTGGAAGTGGGAAGGTATTATAATGGATTTTATTACGAAGTTACTGAGAGTTGTGGGTGGTTATGATGCCATTTGGATGATTGTTTACCGACTCATAAAGTCAGTTCATTTCTTACCGATTAAGGAAAACGGATTCGATGGAGAAGCTTACTCGTTTATATTTGAAGGAGATTGTCTCTAGACATGGTTTTCCTGTATCAATCATTTCAGACCGAGACAGTCAATTTATATCGAGGTTTTGGCGATCCTTACAGGAAGCTTTAGGAATTAAGTTGGATATGAGCACCGCTTATCATCCGCAGATGGATGGTCAGAGTGAAAGGACCATTCAAATGTTAGAAGACATGTTACGAGCGTGCGTCATTGATTTTGGTAATGGGTGGGATAGATATTTGCCGTTAGCTGAATTTTCTTATAATAACAGTTATCATACAAGTATTAAAGCCGCACCGTTTGAAGCTCTGTATGGTAGAAAGTGTAGGTCTCTTGTTTGTTGGAATGAGGTTGGGGATGCTCAACTCACAGGTCCAGAAATTATTCATGAGACTACCGAGAAGATAGTACAGATTAAGAAAAGGTTGAGAACCGCTAGAAGTCGGGAAAAGAGAAGGAACGATATTGAATTTTAGGTCGGTGATCGTGTTATGTTGAAGGTATCACCTGTAACACCCTAATATGTGTTGTATAAAAGTGTAAATATAGTACATAAAGCGTGGGAATAATTCTGGAATAAAACAGAAGTTGAATTTTGATCAGGCCTAAGTGCGCTCAGCGCACACTTAGGGGTGCGTGCAGCGCACTCCTATTGTAGCCGGGTTCTGCCTTTTAATTAGATATTTTGGAAGGGCATTGTGGTAATTTCATTTAGGGGACGAGTTAAGGCCACCAGATCAGTGGGTTGGGAGTCATAACTCCACTTTCAACCACCATTTTCTTTCTACTTTAATTCTAGTGAGAGAAACCCAAATTTGAGTGAGAGAAAGCTCAAGTAAAGGAAGAAGGAGCTAGTTTCGGGTCTTAGCTCGAGTTATAAAGTTTTTCATCTCCTCAATAGCTACGTTTTGGTTGTGGTGGTAAGTTCTAATTTTGATTTCCTTAATTTAATTTGTGTAAGGGTTAGAACTTGGGTTAGTGTTGAACATAAAACCTATTGTTGGTGATTTTGGGGGGTTTTGTGTAAGATTGAGTCAAGAGGACTCAAGAATGACTAACCTAGGGTTTCAAAGTAATAATTGGTGTTATTGAGTCTAAAATGGTTAGTTATTCACTAGCTCACTTGTGTTGTTAGTAAAAATGGGTTCTAGGGTTTATGGTTGGTTTGAAATGGGTCAAATGGGTGGGTTTGACCTAGCGGGTTAAATTGGGTATGAAAACACCCTAGTTATGTGTTGATGGAAGTCTTAGAACCTTAATCACTAGCTTTTAGTGATTAGTTGGGAGACTTGACCTTTAATGTGTGAATCTAGTGAAAATGGGTCATAAATGCACTAGTGAGGTTAGTTGGTAGGTAGTCCAACTTATTATGTGAATTAATTGAGAATTAATTATGTTAGATGACTCGCTTTGAAGGTTACAAGTTATTGTTGGAAATCTCGCTAAGTCGACAAGGTAAGTGGAATGATTATACATGTGTGTATATAATGTATTTACTTGTACGAGATTCGATGTGGGTTTTAAGTTCGGGCGATCGATACCACATCGGGTTAATATATGATATGGGTTTTAAGTTTGGGCGATCGATACCATATCATTATGTGTGGGTGTAAAGTGTGGGTTTTAAGTTCGGGCGATCGATACCACATTTTGCGTGACGGGTGGGTTTAAAGTTCGGGCGATCGATACCACTCCGGGGTTAGTGTTATAATTCGTTGTACGCTAACGGTTGTTGGGAACACCGATGGGAAATTCAAAGTACCATTCCTTTGTACTATTGGTTAACCATGGTTATGTGTTTGTAGTATGGCACTTTATATTATTCGAGTTATATATGCTATTGTTTGTGCTAGTTTGTGGTCTTGGAGATTTAGCGTTATACCTTGTGTTGGTATGTCATTTAAGTTGCTAGCATGTATGAGGTAATTGTGTATGTGATTGCAAGTAAGTAGGTTATATATGTATGTGTATAATTATTGCATTCACTAAGCGTTAGCTTACCCTCTCGTTGTTTACCTTTTTAGGATCCGGCTTGGATAAGGGCAAAGGTATTCGCTTGGATTAGTGGCTCTCGGAGGTTTTAGCTTTTTGGAAGTTCGACCAAGATTTGGGTAGTTTAACCCCAAACACCATGCTCTAGTGACGTTTGGCAATTAAACTTTTTGTGGTCGAAACTCGTATTTCGTACTTAATGGTATTTTGGGCATATGTGGGCCCCGCAATGTAAAACTTGTTTTATCATTGATTCATGCTTATTTTACTTATACTATTATGTTGTGAAAAGAATTTTGTCTAAAAATGATGGGAAGTGTTAGATCTTTTTACGAAAACAGAACAATTTGGACAGCGGGCTGCCAGGCCCTGTGCGCGCCGCGCACCCAGCCTGGGCAGGCCTGCTTCGAATTTTTTTTTTATTTCACAGTTTTGGTTGGTTAACGGGTTGGGTCCTTACAAGTGGTATCAGAGCATGGTCTAAGGGATTTAGGTGACTTGAGATAGGCGCCTAGACTTAGACTTTTGTGTTGTTGAATTATACGCGGGACTTGTAGAACTACGGGTCGGTGCGGGTTTTGATTAGTTCTTTGGTGCATAGGTGGACTAACTATGCTTATGTTATGACATACTAATCATGCGTTATTGTTTTGAACATCGAGCAATATGGTTGTGATACGTTTGAGCATGGCACGGCATGTGAGCGTAATAGTGAGTCGCGACCATTATTACGGTTGCAAGTCAAGTCAAGCAAGGATGTGCGACAAGTATCGAGCTAGATGTGGTGTGTGTACGGTCATATGCATAGGTATATATGTGTATTAAATTGTTGGTGATGTCTAATCCATTTTTAATCTTTAGAATGAAGACGAGAAACGGAACGGATACAAATGGCAATGGTGGTCCCTCTCATGTGGAGGAAGATGAGATGACTACCAAGATTGAAACCGCTTTAGAAAACTATGTTTCAGTTTTCTCACGAAGGGTTAAACAAATATTCGAAGAGTCGGTTTTGGAACAAATTGTCGATATGATTCAAGAATGAATGGCCAATGCCGTCAAAGAAGAAGTTGAAAGGAGGTTTCCTAGACCTCAAAATGGGGGCGAGTTGGAGTTTAGCTATAAGAACTTCTTGGCGACTAAGCCTCCTCACTTTCACGGGGATCCTGACCCCATGAAAAGTGCGGCTTGGATCTCCGATGTTGAAGGTTGTTTTCGCATGACCGAGTGCCCACCCGAGAAAAAGACTAGGCTTGCTACTAGTTTGTTGAGGGGCCATGCTAAAGATTGGCTCGATGGTAAAATTGATATGGTGGGTGACGCGACATTTGTGGGGTTGTCTTGGGCGGAGTTCAAGAAGGAGTTTTTCCTCGAATATCGTACGTAAGCAGATCTTTCCAAATTGCACAACGAGTTAAGGAACATACGTCAAGGGTCTTTGGACCTAAACACTCTCAAAACCAACTTTCTCACCAAAGCGCGTTTTTGCCCCGAGTATGTGGGTAACGATCAATTATTAATGGAAGACTTTCATGCGACCCTTAGAGATGATTTGAAGGGTAAAATTAGTATTGGTCATGTTGAGACTTTTGCAAAGCTTTTGGCGGTGGCGAAGGGGTTTGAAGAGCAAGCTCCGAGTCCGGTTAGCTATGCGCCAAGTAAAAGAAAGTTTGAAGCTTCTAGTTTTTTGAACAAAAAGAGTAAGGGAGCAACCGAAAGTGTCGGTAGCGTGAAGAGGGGTGCTTCTAGTGGTCACATGGTCACATGTTTCAATTGTGGGCAAAAGGGTCACTACTCTCGTGATTGTCCAAAACCGTCTACTAATACAATCACGTGCTTTAATTGTAAAAAAGAAGGGCACTGGAAGTCAGAGCGCCCCGATCTCCGAAATGATCAAGTTAAGAGAATAGAGAAGGCGGCGGGGTCGGCAAGGGGGCATAATTATTTAATGACCAATGATGAAGCTAAGCGATCCAATGAAGTCGTCTCAGGTACTTTCATGGTAAACTCTAATCTGGCGAGGATTCTATTTGATAGCGGTGCAAATTTGTCGTTTGTGTCTCCAAAATTTGTGCCTAAACTTAATAAACCATTAGCTAAGTTAAGCCATCCGGTAGAAGTCGAAATAGCGGATGGCAAGACAGTGCTAGTGGTTGATGTGTGTAAAAATTGTAATGTCGTGTTTGGTGCCGAAAACTTTAAAATTGATCTCATCCCGATGACCTTGGGTGATTTTGATATCGTGGTTGGTATGGATTGGCTCTATTATAATAGAGCCGATATTGCATTCAATGAGAAGTCTATTCGTGTGAAGACCCCAAGTGGGGGAGAGTTAATTATTCATGGCGATAAGCGTAGAAGACTTGTGCCGATATGCACTTTTGCTTGGGCACGTCGTTTCCTTTTTAGTGGTGGCATGGATTTTCTTGCCTATGTTGTTGATACTCGTGATGAGCCACCACCCATTCGCGAGATTCCGGTGGTTAGTGAATTCGAAGACGTTTTTCCGGATGAGTTACCGGGTGTTCCGGCGGAAAGACAAGTTGAATTTCGCATTGAGTTGGTTCCGGGAGCCACTCCCATTGCTAAAACTCCTTATCGTTTAGCGCCGACGGAAATGCAAGAATTGTTAAATCAAACCCAAGAGCTACTTGAGAAGGGTTTTATTCTAACCGAGTGCTTCGCCATGGGGTGCTCCGGTTTTATTTGTAAAGAAGAAAGATGGTAGTATGCGTATGTGCATTGATTATCGAGAGTTGAATAAAGTGACTATCAAGAATCGTTATCCATTGCCTAGGATTGACGATTTGTTTGATCAACTCCAAGGTGCGACATATTTCTCTAAAATTGACCTACGGCCCGGCTATCATCAAATGCGGGTCCGTGAGGAAGATATTGAGAAAACAGCCTTTCGAACGCGTTACGGGCATTTTGAGTTTGTGGTGATGCCTTTTGGTCTTACGAATGCGCCGGCGGCATTCATAGATCTTATGAACCGAGTGTGCCAACCTATGTTGGACAAGTCGGTAATTGTGTGTAGTGACCTGAACTTTTCCATGTTTATATATATATTAAATGAAATTGTTATTTACATGATTAAGTGTTTCCAACATGTTAAGCAATCAAACTTGTTAAGACTTGATTAATTGAAATAGGTTTCATATAGACAATTGACCACCCAAGTTGACCGGTGATTCACGAACGTTAAAACTTGTAAAAACTATACGATGACATATATATGGTTATATATATAGTTAACATGATTTTATTATAAGTATGTATCTCATTAGGTATTTTAACAATGAGTTATATACATAAAAATGAGACTATTAATTTAAGAAACTCGAAAACGATATATATAACGATTATCGTTATAACAACGTCTTACTAGGTACACATGAATCATATTAAGATATTGATACACTTGGTTAATTATGTTAAATGATAAGTAAATATATTATTAAGTGTATTAACAATGAAATACATATGTAAAAATAAGACTACTAACTTAATGATTTCGAAACGAGACATATATGTAACGATTATCGTTGTAACGGCATTTAACTGTATATATATCATACTAAGATATATTATATGTCATAATATCATGATAATATAACAATTTAACATCTCATTTGTTATAATAAACAATGGGTTAACAACATTCAACAAGATCGTTAACCTAAAGGTTTCAAAACAACATTTACATGTAACGACTAACGATGACTTAACGACTCAGTTAAAATGTATATACATGTAGTGTTTTAATATGTATTCATACACTTTTGAAAGACTTCAAGACACTTATCAAAATACTTCTACTTAACAAAAATGCTTACAATTACATCCTCGTTCAGTTTCATCAACAATTCTACTCGTATGCACCCGTATTCGTACTCGTACAATACACAGCTTTTAGATGTTTGTACTATTGGTATATACACTCCAATGATCAGCTCTTAGCAGCCCATGTTGAAATGTCCCGTTCTTATTGATTAAAAACGTTCCATATTAATTGATTTCGTTGCGAGGTTTTGACCTCTATATGAGATGTTTTTCAAAGACTGCATTCATTTTTAAAACAAACCATAACCTTTATTTCATAAATAAAGGTTTAAAAAGCTTTACGTAGATTATCAAATAATGATAATCTAAAATATCCTGTTTACACACGACCATTACATAATGGTTTACAATACAAATATGTTACATCGAAATCAGTTTCTTGAATGCAGTTTTTACACAATATCATACAAACATGGACTCCAAATCTTGTCCTTATTTTAGTATGCAACAGCGGAAGCTCTTAATATTCACCTGAGAATAAACATGCTTTAAACGTCAACAAAAATGTTGGTGAGTTATAGGTTTAACCTATATATATCAAATCATAACAATAGACCACAAGATTTCATATTTCAATACACATCCCATACATAGAGATAAAAATCATTCATATGGTGAACACCTGGTAATCGACAATAACAAGATGCATATATAAGAATATCCCCATCATTCCGGGACACCCTTCGGATATGATATAAATTTCGAAGTACTAAAGCATCCGGTACTTTGGATGGGGTTTGTTAGGCCCAATAGATCTATCTTTAGGATTCGCGTCAATTAGGGTGTCTGTTCCCTAATTCTTAGATTACCAGACTTAATAAAAAGGGGCATATTCGATTTCGATAATTCAACCATAGAATGTAGTTTCACGTACTTGTGTCTATTTTGTAAATCATTTATAAAACCTGCATGTATTCTCATCCCAAAAATATTAGATTTTAAAAGTGGGACTATAACTCACTTTCACAGATTTTTACTTCGTCGGGAAGTAAGACTTGGCCACTGTTGATTCACGAACCTATAACAATATATACATATATATTAAAGTATGTTCACAATATATTTACAACACTTTTAATATATTTTGATGTTTTAAGTTTATTAAGTCAGCTGTCCTCGTTAGTAACCTATAACTAGTTGTCCACGGTTAGATGTACAGAAATAAATCAATAAATATTATCTTGAATCAATCCACGACCCAGTGTATACGTATCTCAGTATTGATCACAACTCAAACTATATATATTTTGGAATCAACCTCAACCCTGTATAGCTAACTCCAACATTCACATATAGAGTGTCTATGGTTGTTCCGAAATATATATAGATGTGTCGACATGATAGGTCGAAACATTGTATACGTGTCTATGGTATCTCAAGATTACATAATATACAATACAATTTGATTAAGTTATGGTTGGAATAGATTTGTTACCAATTTTCACGTAGCTAAAATGAGAAAAATTATCCAATCTTGTTTTACCCATAACTTCTTCATTTTAAATCCGTTTTGAGTGAATAAAATTGCTATGGTTTCATATTGAACTCTATTTTATGAATCTAAACAGAAAAAGTATAGGTTTATAGTCGGAAAAATAAGTTACAAGTCGTTTTTGTAAAGGTAGTCATTTCAGTCGAAAGAACGACGTCTAGATGACCATTTTAGAAAACATACTTCCACTTTGAGTTTAACCATAATTATTGGATATAGTTTCATGTTCATAATAAAAATCATTTTCTCAGAATAACAACTTTTAAATCAAAGTTTATCATAGTTTTTAATTAACTAACCCAAAACAGCCCGCGGTGTTACTACGACGGCGTAAATCCGGTTTTACGGTGTTTTTCGTGTTTCCAGGTTTTAAATCATTAAGTTAGCATATCATATAGATATAGAACATGTGTTCAGTTGATTTTAAAAGTCAAGTTATAAGGATTAACTTTTGTTTGCGAACAAGTTTAGAATTAACTAAACTATGTTCTAGTGATTACAAGTTTAAACCTTCGAATAAGATAGCTTTATATGTATGAATCGAATGATGTTATGAACATCATTACTACCTTAATTTCCTTGGATAAACCTACTGGAAAAGAGAAAAATGGATCTAGCTTCAATGGATCCTTGAAATAAGATTGTTATAGTTATAGAAATTGAACCAAAGTTTGAATATGATTATTACCTTGTATTAGAATGATAACCTACTGTAAGAAACAAAGATTTCTTGAGGTTGGATGATCACCTTACAAGATTGGAAGTGAGCTAGCAAACTTGAAAGTATTCTTGATTTTATGAAACTAGAACTTTTGGAATTTATGAAGAACACTTAGAACTTGAAGATAGAACTTGAGAGAGATCAATTAGATGAAGAAAATTGAAGAATGAAAGTGTTTGTAGGTGTTTTTGGTCGTTGGTGTATGGATTAGATATAAAGGATATGTAATTTTGTTTTCATGTAAATAAGTCATGAATGATTACTCATATTTTTGTAATTTTATGAGATATTTCATGCTAGTTGCCAAATGATGGTTCCCACATGTGTTAGGTGACTCACATGGGCTGCTAAGAGATGATCATTGGAGTGTATATACCAATAGTACATACATCTAAAAGCTGTGTATTGTACGAGTACGAATACGGGTGCATACGAGTAGAATTGTTGATGAAACTGAACGAGGATGTAATTGTAAGCATTTTTGTTAAGTAGAAGTATTTTGATAAGTGTATTGAAGTCTTTCAAAAGTGTATAAATACATATTAAAACACTACATGTATATACATTTTAACTGAGTCGTTAAGTCATCGTTAGTCGTTACATGTAAGTGATGTTTTGAAACCTTTAGGTTAACGATCTTGTTAAATGTTGTTAACCCAATGTTTATAATATCAAATGAGATTTTAAATTATTATATTATCATGATATTATCATGTATGAATATCTCTTAATATGATATATATACATTAAATGTCTTTACAACGATAATCGTTACATATATGTCTCGTTTAAAATCATTAAGTTAGTAGTCTTGTTTTTTTTACATATGTAGTTCATTGTTAATATACTTTATGATATGTTTTCTTATCATAGAATCATGTTAACTATATATATATATCCATATATATGTCATCATATAGTTTTTACAAGTTTTAACGTTCGTGAATCACCGATCAACTTGGGTGGTCAATTGTCTATATGAAACATATTTCAATTAATCAAGTCTTAACAAGTTTGATTGCTTAACATGTTGGAAACATTTAATCATGTAAATATCAATCTCAATTAATATATATAAACATGGAAAAGTTCGGGTCACTACAGTACCTACCCGTTAAATAAATTTCGTCCCGAAATTTTAAGCTGTTGAAGGTGTTGACGAATCTTCTGGAACTAGATGCGGGTATTTCTTCTTCATCTGATCTTCACGCTCCCAGGTGAACTCGGGTCCTCTACGAGCATTCCATCTAACCTTAACAATTGGTATCTTGTTTTGCTTAAGTCTTTTAACCTCACGATCCATTATTTCGACGGGTTCTTCGATGAATTGAAGTTTTTCGTTGATTTGGATTTCATCTAACGGAATAGTGAGATCTTCTTTAGCAAAACATTTCTTTAAATTCGAGACGTGGAAAGTGTTATGTACAGCCGCGAGTTGTTGAGGTAACTCTAGTCGGTAAGCTACTGGTCCGACACGATCAATAATCTTGAATGGTCCAATATACCTTGGATTTAATTTCTCTCGTTTACCAAATCGAACAACGCCTTTCCAAGGTGCAACTTTAAGCATGACCATCTCTCCAATTTCAAATTCTATATCTTTTCTTTTAATGTCGGCGTAGCTCTTTTGTCGACTTTGGGCGGTTTTTAACCGTTGTTGAATTTGGATGATCTTCTCCGTAGTTTCTTGTATAATCTCCGGACCCGTAATCTGTCTATCCCCCACTTCACTCCAACAAATCGGAGACCTGCACTTTCTACCATAAAGTGCTTCAAACGGCGCCATCTCAATGCTTGAATGGTAGCTGTTGTTGTAGGAAAATTCTGCTAATGGTAGATGTCGATCCCAACTGTTTCCGAAATCAATAACACATGCTCGTAGCATGTCTTCAAGCGTTTGTATCGTCCTTTCGCTCTGCCCATCAGTTTGTGGATGATAGGCAGTACTCATGTCTAGACGAGTTCCTAATGCTTGCTGTAATGTCTGCCAGAATCTTGAAATAAATCTGCCATCCCTATCAGAGATAATAGAGATTGGTATTCCATGTCTGGAGACGACTTCCTTCAAATACAGTCGTGCTAACTTCTCCATCTTGTCATCTTCTCTTATTGGTAGGAAGTGTGCTGATTTGGTGAGACGATCAACTATTACCCAAATAGTATCAAAACCACTTGCAGTCCTTGGCAATTTAGTGATGAAATCCATGGTAATGTTTTCCCATTTCCATTCCGGGATTTCGGGTTGTTGAAGTAGACCTGATGGTTTTTGATGCTCAGCTTTGACCTTAGAACACGTCAAACATTCTCCTACGTATTTAGCAACATCGGCTTTCATACCCGGCCACCAAAAATGTTTCTTGAGATCCTTGTACATCTTCCCGGTTCCAGGATGTATTGAGTATCTGGTTTTATGAGCTTCTCTAAGTACCATTTCTCTCATATCTCCAAATTTTGGTACCCAAATCCTTTCAGCCCTATACCGGGTTCCGTCTTCCCGAATATTAAGATGCTTCTCCGATCCTTTGGGTATTTCATCCTTTAAATTTCCCTCTTTTAAAACTCCTTGTTGCGCCTCCTTTATTTGAGTAGTAATGTTATTATGAATCATTATATTCATAGATTTTACTCGAATGGGTTCTCTGTCCTTCCTGCTCAAGGCATCGGCTACCACATTTACCTTCCCCGGGTGGTAACGAATCTCAAAGTCGTAATCATTCAATAATTCAATCCACCTACGCTGCCTCATATTCAGTTGTTTCTGATTAAATATGTGTTGAAGACTTTTGTGGTCGGTATATATAATACTTTTGACCCCATATAAGTAGTGCCTCCAAGTCTTTAATGCAAAAACAACCGCGCCTAATTCCAAATCATGCGTCGTATAATTTTGTTCGTGAATCTTCAATTGTCTAGACGCATAAGCAATCACCTTCGTTCGTTGCATTAATACACAACCGAGACCTTCCTTTGATGCATCACAATAAATCACAAAATCATTATCCCCTTCAGGCAATGACAATATAGGTGCCGTAGTTAGCTTTTTCTTCAATAACTGAAACGCTTTCTCTTGTTCATCATTCCATTCAAATTTCTTCCCTTTATGCGTTAATGCAGTCAAGGGTTTTGCTATTCTGGAAAAGTCTTGGATGAACCTTCTGTAGTAACCAGCTAGTCCTAAAAACTGGCGTATGTGTTTCGGAGTTTTCGGGGTTTCCCACTTTTCAACAGTTTCTATCTTTGCCGGATCCACCTTAATACCTTCTTTGTTCACTATGTGACCGAGGAATTGAACTTCTTCCAACCAAAATGCACACTTTGAAAACTTAGCGTACAATCCTTCCTTCCTCAATACTTCTAACACCTTTCTCAAATGTTCACCGTGTTCTTGGTCATTCTTTGAGTAAATAAGTATGTCATCAATGAAAACAATGACAAACTTGTCAAGGTATGGTCCACACACTCGGTTCATAAGGTCCATGAACACAGCTGGTGCATTAGTTAAACCAAACGGCATGACCATAAACTCGTAATGACCGTAACGTGTTCTGAAAGCAGTCTTTGGAATATCATCTTCTTTCACCCGCATTTGATGATACCCGGAACGTAAGTCAATCTTTGAATAAACAGACGAGCCTTGTAGTTGATCAAATAAGTCGTCGATTCTCGGTAGTGGGTAGCGGTTCTTGATGGTAAGTTTGTTCAACTCTCGGTAGTCGATACACAACCTGAATGTACCATCTTTCTTCTTGACAAACAAAACAGGAGCTCCCCACGGTGATGTGCTTGGTCGAATGAAACCACGCTCTAAAAGTTCTTGTAATTGGCTTTGCAGTTCTTTCATCTCGCTGGGTGCGAGTCTGTAAGGAGCACGAGCTATTGGTGCAGCTCCTGGTACAAGATCTATTTGAAATTCAACGGATCGATGTGGGGGTAATCCCGGTAATTCTTTCGGAAATACATCGGGAAATTCTTTTGCAATGGGAACATCATTGATGCTCTTTTCTTCAGTTTGTACTTTCTCGACGTGTGCTAGAACAGCATAGCAACCTTTTCTTATTAGTTTTTGTGCCTTCAAATTACTAATAAGATGTAGCTTCGTGTTGCCCTTTTCTCCGTACACCATTAAGGGTTTTCCTTTTTCTCGTATAATGCGAATTGCATTTTTGTAACAAACGATCTCCGCTTTCGCTTCTTTCAACCAGTCCATACCGATTATCACATCAAAACTCCCTAACTCTACTGGTATCAAATCAATCTTAAATGTTTCGCTAACCAGTTTAATTTCTCGATTCCGACATATATTATCTGCTGAAATTAATTTACCATTTGCTAATTCGAGTAAAAATTTACTATCCAAAGGCGTCAATGGACAACTTAATTTAGCACAAAAATCTCTACTCATATAGCTTCTATCCGCACCCGAATCAAATAAAACGTAAGCAGATTTATTGTCAATAAGAAACGTACCCGTAACAAGCTCCGGGTCTTCCTGTGCCTCTACCGCATTAATATTGAAAACCCTTCCACGACCTTGTCCATTCGTGTTCTCCTGGTTTGGGCAATTTCTAATAATGTGGCCTGGTTTTCCACATTTATAACAAACTACATTGGCATAACTTGCTCCGACACTACTTGTTCCGCCATTACTCGTTCCGACACCATTTGTTCCTTTCGTTCTATTAACCCCTGGTCCGTAGACCTCACACTTCGCCGCGCTATGACCATTTCTTTTACACTTGTTGCAAAATTTGGTGCAGAACCCCGAGTGATTCTTTTCACACCTTTGGCATAGCTGCTTCTGATTGTTGTTGTTGTTGTTGCGGTTATTATTATTGTTGGGATGATTGTTGTAGTTGCTGTTGTTGTTGTTGTTGGGCCGTTTGTTGTAGTTGCGATTGATGTTGCGATTGTTGGGATAATTGTTGCGATTATTATTGTAATTGCTGTTGTTGTTGTATTGGTGATTCTTATCACCGTTTTCCTCCCACTTTCTTTTGACTTGCTTCACATTGGCCTCTTCAACAGTCTGTTCTTTAATTCTTTCTTCAATCTGGTTCACTAGTTTGTGAGCCATTCTACATGCCTGTTGTATGGAGGCGGGCTCGTGTGAACTTATATCTTCTTGGATTCTTTCCGGTAATCCTTTCACAAACGCGTCGATCTTCTCTTCCTCATCTTCGAATGCTCCCGGACACAATAGGCACAATTCTGTGAATCGTCTTTCATACGTGGTAATATCAAATCCTTGGGTTCGTAACCCTCTAAGTTCTGTCTTGAGCTTATTGACCTCGGTTCTGGGACGGTACTTCTCGTTCATCAAGTGCTTGAATGCTGACCACGGTAGTGCGTACGCATCATCTTGTCCCACTTGCTCTAGATAGGTATTCCACCATGTTAACGCAGAACCTGTGAAGGTATGCGTAGCGTACTTCACTTTGTCCTCTTCAGTACACTTACTTATAGCAAACACCGATTCAACCTTCTCGGTCCACCGTTTCAATCCGATCGGTCCTTCGGTTCCATCAAATTCCAAAGGTTTGCAGGCAGTGAATTCTTTGTAGGTGCATCCTACACGATTTCCTGTACTGCTAGATCCAAGGTTATTGTTGGTATGTAGCGCAGCCTGTACTGCGGCTATGTTTGAAGCTAGAAAAGTACGGAATTCCTCTTCATTCATATTCACGGTGTGTCGAGTAGTCGGTGCCATTTCCTTCAAAATAGTTAAATGGAACAAGTTAATCATACAGAATATTAAGAGTAGTTAATAGTATTTCGTAGCATAATATGAACTCATTTATAAAAGCTTTTTCTTCATATTAGCGTTTTATAAGTTTAAATTCGGGTAGTACCTACCCGTTAAGTTCATACTTAGTAGCTAATATACAATTCAACTACTACAATTCTATATGAAAAACTGATTATAATAATATTTCGCGTTCAAACTTTTATACAATATTTTACAAACTTACAATACCGCTTATTTTACATAAAGCATGAAATATAGCACACAATAACTTTGATACAAGATAGTTGTGAAGACAATTCTAGCTAGTACACAAGTCGTTCAGCAAAGGCAATAAAGACACGTAATTCATACGTCCAGAAACAAGTCATGCATTCTGGTTTTACTAGGACTACTTCCCATCCTTGGTCTTGTGCAACATAACCGTTATGGCCGTTGATAAGACAGCGTGTTGTAACGTCATCAAAGGGACGAGGGTTACGTAATGTCCAACAGTCCCGTAATAATCTAAAAACCTCATTTCTTACCCCAATTACCGACTCCGTCACTTGTGGAAATGTTTTGTTTAATAGTTGTAGCCCGATGTTCTTGTTCTCACTTTGGTGAGAAGCGAACATTACTAATCCGTAAGCATAACATGCTTCTTTATGTTGCATGTTAGCCGCTTTTTCTAAATCACGAAGTCCAATATTCGGATATATTGAGTCAAAATAATTTCTTAACCCGTTGCGTAAAATAGCATTTGGGTTCCTCGCAATATATGCGTCAAAGTAAACACATCGTAACTTATGGGTTTCCCAATGTGATATCCCCCATCTTTCAAACGAAAGTCTCTTATAAACCAAGACATTCTTGGAACGTTCTTCGAATGTCTTACAATCTGATCTCGCCTTAAATAGTTGTGCCGAAGAATTCTGGCCGACTCTAGACAAGATTTCATCAATCATGTCTCCGGGTAGGTCTCTTAAAATATTGGGTTGTCTATCCATTTTGTGTTTTTAAACTGTAAAATAGACAAGAGTTAGATTCATA
This sequence comes from Rutidosis leptorrhynchoides, assembly GCF_046630445.1. Classification (NCBI taxonomy): domain Eukaryota; kingdom Viridiplantae; phylum Streptophyta; class Magnoliopsida; order Asterales; family Asteraceae; genus Rutidosis; species Rutidosis leptorrhynchoides. The sequence continues at coordinate 539,830,803 of NC_092334.1, forward strand.
AAAAAAATACTTATTAATACAAGCAATTTTTACATATATCATAAAGCATAAGAACACTATATTACATATATTACACCACACGAATACAACTATCTTATTCCGACTCGCTCGTTTCTTCTTCTTCGGTTTTGGTTCGTTTTGCCAAGTTTCTAGGGATATATGATGTTCCCCTAATACGAGCCGTCGTTGTCCACATTGGTTTAGAAAAACCTGGTGGTTTAGAGGTTCCCGGGTCATTGTTACAACTTAAGGACTTCGGGGGTTGACGATACATATAAAGTTCATCGGGGTTGGAATTAGATTTCTCTATTATTATGCCCTTTCCCTTATTATTTTCTTTTGCCTTTTTAAATTCAGTTGGGGTAATTTCTATAACATCATCGGAATTCTCGTCGGAATCCGATTCATCGGAGAATTGATAATCCTCCCAATATTTTGCTTCCTTGGCGGAAACACTATTGAACATAATTAACTTTGGTCGGTTGGTTGAGGATTTTCTTTTACTTAACCATTTTATTATTTCCCCCACCGGTTCTATTTCTTCATCCGGTTCCGATTCTTCTTCCGGTTCCGATTCTTCTTCCGGTTCTGACTCTTCTTCCGGTTCCTCTTCGAGAACTTGTGAATCAGTCCACAAATCATTCCAATTTACATTTGACTCTTCATTATTATTAGGTGAGTCAATGGGACTTGTTCTAGAGGTAGACATCTATCACATAATATCAAACACGTTAAGAGATTAATATATCACATAATATTCATATGTTAAAAATATATAGTTTCCAACAAAAATGTTAAGCAATCATTTTTAAAGAAAACACGGTCGAAGTCCAGACTCACTAATGCATCCTAACAAACTCGATAAGACACACTAATGCAAATTTTCTGGTTCTCTAAGACCAACGCTCTGATACCAACTGAAATGTCCCGTTCTTATTGATTAAAAACGTTCCATATTAATTGATTTCGTTGCGAGGTTTTGACCTCTATATGAGATGTTTTTCAAAGACTGCATTCATTTTTAAAACAAACCATAACCTTTATTTCATAAATAAAGGTTTAAAAAGCTTTACGTAGATTATCAAATAATGATAATCTAAAATATCCTGTTTACACACGACCATTACATAATGGTTTACAATACAAATATGTTACATCGAAATCAGTTTCTTGAATGCAGTTTTTACACAATATCATACAAACATGGACTCCAAATCTTGTCCTTATTTTAGTATGCAACAGCGGAAGCTCTTAATATTCACCTGAGAATAAACATGCTTTAAACGTCAACAAAAATGTTGGTGAGTTATAGGTTTAACCTATATATATCAAATCATAACAATAGACCACAAGATTTCATATTTCAATACACATCCCATACATAGAGATAAAAATCATTCATATGGTGAACACCTGGTAACCGACAATAACAAGATGCATATATAACAATATCCCCATCATTCCGGGACACCCTTCGGATATGATATAAATTTCAAAGTACTAAAGCATCCGGTACTTTGGATGGGGTTTGTTAGGCCCAATAGATCTATCTTTAGGATTCGCATCAATTAGGGTGTCTGTTCCCTAATTCTTATATTACCAGACTTAATAAAAAGGGGCATATTCGATTTCGATAATTCAACCATAGAATGTAGTTTCACGTACTTGTGTCTATTTTGTAAATCATTTATAAAACCTGCATGTATTCTCATCCCAAAAATATTAGATTTTAAAAGTGGGACTATAACTCAGTTTCACAGATTTTTACTTCGTCGGGAAGTAAGACTTGGCCACTGTTGATTCACGAACCTATAACAATATATACATATATATTAAAGTATGTTCAAAATATATTTACAACACTTTTAATATATTTTGATTTTTTAAGTTTATTAAGTCAGCTGTCCTCGTTAGTAACCTATAACTAGTTGTACACGGTTAGATGTACAGAAATAAATCAATAAATATTATCTTGAATCAATCCACGACCCAGTGTATACGTATCTCAGTATTGATCACAACTCAAACTATATATATTTTGGAATCAACCTCAACCTTGTATAGCTAACTCCAACATTCACATATAGAGTGTCTATGGTTGTTCCGAAATATATATAGATGTGTCGACATGATAGGTCGAAACATTGTATACGTGTCTATGGTATCTCAAGATTACATAATATACAATACAAGTTGATTAAGTTATGGTTGGAATAGATTTGTTACCAATTTTCACGTAGCTAAAATGAGAAAAATTATCCAATCTTGTTTTACCCATAACTTCTTCATTTTAAATCCGTTTTGAGTGAATCAAATTGCTATGGTTTCATATTGAACTCTATTTTATGAATCTAAACAGAAAAAGTATAGGTTTATAGTCGGAAAAATAAGTTACAAGTCGTTTTTGTAAAGGTAGTCATTTCAGTCGAAAGAACGACGTCTAGATGACCATTTTAGAAAACATACTTCCACTTTGAGTTTAACCATAATTATTGGATATAGTTTCATGTTCATAATAAAAATCATTTTCTCAGAATAACAACTTTTAAATCAAAGTTTATCATAGTTTTTAATTAACTAACCCAAAACAGCCCGCGGTGTTACTACGACGGCGTAAATCCGGTTTTACGGTGTTTTTCGTGTTTCCAGGTTTTAAATCATTAAGTTAGCATATCATATAGATATAGAACATGTGTTCAGTTGATTTTAAAAGTCAAGTTAGAAGGATTAACTTTTGTTTGCGAACAAGTTTAGAATTAACTAAACTATGTTCTAGTGATTACAAGTTTAAACCTTCGAATAAGATAGCTTTATATGTATGAATCGAATGATGTTATGAACATCATTACTACCTTAATTTCCTTGGATAAACCTACTGGAAAAGAGAAAAATGGATCTAGCTTCAATGGATCCTTGGATGGCTCGAAGTTCTTGAAGCAGAATCATGACACGAAAACAAGTTCAAGTAAGATCATCACTTGAAATAAGATTGTTATAGTTATAGAAATTGAACCAAAGTTTGAATATGATTATTACCTTGTATTAGAATGATAACCTACTGTAAGAAACAAAGATTTCTTGAGGTTGGATGATCACCTTACAAGATTGGAAGTGAGCTAGCAAACTTGAAAGTATTCTTGATTTTATGAAACTAGAACTTTTGGAATTTATGAAGAACACTTAGAACTTGAAGATAGAACTTGAGAGAGATCAATTAGATGAAGAAAATTGAAGAATGAAAGTGTTTGTAGGTGTTTTTGGTCGTTGGTGTATGGATTAGATATAAAGGATATGTAATTTTGTTTTCATGTAAATAAGTCATGAATGATTACTCATATTTTTGTAATTTTATGAGATATTTCATGCTAGTTGCCAAATGATGGTTCCCACATGTGTTAGGTGACTCACATGGGCTGCTAAGAGATGATCATTGGAGTGTATATACCAATAGTACATACATCTAAAAGCTGTGTATTGTACGAGTACGAATACGGGTGCATACGAGTAGAATTGTTGATGAAACTGAACGAGGATGTAATTGTAAGCATTTTTGTTAAGTAGAAGTATTTTGATAAGTGTATTGAAGTCTTTCAAAAGTGTATAAATACATATTAAAACACTACATGTATATACATTTTAACTGAGTCGTTAAGTCATCGTTAGTCGTTACATGTAAGTGTTGTTTTGAAACCTTTAGGTTAACGATCTTGTTAAATGTTGTTAACCCAATGTTTATAATATCAAATGAGATTTTAAATTATTATATTATCATGATATTATCATGTATGAATATCTCTTAATATGATATATATACATTAAATGTCTTTACAACAATAATCGTTACATATATGTCTCGTTTAAAATCATTAAGTTAGTAGTCTTGTTTTTTTTACATATGTAGTTCATTGTTAATATACTTTATGATATGTTTTCTTATCATAGAATCATGTTAACTATATATATATATCCATATATATGTCATCATATAGTTTTTACAAGTTTTAACGTTCGTGAATCACCGATCAACTTGGGTGGTCAATTGTCTATATGAAACATATTTCAATTAATCAAGTCTTAACAAGTTTGATTGCTTAACATGTTGGAAACATTTAATCATGTAAATATGAATCTCAATTAATATATATAAACATGGAAAAGTTCGGGTCACTACACATGTGAGTCACCTAACACATGTGGGAACCATCATTTGGCAACTAGCATGAAATATCTCATAAAATTACAAAAATATGAGTAATCATTCATGACTTATTTACATGAAAACAAAATTACATATCCTTTATATCTAATCCATACACCAACGACCAAAAACACCTACAAACACTTTCATTCTTCAATTTTATTCATCTAATTGATCTCTCTCAAGTTCTATCTTCAAGTTCTAAGTGTTCTTCATAAATTCCAAAAGTTCTAGTTTCATAAAATCAAGAATACTTCCAAGATTGCAAGTTTACTTCCAAGTTTTCTAAATCCATTCCAAGTAATCATCCAAGATCAAGAAACCTTTGTTACTTACAGTAGGTTATCTTTCTAATACAAGGTAATAATCATATTCAAACTTTAATTCAATTTCTATAACTATAACAATCTTTTTTCGAGTGGAAATCTTACTTGAAATTGTTTTCGTGTCATGATTCTGCTTTAAGAACTTTCAAGCCATCCAAGGATCCTTTGAAGCTAGATCTATTTTTCTCATTTCCAGTAGGTTTATCCAAGGAACTTGAGATAGTAATAATGTTCATAACATCATTCGATTCATACATATAAGGCTATCTTATTCGAAGGTTTAAACTTGTAATCACTAGAACATAGTTTAGTTAATTCTAAACTTGTTCGCAAATAAAAGTTAATCCTTCTAACTTGAATTTTAAAATCAACTAAACACATGTTCTATATCTATATGATATGCTAACTTAATGATTTAAAACCTGGAAACACGAAAAACACCGTAAAATCGAATTTACGCCGTCGTAGTAACACCGCGGGCTGTTTTGGGTTAGTTAATTAAAAACTATGATAAACTTTGATTTAAAAGTTGTTATTATGAGAAAATGATTTTTATTATGAACATGAAACTATATCCAAAAATTATGGTTAAACTCAAAGTGGAAGTATGTTTTCTAAAATGGTCATCTAGACGTCGTTCTTTCGACTGAAATGACTACCTTTACACAAACGACTTGTAACTTATTTTTCCGACTATAAACCTATAATTTTTCTATTTAGATTCATAAAATAAAGTTCAATATGAAACCATAGCAATTTGATTCACTCAAAACGGATTTAAAATGAAGATGTTATGGGTAAAACAAGATTGGATAATTTTTCTCATTTTAGCTACGTGAAAATTGGTAACAAATCTATTCCAACCATAACTTAATCAACTTGTATTGTATATTATGTAATCTTGAGATACCATAGACACGTATACAATGTTTCGACCTATCATGTCGACACATCTATATATATTTCGGAACAACCATAGACACTCTATATGTGAATGTTGGAGTTAGCTATACAGGGTTGATGTTGATTCCAAAATATATATAGTTTGAGTTGTGATCAATACTGAGATACGTATACACTGGGTCGTGGATTGATTCAAGATAATATTTATCGATTTATTTCTGTACATCTAACTGTGGACAACTAGTTGTAGGTTACTAACGAGGACAGCTGACTTAATAAACTTAAAACATCAAAATATATTAAAAGTGTTGCAAATATATTTTGAACATACTTTGATATATATGTATATATTGTTATAGGTTCGTGAATCAACCAGTGGCCAAGTCTTACTTCCCAATGAAGTAAAAATCTGTGAAAGTGAGTTATAGTCCCACTTTTAAAATCTAATATTTTTGGGATGAGAATACATGCAGGTTTTATAAATGATTTACAAAATAGACACAAGTACGTGAAACTACATTCTATGGTTGAATTATCAAAATCGAATATGCCCCTTTTTATTAAGTCTGGTAATCTAAGAATTAGGGAACAGACACCCTAATTGAAGCGAATCCTAAAGATAGATCTATTGGGCCTAACAAACCCCATCCAAAGTACCGGATGCTTTAGTACTTCGAAATTTATAACATATCCGAAGGGTGTCCCGGAATGATGGGGATATTCTTATATATGCATCTTGTTAATGTCGGTTACCAGGTGTTCACCATATGAATGATTTTTATCTCTATGTATGGGATGTGTATTGAAATATGAAATCTTGTGGTCTATTGTTACGATTTGATATATATAGGTTAAACCTATAACTCACCAACATTTTTGTTGACGTTTAAAGCATGTTTATTCTCAGGTGAATACTAAGAGCTTCCGCTGTTGCATACTAAAATAAGGACAAGATTTGGAGTCCATGTTTGTATGATATTGTGTAAAAACTGCATTCAAGAAACTGATTTCGATGTAACATATTTGTATTGTAAACCATTATGTAATGGTCGTGTGTAAACAGAATATTTTAGATTATCATTATTTGATAATCTACGTAAAGCTTTTTAAACCTTTATTTATGAAATAAAGGTTATGGTTTGTTTTAAAAATGAATGCAGTCTTTGAAAAATGTCTCATATAGAGGTCAAAACCTCGCAACGAAATCAATTAATATGGAACGTTTTTAATCAATAAGAACGGGACATTTCAGTTGGTATCCGAGCGTTGGTCTTAGAGAACCAGAAAATTTGTATTAGTGTGTCTTATCGAGTTTGTTAGGATGCATTAGTGAGTCTGGACTTCGACCGCGTTTTCTTTAAAAATGATTGCTTAACATTTTTGTTGGAAACTATATATTATTAACATGTATATATTATGTGATATATTAATCTCTTAACATGTTTGATATTGTGTGATAGATGTCTACCTCTAGCACAAATCCCATTGACTCACATAATAATAACGAAGAGTCGAATATATATTGGACTGATTCACAAGTTCCCGAAGAAGAACCGGAAGAAAAATCAGAACCGGAAGAGGAGGAACCGGAGGAGGAAATAGAACCGGTGGGGGAAATAATAAAACGGTTAAGTAAAAGAAAATCCTCAACCAACCGACCAAGGTTAATTATGGTCAATGGTGTTTCCGCCAAGGAAGCAAAATATTGGGAGGATTACCAATTCTTCGATGAATCGGATTCCGACGAGAATTCCGATGATGTTATAGAAATTACCCCAACTGAATTTAAAAAGGCAAAAGAAAATAATAAGGGAAAGGGCATAAAAATAGAGAAATCTAATTCCAACTCCGATGAACTTTATATGTATCGTCAACCCTCGAAGCCCTTAAGTTGTAACAATGACCCGGGAACCTCTAAACCACCAGGTTTTTCTAAACCGTTGTGGAAAACGACAGCTCGTATTAGGGGAACATCATATATCCCTAGAAACTTGGCAAAACGAACTAAAACCGAAGAAGAAGAAATGTGCGAGTCGAAATAAGATAGTTGTATTCGTGTGGTGTAATATATGTAATATAGTGTGCTTATGCTTTATGATATATGTAAAAATTGCTTGTATTAATAAGTATTTTTTTTTATGAATCTAACTCTTGTCTATTTTACAGTATAAAAACACAAAATGGATAGACAACCCAATATTTTAAGAGACCTACCCGGAGACATGATTGATGAAATCTTGTCTAGAGTCGGTCAGAATTCTTTGGCACAACTATTTACGGCGAAATCAGTTTGTAAGATATTCGAAGAACGTTCCAAGAATGTCTTGGTTTATAAGAGACTTTCGTTTGAAAGATGGGGGATATCACATTGGGAAACCCATAAGTTACGATGTGTTTACTTTGACGCATATATTGCGGGGAACCCAAATGCTATTTTACGCAACGGGTTAAGAAATTATTTTGACTCACTGTATCCGAATATAGGACTTCATGATTTAGAAAAAGCGGCTAACATGCAACATAAAGAAGCATGCTATGCTTACGGGTTAGTAATGTTCGCTTCTCACCAAAGTGAGAAAAAGAACATTGGGCTACAACTATTAAACAAAACGTTCCCACAAGTGACGGAGTCGGTAATTGGGGTAAGAAATGAGGTTTTTAGATTATTACGAGACTGTTGGTCATTACGTAACCCTCGTCCCTTTGACGACGTTACAAAACGCTGTCTTATCAACGGCCATAACGGTTATGTTCCACAAGACCAAGGATGGGAAGTAGTCCTAGTAAAACCAGAATGCATGACTTGTTTCTGGACGTATGAATTACGTGTCTTTATTGCCTTTGCTGAACGACTTGTGTACTAGCTAGAATTATCTTCACAACTATCTTGTATCAAAGTTATTGTGTGCTATATTTCATGCTTTATGTAAAATAAGCGGTATTGTAAGTTTGTAAAATATTGTATAAAAGTTTGAACGCTAAATATTATTATATTCAGTTTTTCATATAGAATTGTAGTAGTTGAATTGTATATTAGCTACTAAGTATGAACTTAACGGGTAGGTACTACCCGAATTTAAACTTATAAAATGCTAATATGAAGAAAAAGCTTTTATAAATGAGTTCATATTATGCTACAAAATACTATTAACTACTCTTAATATTCTGTATGATTAACTTGTTCCATTTGACTATTTTGAAGGAAATGGCACCGACTACTCGACACACCGTGAATATGAATGAAGAGGAATTCCGTACTTTTCTAGCTTCAAACATAGCCGCAGTGCAAGCTGCGCTACATACCAACAATAACCTTGGATCTAGCAGTACAGGAAATCGTGTAGGATGCACCTACAAAGAATTCACTGCCTGCAAACCTTTGGAATTTGATGGAACCGAAGGACCGATCGGATTGAAACGGTGGACCGAGAAGGTCGAATCGGTGTTTGCCATAAGTAAGTGTACTGAAGAGGACAAAGTGAAGTACGCTACGCATACCTTCACAGGTTCTGCGTTAACATGGTGGAATACCTATCTAGAGCAAGTGGGACAAGATGATGCGTACGCACTACCGTGGTCAGCATTCAAGCACTTGATGAACGAGAAGTAACGTCCCATAACCGAGGTCAATAAGCTCAAGACAGAACTTAGAGGGTTACGAACCCAAGGATTTGATATTACCACGTATGAAAGACGATTCACAGAATTGTGCCTATTGTGTCCGGGAGCGTTCGAAGATGAGGAAGAGAAGATCGACGCGTTTGTGAAAGGATTACCGGAAAGAATCCAAGAAGATATAAGTTCACACGAGCCCGCCTCCATACAACAGGCATGTAGAATGGCTCAAAAACTAGTGAACCAGATTGAGGAAAGAATTAAAGAACAGACGGCTGAAGAGGCCAATGTGAAGCAAGTCAAAAGAAAGTGGGAGGAAAACGGTGATAAGAATCACCAATGCAACAACAATAGCAATTACAATAATAATCGCAACAATTATCCCAACAATCGCAACATCAATCGCAACTACAACAAACGGCCCAACAACAACAACAACAACAGCAACTACAACAATCATCCCAATAACAATAACAACTGCAACAACAACAACAATCAGAAGCAGCTATGCCAAAGGTGTGAAAAGTATCACTCGGGGTTCTGCACCAAATTTTGCAACAAGTGTAAAAGAAATGGTCATAGCGCGGCAAAGTTTGAGGTCTACGGACCAGGGGTTAACAGAACGAAAGGAACAAATGGTGTCGGAACGAGTAATGGCGGAGCAAGTAGTGTCGGAGCAAGTTATGCCAATGTAGTTTGTTATAAATGTGGAAAACCAGGCCACATTATTAGAAATTGCCCGAACCAGGAGAACACGAATGGACAAGGCCGCGGAAGAGTTTTCAATATTAATGCGGCAGAGGCACAGGAAGACTCGGAGCTTGTTACGGGTACGTTTCTTATTGACAATAAATCTGCTTACGTTTTATTTGATTCGGGTGCGGATAGAAGCTATATGAGTAGAGATTTTTGTGCTAAATTAAGTTGTTCATTGATGCCGTTGGATAGTAAATTTTTACTCGAATTAGCAAATGGTAAATTAATTTCAGCAGATAATATATGCCGAAATCGAGAAATTAAACTGGGTAGCGAAATATTTAAGATTGATTTGATACCAGTAGAGTTAGGGAGTTTTGATGTAATAGTTGGCATGGACTGGCTGAAGAAGGTGAAAGCAGAGATCGTATATTATAAAAATGCAATTCGCATTGTACGAGAAGAAGGAGAACCCCTAATGGTGTACGGAGAAAAGGGCAACATGAAGCTACATCTTATTAGTAATTTGAAGGCACAAAAACTAATAAAAAAAGGTTGCTATGCTGTTCTAGCACACGTCAAGAAAGTACAAACTGAAGAAAAGAGCATCAATGATGTTCCCATCGCAAAAGAATTTCCCGATGTATTTCCGAAAGAATTACCGGGACTACCTCCACATCGATCTGTTGAATTTCAAATAGATCTTGTACCAGGAGCTGCACCAATAGCTCGTGCTCTTTATAGACTCGCACCCAGCGAGATGAAAGAACTGCAAAGCTAACTGCAAGAACTATTAGAACGTGGTTTCATTCGACCAAGCAAATCACCATGGGGAGCTCCTGTTTTGTTTGTCAAGAAGAAGGATGGTACATTTAGGTTGTGTATTGACTACAGAGAGTTGAACAAACTTACCATCAAAAACTGTTATCCACTGCCGAGAATTGACGACTTATTTGATCAACTACAAGGCTCGTTGGTTTATTCGAAGATCGATTTACGTTCTGGATATCATCAAATGCGAGTAAAGGAGGATGATATTCCAAAAACTGCTTTTAGGACGCGTTATGGTCATTACGAGTTTATGGTTATGCCGTTTGGATTGACTAACACACCAGCTGTGTTCATGGACCTTATGAACCGAGTGTGTGGGCTATATCTTGACAAGTTTGTCATTGTTTTCATCGATGACATACTTATTTACTCAAAAAATGATCAAGAGCACGAAGAACATTTGAGAAAAGTGCTAGAAGTATTGAGGAAAGAAAAACTGTACGCTAAGTTTTCAAAGTGTGCATTTTGGTTGGAAGAAGTTCAATTCCTCGGTCACATAGTGAACAAAGAAGGTATCCAGGTGGACCCGGCAAAGATCGAAACCGTTGAAAAGTGGGAAAGCCCAAAAACTCCGAAGCATATACGTCAATTTTTAGGATTGGTTGGTTACTACAGAAGATTCATCCAAGATTTCTCCAAAATAGCAAAACCCTTGACTGCATTAACGCATAAAGGGAAGAAATTTGAATGGAAGGATGAACAAGAGAAGGCGTTTCAATTATTGAAAAAAAAGCTAACTACGGCACCTATATTGTCATTGCCTGAAGGGAATGATGATTTTGTGATTTATTGTGACGCATCAAAGCTAGGTCTCGGTTGTGTATTAATGCAACGGACGAAGGTGATTGCTTATGCGTCTAGACAATTGAAGATTCACGAGCAAAATTATACGACGCATGATTTGGAATTAGGCGCGGTTGTTTTTGCATTAAAGACTTGGAGGCACTACTTATATGGGGTTAAAAGTATTATATATACCGACCACAAAAGTCTTCAACACATATTTAATCAGAAACAACTGAATATGAGGCTGCGTAGGTGGATTGAATTGTTGAATGATTACAACTTTGAGATTCGTTACCACCCGGGGAAGGCAAATGTGGTAGCCGATGCCTTGAGCAGAAAGGACAGAGAACCCATTCGAGTAAAATCTATGAATATAATGATTCACACTAACCTTACTACTCAAATAAAGGAGGCGCAACAAGGAGTTTTAAAATAGGGAAATTTAAAGGATGAAATACCCAAAGGATCGGAGAAGCATCTTAATATTTGGGAAGACGGAACCCGGTATAGGGCTGAAAGAATTTGGGTACCAAAATTTGGAGATATGAGAGAAATGGTACTTAGAGAAGCTCATAAAACCAGATACTCAATACATCCTGGAACGGGAAAGATGTACAAGGATCTTAAGAAACATTTTTGGTGGCCAGGTATGAAAGCCGATATTGCTAAATATGTAGGAGAATGTTTGACGTGTTCTAAGGTCAAAGCTGAACATCAGAAACCATCAGGTCTACTACAACAACCTGAAATCCCGGAATGGAAATGGGAAAACATTACCATGGATTTCATTACTAAATTGCCAAGGACTGCAAGTGGTTATGATACTATTTGGGTAATAGTTGATCGTCTCACCAAGTCAGCACACTTCCTGCCAATAAGAGAAGATGATAAGATGGAGAAGATAGCACGACTGTATTTGAAGGAAGTCGTCTCCAGACATGGAATACCAATATCTATTATCTCTGATAGGGATGGCAGATTTATTTCAAGATTCTGGCAGACATTACAGCAAGCATTGGGAACTCGTCTAGACATGAGTACTGCCTATCATCCACAAACTGATGGGCAGAGTGAAAGGACGATACAAATGCTTGAAGACATGCTACGAGCTTGTGTTATTGATTTCGGAAACAGTTGGGATCGACACCTTCCGTAAGCAGAATTTTCCTACAACAACAGCTACCATTTGTAACGACCCGTCAAAATCGCTATTGATGCGGCACGTTAATCATTGATTCCACAGTGAGGTTTTGACCTCTATATGATACGTTTTGATAAAATATTGCATTCATTAAAATAAGTGACTTTCTAAACATAGAAAGTTATAAACATGTGGGCAAGTGCTTAGGTATAAGCAAAACCCCGAAATACATAAGTCTTTAATTTACAGGTTGACATCACAGTCCAATTATTTATTACACAACGCAGTTTTATTTTGAATGCAATAAACTTTGTACAAAGCATGAGAGACTCCATGCAGGCAACAAGCACATCACAGCGAAAGCATTCTAAGGACCTGAGAATAAAACATGCTAAAAAGTCAACACGAATGTTGGTGAGTTATAGGTTTAATTGCTCGAGTCATAAACATATATAAAGATAGACCACAAGATTTCATCAAAAGTTTATCAATAGATTCTACGTAACAAAGCACCCTGGTAACTAAACTTAACGCTATAGTGATAATTACCCCATTCGTTTTAATACACGCAAACCAACGTGTCTTAAACTCAAATAACATACGTCCGTTAAAAGGCTAGCGCTCTAGCTCGGACGGGGATGTCAAGCCCTATGGATCCATATACAATTATTCGCGCCCACCAGTCCATATCCTATGTACTGGCAGCTACTAGTTACCAAAGCTAAGGGATTTTCGGTTTAACTCAGTGTAGAATTTTGTATGTACTTGTGTCTTATTGCGTTTAAAATAAATTGCATGTATTCTCAGCCCAAAAATATTTAAAGTATTTAAAAAGGGAGACTATAACTCACAGTTCAATATTGAGACTCAATATTGCAGGCAAATTGCGTAGACGTAATGATGGTAGATGACTGTATGGTTGGCCTTGGATTCAAGAACAATACCCCGAACAATACCCAATATTTCCTTATTTTAAAACGGTTTGAAACCCGAATTAAAAATACCCTCGAATATACTTTTATTATTATTAAACTTAAATTATAATTATAATTATAATTATAAATTAAAACTTATTACAGATATATTTATGAAAAATATCGTCGAGCAAAACTGACCTTTTATAGTACTTTTCGATTTACTGTAGCTCATGCGATCGCATGAGTTTTCAGTGTTTTTGCCATGCGATCGCATGGCCGCCTTTTCTGTTTTTGTTTGCTAGTTCGTCGACATCAAATAGTGTTTACTGTAGCAAATAGTGTTTCACTGTAGCAAATAGTGTTACTGTAGCAAATAGTGTTTCACTCGTTTTCACTGTAGCACTGTAGCAAAATACGGTTTCACTGTAGCAAATAGTGTTTTACTGTAGCAAATTAATTTTTACTGTAGGAAAGTCGTTTTTTACTTGTACATATATATATGCATACATATAATTGTTCATGAATCGTCGAGAGTAGTCAAAGGTAATTGTATATATGTAACAGTTCTAAAATTTTGAGACTCAATCTAACAGACTTTGTTTAACGTGTTAAAATAATAAATCGTATAGAGAATTGGTTTAAATAAGTCAAAAATTTTCGGGTCATCACAGTACCTCCCCCTTAAAGAAAATTTCGTCCCGAAATTTTGAGTAGTACCTGTTTCATGAGCGATATCAGTGAACAAATGTGGATCCTTTTGCTTCATTTGATCCTCACGTTCCCAAGTAAACTCGGGTCCTCGTCTAGCGTTCCAACGAACTCTAACTATCGGTATTTTGCTTTGTTTTAATTGTTTGACCTCACGGTCCATGATTTCAACAGGTTCTTCGACAAAATGGAGTTTATCATTGATTCGTATTTCGTCAAGAGGAATTATGACATCCTCTTCAGCTAAACATTTCTTCAAATTTGACACGTGAAATGTGTCGTGAACACTACTAAGTTCTTGTGGTAGCCTTAATCGATAAGCAACTGCTCCAATTCTTTCGGTGATTTTAAAGGGTCCTACGTACCTAGGACTTAGCTTTCCTCGTTTACCGAATCGTACAACGCCTTTCCAGGGTGACACTTTCAACATGACTTTGTCGCCCACTTGAAATTCTAGCGGTTTTCTTCTTACATCAGCATAACTCTTTTGGCGACTCATGGCCGTTTTCAATCGCTGTTGTATTTGAATGATCTTTTCGGTGGTTTCGTGAATAATTTCTGGTCCAGTAAGTTGTCTTTCTCCTACTTCACTCCAACAGATAGGAGATCTGCACTTTCTACCGTAAAGTGCTTCAAATGGTGCTGCGTTGATGCTCGTATGATAGCTGTTATTGTATGAAAATTCTGCCAACGGTAAGTGTCGATCCCAACTGGTTCCGAAGTCAATCACGCATGCCCGTAACATGTCTTCCAATGTTTGTATTGTTCTTTCACTTTGACCATCTGTCTGTGGGTGATAAGCGGTGCTCATATCTAATCGAGTTCCCAATGCTTTTTGTAATGACTGCCAGAAACGTGATGTGAATCGGGTGTCACGATCAGATATGATGGAGATAGGTACACCATGCCTGGAAACTACTTCCTTCAAATATAGGCATGCTAATTTCTCCATACTGTCTGTCTCCTTTATTGGTAGAAAGTGAGCTGATTTAGTTAGACGATCAACTATCACCCAAATAGTATCATGACTACTTGTAGTCCTTGGCAATTTCGTAATGAAATCCATGGTTATTCTTTCCCATTTCCACTGCGGAATTTCTGGTTGTTGCAGTAATCCTGACGGCTTTTGGTGCTCAGCTTTGACCTTTGCACACGTTAAACATTTGCTTACATAAGTAGCAATTTCTGTTTTCATATTAGGCCACCAATAAAACTTCTTGAGATCGTGGTACATTTTTCCGTTTCCTGGATGAATTGAGTACCTCGTTTTGTGTGCTTCATCCAGTACTAGTTGCCTTAGGTTACCATGTTTTGGTACCCATATCCTACCAGCAAAATACAGGGTTCCATCGGCTTTTTCTTCAAGTTGTTTTTCTAACCCTTTGCTTATTTCGCCTTTTTCGTTTTCTTCTTTTAAAGCCTCTAACTGTGCTGCTTGAATTTGCTTTGTGAGATCAGTACGAATTGTAATATTCAAAGCTCGGACCCTAAGAGGTTTTACTCTTTCTTTTCGACTTAGGGCATCAGCTACAACATTAGCCTTTCCGGGGTGGTAACGGATTTCACAATCATAATCGTTTAACAACTCTACCCAGCGAGGTTGCCTCATATTGAGTTGTTTTTGATCAAAAATATGCTGAAGACTCTTATGGTCGGTGTACACTGTACACTTGGTGCCATATAGATAGTGTCTCCATATTTTGAGTGCAAAAACTACTGCACCAAGTTCTAAATCGTGCGTCGTATAGTTCTTTTCATGAATTTTTAGTTGTCGTGAGGCATATGTGATGACTTTTGTGCGTTGCATTAATACACATCCTAAACCTTGGCGTGAAGCATCACAATAGATCACAAAATCATCATTTCCTTCCGGTAATGACAAAATGGGTGCAGACGTTAACTTCTTCTTTAATAACTGGAATGAGGATTCCTGTTCCGTGGACCAATCATACTTCTTTCCCTTTTGAGTCAATGTAGTTAAGGGTTTGGCGATTCTAGAGAAATCTTGAATGAATCTTCGGTAGTAACCAGCAAGACCTAAGAATTGGCGAATTTGTGTTGGAGTCTTCGGGGTTTCCCATTTACTAATGGCTTCGATCTTGGCGGGGTCAAGTTTAATTCCATGTTTACTGACAACATGGCCCAAAAATTGTACTTCTTGTAACCAGAAATCACACTTCGAAAATTTTGCGTACAATTCTTCTTTCTGGAGTATCTCCAGTACCAGTCTTAAGTGTTGCTCATGTTCTTCCTTGTTCTTCGAGTAAATCAATATGTCGTCGATAAAAACAATGACAAATTTGTCTAAATACGGTCTACAGATGCGATTCATTAGATCCATGAATACTGCTGGAGCATTAGTTAATCCAAAAGGCATGACTAGAAACTCATAGTGACCGTAACGGGTTCTGAACGCGGTTTTAGGAACATCTTCTTCCTTCACTCTCAGTTGATGATATCCGGAGCGTAGATCAATCTTAGAATAAACACTTGATCCTTGCAATTGATCAAACAAATCATCAATCCTCGGTAATGGGTACCGATTCTTGATCGTTAATTTGTTTAATTCTCGGTAATCTATGCACATTCTCATAGATCCATCCTTCTTCTTGACGAACAGAATAGGAGCACCCCAAGGTGAAAAACTGGGACGAATAAATCCACGGTCCGATAATTCTTGCAACTGGTCTTGTAATTCTTGCATTTCTGAAGGTGCAAGTCTATATGGGGATCGGGCTACAGGTGCGGCTCCTGGTATGAGATCAATCTGGAATTCTACACATCTGTGTGGAGGTAGCCCCGGTAATTCTTCTGGAAATACTCCGGGATATTCTCTTACAACCGGCATGTCATTAATGCTTCTTTCTTCAGTATCGATCTTCTTTACATGTGTCAGAATAGCATAACAACCTTTTCTTATAAGTTTCTGGGCCTTCATACAGCTGATAAAGTTCAGCTTTGAGTTGCTCTTCTCCCCATAAATCATTAATGACGTTTCATCCTTACGAGGGATGCGGATTGCTTTCTCAGCGCAAACAACTTCCGCTCTTGTTTTGGACATCCAGTCCATGCCAACGATTACGTCAAAACTTCCTAATTCTACGGGTATCAAATCGATTTTGAAGGTTTCACCAGCGAGATTCATTTCGCAACCATGGCAAATTTTATCGGCTTTTATCAGTTTACCATTAGCTAATTCAATAGTATATTTATCGTCTAGAGGTAATGATGCACATTTTAGTTTAAAACTAAAGTCTTTACACATATAACTTCTATCAGCACCCGTATCAAACATAATAGAAGCTAGTTGATTATTAACGGTAAACGTACCCGTGACAAGATTAGGATCCTCACGTGCTTTACTGGCACTAACATTAAATGCCCTCCCACGTGCGGGTTCTTTGTTCTTCTCCTTATCAGGGCATTGATTTATAAAGTGACCAGACTTCCCGCATCCAAAACATTTCTTGACATCGGTCAGTTTTGTCTTTACTTCAGTAACGGTGGCATAACAATCTTTCGCCACATGTCCTTTCTTGTTGCACTTATCACAGACCACTTGACAATAACCTGCATGATGTGTGTAACATCTTTTGCAGAACGGATGGGGTCCCTTATAGTTTGGACTTGCAGTTGCCCCATCTTGTTTACCTTTAAAAGTTTCTTGTTTCTTCAGGTGAGTACTTTTGCCCTTATAGTCTTCCCATTTCCTCTTTCCTTCAGTTGTCTTGACTTCGGTAATTGGTGCCTTAATCGAACTCTCTGTGATCTGGTCCATGAGTTGGTGTGCCATTGTCATGGCTTCCTGCATCGTATTTGGTTTGGACGATGTAACATTTCCTTTGATATTGATCGATAAACCGTCAATATACATTTCTATCTTTCGTTTCTCGTTTGGCACCAATTCGGGACACAACAAGGCTAGTTCCATGAAACGCTTTTCATAGTTATTGAGATTCGCACCGATAACCTTCAGATTACGTAACTCGGATTCCATTTTTCTGATCTCGTTTCGAGGACAGTACTCCTCGATTAGCATCTTTTTCAGTTCTTCCCAAGAGATATCATATGCCGTATCTATTCCTTCTACTTTAGCATAATTGTTCCACCAAGTAAGTGCACCGTCTTGCAACGTACACGAAGCATACTTTGACTTGTCTCCGTTCGCACAATTACTGATTTTGAAAACGGACTCCATCTTTTCAAACCATCGGGTTAGACCGACTGGTCCCTCGGTTCCACTAAACGTCTGTGGTTTGCATCCTTGAAAAGTTTTGTATGAGCATCCGTTTCGTGAATTTGTGTTTACGGCTGCTGCTTTGGCTGCTGCTTCGGATGTTGCTTTTGCTGCTTCGGTTGCAGCAATTCTTTCATTCACACGTTTCTCGACTAGTTGCTCAAACTCAGCATCCGACATTTGAGACATGTTTCTTCAATAAACACAACAGATATAATTTAATCATATAGAATATTATAGGTAAAATGAGTTGTCAATAGTTAATCGTAGCATATTAATAATATGAACCGATTATTATAAAAGCCTTTTCTTCTTATTAGCATTTTATAATTATTTCTAGGGTATTACCTACCCGTTAAGTTCATACATAATAGCTAGTACAAGGAATTAACTACTAAAATCCTAATAATATTCCACTATGAAAAATTATAGCGAGTTACTACATTATTATGTAATAATAATAATAAGAAGTAGTAATAATACAAATAATCATTCCATGCATTTATTATTAATAAACCAAAATAATACAATACCATACAATACTGATATTTTACATATGCTTATTTTACATAACAAGATAGAGTAGCACACATAAGTAATAAAATAGCGCATGGAAGATTTATGGTTGCGAGGTCGTTCATTCAGAACTATCAGAAACTTCTTCCCATTTGGTTCTCTCTGCCAATTGTTTGTGTGCACATGGTCCGACAGACATTCTGGCAGTGTACTTTATTTTTAGTTGGGGTTTTGAGGTACCCGTTACCTCAGTGGGTTTTATACAATAAGGGTGGTTACGGATCGAATGGTCCTGTTCTTTTTTAATAACTAAGGACATTTTATTATTGTGGTTGTTTTTATTATCTATAGCAAGTTGGAATTTCTCCTTAGTGATCTCTTTTATTTCATTAGCGAAATCCTCCTCCTTACTGATCTCGTCTGATGACGAACTGTCTGAGTCATGTGTAGGAGAATATGATGACGAACTGCAAGAATATGTACCGGTGGTCATGAACCGAAATCTGCCAGGCGTAATCGGCACAACCCGCCCGTCGGCGGTATATCTGGACCAATGTCCATATTTGTTTAGAAATGGACGATCCTCGTTTACTCCAGGGATCATGGGTCCATGCCAACGATACTGTGGCTCCGAAAAACTAAAGCTGGGTGGAGCTGGAACCTCCTCTGGGTTTACCGGGAGTTGAGATTCCCCGGCTAACACAATTTCTTCTTTAATAGGTATTGGAACGCCCTTTTCAGTTGTGGATAGAATAGATTCAGTGTCCGATTCCGAGTCGTACAAAATGATAGGATTAGAAGAAGTCATCTATCACATAATTGAAACAACAATTACGTTAGCATATAAATATATCACATATAATGTTTTTGACCAAATAATAAGCAAAAATCAGTGACAACAAATATGGTCATAGTCCAGACTCACTAATGCATCCTAACAATTACCAGTTAAACACACTAATGTAATTTCTGGTTCCCTATGACCTCAAGCTCGGATACCAACTGTAACGACCCGTCAAAATCGCTATTGACGCGGCACGTTAATCATTGATTCCACAGTGAGGTTTTGACCTCTATATGATACGTTTTGATAAAATATTGCATTCATTAAAATAAGTGACTTTCTAAACATAGAAAGTTATAAACATGTGGGCAAGTGCTTAGGTATAAGCAAAACCCCGAAATACATAAGTCTTTAATTTACAGGTTGACATCACAGTCCAATTATTTATTACACAACGCAGTTTTATTTTGAATGCAATAAACTTTGTACAAAGCATGAGAGACTCCATGCAGGCAACAAGCACATCACAGCGGAAGCATTCTAAGGACCTGAGAATAAAACATGCTAAAAAGTCAACACGAATGTTGGTGAGTTATAGGTTTAATTGCTCGAGTCATAAACATATATAAAGATAGACCACAAGATTTCATCAAAAGTTTATCAATAGATTCTACGTAACAGAGCACCCTGGTAACTAAACTTAACGCTATAGTGATAATTACCCCATTCGTTTTAATACACGCAAACCAACGTGTCTTAAACTCAAATAACATACGTCCGTTAAAAGGCTAGCGCTCTAGCTCGGACGGGGATGTCAAGCCCTATGGATCCATATACAATTATTCGCGCCCACCAGTCCATATCCTATGTACTGGCAGCTACTAGTTACCAAAGCTAAGGGATTTTCGGTTTAACTCAGTGTAGAATTTTGTATGTACTTGTGTCTTATTGCGTTTAAAATAAATTGCATGTATTCTCAGCCCAAAAATATTTAAAGTATTTAAAAAGGGAGACTATAACTCACAGTTCAATATTGAGACTCAATATTGCAGGCAAATTGCGTAGACGTAATGATGGTAGATGACTGTATGGTTGGCCTTGGATTCAAGAACAATACCCCGAACAATACCCAATATTTCCTTATTTTAAAACGGTTTGAAACCCGAATTAAAAATACCCTCGAATATACTTTTATTATTATTAAACTTAAATTATAATTATAATTATAATTATAAATTAAAACTTATTACAGATATATTTATGAAAAATATCGTCGAGCAAAACTGACCTTTTATAGTACTTTTCGATTTACTGTAGCTCATGCGATCGCATGAGTTTTCAGTGTTTTTGCCATGCGATCGCATGGCCGCCTTTTCTGTTTTTGTTTGCTAGTTCGTCGACATCAAATAGTGTTTACTGTAGCAAATAGTGTTTCACTGTAGCAAATAGTGTTACTGTAGCAAATAGTGTTTCACTCGTTTTCACTGTAGCACTGTAGCAAAATACGGTTTCACTGTAGCAAATAGTGTTTTACTGTAGCAAATTAATTTTTACTGTAGGAAAGTCGTTTTTTACTTGTACATATATATATGCATACATATAATTGTTCATGAATCGTCGAGAGTAGTCAAAGGTAATTGTATATATGTAACAGTTCTAAAATTTTGAGACTCAATCTAACAGACTTTGTTTAACGTGTTAAAATAATAAATCGTATAGAGAATTGGTTTAAATAAGTCAAAAATTTTCGGGTCATCACACCATTCAAGCATTGAGATGGCGCCGTTTGAAGAACTTTATTGTAGAAAGTGCAAGTCTCCGATTTGTTGGAGTGAAGTGGGGATAGACAGATTACGGGCCCGGATATAATACAAGAAACTACCGAGAAAATCATCCAAATTCAACAAAGATTGAAAACCGCCCAGAGTCGACAAAAGAGCTACGCGGACAGTAAAAGAAAAGATATAGAGTTTGAAATTGGAGAAATGGTCATGCTTAAGGTTTCACCTTGGAAAGGCGTTGTTCGATTTGGTAAACGGGGGAAACTAAATCCAAGGTACATTGGACCATTCAAGATTATAGATCGTGTCGGACCAGTAGCTTACCAACTGGAGCTACCTCAACAACTCGCGGCTGTACATAACACTTTCCACGTCTCAAATTTGAAGAAATGTTTTGCTAAAGAAGATCTCACTATTCCGTTGGACGAAATCCAAATCAATGAAAAACTTCAATTCATTGAAGAACCCGTCGAAATAATGGATCGTGAGGTTAAGAGACTTAAACAAAACAAGATACCGATTGTTAAGGTTCGATGGAATGCTCGTAGAGGACCCGAGTTCACCTGGGAGCGTGAAGATCAGATGAAGAAGAAATACCCGCATTTATTTCCAGAAGATACGTCAACACCTCCAACTGCTTAAAATTTCGGGACGAAATTTATTTAACGGGTAGGTACTGTAGTGACCCAAACTTTTCCATGTTTATATATATATATATATTAAATGAAATTTTTATTTACATGATTAAGTGTTTCCAACATGTTAAGCAATCAAACTTGTTGAGACTTTATTAATTGAAATAGGTTTCATATAGACAATTGACCACCCAAGTTGACAGGTGATTCACGAACGTTAAAACTTGTAAAAACTATACGATGACATATATATGGTTATATATATAGTTAACATGATTTTATTATAAGTATGTATCTCATTAGGTATTTTAACAATGAGTTATATACAAAAAAATGAGACTATTAATTTAAGAAACTCGAAAATGATATATATAACGATTATCGTTATAACAACGTCTTACTAGGTACATATGAATCATATTAAGATATTGATACACTTGGTTAATTATGTTAAATGATAAGTAAATATATTATTAAGTGTATTAACAATGAAATACATATGTAAAAATAAGACTACTAACTTAATGATTTCGAAACGAGACATATATGTTACGATTATCGTTGTAACGACATTTAACTGTATATATATCATACTAAGATATATAATATATCATAATATCATGATAATATAACAATTTAACATCTCATTTGTTATAATAAACAATGGGTTAACAACATTCAACAAGATCGTTAACCTAAAGGTTTCAAAACAACATTTACATGTAACGACTAACGATGACTTAACGACTCAGTTAAAATGTATATACATGTAGTGTTTTAATATGTATTCATACACTTTTGAAAGACTTCAAGACACTTATCAAAATACTTCTACTTAACAAAAATGCTTACAATTACATCCTCGTTCAGTTTCATCAACAATTCTACCCGTATGCACCCGTATTCGTACTCGTACAATACACAGCTTTTAGATGTAAGTACTATTGGTATATACACTCCAATGATCAGCTCTTAGTAGCCCATGTGAGTCACCTAACACATGTGGGAACCATCATTTGGCAACTAGCATGAAATATCTCATAAAATTACAAAAATATGAGTAATCATTCATGACTTATTTACATGAAAACAAAATTACATATCCTTTATATCTAATCCATACACCAACGACCAAAAACACCTACAAACACTTTCATTCTTCAATTTTATTCATCTAATTGATCTCTCTCAAGTTATATCTTCAAGTTCTAAGTGTTCTTCATAAATTCCAAAAGTTCTAGTTTCATAAAATCAAGAATACTTCCAAGATTGCAAGTTTACTTCCAAGTTTTCTAAATCCATTCCAAGTAATCATCCAAGATCAAGAAACCTTTGTTACTTACAGTAGGTTATCTTTCTAATACAAGGTAATAATCATATTCAAACTTTAATTCAATTTCTATAACTATAACAATCTTATTTCGAGTGGAAATCTTACTTGAAATTGTTTTCGTGTCATGATTCTGCTTCAAGAACTTTCAAGCCATCCAAGGATCCTTTGAAGCTAGATCTATTTTTCTCATTTCCAGTAGGCTTATCTAAGGAACTTGAGGTAGTAATGATGTTCATAACATCATTCGATTCATACATATAAAGCTATCTTATTCGAAGGTTTAAACTTGTAATCACTAGAACATAGTTTAGTTATTTCTAAACTTGTTCGCAAATAAAAGTTAATCCTTCTAACTTGACTTTTAAAATAAACTAAACACATGTTCTATATCTATATGATATGCTAACTTAATGATTTAAAACCTAGAAACACGAAAAACACCGTAAAATCGGATTTACGCCGTCGTAGTAACATCGCGGGCTATTTTGGGTTAGTTAATTAAAAACTATGATAAACTTTGATTTAAAAGTTGTTATTCTGGTAAAATGATTTTTATTATGAACATGAAACTATATCCAAAAATTATGGTTAAACTCAAAGTGGAAGTATGTTTTCTAAAATGGTCATCTAGACGTCGTTCTTTCGACTGAAATGACTACCATTACAAAAATGACTTGTAACTTATTTTTCGGACTATAAACCTATACTTTTTCTGTTTAGATTCATAAAATAGAGTTCAATATGAAACCATAGCAATTTGATTCACTCAAAACGGATTTAAAATGAAGAAGTTATGGGTAAAACAAGATTGGATAATTTTTCTCATTTTAGCTACGTGAAAATTGGTAACAAATCTATTCCAACCATAACTTAATCAACTTGTATTGTATATTATGTAATCTTGAGATACCATAGACACGTACACAATGTTTCGACCTATCATGTCGACACATCTATATATATTTCGGAACAACCATAGACACTCTATATATGAATGTTGAAGTTAGCTATACAGGGTTGATGTTGATTCCAAAATATATATAGTTTGAGTTGTGATCAATACTGAGATACGTATACACTGGGTCGTGGATTGATTCAAGATAATATTTATCGATTTATTTCTGTACATCTAACTGTGGACAACTAGTTGTAGGTTACTAACGAGGACAGCTGACTTAATAAACTTAAAACATCAAAATATATTAAAAGTGTTGTAAATATATTTTGAACATACTTTGATATATATGTATATATTGTTATAGGTTCGTGAATCAACCAGTGGCCAAGTCTTACTTCCTGACAAAGTAAAAATCTGTGAAAGTGAGTTATAGTCCCACTTTTAAAATCTAATATTTTTGGGATGAGAATACATGCAGGTTTTATAAATGATTTACAAAATAGACACAAGTACGTGAAACTACATTCTATGGTTGAATTATCGAAATCGAATATGCCCCTTTTTATTAAGTCTGTTAATCTAAGAATTAGGGAACAGACACCCTAATTGACGCGAATCCTAAAGATAGATCTATTGGGCCTAACAAACCCCATCCAAAGTACCGGATGCTTTAGTACTTCGAAATTTATATCATATCCGAAGGGTGTCCCGGAATGATGGGGATATTCTTATATATGCATCTTGTTAATGTCGGTTACCAGGTGTTCACCATATGAATGATTTTTATCTCTATGTATGGGATGTGTATTAAAATATGAAATCTTGTGGTCTATTGTTACGATTTGATATATATAGGTTAAACCTATAACTCACCAACATTTTTGTTGACGTTTAAAGCATGTTTATTCTCAGGTGAATACTAAGAGCTTCTGCTCTTGCATACTAAAATAAGGACAAGATTTGGAGTCCATGTTTGTATGATATTGTGTAAAAACTGCATTCAAGAAACTGATTTCGATGTAACATATTTGTATTGTAAACCATTATGTAATGGTCGTGTGTAAACAGGATATTTTAGATTATCATTATTTGATAATCTATGTAAAGCTTTTTAAACCTTTATTTATGAAATAAAGGTTATGGTTTGTTTTAAAAATGAATGCAGTCTTTGAAAAACGTCTCATATAGAGGTCAAAACCTCGCAACGAAATCAATTAATATGGAACGTTTTTAATCAATAAGAACGGGACATTTCATTGTGTTCATCGACGACATACTTGTCTATTCGAGGAGTATGAAGGAACATGAACATCATTTGCATAGTGTGTTGAAGACGTTGCGGAAGGAGAAGTTGTATGCTAAGTTCTCAAAATGTGAATTTTGGCTAAGGGAGGTTCAATTCCTTGGCCATATTGTGAACGAGAATGGTATTCAAGTAGATCCAGGGAAGATAGAGACGGTGAAGAGTTGGGGACAACCGACTACGCCTACGGAAATCCGAAGTTTTCTCGGATTGGCCGGTTATTATCGTCGGTTTATCCAAGACTTTTCAAAGATTGCTTCTCCATTAACTAAGTTGACAAGGAAGAATACGAGATTCAATTGGGAGAACGAACAAGAAATCGCTTTTCAATTGTTGAAATAGAAATTGTGTCAAGCTCCGGTCTTAGTGTTGCCGGAAGGTGTAGATGATATGACGGTTTATTGTGATGCTTCTTTGAATGGGCTCGGGTGTGTTCTAATGCAACGAGGTAAAGTCATCGCTTACGCCTCTCGTCAATTAAAGGAACATGAAAAGAGATACCCGACTCATGATCTTGAATTAGCGGCGGTAGTCCATGCTTTGAAAATTTGGCGCCATTACTTGTATGGTGTCAAGTGTACGATTTATTCGGATCACAAGAGTTTGAAACATCTTTTTTATCAACGGGATTTGAATTATCGTCAACGAAGATGGATGGATGTGGTGAAGGATTATGATTGTGAGATACTTTATCATCCGGGCAAGGCGAATGTGGTCGCGGATGCGTTAAGCCGAAAGAATCACCACCCGGCATTACGATTGGGATTGTTACGTATGATTATTACTAACGATTTTCTTGAAAAGCTTGGTGCGATTCAAATAGAGGCTTACGTTCATAACAAGCATGCTGAACGAATTGTGGGGCAATTGGAATTCATTACTATGGGTTCGCGTGGTTTGTTGTCTTTCCAAGGAAGAGTGTGGGTGCCTAAGATGGGTGATTACCGGCGGGTGCTACTTGATGAAGCACATAAGTCAAAGTATTCCATTCATCCGGGCGTGACAAAAATGTATCTTGATTTGAAGAAAGATTATTGGTGGCCGGGCATGAAACGCGACGTTGTTAAGTATGTTAAGCAATACGTCACGTGTTTGCAAGTTAAACCTGAACACCAAAAGCCATATGGTAAGTTGCAACCGCTAGAAATCCCGATGTGGAAGTGGGAACATATTACCATGGATTTTATTACCAAGTTGCCAAAAACGGCAAGAACCCAATTTGATACTATTTGGGTGATTGTTGATAGATTGACGAAAAGTGCATTGTTTCTTCCTATTAAAGAAGCAATTACGTCAGAGGCACTTGCGAAAATGTTCATTAAAGAAGTGATATTGAGACAGGCGTTCCCGCGTCTATTGTTTTGGATCGGGACACGCGTTTTACTTCTCGATTCTGGAAGAAGTTTCATGAGGACATGGGAACGAGGGTGAATATGAGCACGGCGTACCATCCTCAAACGTACGGTCAAACCGAACGTACGAATCAAACATTGGAGGATATGTTACGAGCGTGTATTATTGATTTCGGTGGAAGTTGGGATGAACATTTGCCTTTGGTGGAATTCTAGTACAATAATAGTTTTCACTCTAGTATTGGAATACCACTATATGAGATGTTGTATGGTAGAAGGTGTCGAACCCTGATTTGTTGGGACGAAGTGGGTCAAAAGGAAGTCGGGAGCACCGACTTGGTATTGGAGACGAATAGTAAAATTGAAATGATTCGGGCTCATTTGAAAGCAGCGCAAGATAGACAAAAATCTTATGTCGATAAACGTAGGCGACCGATCGAGTTTCAAGAAGGTGACATGGTGATGCTCAAGGTTTCACCGTGGAAGGGTATTATTCAATTTCGAAAACGGGGAAAGTTAGCTCCTCGGTTTATTGGACCATTTAAGATCTTAGCTCGTGTTGGCAAAGTTGCGTATCATTTGGAATTGCCCGAAGAGCTTGCGGGGATCCATAATACATTCCATGTTTCCCATCTCCGTAAGTGTCTTGCGGATGATTCGTCATGGATGCCATTAGATAAGATTGAGCTAAACAACAAGCTAGAGTATGTTGAAGAGCCGATTGCTATACTTGATGAAAAGGTGAAAATGTTGCGTAATAAAGAGGTGAGGACCTTTAAGGTCCAATGGCGTCATAGTAAAGGTTTCGAGTTTACATGGGAACCCGAAGAATTTGTGTTGGTGTACCTTCCTGCTTGTCATGCGGCTTGGATCGCGAGGACACGCTCCGATTCAAGTGGGGGAGAGTTGTAACACCCTAATATCTATTGTATATAAGTGTAAATATAGTACATAAAGCATGGGAATAATTCTGGAATAAAACAGAAGTCGGATTTTGATCAGGCCTAAGTGCGCTCAGCGCACACTTAGGGGTGCGCGCGGCGCACTCCTATTGTAGCCGGGTTCTGCCTTTTAATTAGATATTTTGGAAGGGTATTGTGGTAATTTCACTTAGGGGACGAGTTAAGGCCACCAGATCAGTGGGTTGGGAGTCATAACTCCACTTTCAACCACCATTTTCTTTCTACTTTAATTCTAGTGAGAGAAACCCAAATTTGAGTTAGAGAAAGCTCAAGTAAAGGAAGAAGGAGCTAGTTTCGGGTCTTAGCTCGAGTTATAAAGTTTTTCATCTCCTCAATAGCTACGTTTTGGTTGTGGTGGTAAGTTCTAATTTTGATTTTCTTAATTTAATTTGTGTAAGGGTTAGAACTTGGGTTAGTGTTGAACATAAAACCTATTGTTGGTGATTTTGGGGGTTTTGGGTAAGATTGAGTCAAGAGGACTCAAAAATGACTAACCTAGGGTTTCAAAGTAATAATTGGTGTTATTGAGTCTAAAATGGTTAGTTATTCACTAGCTCACTTGTGTTGTTAGTAAAAATGGGTTCTAGGGTTTATGGTTGGTTTGAAATGAGTCAAATAGGTGGGTTTGACCTAGCGGGTTAAATTGGGTATGAAAACACCCTAGTTATGTGTTGATGGAAGTCTTAGAACCTTAATCACTAGCTTTTAGTGATTAGTTGGGAGACTTGACCTTTAATGTGTGAATCTAGTGAAAATGGGTCATAAATGCACTAGTGAGGTTAGTTGGTAGGTAGTCCAACTTATTATGTGAATTAATTGAGAATTATTTATGTTAGGTGACTCGCTTTGAAGGTTACAAATGCACTAGTGAGGTTCGATGTGGGTTTTAAGTTTGGGCGATCGATACCACATCGGGTTAATATATGATATGGGTTTTAAGTTCGGGCGATCGATACCATATCATTATGTGTGGGCATAAAGTGTGGGTTTTAAGTTCGGGCGATCGATACCACATTTTGCGTGACGGGTGGGTTTAAAGTTCGGGCGATCGATACCACTCCGGGGTTAGTGTTATAATTCATTGTACGCTAACGATTGTTGGGAACACCGATGGGAAATTCAAAGTACCATTCCTTTGTACTATTGGTTAACCATGGTTATGTGTTTGTAGTATGGCACTTTATATTATTCGAGTTATATATGCTATTGTTTGTGCTAGCTTGTAGTCTTGGAGATTTAGCATTATACCTTGCGTTGGTATGTCATTTAAGTTGCTAGCATGTATGAGGTAATTGTGTATGTGATTGCAAGTAAGTAGGTTATATATGTATGTGTATAATTATTGCATTCACTAAGCGTTAGCTTACCCTCTCGTTGTTTACCTTTTTAGGATCCGGCTTGGATAAGGGCAAAGGTATTCGCTTGGATTAGTGGCTCTCGGGGGTTTTAGCTTTTTGGAAGTTCGACCAAGATTTGGGTAGTTTAACCCCAAACACCATGCTCTAGTGACGTTTGGCAATTAAACTTTTTGTGGTCGAAACTCGTATTTCGTACTTAATGGTATTTTGGGCATATGTGGGCCCCGCAATGTAAAACTCGTTTTATCATTGATTCATGCTTATTTTACTTATACTATTATGTTGTGAAAAGCATTTCGTCTAAAAATGATGGGAAGTGTTAGATCTTTTTACGAAAACGGAACAATTTGGATAGCGGGCTGCCAGGCCCTGTGCGTGCCGCGCACAGGTAGGGGTGCGCGCCGCGCACCCAGCCTGGGCAGGCCTGCTTCGAATTTTTTTTTTATTTCGCAGTTTTGGTTGGTTAACGGGTTGGATCGTTACATCACCTTGGAAGGGCGTGATACGTTTTGGTAAAAGGGGAAAGTTGAGTCCTCGTTTTGTTGGACCGTTTGAGATCATTGAGAGAGTTGGACCCGTGGCTTATCATTAGAAATTGCCACAAGAACTCAGTGCTGTTAATGATGTTTTTCATGTATCAAATTTAAAGAAGTGTTTGGCCGAGGCCGATGAGACTATTCCTCTGGAGGAACTTCATGTTGATAAGCAACTACATTTTATTGAGGAACCTGTTGAAATTACGGACCGAGAGGTTAAGACTCTCAAACAGAGTAGAATTCCTATTATTCGGGTTAGATGGAACGCCAGACGCGGTCTCGAGTTCACTTGGGAGCGTGAAGATCAAATGAAGCAGAAGTACCCGCATTTGTTCCCAGATGCTGAGTCAACCCCTGCACCTGCTTAAATTTTGGGACGAAATTTCCGTAATGGGAAGGTACTGTAACGACCCTACTTTTTCCATTATCTTTTACCGTTAATTATTTAACAACCGTTAACTGTTATTCGTGCCATGTCATTTCTATGACCTATATTATTATTTTAGTAATAATATATTAATTATTATGTGTTAAATGAATATTTGTACTCACATTTTAAATCGTACGTTTCTACGTGTTGCGGATTTCTATCCGGCGAATCATTTCAGTTTTCAAACCAACGGTCGAGCTTTTAGGATTTTAAGTCCTAATTATTTTAAATATAATATTTTAATGTCATATGTTTATATATAGTATTTATATATATTTTTGTCGCGTATTTGTTATCTCTCCGAATTTTCAATCGCGTAGTCGTGTTTTCGTGTTTCAGGTTTCGATCGGGCATTCGGGCCACAAGGAAATTACATTTAAACAAAATTGGGCTAGTGGGGCCCACCCCACTCACCCCATTCGGCCGAGACCAAGGGGAGGGGTATACCCCCTTTCTTTTTGGCATTTTTTTTTATCATTTTCTCATTTCAATTCCAATTTATCAAAACCTAAATATTAGTTGCTCTCTCCTTCCTCCCTATCTTTTGGCCGACGCCACCAACAACCATCATCATCATCACCATCAATCAAAATAAAGCTTGGATCCTCTAATCATTTACACAACCGCATTCATCTCTTCGATCCCTACGTAACCATATCCTTCGATTCCTGATTAGGGTATTGTAACAACCCGTCCTAATCCTCCTGGACAAAGTCATCAACATTTGGTCCCATTGCGATGATCGACTCCAAGTAATGTCCTTAACATGAGCAAATGCACAGCGAAAGACTTAATTCGTACCTCAACAGAAACAAAAGAAACGAGTAGCAGTAGCTCGACCCCTAGATGATTATTCATCGTGGTGTTGTTCTTGTGGTGAATCGAAGGAAAAGCAGAAAATAATTATTACTCAATAGCAATAACAGTAGATGATTTTATGGTTCTATTGTTTGAATTGAAAGACGAGCAGGGAAAGAAAATGAAGCAGCATATCTGCAGCATAGCAGTGACAGTTTGTTGGTTGTGATTTGTTCGAAGGAAATAGAAAATATCGAGGTTGATAATGGTGGTGATCATGTAGGTTTCCAAGAGAGAGAGGAAGGCAGAGAGAGAATGAATGAGGGGTTGGTGATGTGGGGTGGCAGCTGCAGTAGTAACTCCCGTTGCTGTAACAGCAGCAATTAAACATAAATGTATTACGACAAAAACTTTGCGAGCTGCAGCAGCCACTTAATGGGTTTTTCGAGGGTTGTTGGCGGTTGTTCACGAGGATGGAAGTGGTGGTGGTTTGGAGGGTCGGTTAAGATGGTGATGAAGGTGTCGATGGTGGGTTGATTCTCGGACAGAAGACAGAAGTAGTAGTAGTAGACCAAGAACGAGATGGTTGTGGTTCATGGTTTGGGTTAGCGTGTGGAAGTTCATGGTGGGTTATGGTTACTCACAATAAGAAAGGGATAAAAGAAAGGTGGTGGCAGTTGAAGGTTTATTAAAGTGGTGGTGGTTCTAACTTTGGTCGACAGAAACAAAATCAAGGGGGGTTGGTGATTGTATGAATATATCATCATTTGTATATGTTATATAGATAAGACATAATTGAAGGAATTAGTCAAAAGTAGGAACAGTAAACTAAACTTGTGACAAATAGCAAATAGTATTTGAGTCCGTGAATTAAACAAAGTAGCCGCCCCACTTGTGTTTTCCTGGACTAGATTGTTATTTCGTGTTTAGTGATGTATAAAAATTCTCAGAAGAGTTCCAATTTTTAAATTAAATGTCTTTATTTATTTTGGTCATTATGGAATAAAATTCGATCATTATCTGTTAAAAAAATTAAGTCACTGTCCACTCCCCATCCTGGGTAAAATAAAAATGTTGAAATTAATTAACTAGCTCCTGAATATATTTTTAATAAGCCTAAAATTTATAGAACTCATTTTCGTATCACTGTTTATTTTAAAATTACATAAGTTTGAATTTAACCTGCTTAATAACGATCGAAACATCAAACGAGTGTTACAATTATTTAATATTTATTTTTAATATACTTTTATTTATATATAGATATGTTTTTAAATAATAATTATAATATCTTAATTCATAACAACAACATTTAATATTTAGAATTATACCTTCAATTATTATTTATATATATACACACATATCTATTTACAAATAGTTGTTCATGAATCGTCAAGCATGGTCAAAGGGTAACGAATTTCATGAATATAGATTTCAAACTTTCTAGACTCAACATTACAGATTTTGCTTATCATGTCGGAAACATATAAAGATTAAGGTTTAAATTTGGTCGGAAATTTCCGGGTCATTACAGTACCTACCCGTTAAAGAAATTTCGTCCCCGAAATTTGATAGAGGTCGTCATGGTTAACAATAGGAATGTTTTCATGACGAATATGGGGTAATAATGGAGTTTTATCATTATTGAGAGATATAGATAAAACAATTCGATCATGTGAAGCGTATGAGTGAAGCTATCACAAAAGAGTGAAATGAGTGAATAAATATATTCGTTTCAACCGATGACGTAGTTACTATTGATTTCCGGAATTTAAGGGATTTAAAGAAAATCTTACGTAATAAGATCTGGTTCTTCGGCGATTTAGGAAATCAGAATCTTCTTTGATTAAATGAAATAATCTGTTTCGATTGCTCTGTCAGATATTTCACTATAAATCTACCTCCTTCCCTTCCTTACTTCCATACCTCACATCTTCTATCCTTTCTCCCTCAATTCATACCTTAAAGTATTCTTTAAAATGCTCCATCCCGTTCTGATTCTTGTTATACTTCTAACTTTCATATCTTTCATTCTTCTCTTTCATCTGCCGCCAGAAGAATCTATTCACTTCTATTATTTCCTTGGAATCATAATGTTTTTAATTCTTCCGTGTCTTTACGTTGCAATACGTATTAATATACACGGTTTGTAATTTCTGGGTGGTTGTTGGGTTTTATATCTGCCCTTATACTTCGATGTCCCTACTTCTGTCTTCTATAATCATTGTCATCCACAGTTAATGCTCTCTCCTATTTGCTGCGATTTATACTCCAATTTCTATTTTTGGAGCTTTATTCTTTCGTTTCCTCTTCCCGTCCTCGAGTCAAGCGAGCAATGGTCCGGAATTTGTAGGTATGAAATTTGGAATGAACATAGCTAATGCTCTCAGAAAGAAATGGTAATGACACGATTTTGATTTGTCAAATTACCAGATTATCCTGGAACAGACCGAATCATCAAGAAATATTTTCTTGATATTTTTAAAAATTGAATAGAATGTAAGAGTCGTTTAACATGGCACATGATGATGGTACTGTGAATCATCACATTCCATTAGAAACTCAACATGACTTACTGTAATATAATGACGTTGATCAAGTGTCATTATATTATACTAATTCATGCTTCAGTTCCCAACACTACTTCAAAACATTCATATTTGAATTTTTCAGAATTTAGAAACTAACATAGTTTCTTTTATATTGAATCGCAGGTATTGCGAAGAGATAAATGATTTCAGATAAGAACACTTATGAAAATATCTTCAGAAATATTGAGGATATTTATAATGAAAGATACGATGATATCTTAGAATGTTCAAGGTATGATAATGAAGAATATTTGTCTGTGAATGTTTAGAATAAGGAGTAGGGTTCTTACTAACGGTTTCAGCAGACATTGAATCATTTGGATTCTTTGAAGTCAAACTTATTCTTTGTGATTTATCCACGGCCTCCTTCATAATTTCGCATAATCCGCTCCTTGGTACTAAATTTTCTATCGAGCATTCTTCTCACTCCTTTCTGTATCATCAAACTTTTGGCCGTTTAGACCATCTACCACTTTCCTGTTTCCTCTGCATCTAATGCTACGATATCTGAATCATCGGTTATTAACCCGAGGTGGTTTCAGGAGAATTGTGTTTTTAGATGATTAAACGCTGATGGTAGTAGGGTGGAATATAAAATATTTTCCGGTAACGAAGGCGAAAAGACAACGTATATATTTCAAGGTTATAATAAGGTTAGTCCGACTGAAAAGTCGAGGTTATCTTACTGGAGCTGTGACAAAATTGACTACTTTGAAGAAGAATCGTAAGGTTGTTTTTGCTAATAAATGCTAAAGATTTCGACATGGGTACGTGTTAAGCTATGACTTTGAGTTCGAGAGTTTTTCAGGTGCATAATTATATGCATAAATCTTTTCTTCCGTAGATGAAGTGCGGCTGGTTTATCCTTCCGATCGAGTTGTTTTCAAAAATCATGAAAGGTTCGAACGCAGATTGGAATCGTCAAGATACAAATGAGGTTTTAAGATGAAATCAAGTGGCAAGCTTGAAGAATTGTTTAGTTTCATATGTTATAATCAATATTTTAATTCATTTTAATTGTTCAAAGTTAGCAGTCCAATAGTTCAATTGTCCAATGGTCCAATAGTCTAATGATTCATATACAGTTTAATATATAATATTCGAATTAATTAATACGTATCGTGACCCGTGTACCGGTCTCAGTATTGATCACAACTCAAACCATATATATATTTTGGAATCAACTCCAACCCTGTATATTCACATATAGAGTGTCTATGGTTGTTCCAAAATATGTATATAGATGGGTCTATATGATAGGTCGAAACCTTGTATACGTTTCCCGTTATTTAAAGTGCGTAAAATAAGTAAATATATATCATGACCCGTGTACAACGTATTGTCTCAGAATTAATCCGACGTATTTTGTACATGTGTCCCGATTTAAAGTGCATAAAAGTAAATAACAGAAATTAAATGACAATAAATTAAATTGCAATAAAATGTAATACGAAATTAACAGTTAGCTGGGAACAGTTAGCTAGGAACAGTTAGCGTGGAATCTTAACAATATTTCAATTAGTTAATCCGTTTGTTTCTAACACTTTTTATTTTGTCCAATGTTTTCTTCGTTATGCCACTTGTTGAATTTTGATAGATCAAAATCCAAATATGTAATTTGAATGAAAATGGTTATTCTGTGATGATCGGATATGTATATCGGTGGTTGTAAGTAGGATAGTAAATGACCATTGAATCAGATTTGAAGGATGTACACTGTAACTTATTAATGTGAGATCTAAATATTCCTCGGGTACTACCTACCCGTTAAAATATTTTCATCATTAATAATTTGTACGAAAGAATTTTTAATTACAATCTTTATGAAAATATACCTGCATATATATTTTCTTCGGATGTAATTATGAATTTAATGAGTTAATAAGATATTAAACTCATAATCTTTAAAACATTAAAGATTACTTAACCGCCATGTAGAATGAAAATAAATGATGTAGAACGATACGTAGAACGATGATAATCGATGTGGAACGATATGTAGAGTGAAGATCATACTCGAAGTACAGATGGTGATATGGGTACTGTCGGCGTTGATGATGGTGGTACAGATTATGCTGCTGGTGTTTGTAACCTTCGCACCATATTTTCCAAAGCCGTCACGCGAGCGCGGAGTTCATTAATTTCCGCTAGTACACCGGGATGATTGGCGGTTGGAGTGAGCGAATGAACAAGATCTGAAATATGGGATAGTATATAATCGTGATGAGATACTCTAGAAATGAGAGAGAAAATGGTTTCTCGAACAGGTTCACCGGTAAGTGCTTCAGGTTCATCGCCAAGAGGGCAATTCGGTGGATGGAAGGGATCACCCTCTTCTTGTCTCCAATAATTTATGTAA
The DNA here is from genome assembly GCF_046630445.1 of Rutidosis leptorrhynchoides. Lineage (NCBI taxonomy): Eukaryota > Viridiplantae > Streptophyta > Magnoliopsida > Asterales > Asteraceae > Rutidosis > Rutidosis leptorrhynchoides. The sequence goes on from NC_092334.1 coordinate 539,866,797, forward strand.
TGACCCGCACTTTTTCGATCGTTCTATACTTATAAGATTAATATTTTCATAAATTAAACCTTACCAACATGATAAGCAATCCAAATTGTTGAGATTTATGTTTTTGAAAAGAGTTTTACACAACGTTTGACCGTCTAGTTTGACCGATGATATCACGAACTATATAACATATGATAATTATACGTTTGTGTATATATATGTATATATACATATTTAACATGATCTAAGAATGTTTTAATACCTCATTTTGTATTAATAACAATAAGTTATAAGTATATTTTGAAACTACTAACTTAAGTTTTCAAAACGATAACCATACGTAACGTCATTTGACATAAATACTTATGACCTATAATGTTTATACATATATCGTATATATAATGTATTTAATCACTTTTTAAGGACTTAAATACATAAAACCATATAAGTATATTCACAAAAGATAGCTATATTTGAATCCTCATTCCGTTTTCACAAGATTTCTATACGTATATCTGGAGTATATGTACCCGTATCATACCTAGCTTCTATACGTATTTACTATTGGTATATACACATCAAATCACCACCAACCAGCCCTTGTTCATGCCCTAGGTATAAGGTAATTGGAATTTGGAAGCTTATTGACTAATTACATAAGATAACAAACTAAAATCTTGTCATGAACACCTTAGTTCCACGTTTTTTATAAGCTTCATGGGCACTTCATTTTGATTCAAATTTCTACATCATTTCTTAGTTAAACAGACACTCTTCCATAACCCTTAAACACCTTCAACAATTCAGCAAGTTACCATGAAGATCTAGCTCAAAAACAACCCTTAATCATCATAAGAAAAACCTTCCAAGAACACTTCAATAATCCTTTCAAGAATACAAGTTTATTTCCAACCTTTTGATCCAACTCCATTACTCTTTTAGTTCTAGATTTTTACTCCTCTTTTACAGCAATCTTGTCCAAGTAACTTGAGGTAGTAACTTTGTTCATAACCTTATTCGATTCATATATATATAGTTATCTTATTTTATGGTATACAATTTTAACAACAAAAACATAGTTTGAATGATTTCAAACTTGTTTGCAAACTAAATAGATCTTTCTAACTTAACTTTTAAAATACTTCAAGACCTGTAATATATCATAAATATATGCTAATTTAACAAGGTATAACTTGGTTTTTCAAAGATCACCTTAAAAACTGAATTTACGTCGTCGGAGTACAACCGGGGGCTGTTTTGGGTTGGATAATTAAAAACCATCTTGAACTTTGAATTGGAGGCTTATTTTCTAGAAAATTGATATTTACTATGAATATGTTAACACATAAAAATTTCATGATTTAACTCAAAGTATAAGTATTTTTAGAAAAATAATCATTTAAGGTTGTTTACATGATGGAAAATGATCAACTTCATAAGTTTCACCAAAGTTTGACCTATGACCTGTGATTTCGAATACAAACTAAGGTATTTGCAGTTCATATTCTTAAAGAGGGACTCGATCCAAGGAAGTGGCAAGTTGAACCAACGAAAACGGAGTTGTAACGAAGAAACTATGACCAAAACAAAATCGGATATCCAAAACTAGTTTAGCCACGAAAATAATTGGAGAAAAATTAAATAAATCACATCTTTTTAAAATAACATGATATTTTATATATATGTACTCATAATTTAATTTTATATATTTCAGGATCACCCGTAAACAATACGAGAAGATTAATCGTAAGATCCCATGATTGTACGCAACACGTCATTTGACAACACCGGTACTTTATGTACGCAACACGTCATTTGACAACACCGGTACCGTGGGTCAAGATTAATCCCGACCAATACGAATACAATGGGGTTTTATTTCGATGGGGGTTTTATTTATTTATTAAACACCTAAATATGAACCATTAAAATTGAATTGCTAACTACGGACTAAGAAGACATTAAAAGTATTATAAGTATATATATGTGACGATTGTTTAAAATGAAAATATATTGATATATTATATATGGATAGGTTCGTGATATCAACCGGAGACCAAGTCAAAATATATATATCTTCAAGGCAAAAGTGAGTATATAGTCCCACTTTTAAACTCTAAATATTTCGGGATGAGAATACATGTATTTTATGTTTTACGATATGGACACAAGTAACTGAAAAATATATTCTACGTTGAGTTGTACCACTGGCATACTTCCCTGTAGCTTGGTAACTACTATTTACAGCGGTATTGTAAACGCGAATCCTGTTGATAGATCTATCGGGCCTGACAACCCCAACCGGACTGGACGACCAGTATTCAACGGTTGCACAGTACTTCGTTTCGTGACTACACTTGGTACGGTGTAGTAAGATTTCATAATAAAGGGAATATGCGACGTGATTAAATGTTAAGTATGGTTATCAAGTGCTCAACCACTTAGAATATTTTTATTAAAATGTTTATATATGAAATCTTGTGGTCTATATATTTATATCACTGCCGGCATTAAACCTATATCTCACCAACTTTATGTTGACGTTTTAAACATGTCTATTCTCAGGTGATAACTAAAAGCTTCCGCTGCAACATGTTGAATTTAAACAAGATCTTGAGTATGCATATTTGTGTCAAAAATAAAACTGCATATCGGAGGATTTGTAATGTAAAATATGCTAGAAATCGTATTGTTATCATCACATGTAAAGTTTGTAAGTCTAAGATTATCGCTAAACTATAATCATCTTTTTATTGTCTAAAGCTTGTATTAAAATAAGAGTTATGGTTTGTAATGTAAAATAAATGCAGTTGTTTTTTTAAAAATGTCGCATATAGAGGTCAATACCTCGCAATGAAATCATACGTTATCTAACTCGTTCTTATGGTTAAGGACGGGTTATGACATGTGGTATCAGAGCGGTGGTCTTAGCGAACCAGGTTTGCATTAGTGTGTCTAACTGATAAGTCGTTAGGATACATTAGTAAGTCTGGACTTTGACCGGGTCTGATTTAAAAACCATTGCTTATCATTGTTGGTTAAAATTTATATGTAAATATTATGTAGTACTAATGGGTTAGTTGTTGTGTGATAGATGTCGGGCTCAAAACTTGTTATCACATTCAGCGACTCCGAATCAGAATCTTCAGATGGTGTTCCAGTCATTAACCTATCCGATGACGAAAATGATATCTTTGGGGAAGACTCACAAATTCCGGATGAACCAACTATAAAGAACTCGGAAAGTGAACCCGAGGAGGAAAGTGAACCCGAGGAGGAAAGTGAACCCGAGGAAGAAATACAGGAAATTACAAAAGACAAGTTCGAACTAGGAAAGAAACGAAAGGCTAATGAATTAGAAAATTCAAATCCCGAGTTTAGTGAGGATGATGTGGCACCAACTCCACTAGACACTACCACCCCTATTCCCGCTATCCCTATTCGTTCTATCCCGGCATCTAGTTCTTCAGCCCCACCGCCAAAATATAGGCAGACAACTAGGATAAGCGTTAGGCCATTCCTTGAACCTAAACGTCCTAGAAAATAGACCAAACGATGCACTACCGTATTAAACCATGGGATCATATAATGTTTTGTATAATATTACTAGTGTGGTTTGCTTAATATTCGATGTAAGATAAGCATATGTAAAATAGTGAAGTATGAAATGCAATAATTTTCCATGGTTAAGTATTATTTAGATGGTAGTAATTGGTTCTGTACTAAGCTATTAAGTATGGACATTAACGGGTAGGTACTACCCTAGATATAATTATAAAATGCTAATAAGAAGAAAAGGCTTTTATAATAATACCTGGTTCATATTATTAACAAGCTATAATGTACTATAAATACACACTACATCTATAATAATCCATGTGAATAATTATTTTCTTTCATTAGGAAATGGCGCGATTGAATCGAATGACGGAACAAGAAGTCGAGGAATTCATCAACCAACGAGTGAACGACAGAATGTTATGGGTCGAGGCTGCAAGAGCTGCTGCAGTTAACCCAAATCCTCGTGTAGGATGCACCTACAAAACTTTTCAAGCTTGCAAGCCCTCATCATTCAGTGGAATAGAAGGACCGATCGGTTTAACCCGGTGGATAGAAAAGATGGAGACTGTGTTTAAAATCAGTGGTTGTGTTGAAAAGGACATGACCAAGTATGCATCGTGCACTTTACAAGATAGTGCACTCACGTGGTGGAAAAATTATGTGAAGGCTGTAGGAGGAGATGTAGCTTATGATACTCCATGGGAAGAATTCAAAACAATGTTAATCAACGAGTATTGTCCAAGGAACGAGGTTAGGAAGTTGGAAGATGAATTACGAAGCCTGAAGGTTGTTGGTACTGAAATCACCAACTACAATCAGCGATTCATGGAATTAGTTTTGCTATGTCCTGAATTGGTTCCAACCGAAGAACGGAAGATTGAAATGTACAAAGATGGTTTACCCAAAAAGGTCAAGGCAAATGTTACAGCATCGAAACCTAAGACAATTCATGAAGCTATAACCATGGCAAACGATCTAATGGATCAGGTCATCTTGGATAAGAAAGCATCCAATACTGATGTGAAGGTATCAGGTAACAAAAGAAAGTGGAATGGAAGTTATGATCGAGGTAATCAACAACAATCTTTTAAGAAACAAGAAACCACGCAAGGTGCGGGTAGTGGTTCAGGCTTTGGTTACAAAGGACAAAATCCTTTATGTAACCGATGCCACAAACATCACTCTGGCTACTGTAATGTGGTATGCAACAAATGTAATCGAAAGGGTCATCTTGCTGAAGATTGTAGGGCTCTCGTTACAAATACAAATGGTATCAAGACTCCTGCCACCAATGCAAATAGAACTGCTTTGGCTACCGTTACTTGTTTTGGGTGTGGAAAACAAGGTCATTATAAGAGCCAGTGCCCGAATCCAGAGAAGAATATCGGACCTGCACGTGGGAGAGCATTTATTATTAATGCTAGAGAGGCATGTGAAGACCCGGAGCTTGTTACGGGTACGTTTACCATTAATAACTTATCCGCATCTATTATATTTGATACTGGTGCTGATAGAAGTTACGTGTGTAGAGACTTTCACGCTAAATTGAATTGTTCATCATTACCTCTAGATGCTAAGTACATGATTGAGTTAGCTAATGGTAAACTAATTAAAGCCGATAAAATTTGTCGTGATTGTAAAATAAATTTAGCCGGAGAAACGTTTAAAATTGACTTGATACCCATAGAATTAGGAAGTTTTGATGTAATAGTCGGCATGGACTGGATGTCCAAAGTAGGAGCTGAAGTTGTGTGTGCCAAGAAGGCAATTCGCATTCCTTGTAAGGATAAAATGCCGGTGATGATTTATGGAGAGAAGGGTAACTCAAAGCTAAAACTCATTAGCTGTTTGAAAGCCAAGAAGTGTTTAGAAAAGGGATGTTATGCTATTCTAGCACATGTTAATAAAGTCGAAAAGAAAGAAAAAGAGAAGTGCATCAACGACGTGCCTATGGCAAGAGATTTTCCTGAAGTTTTTCCGGAAGAGTTGCCGGGATTACCTCCATTTAGATCTGTAGAATTTCAAATAGATTTAGTACCAGGAGCTGCACCAGTTGCCCGTGCTCCATATAGACTTGCACCGTCCGAGTTAAAAGAACTTCAGAGTCAGTTAAAAGAATTACTGGATCGTGGATTCATACGACCAAGTACTTCACCGTGGGGAGCTCCGATTCTATTTGTTAAAAAGAAAGATGGATCTTTTAGGATGTGTATAGATTATCGTGAATTAAATAAGTTAACTATCAAAAATCGGTATCCACTACCGAGAATTGACGACTTATTTGATCAACTCCAAGGATCATGTGTGTACTCGAAAATTGACCTAAGATCGGGCTATCATCAATTACGCGTCAAAGAAGAAGCTATACTGAAAACTGCTTTTCGGACACGTTACGGTCATTACGAATTTTTGGTCATGCCGTTTGGATTGACGAATGCGCCAGCTGTATTCATGGACCTCATGAATCGAGTTTGTAGTCCGTATTTAGATAAGTTTGTTATTGTTTTCATTGATGACATTCTTATCTATTCCAAGAGTGAGCAAGAGCATGAGCAGCATTTAAGGTTAATATTAGAGTTGTTGAGAAAAGAACAGCTATACGCTAAATTTTATAAGTGTGCTTTCTGGTTGAAAGAAGTGCAATTTCTTGGTCACGTTGTTAGTAGCAAAGGAATTCAGGTTGATCCAGCTAAAATTGAGGCCATTGAAAAATGGGAGACTCCTAAAACACCAATGCAGATACGCCAATTTTTGGGTTTAGCCGGTTATTATAGAAGGTTTATTCAAGATTTTTCCCGAATAGCTAAGCCGTTGACAGCATTAACGCAAAAAGGGAAGAAATACGAATGGACCTCGGAGCAGGAGAACGCATTTCAATTACTGAAGAAGAAGTTAACTACGGTGCCTATTTTATCGTTACCTGAAGGGAACGATGATTTTGAAATATATTGTGACGCTTCGCGACAAGGTTTTGGTTGTGTTCTTATGCAACAAAAGAAAGTTATTGCATACGCATCCCGACAATTGAAGATTCACGAGCGGAATTATACGACGCATGATCTAGAACTGGGAGCAGTCGTGTTTGCATTGAAGATATGGAGACACTACTTGTATGGGGTTAAATGCACTGTGTTTACTGATCATAAAAGCCTTCAACATATTTTTGATCAGAAACAGCTGAACATGAGGCAACGTAGGTGGGTCGAGTTAATAAACGACTATGATTGTGAAATTCGTTATCATCCCGGGAAAGCGAATGTGGTGGCTGACGCACTAAGCAGAAAGGAACGAGAACCAATTCGAGTACGAGCGATGAACATAAAAATTCGCATGAATCTCAACTCACAAATCAAAGAAGTTCAATGAGAAGCACTTACTAAAGAAAATATAGGAAATGAAATAATGAAGAAGTATGAGAAGCAACTTGTTATACGGGAAGATGGAATTCGATATTTTGCAAATCGTATTTGGGTACCGAAGTTGGGTGGATTAAGGAAGTTGATATTGAACGAGGCACATAAGACAAGATACTCGATACATCCTGGAGTTGGAAAGATGTACCAAGATCTTAAGACACATTATTGGTGGCCTAATTTAAAGACAGACGTTGCAACATATGTTGGGGAGTGTTTAACTTGTTCCAAAGTCAAAGCAGAACACCAAAAGCCGTCAGGGTTACTTCAACAACCAGAAATCCCAGAATGGAAATGGGATGGTATTACCATGGATTTCATCATGAAGTTACCAAAGACTGCCTGGGGATACGACACCATTTGGGTAATAGTTGATCGTCTCACCAAATCTGCACATTTCTTGCCTATAAAGGAAACGGATAGAATGGAGAAACTATTACGATTATACATAAAGGAAATTGTTTCAAGGCATGGAATACCTATTTCCATTATATCCGATCGTGATAGTAGATTTACCTCAAAGTTCTGGCAATCACTACATGAGGCACTAGGAACTCGTTTGGATATGAGTACCGCATATCATCCGCAAACTGACGGGCAGAGTGAAAGAACAATTCAGACTCTTGAAGACATGCTTAGGGCATGTGTGATCGATTTTGGAAACGGATGGGATAAATATCTACCATTAGCAGAATTCTCGTATAATAATAGTTATCATGCGAGCATTAAAGCTGCACCATTCGAAGCACTGTATGGAAGGAAGTGTAGATCCCCTATCTGTTGGAACGAAGTAGGAGATCGATAATTAACTGGTCCCGAGATCATACACGAAACGACTGAGAAGATAGTACAAATTAAGGAGAAATTGAAAACAGCCCGTAGTCGCCAAAAGAGCTACGCTGATGTCCGAAGGAAACCATTAGAGTTTCAGATCGGTGACATGGTTATGTTAAAGGTGTCACCTTGGAAAGGTGTAATACGTTTTAGAAAAAGGGGTAAACTAAACCCAAGGTATGTAGGCCCGTTCAAAATTAACGAACGCATCAGACCGGTAGCTTATCGACTCGAGTTACCGCAACAACTCGCCGGAGTACATAATACATTTCACGTCTCGAACTTTAAAAAGTGTCTTGCAAAGGAAGACCTCACCATTCCTCTTGAAGAAATCCATGTCGATGAGAAACTACAATTCATCGAAGAACCAATCGAAATCATGGACCGTGAAGTTAAACAGCTCAAGCAGAGCAACATACCAATCGTTAAGGTTCGTTGGAATGCTTGAAGAGGTCCTGAGTTTACTTGGGAACGAGAGGATCAGATGAAACAAAAGTATCCACACTTGTTTCTCGATGACGCAAAATAGGTACAATTTTAAAATTTCGGGACGAAATTTATTTAACGGGTAGGTACTGTAATGACCCGCACTTTTTCGATCGTTCTATACTTATAAGATTAATATTTACATAAATTAAACCTTACCAACATGATAAGCAATCCAAATTGTTGAGATTTATGTTTTTGAAAAGAGTTTTACACAACGTTTGACCGTCTAGTTTGACCGATGATATCACGAACTATATAACATATGATAATTATATGTTTGTGTATATATATGTATATATACATATTTAACATGATCTAAGAATGTTTTAATACCTCATTTTGTATTAATAACAATAAGTTATAAGTATATTTTGAAACTACTAACTTAAGTTTTCAAAATTATAACCATACGTAACGTCATTTGACATAAATACTTATGACCTATAATGTTTATACATATATCGTATATATAATGTATTTAATCACTTTTTAAGGACTTAAATACATAAAACCATATAAGTATATTCACAAAAGATAGCTATATTTGAATCCTCATTCCGTTTTCACAAGATTTCTATACGTATATCTGGAGTATATGTACCCGTATCATACCTAGCTTCTATACGTATTTACTATTTATATATACACATCAAATCACCACCAACCAGCCCTTGTTCATGCCCTAGGTATAAGGTAATTGGAATTTGGAAGCTTATTGACTAATTACATAAGATAACAAACTAAAATCTTGTCATGAACACCTTAGTTCCACGTTTTTTATAAGCTTCATGGGCACTTCATTTTGATTCAAATTTCTACATCATTTCTTAGTTAAACATACACTCTTCCATAACCCTTAAACACCTTCAACAATTCAGCAAGTTACCATGAAGATCTAGCTCAAAAACAACCCTTAATCATCATAAGAAAAACCTTCCTAGGACACTTCAATAATCCTTTCAAGAATACAAGTTTATTTCCAACCTTTTGATCCAACTCCATTACTCTTTTGATTCTAGATTTTTACTCCTCTTTTACAGCAATCTTGTCCAAGTAACTTGAGGTAGTAACTTTGTTCATAACCTTATTCGATTCATATATATATAGTTATCTTATTTTATGGTATACAATTTTAACAACAAAAACATAGTTTGAATGATTTCAAACTTGTTTGCAAACTAAATAGATCCTTCTAACTTAACTATTAAAATACTTCAAGACCTGTAATATATCATAAATATATGCTAATTTAACAAGGTATAACTTGGTTTTTCAAAGATCACCTTAAAAACTGAATTTACGTCGTCGGAGTACAACCGGGGGCTGTTTTGGGTTGGATAATTAAAAACCATCTTGAACTTTGAATTGGAGGCTTATTTTCTGGAAAATTGATATTTACTATGAATATGTTAACACATAAAAATTTCATGATTTAACTCAAAGTATAAGTATTTTTAGAAAAATAATCATTTAAGGTTGTTTACATGATGGAAAATGATCAACTTCATAAGTTTCACCAAAGTTTGACCTATGACCTGTGATTTCGAATACAAACTAAGGTATTTGCAGTTCATATTCTTAAAGATGGACTCGATCCAAGGAAGTTGCAAGTTGAACCAACGAAAACGGAGTTGTAACGAAGAAACTATGACCAAAACAAAATCGGATATCCAAAACTAGTTTAGCCACGAAAATAATTGGAGAAAAATTAAATAAATCACATCTTTTTAAAATAACATGATATTTTATATATATGTACTCATAATTTAATTTTATATATTTCAGGATCACCCGTAAACAATACGAGAAGATTAATCATAAGATCCCATGATTGTACGCAACACGTCATTTGACAACACCGGTACTTTATGTACGCAACACGTCATTTGACAACACCGGTACCGTGGGTCAAGATTAATCCCGACCAATACGAATACAATGGGGTTTTATTTCGATGGGGGTTTTATTTATTTAGTAAACACCTAAATATGAACCATTAAAATTGAATTGCTAACTACGGACTAAGAAGACATTAAAAGTATTATAAGTATATATATGTGACGATTGTTTAAAATGAAAATATATTGATATATTATATATGGATAGGTTCGTGATATCAACCGGAGACCAAGTCAAAATATATATATCTTCAAGGCAAAAGTGAGTATATAGTCCCACTTTTAAACTCTAAATATTTCGGGATGAGAATACATGTATTTTATGTTTTACGATATGGACACAAGTAACTGAAAAATATATTCTACGTTGAGTTGTACCACTGGCATACTTCCCTGTAGCTTGGTAACTACTATTTACAGCGGTATTGTAAACGCGAATCCTGTTGATAGATCTATCGGGCCTGACAACCCCAACCGGACTGGACGACCAGTATTCAACGGTTGCACAGTACTTCGTTTCGTGACTACACTTGGTACGGTGTAGTAAGATTTCATAATAAAGGGAATATGCGACGTGATTAAATGTTAAGTATGGTTATCAAGTGCTCAACCACTTAGAATATTTTTATTAAAATGTTTATATATGAAATCTTGTGGTCTATATATTTATATCACTGCCGGCATTAAACCTATATCTCACCAACTTTATGTTGACGTTTTAAACATGTCTATTCTCAGGTGATAACTAAAAGCTTCCGCTGCAACATGTTGAATTTAAACAAGATCTTGAGTATGCATATTTGTGTCAAAAATAAAACTGCATATCGGAGGATTTGTAATGTAAAATATGCTAGAAATCGTATTGTTATCATCACATGTAAAGTTTGTAAGTCTAAGATTATCGCTAAACGATAATCATCTTTTTATTGTCTAAAGCTTGTATTAAAATAAGAGTTATGGTTTGTAATGTAAAATAAATGCAGTTGTTTTTTTAAAAATGTCGCATATAGAGGTCAATACCTCGCAATGAAATCATACGTTATCTAACTCATTCTTATGGTTAAGGACGGGTTATGACAATTTAGTATATTACGAACCCATCCCCAATTCATCCAGAATAGATGATGGGAGATTGGTTAATCCGTTCCGGTGACGCTGCCTTCGGAGCCCGAATGGAAATCCATATCGGCGTAGCTGTCGGAATCTGAGAAATTCGAACTAGATGTGGAATCCATCTCGTGTAGTCGGGGAAAAGAATTTTTAGGTATGGAATAGATTGTAGGAGTTAGATTTGATATCCTTCAATACATAGTTTACATATGTATATATAATACCAAAATCCCGTAAATTACGGAGAATCTTTGAAAAATATCAGTCAAAGGTAGCAATAACAGATATGCTAAGATATGAATTTTGTCTATACACTATCGATGCACTAAATGCAGTAAGACGTGTCTAGACTTATGAATGATAAGCAGGTAGTTTCCTAAGGATGATAAGTAGATGATTTTCGACTAGAAATGATAAGCAAAACTTTTGACATGCAGACACGGTCGAAGTCCAGACTCACTAATGTATCCTAACAACTACTAGTCAGACACACTATTGCAAGACCTGGTTCGCTAAGACCACCGCTCTGATACCACCTGTAACAACCCGTCCTAATCCTCCTGGACAAAGTCATCAACATTTGGTCCCATTGCGATGATCGACTCCAAGTAATGTCCTTAACATGAGCAAATGCACAGCGGAAGACTTAATTCGTACCTCAACAGAAACAAAAGAAACGAGTAGCAGTAGCTCGACCCCTAGATGATTATTCATCGTGGTGTTGTTCTTGTGGTGAACTGAAGGAAAAGCAGAAAATAATTATTACTCAATAGCAATAACAGTAGATGATTTTATGGTTCTATTGTTTGAATTGAAAGACGAGCAGGGAAAGAAAATGAAGCAGCATATCTGCAGCATAGCAGTGACAGTTTGTTGGTTGTGATTTGTTCGAAGGAAATAGAAAATATCGAGGTTGATAATGGTGGTGATCATGTAGGTTTCCAAGAGAGAGAGGAAGGCAGAGAGAGAATGAATGAGGGGTTGGTGATGTGGGGTGGCAGCTGCAGTAGTAACTCCCGTTGCTGTAACAGCAGCAATTAAACATAAATGTATTATGACAAAAACTTTGCGAGCTGCAGCAGCCACTTAATGGGTTTTTCGAGGGTTGTTGGCGGTTGTTCACGAGGATGGAAGTGGTGGTGGTTTGGAGGGTCGGTTAAGATGGTGATGAAGGTGTCGATGGTGGGTTGATTCTCGGACAGAAGACAGAAGTAGTAGTAGTAGACCAAGAACGAGATGGTTGTGGTTCATGGTTTGGGTTAGCGTGTGGTAGTTCATGGTGGGTTATGGTTACTCACAATAAGAAAGGGATAAAAGAAAGGTGGCGGCAGTTGAAGGTTTATTAAAGTGGTGGTGGTTCTAACTTTGGTCGACAGAAACAAAATCAAGGGGGGTTGGTGATTGTATGAATATATCATCATTTGTATATGTTATATAGATAAGACATAATTGAAAGAATTAGTCAAAAGGAGGAGCAGTAAACTAAACTTGTGACAAATAGCAAATAGTATTTGAGTCCGTGAATTAAACAAAGTAGCCGCCCCACTTGTGTTTTCCTGGACTAGATTGTTATTTCGTGTTTAGTGATGTATAAAAATTCTCAGAAGAGTTCCAATTTTTAAATTAAATGTCTTTATTTATTTTGGTCATTATGGAATAAAATTCGATCATTATCTGTTAAAAAAATTAAGTCACTGTCCACTCCCCATCCTGGGTAAAATAAAAATGTTGAAATTAATTAACTAGCTCCTGAATATATTTTTAATAAGCCTAAAATTTATAGAACTCATTTTCGTATCACTGTTTATTTTAAAATTACATAAGTTTGAATTTAACCTGCTTAATAACGATCGAAACATCAAACGAGTGTTACAATTATTTAATATTTATTTTTAATATACTTTTATTTATATATAGATATGTTTTTAAATAATAATTATAATATCTTAATTCATAACAACAACATTTAATATTTCGAATTATACCTTCAATTATTATTTATATATATACACACATATCTATTTACAAATAGTTGTTCATGAATCGTCAAGCATGGTCAAAGGGTAATGAATTTCATGAATATAGATTTCAAACTTTCTAGACTCAACATTACAGATTTTGCTTATCGTGTCGGAAACATATAAAGATTAAGGTTTAAATTTGGTCGGAAATTTCCGGGTCATTACAGGTATAAACCCTAACCCTAGATTTTTAATTTTTCATTTATTTTTCTGATTCTATATATTATATTGATAGTATGATGATTATATGTTATTGTATTGTTGATTGTATGCGTAGAAATGCTCGTTAATTCATGTTTTCGGTTTGATTATTTTGGGACAGCGGTTTGATTGTTGTTTTCTGTATATATAACTGATATAAAAGTGAAATTAAAGTGTTTATATGAGTTCCTCTCATCAATACATTAATTTTTGACTCCGGATTCATGTTATTTCGATTCCCGGAGCTCTACATATGCTTAAAATGGTGTTTTGTTGAGATTAAAATGTAAAAATGAATTGAATTAGGTATGGTATACTAGTGTGTTAGTATTGATGATGGGATGAACTTTCATGTTCGGATCATCGAAATTCGAGCCACGGATCACCCAGTATGACTAGAACATGTTTTTGAACGGATTAAAGCTACAAGTTGTTTCATGGCTGTAAGTCACGACTTGTTTTCTGTTCTTGGGGTGTTCTTGAGCACACTAATGTGTCGGGTGGGTTGGTTAGGCGAAGATATATATAAAATTCGCCGAAAACTGATTCCCGGGGCTCAAGTTATGACCCGATGAACTTTTAATTAAAACTTACGGTTATTAATTATGACTTATGATAAAAATAATGATTTTCATTGTTAATAAATTACTTATGATATAAAAAGTAATTAATTTAATTTAAGACTTATGATATATATTTATTATATCATTTAATAATTAATTATGATTTAATTAAACATTTAATTAAACTTATGATTAATAATACTTGTATTATTAATGAAAAATACTTATGGTAAGTATTAAACTTATATTATGAGATTATTATAATAAGACTTATAATAAGGATTAATTAATCATTTAATTATTATAAGGCTTAGTTATTATTTAATTATAATGTAATTATTAAATACTTATGATTTAATAATTATAATTAGAAACTTATGATATGATTAATAATTCATTATTAATTAATAATACTTATGATATGATTTAAAATCTATTATTAATTAATAATACTTATGTTATGACTAATATTTAATTAATTAATTAAATACTTATGTTATATTAATTATATCATTTAAACTTATGTTAACTTTAATAATTTAATTTAATTTAATTAAACTTATGTTATGACATAATTATACATTTATGACTTTAAATAACATTATAACTTATATTATTAATATAACTTATACTTTTAAAATTTATGTTGACTATGTTTGACCAAGGTTGACTTTTGAGTTGACTTTCAGTTGACTTTGACTTTCAGTTGACTTTTGTTGACTTTCTAATTAAGGAAACTTTTCTAACTTATAAACTTTCTAAAAATAGCAACTTTCTAAATATGGAAACTTTCAAAACTTGGAAACTTTCCAAAAATTGAAACTTTCCTAAAATAGAAACTTTCCAAAAATAGAAACTTTCCTGAAATAGAAACTTTCCTAAAATAGAAACTTTTTAAAAATAGAAAGTGTGTGTCCGTACGTTGTTCCGATCAAACCGATGCATGTTGAGTATTGTTCTATGTCTACTTGCAACATGTACAATATCTATCATACTAAGACTTGACCTAAGTTAGTTATTTATATCGACCTGCTTTATTTATAGGTCGGCGTTGTGATCATTCCTGATCACTTTACTTCATTTGCTGTTCGCATTATTGTGTGGTTACTTCGTTTGCTATTAAGGTGAGTTATAGTCCCGTTTTTACATACTTTTCAAAATATATTTTTGGGATGTGATTACATGCATTTTATTTTACGTTTAAACACAAGTGGCAATTAAAGTTAAATTATTCATTATGAGTTGAACAAAAAATATTCCCTAGTCTGATAACTGTAATCACTGGTTTCTACTGGTGAACGCGAATCCTATGGATAGATCTATCGGGTTTGACAACCCCATTTCGAGCTAGTCGCGCTAGCAATTTATAATCGGAATATTTAGTACTTCGTATTTTGTTGTAGATACACTTGTTCAGTGTATATTATTTATTGTGTTTGGCAAGGGTAAATAAAGGGTTAAGTGGTTACCAGGTGGCTCATTGATAATGGAATAATGTGTTATGTTTTCTAACATTTTAAATCTTGTGGTCTAAAGTTTATTCAATTATTTAAACCTATAATTCACTCAACATTTTTGTTGACAGTTTACTCGCATGTTTTCACAGGTACTTGAGTTTTTTGGTTACTTTCGCTGTGTTAGAAGAGTCTGCATGCATTTGGGCAGATTTTATTAAACAATTATGAAACTTTGAACTTGCATTCTATTTTTAGAATAATTTAATCTTGTGGGTTTTGTTGACAATGTTTATTGTCAACTTTGGTATTTAATATGTTGAGTTACTTAAACTGCATATTTTTGGTATATTTCCTTTTTGGGAAACTTTTGAAATAAAAGAATGCAATGTCGTTTGTTAAATTCGTTTAAGTTCGATCAAGCTGTGGGACCAAGTGACGGAACCAATAAGTGTTTTGACTGGGCCATCACACTCTCTACTTTCTCTCTCTAGATTCTAGAGAGAAAAAAGTACAGAGATTAGGAAAATAATTATCTCTCTATTGTCACTCTCTAGTGATCAGTAGGAGATTAGTATGTAATTAGTAGTAGAAGCTATCAAGCATTATAACGCTATGGATATTATAAAGAAATACAAGTGTTATTCTGCCGACATTATTCGGTAATATATATCTTTTCTTTTATTAATTTATTATAATGTTCTTGTTTGATGTTTGTGATTTATTAATATTAGAAATGCTTGTTGCCATGATGTGTGAGTAATTACTTGATTGTTTGCCCTGATTTAATAATGTTAGTTAGGGATGATTATCGTTTCCTACTCGTTTTCTATCTATGATATTAAACCTCGTTATTATCGTCCTTCCACCAATAAACGTGATTAAAACCTTTTATAAAGTCGATAATTATAAGGTAATTAATTATCTGTGTTTATACATTGGTCAAGGTATGAACCCATCGGAAATACTATAAAGTACATGGGGAAGTACCGTAGGACCAGATCAAGACATTGGTCAAGAGTATAAGACTCGAGGAAATATTGTTGCAACAGTAGAGTACAGTGTTGATATACTATAGGACCACTTGAGCATGGTCAAGGTTAGAAGCTATGAAACCACTATAAGTGTAGTACATGGTGGATAACTAAGGGATTTATTGGGTAGATTTAAGTAAGGGCTGGTTCAAATCATAAATGAGAATTTAACGCACTACAATACAAACTAAGTTTATAAATCTTTAAGGATGACTGAGAACTATCAGAGGTTCTAATTTGTCTTCAAACCCTTAGATCTTACCAAACTATTGACAGGAAGGAATTTGAAACACAATCCTAACTACTCACTTGGATGACACACTAAGGTGTTAAGAAAGGTTGGATAATATATATATATATATATATATATATATATATATATATATATATATATATATATATATATATGGCAATGCCACTTTATTCGTGCTCCCAAGGTATGCATTGCATCCAAGATGGGCCGCTTATATCCTTAAACCGGATAAAGCGTCAGGAGTTGAGCATAGTCCATCCGATCAGAATCACGATAGCCTAGTTCCTCGTGACATGCTAATCGAGAAATCAATTAGTAGGGAATCTAGTGTTTACACCAAGGTATATGTATCCAATGAATGTCTCGCAATCATCCTGACACTATGTTATCTTAAATCATAGTGAACCACGTCTTCTCTGTCCTTAGCTGTTGCATGCTAGCTAGCTTATTTTAATTCTATTGCTTTAATATTTTAAATTCAATTATAAATCAAATCAACCCAGCTATTGTCCTTAGATAATTTGATTTTCCGGATAAAAGTGGTGTCTAGAATAAACGGGTTGGACTTGGTTGTAGGATTTCCGAACAGTCGCTAATTTATTGGGACCAAAAGGATCCTGCCTCTCCACAAAAGGTGTACCTGGCCACTAGTCTTGGATACTAAATTGTGTACAACCCCATCTTAATTACTAAATTATCTGAATAAGCTCCATTTCAAATTTGACTGCTCAAGGAACGACCCTAGGTTATATTTGCCTTTGCTAACCCAAAGGAAGGAATAATAGATTTAAGCCCAGCAAAATATAAATTTAAAACTCTGTTGATAAGTTTGTACCGACACCTTACGACCTAACAACACTGCATAAATAAACTATCCGATTCGAGCATATCATGTGGGATCACCATAGTTGATTGGTGATTATTTTTGGGGTCCATAAATTCCTAACAACTGGTCTCTAGAGCACAAGGTTAGAGTTTAGGCACGATGACAAATGAATGAAAATTTAGAATCGATCGGTTCGATGGGAAGAATATCGGGTTTCGAAAGATGCAAATAGAGTATTATTTGTATAAAAAAACTACACTTATCACTATTGGGGGAGAATCCTGATGAATTCAAACAAGAAAATTGGGATCTCCTAGATTGTCAAGCTTTAGGGCGGTTAGGATGTCTCTCGCGAAGAACGTTGCTTATAACGTTATTAACGAGAAAACTATGTTTGGGTGCTTAAACGCAATTAAAAACATGTATGAGAAACCTAACACATCTAATAAGGTTTCCCTAATGCATCAATTGTTCAACACGAAGATGAAGGAATGTTCAAGTGCAACAGATCATATCAACGACTTTAACAATCTCATCGTGAGACTTGCTTCGGTGGAGATTGTGTTTGATGATGAACTTCAGGCACTAATCCTGCTTTCATCTTTGCCTGAAAGTTGGTCGGGTACGGTTACTGTGGTTAGTAGATCCATGGGAACTTCTAAGATCAAGTTTTAGGGGAAACTGGATTCAATTTTTGGTGAAAACACTCGTAGGAGGAATTCTGTGGATCGTCACAGTCGCTCTTAAGTACTGACATGGCAGGTTGAACGATATGGGTACAAAGAAGGGTAAGAAATACAAGAAGAGGTATAACTCTAGGGACCGAAAATCTGCGGTTTGTTGGAATTGCAATCAAAAGGGTCACTTTAGTACACAATGTAAAAATCTGAAGGCGGATCATGCTAGGGCGAACTGCACTTCCGGAGATACAGATGACGTTATTGTGTGTTATGTTTAAAATTTGGTTGAAGCTTGGATCATGGATTCGGGTGCATCATTCTATGCTAATCCTAACAAGGAGATGATGAATAATTTAAAGGCTTATCTGGGGAAGGTGAGATTGGCGGATTACAAACATTTAGACATAAAAGGCATTGGAGATGTGAATTTGAAGACATCTCATGGATCCGATTGGACATTGAAGTATGTGAGGTATATTTTGAATTTAAAACGGATATCTCAATTGTCAATTGGATGAAGAAGGTAACTTTACTACCTTTGGTGATCATAAGTGGCGATTCAAGAAGGATGGTCGTGGCTTCGGGAGATAAAATGGGATGAAGTTACTAGTTTCAAATAGGAAGATTCCGAAATTAAAGAACGTGGATATCGGGTTTTGCCAAAGAAGGATAAGCTTGAACTTATTCATTCCGATGTTTATGGACCTAAAATGGTTGAGCCGCATGGTAGTTCCCTCTATTATGTCACCTTCATTGATGACTCCTGATAATGTTAAAAACGAACATATATTTCATAGCATTATCCTTCCAGAAAGACAAGCTTTTAGTTGCAATTGTTCTATTTTTATGTAATATTCGTTTAAATAAATAAGTGCGAAGACAAAAGAAGAAAATGATGATTTGAAAACGCAAATGACCAAAAAGCTCAAATGTACAAGACACAATCCAAGTGGTTCAATTTATTGATGACTAATGTCTAAAAATGACAAAAGTACAAGCCGCGAAACGCAAAGTACAAGATATCTAAGCATACGAAAAAGTGTTCAAAAATCCGGAACCGAGACATGAACCGAGCATCAATGCGCGAGTCAACAGAGCTAAAATTACAAGTTAACTATGCACAAGAATATAATATAATATATATATAATTATATAAATTATATATATATTATATATATTTGTTAATTATATCGACAAGCAAATGGTCAAAAATAGGTGAGCTGGAATCCGAAGCTCCGCACTCGCGGAGCTGTGAGGCACAAAAGCTCCGTACTCGCGGAGCAGCCAAATTCAAAATCTACCTATAAAAGGCACAAGCTTCTGCCGAATCCATACCCCATTTGCAACCTCAATATCTCTATATGTATTTATATTTATATTTATAATTATAATTATAATTTTAATTTAAAGTTTAATAATAATAAGGTTATTGTAAGAAATGTTTTACGGATTTTAAGTCAGAACTCTGTCCGTGTAACGCTACGCTATTAAATACCACTGTAAGCTATGTTCTTCCTTTTTAAATTAATGTCTCGTAACTAAGTTATTATTATGCTTATTTGAGCCGAAGTAATCGTGATGTTGGGCTAAAATATTAAGACGGGGTTATTGGATTTTGTTCCATAATTAGGTTTTGGACAAAAGACCGACACTTGTGAACATTGGACTATTGACTATTAATAGGTGGGGGGTATTGTCTAATTGAATAACAATTCATTGGAACCTGTCGAACCTATCTTCAAATTAGTTAATCTAATAATTATTAAAATGATTACGAATATCCTATTTAGTGACGTTTATACGACATCGTTGACAATCATTTAATTAATCAATTGGATTAGGTAATTGATAATTCATTATGGCCAAAGTGAATAAATTAATGTATCATAGACTAATTAAAACAGGGGTAGATTACATACAAGGATAATTGGTGTAACTGTTAACAAAGTATTAAAACCTTGGATTACACGCAGTCGATAACCTGGTGTAATTATTAACAAAGTATTAAAACCTTGTTACAGTTCGAAACCCTAATTAGTTGGAATATTTGACTTCGGGAATAAGGTTAATTTGACGAGCATTTTATAATTATGACCAATGAACTATTATGGACAAAAACCAGATAGGTATCAAATAAACTAGGACAACGAACAATTAACCTAGGGTAATAAATTAAAATCAAAACATTAAACATCATGATTACGGAAGTTTAAATAAGCATAATACTTTTATTTCATATTTCACCGTACCTTTATTTACTGTCATTTTAATTACTGCAATTTACTTTATAGCAATTTAAATTCCGTCATTTATATTATCGTCATTTATCTTTACTCTTTATTTAAAATCGACAAACCGGTCATTAAACGGTAAAATCCCCCTTTTATAATAATAATAATAATACTATTATATTACTAATATAATAGTATTATTATATATATATATATATATATATATATATATATATATATATATATATATATATATATATATATATATATATATATATTATATAATTATAGTTTTTAAAAATATAGTACGTAATCACTAGCTCCCTGTGGAACGAACCGGACTTACTAAAAACTACACTATTCTACGATTAGGTACACTGCCTATAGTGTTGTAGCAAGGTTTTGGTATATCACATCCGTAAATTAATAAAACTTGTATCATATTACGCCGTATTTCATATTAAAAACAATACTATTTCGTACTACACCTCGCACACATCAAGTTTTGGCACCTCTGCCGGGGAGCGGCAAAACGTTATATTTTTAATTTATATTTGTAAAAATATAATTTAAAAAAACAAAAAAAAAACGTATTTTTAATATTTTGTAAAATTATAAAGTATTTTTATTTTTAGTTTTTAAAATATATGTTTATTTTTATTTTATATATATTTTCTATCATATATTTTGTAACGAATAAAAAAAATAAAAAAAATATATTAAAATATGAACCTACGTAATTTGAGCCTGCTACTCATTTGAACCTGCATACTCCGCACTCGTGGAGCTTTTGGGCAGCAGACATCCGCACTCGCGGAGCTGCTCTGACAGGCTACACCTGGAACGCGCATTAATTACAGTTAGGGTTTTATTAATTTTTATTATTATTGATTAACCTAATTAGGGTATAATTAAAATACTAATTAATTTTAATTTTAATTAAATTTGTATTTCTAAGTTTTAACTAGTTTTTATAATTATATAAATTAATATTTTATAAAATAATAATATAAAAATAATATTTTTTTAAAAAAATAAGTAATTTTATCATTTTTTTTGTTTCTTTTTATAAATTGTATATTTTAAACATATAATTTGTACTTTGTATATTTATCGTTCGTAACTAGTTTTAAGTTATAGTTTTTTGCCATAGTTATTTTATATTCTTAGATTTTTAAGCTTTGCCGTAAAATCTCTTAAGTACTTTTTCTTTAGATTAAGATTTAGGTGCTTTAGAATTTTGCGACGCCGTTTTAAGATTTAAGTGCCCTTTTTAAGTTATTGCCGTTTTTCGTTTAGAATTCCTTTTAAGCTTTAATACCTTTAGACGCTAAGTTTTAGACGTAAAATTTTAGTTTATAAGTTTTAGATTTATTTTCGACTTTTTGTTTTTTTTACGTTTGTTTTTCGACTTCTTATTTTTCGACGCGCTTTTTCTTTTTCATTTCTACGCTCTAGTTTTTAGGACATAGAATTTCCGTTATTTTCTTAAAATTTCGACGAAAAAATTATTTTAAGCGGTTAAATTGATAGACATCCAAATTTTCTGGTTCATAGTAATAGTTGAATTTATTAGTGGCGAGTTGTGGGCTTCCGATTTAAAGGGTCCTGGCTACCTGCTGCATCTATTGGCTATTCGAAACGTGGGCAAAATCAGAAAAGTCTATTAATTTGATGACTTATATAATTTTTATCTTTATAACTAATAGGATATTCAGTGAATACACCGAGCAAAACGTTCACCACCTTTCATACGTTCACCACCTGTAACTCGATCAAGACATCTAGCCAATATTATCGCCGTTGATTTTTCTTTAGAATCATCTAGTCGAACAAGAACTCCAATTCAAATTTTCGATAATTCATTTTTTGAACCCGACCTCACAATTGAGAACCCGGAGGATAGTCAAGGACAATTCAGAGATCCTGAACCACTAATTATTCCTCCTGAACCACAAATCATTCAACCAGAGATTGTCGAGAAAGAAACCATTAAATCAGAATCCTCTAGTGATTCAGATTCAACAATTTCAATTATGAAAAATAAGGAACCTCTAAGTATGGAAGACCGAATGAGAGCTAAACACACTGGCCAAGGACACGCCATTATTAAGCCAGACATTAATGCGCCAGATTATGGAATCAAAAGACAAATCCTACACATGGTAACTAATCAATGCCAATATAGTGGTACACCAAAAGAAGATCCAAACGAACATCTTCAAACCTTTAATAGGATCTGTACTCTATTCAAAATCAGAGAAGTTGAGGATGAACAAATCTATCTCATGTTGTTTCCTTGGACTTTAAAGGGAGAAGCCAAAGATTAGTTAGAATCGTTACCTGAAGGGGCGATTGACACATGGGATGTCTTAGTTGAAAATTTTCTTAAAAGATTCTTTCCGGCATCTAAATCCGTGAGACTTCAAGGAGAAATTGTTATGTTTGCGCAAAAGCCAAATGAAACATTATATGAGGCGTGGACAAGATTCGGAAAGTTGTTGAGAGGATGTCCTCAACACGGTTTAGATACTTATCAAATAGTACAAATATACTACCAAGGTGTCGACGTTGCTACACGAAAAGACATCGACACGGCAGCTGGTGGTTCCATTATGAAGAAAACCGTAACCGAAGCTCACAAAAATATTGATAACACAGCCTCCCACTCACATGAGTGGCACCAGGAAAAAGATATCTTTCGTTCATCTAAAGCGGCTAGAGCCGATTCTAGCCATGGCTTTGATTCCGTTTCCGCAAAAATAGATGCTTTCGAGAGACGAATGGAAAAAATGAATAAAGATATTCACGCAATACGAATCAGTTGTGAGCAATGTGGTGGACCACACTTAACGAACGATTGTCACATCGAGCAAATGATGGAACAACGAGAGAATGTTTCCTACATGAACCAAAGGCCGGGAAATAATTATCAAAATAATTATCAACCGCCAAGGCCAAACTTTAATCGAAATCAAAACATTCTTTACAATCCAATTGGACCCAACAATAACTCGTATAACCAACAAGGTCCGAATAACCAACCAACTCAAAACAACACTTTCAATCAACAAAGACCTAGCTTGTATAAACCACCACAACAAACCGAAGAGAAAAAGCTAAATCTGGAAGAAATGATGGCAAAGCTAATGGAATCTCAAACACAATTTATTACATCTCAAACCCAAATGAATGAGAGATTTGATCAGTCATTAAGAACTCAACAAACTTCCATTTTGAATCTAGAAAACACGTAGGTACTCTTGCTAACATGATGAGTGAGAGGGAACAAGGAAAGCTACCGAGTGATACTGAAGTAAATCCTCGGAATGAGAATGTTAACATGGTGTCAACAAATTCTGAAAAACCAGCATCAGAAGATGGGAAGGTTTTAGATGTGAGTAACCATGAAGAAGTTACAACACCACCACCACCCGAGTATGTAAAGCCAGTGGTTGCACCATACAGACCACCCATCCCATTTCCATGAAAAGGAGTTGAGTATGAGCAAGTGATAGGTACTAAAGTTTGTGATACCTTTGGAAAGAAGAAGAAGAATAATAAGAAAGTGCAAGAAACAAAAACAGTAGAAGTAAACCCAGTGAAGACAGTTCCACCAAAACCTCCACCCAGGTTAGGTGATCCGGGTGAATTCATTGTTCCTTGTCTACTTAGTGATTGTGTCATGTATGATGCACTAGCAGATTTAGGTGCGAGTGTGAGTGTTATGCCTCTTTCATTATATAAGATATTAGGAGTATGTGAGTTAAGTCCAACAAAAATGAGTGTTCGACTCTTTGATCAAACCATTAAGCACCCAGTTAGAATTGCTGACAACCTACCCGTTCAAGTAGGTAATTTAACCTTTCTAGTCGAATTTATTGTCATTGACATAGAAGAGGACCCAAATGTTCCTCTAATTTTATGTCGACTATTCTTAGCGTCCACCGGGGCGTTATTTGATGTAAGAAAGGGTAGAATGACACTTAGTGATGATGAGAAATCGATCACCTTTATGAGTCGAAAGGCTAAATCTCCACCAACCAAAACTGTTGAACCAATAAAAACGATCAATGAGAAGCATATTGTTTTACCAACTCCAACGGTAGTGCTTAGCAATAATAAAACGCCTAAGTATGGGAAAGATGAAGTAACACCTAATGATGACCTGATAACAAAGAACCCCGTTGTTGATGCGAAATTAAATGACCCCGTTATTATCAGTTCAATGAAAAAACTTATTAAACGGATTCGCGATGCTAGAACCAAGGGGAACTTTAAGTTATGTAACCGGTTGGTATCCAATCTATCGCCTAAAGAAAAGGCAAACCTAGTTGAATTTGTGGATATTACACAGGAATCCAACCAATGGCTTAAAGTAAAAGTCACAAATATGCAAGTTGATTATGGTCCAAGAGAAATTGACAGAAAAGTTAATCACAATTTCGACACCACAGCTACCTAAGAGTGGGGAGATTTAAATGTTCTAAAAATAAAATGCTGTCTAGAGTTAGTTGTTCTATTCTCGTGTAGTTCCGAGAATGGAATCCGATTGGTCTTTTCCGCTAGCAGACACTAAAGAACTAGCTTTCTCCCTCCATTCTGAATTTTTTTTTGTTTTGTAGGTTTGTATGAAATTAATACGCTTTTTAAATTTAAGTTTTGTGTGAATTTAAAAACAAAATTTACTTTATTTCATTAAGTTTAAAAAATGATTTCTAAAATTCGTCGTAAGTTAAAGACTAGATCATAGAATCGAAATTGCTTTACCCGAGGGCGGGGCGAAAAATTTTGTTATCATTATTTTTAATTTTAATGATCTAAAGTATACCAAAAAAATTAAAAAACCCAAAAATCTTTGCTTTTAAAACAATCACTTTAACGACAAATTTTAAATTTTGTCGAGGGACGGACTAGGTAAACATACCGAAACTACCTAAAGTAAAAGGAAACAAAATTTTAAAAAATTATTCATTTAAATTGTTTTAATAAATAAAGGTTTTATATAAAAATATATATATATATATATAATAAAAATATTATGTATGTTTGTAGTTTATCTTATGTACAAAACAGGGTAAAACAGCGCACTTTCAAATACTGGCATTAAAGTTCAGCAAAAGCTACTAACTTTGACGACAAGACGCAAAATATCAAATGTGATATAAAATAATATGTTTGCAAACTCGGTATTTTTAATCACTTTTCTACACTAATCACCCTCATGAATTTATAATTATAGTCTGATTTCATGCAAATGAGGGCATTGCATGATCTCAAGTGTGGGGAAGGGTTATAAATTCTCTCGGGTTTACACTTAGTTTAATTGTCAAATTTTGTGATAATTTGAAAAATTTTCAACTAAATGAATTCAAAATCATGTTTATACATATTTATGAACGATAAAACTAGGTGTTAATACCGAAATTATTGTTACCTCGGAGATAACATAAATGGAGAAACAACCCAAAACGCTCAAATTCATTTAAAATGGAATAGAAGAGAATAAAAAGGCAAAGAAAAGAATAAATAAAAGCTAAGTGTGGGAAGAATTTACCAAGTTCTTTAAAACACATATCACATATTTGGTACAGATTATTGCATGTACTTTTGCTTTGGACTAAACTAATCAGTTTTACCCGATTTACTATAATATATTTGAAAGAAAGATGGATCTACACGATGAATCAATTCCATCATTAAAAGGAAGTAAAGTCTTCCGAAAAAGACACGCGCTTCTTGATTTAGGTCAGGAAGTTGTCGTCTAGACCAGTTGTAGAGTCTACGAAAAACCTTGAAAAGTTTTCTCGAAAATCAGCTAGAAATCCACGGACCTCAGCATCAAACAAGGTCGCCATGTGGTCAGACTTATCCTATCCATGAGAGGATCTGTCTAGTAAAATAGGGAGGGCGCCGTGCAAATTAGCTTGATAAGACTAATGAATCAGACCCCCAGAAAGAATAATCTCCTTAAAGATTAAAAATCAGCTTTTAAGCCTGATATTACTCAATCCTTAAGATTGACCTTAAAGATTGAGAATTACAAACTCATGGAATTCAATGATATCTAAACTCGATCTTGAACGAGAAAATATTTTGATCAAATTAAAACCGATTTGTTTTTCTGAAAACCTATTTTCAATGCATTCATTACCATTGAACGTAAAATCCTAGGAATTCACCTGAAATTCATTAGGTCACCTGAACCAAATCGGGTTTCAACCGTAAGAACGGTGGTTGCATAGCATGGTCGAAGACAGGACCTTGTGCCAGACTGAAAAATTATAGGGTGATCTTTACTATTGCTCCTACAAAGGATAGTAATTGCATCCAACACGTTTTTAACCATAATCAAAAGCATGTCATTAGACATTGCCTTAACAGATGCTTGTTCATCGCTTTCCTTTACAACCGGACGGTAGTTTATCGAAAGGTAATATACGAAGCAAGTATACTGGACGTGTGCTTTCCTAATACAAGGTTAGCAAGTGGGTGACACAAAATCGTAAGTTTTGAGCTAAAATTTTAAAATATGAAACCCACAAAACCCACAAAAACATTTTGCAAACCCCGGTGAAGGGTTATTCCGGAAAACTTATCTAGGGTAAAAGCTAGAATGAATTTTCAAAAGATCAAACATTTTCATAAAGATCCCATTTCTTAAAGGATCTAAATTTTCATAGTCATGTGGGACTGTAAACCATATTGTTACTATCATTGTTTATACCACCGTATCAAAATCACCGATGTATAAAGTGTGAGAATAAAAAAGTGATTCGAGTGAAGTGTGATTTAGTTTCAAAGTTCTGTATTGCTTGAGGACTAGCAACGTTCAAGTGTGGGGATATTTGATAATGCTAAAAACAAACATATAATTCATAGCATTATCCTTCCAGAAAGACAAGCTTTTAGTTGCAATTGTTCTATTTTTATGTAATATTCGTTTAAATAAATAAGTACGAAGACAAAAGAAGAAAATGATGATTTGAAAATGCAAATGACCAAAACGCTCAAATGTACAAGATACAATCCAAGTGGTTCAATTTATTGATGAATAATGTCTAAAAATGACAAAAGTACAAGCCGCGAAATGCAAAGTACAAGATATCTAAGCATACGAAAAAGCGTTCGAAAATTCGGAACCGAGACATGAACCGAGCATCAACGCGCGAGTCAACGGAGATAAAATTACAAGTCAACTATGCACAAGAATATAATATTATATATAAATTATATATATTATATATATTTGTTAATTATGTCGACAAGCAAATGGCCAAAAATTGGTGAGCTGGAATCCGAAGCTTCGCACTCGCGGAGCTGTGAGGCACAAAAGCTTCGCACTCGCGGAGCAGCCAAATTCAAAATCTGCCTATAAAAGGCACAAGCTTCTGCCGAATCCATACCCCATTTCCAACCTCAATCTCTCTATATGTATTTATATTTATATTTATATTTATATTTATATTTATAATTTTAATTTAAAGTTTAATAATAATAAGGTTATCGTAAGAAATGTTTTACGGGTTTTAAGTCAGAACTCTGTCCGTGTAACGCTACGCTATTAAATACCACTGTAAGCTATGTTCTTCCTTTTTAAATTAATGTCTCGTAACTAAGTTATTATTATGCTTATTAGAGCCGAAGTAATCGTGATGTTGGGCTAAAATACTAAGACGGGGTTATTGGATTTTGTACCATAATTAGGGTTTGGACAAAAGACCGACACTTGTGAACATTGGACTATTGACTATTAATAGGTGGGGGGTATTGTCTAATTGAATGACAATTCATTGGAACCTGTCGAACCTATCTTCCAATTAGTTAATCTAATAATTATTAAAATGATTGCGAATGTCCTATTTAGTGACGTTTATACGACATCGTTCACAATCATTTAATTGATCAATTGGATTGGGTAATTGATTATTCATTATGGCCAAAGTGAATAAATTAATATATCATGGACTAATTAAAACAGGGGTAGATTACATACAAGAATAATTGGTGTAATTGTTAACAAAGTATTAAAACCTTGGATTACACGTAGTCGATAACCTGGTGTACTTATTAACAAAGTATTAAAACCTTGTTACAGTTTGAAACCCTAATTAGTTGGAATATTTGACTTCGGGAATAAGGTTAATTTGACGAGCATTTTCTAATTATGACCGATGGACTATTATGGACAAAAACCATATAGGTATCAAATAAACTAGGACAAAGGACAATTAACCTAGGGTAATAATTTAAAATCAAAACATCAAACATCTTGATTACGGAAGTTTAAATAAGCATAATACTTTTATTTCATATTTCATTGTACCTTTATTTACTGTCATTTTAGTTACTGCAATTTACTTTATTGCAATTTAAATTCTATCATTTATATTATCGTCATTTATATTTATGCTTTATTTAAAATCGACAAACCGGTCATTAAACGATAAAACCCCCCTTTTATAATAATAATAATAATAATAATACTATTATATTACTAATACATATATATATATATATATATATATATATATATATATATATATATATATATATATATATATATATATATATATATATATATATATATATTATAAATATAGTTTCTAAAAATATAGTACGTAATCACTAGCTCCCTGTGGAATGAACCGGACTTACTAAAAACTACACTATTCTACGATTAGGTACACTGCCTATAGTGTTGTAGTAAGGTTTTGGTATATCACATCCGTAAATTAATAAAACTTGTATCATATTACGCTGTATTTCATATTAAAAATAATACTATTTCGTACTACACCTCGCACACATCAACTCCACGAGAAATGTATGGTTTTATTTTCTTAAATTAAGTCTGACGTATTTTCTACTTTAAAAGTGTGTAGGGTTGTTCTAGAAAATCATACGAACTTGAAATAAGTGCTTGAGCCAACAATGGAGAAGAATATAGGGTAATTTAAAAACAGTTCCGAAACACCACAACACAATGGGGTTGTCGAACGCATTAACCGAACACTCAATGAGCAGGCTAAGAGTATGCCGTTGCATGCGTGTATACCCAAGATATTTTGAGTGGATGTCGTAAATACGGTGGCTTAGTTTATTAATAAGGGACCCACAACACCGTTAGAGTTTTGAATAATAGAGGAAGAGTGGACCGGTAAAAAGGTAAGTTAGGCTCGCTTAAGGGTTTTCGGTTGTAATGTGTGTGTGAAAACCAAAGACATAGACAAATAAAAGCTTGAAGCTAAATACATAAAATTTACATTTATCGGGTATGGATTGGATGACATAGGTTATAGGTTTTGGGATAAGGAGGCGAAAAGGTGATTCGTAGTAGAGATGTTACTTTTGATGAAAGCTATTTGTATGGCACTAAGGTAACGGTTAATCTAATCATCGTCTAATTATACTTGATGATTTTGTTGATGGTAATACAGGTTCTAGTGAGAGTTCAAGAAAAAATTAATTTTGGCTTAGAGGTGAGGGTCCAAACGATGGAGATGATTCGGAGAGTGGTGCTAGCTCCAAAAGTAGTAGGAGCTCTAGTGGTGGAGATGACGGTGATGCAACTCAATCACCACAACCCGTGACTCCACCATTGAGACGCTCAAGTAGAACACCCAAACCTACGATTAGGTTTTCTCCATCGGCAGGCCATTTGCTCTATACCGAAAATGGTGAACCTGAGAGTTATTTGGAAGCAAGAAAATCTAAAAAATTCGTACAATGGTATCTTGCTATGAAAGAAGAATTGGGTCACTTATAAAGAGCGAGACATGGTCACTAGTAAAATTACCTATTAATAAAAAGGCATTGCACAAAAAATGGGTCTTTCAGGTCAAAGATGAATTGAACGGGAAAAAACAATACAAGGCTCGATTGGTAATTAAGGGGTTTTAATAAAGGGAGGGGGTCGATTACAATGAGATTTTCTCTCCAGGTGTGAAAATGACTACTATTCGCTTGGTTTTGAGCATTGTAATTGTCGTTGGCTTACATCTAGAGCAATCAGATATAAAGACCGCATTTTTACATGGAGATCTCACTGAATAGATTTATATGGTATAATCTATGGTCTATGAGGTAGTTGGTAAAGTGAGATGGGTTTGCAAATGGAAGAAAAGTCTGTATGGATTGAAACAAGCACCACGGCAATGGTTCTTGAAGTTCGATGACTTTATAGCTAGGAGCGGCTTCATGAAAAGCAATTTGGATCATTATTGTTACTTAAGAAATAAAGTCCTCCTATATTATATTGTTAATTTATGTTGATGACTTGTTGATTGCAGGATCAGATATGTTGGAGATCAACAAGTTGAAAAGACAATTGTCTCATGAATTCGAGATGAAAGACTTAGGAGCCGCTAAAAAAATACTCGGGATGAGTATTACACGGAATCTAGTTGAAGGTACTTTAACTTTGTCTCAAACCAAATATATCTAGAAAGTGTTAGAGTGGTTCAACATGAAAGATTCAAAGGCAAGATCCATGCCTTTAGGCAGTACTTTAAATTTGACGAAGAGTCAATCACCTACAACGGATGGAGACAAAGAGTAAATAGCTCAATTTCCTTATGCTTCAGCGGTGGGTAGTTTTATGTATGCTATGGTGTGCACAAGACCCGACATAGCTCATGCGGTGGGAGTTGTGAGTTGGTTTATATCGAATCCAGGTAAGGAGTATTGGAAAGGAGTAAAGTGGATTTTGTGCTACTTGAAAGGTAAATGCAGTTGCAATACACTATAAGTGATTCCACTTTGAGAGGGTATTTTGAAGTGGATTTGGGTGGATGTGACGATTTGTAGAAAAGCACTACGGGTTATGTTTTCACGGTTGGAAAGACGACGGTTAGTTGAGTGTCGAGATTTCAAAAGAGTGTTGCGTTGTCAACAGCGGAGGCCGAATATATATTGTCACATCTGAAGCAAGCAAAGAACTTATATGGTTGAAGAATTTCTTGGTGGAGTTAGGACAAGTTCAATAAGATTTTGTCTTGTAATGTGATAATCAAAGTGCTATTCACTTACGGAAAAACCCGGTGTTTCATGGTCGTACGAAACACATCAAACTGATATATCATTTTATTCGCGAACTCATAAATGATGGTACTTTAGTTGTTGCTAAAATTCTTGGTACGGAGAATCCTGCTGATATGTGTACTACGGTGGTTACGATCGGGAAGTTGAAGCTTTGCATAGCTTCAACTGGTCTTCTTATGAACTTATGAAAGAAGGCGCCGACTAGAGAGTTCAAGAGTTATTGATTTGATTTTGGCAAGTAGTGTTGAAGACCTTGTGTCGAAAGTCTACTCTTCTAGCATGTTGAGTTTGTGTGTCCCATTTTTTATTGGCATTATAAAAGTCAGTTTGACATTCTTGGTTGATTTCTGGATTGACGTGATTTGGGTTTTGTTTAAAGTCTCCTTTAAGTGGGAGATTTTTGGAGTATAAAGAAGATTGAAACAAAAGACATTGTTTACTTCGTGACCGGGAAAGTTTGGCTCGCGATTGCGACCATGTTGTTTTCAAAAATCACAAACAAAAGCCATGGTGGCATGGTTTCGTATGTTTACGGTTTTGGTGAAATGGATTTCACGACCACGAAAAGCATTATCACGACCGCGAAGTCGTGTCGTGCTGACCAAACTGAAATATTTTTTCGTTGTTTCGATTTGTACTATAAATAGGACCTATGTATTTTGTAACCCCAAGCACACAAAATGAATAAAGAAAAAGCTCTCTAGTTGGTCGTAGATT
This sequence comes from Rutidosis leptorrhynchoides, assembly GCF_046630445.1. NCBI lineage: Eukaryota > Viridiplantae > Streptophyta > Magnoliopsida > Asterales > Asteraceae > Rutidosis > Rutidosis leptorrhynchoides. The sequence continues at coordinate 539,899,104 of NC_092334.1, forward strand.
AAAACAATCACAACGATTGCATATAACTGAAACCTCACTTTGTTTTTTATAAGCGGAAAGGCAATGGACTAATGGCCCTTAATGAAGTTCTACTCAAATCCTTCGAATGGATACCAAGTAGCGCAAGAAACATGCTGATCGTTTGGAGTCAATGGCTCCTAAATCCATTTACTTTCGATGATAAAGGCTAACTCATTCGTCTTTTTGCATTTAAAGTTTTGTGCTATGTTTTGGGTCTCCATGTAGGGTTTAAATGTAAACATAATTTGTATCTATTTCTGTTTCTCTGCTAAGCATGAGCTCGGATGCTATTCTTGTAACCGTAATAGTTTATTTAATGAAATTATTTTGCTTTCCAAAATATTTTTTTACTTTTTCCAATATTTTTTGTCCCTTTGTTGTTTGTAGGATCACCATAATTTATTGGTAATTGTTACTTATGGTCCATAAATTCTCAAGAATACTCCATATTAGGGATGACAATGGATCAGATATGGATCGGGTGATGCCGTATCCATATCCATTTCATTTAGTTTTTGTTCATCTCATATTCATATAATTTCAGTTCATCCATTCATATTCATATCCGCTGGATTAAGCAGGTTAATAAATATCCATTTGATATTAAAAAATGTTATGATATTTCCTAATATGCGATGAAAACAAAAACGTAGTACATCAAAAATAAATAGAAAAAATAATTGAAATATGTTGGTTGAATGTTGGTTAATGAACTAAACGACAAACTTAAGTATGATTAACCAAAGAATATGTTTTGATGATGACACATACAAATGCATAAGTGATGACTGACATCTTAACATAAAACACACAAGGTCACTAATCCATACTTTATCTTGCAAATGACCAAGTCAAACATAGCTTAAAGAATGAAATTAAAAGATCAGCTAAATACACGGTCAAGGTACGGTCGACCGCACAGCCAGCCGTAGAACCACAAACTGAATGGCAATGCAGTTTTGTGAAAACAAGTTGCACGGTCGCCACCACGGTCAACCGTAGTGGGACCGCAGTTTTCTCTGTTACCAATTTTGATCAAATAAAGTTTGACTAGTTCCCGACATCTATAATTCATGAAACCTTTCTCAACATGCTTAGAATAGATGTCCTCTCCATACTCAATTGAGTTTTGGTCATAAAAACACTAATTATGGTTAATTACGCCTAATGACATCTTAATGACAAATTAACCAAGATTAGGCTTAACACATAAGTGTTAAATAATAACTTGTGATCTTAAATCTTATCTAGACATCCTTAGTATGATCATCAAGTACCAACACAATTAAGCCAATGTCACTAGAACAATAATTGATATTGAAAATGACTTAGTGATTAATTAAGGCTAAATGAGGAACAATGCTCTCAAGTGTAACTAGTAAAGACTTGTTGTGACGCTCCGTACAAAACCATCATGTACGAATCGTCAACAACAAGTCCATTACACTGTATAATACTACATGCTGTTTTAAAACAAGTTTTTCATTCATGAAAAGATAACGTTTTACAAAAGATAACGTGACACAAAGGTCGTTACAAAGGCATTATTCAAAATAACATAAGTTGCGAATGCAATATAAAAGTTCCATGATTGAGACATCTCTAAGTAATGCAGCGGAAGTCTAACACAGCGAGTCTGTAACAGCAAGTCTATAACACCAAGACAGCAAGTCTAACAGCGGAAGCAACAATGTCTAACCACCTGAGAAATACACGCTTAAAAGGTCAACACGAATGTTGGTGAGCTATAGTTTGTATTCAGTAATGTAATGTAGACCATGAGATTTCGTATTCAAAACAGTATGAAAAGTATATGCTTATCCATGGGCACCCGGTAACTAACTTAACGTAATAATAATACCCCCTAAAAGTACACTTGGCGAGTGCATATGTTCTCGAAGTATTAAACACCAGTTAAATGCTAGCGCGACTAGCCCGAGTGGGAATGTCAAACCCTATGGATCCATATCTAATATTCGCACTCACCGGTTCAAAAACTAATGATTAAACGTTACCGTGCTAAGGGGAATCTTTGTGTCGTTATATCACCCACACATATATAAAGTTTAAGTACTCGTGTCTAGTATGTAAAAACATAAAAAGCGCATGTATTCTCAGTCCCAAAAATAGTTAAAGTAAAAAAAGGAAGCTATAACTCACAGTGAATGTGCGGTAAAGTCGATATGGAAAGTATGCAAGTAGTAAGTCGGTCCGAAAGGTCGTCAACCTAAGTCAAAGGTCACTAAATCAGTATATTATCCCCAAAAGTTTAAAAGTGAGTAAATTAAGTCTTAAGTATCATCATCATCATCATCATCATCATCATCGTTATCATCATACGTAAAAGATAAAGTAAGGTTTTCAACAAGAATAGAGATCGAAACAAAAGGCTGATTTCGGACAGCTGCTACGACCACTATATAAAACGAAAAGACGCGTGGTCAGTGGCCAAGGCTCCGTATGTGAGTCCTCTAACCGCTGTCCAATTTTTAGATCCTAAATCGATGTTGTTTGACCGTGGCGACGGTTCAAGCGCGAGTAGGTCAGAATTTTCAGCACGTCTTTATAACGGCGTAGTAACTTTCGGAAGGCTATAAATCCTAAACCGTATATCGGATTTAGGCGAGTCCTAAACAAAAAGTCATCTACTCGAAACGAACTATCTGAAAATAAGTTTTACAGAAGTCTTAGGAGTCTGATCAGTCCCCGAAAAACAGCAAACAAGTGCTCCGGTGGTTTCTTGGTGCTTGATGCTCATCACGGTTCTCATCCTTGATGCGTGTAAGCTTCAAGTGTACAACTCTTTGATGTTTTAGCATCACTTTGACCAATTTTCAACCATCAACATACAACTAAGAGTAAAGTTAACATTATACAAGTTTTGAACATCAAGGTTGCCTCTTTATTGCATAAACACAATAAAGCTTCAACATTTTCCTTTTTACACAAGTTTATGTATCTTCATCATATGAGATGATGAATACTTAATCTTTGTCATCACACAATCACAAAAAGGATCCAAGTAAGTGAGATCTATAATGATAACTTAGATCTCAAGTATTAAGAAAACCCTAAGCTAGAAAGCTTGGATCTTTACAAGATTAATGAGACCATAAGCTAAAAAGCTAAGATCTAGTAAAAGTAATGAGACCATAAGCTAAAAAGCTAAGATCTTGAAAAAAATAATGAAACCCTAAGCTAGAAAGCTTGGATCTTTAATGTTCTTGAAGTTCCTTAAAGCAAAAGGCTAGATCTTCAAGATTCATGAAGATCATAAACACAAGTTTTGATCTTTTTAACAAAATAAAGGGATCATAAGCTAGAAAACTTAGATCCAACAAAGTAATGAAGATTCGAAGCTAGAAAGCTTGAATCTTTCATGTTCTTGAAGGATTCAAATCAAAGTTTGAATCTCCAAGATATAACAAGATCAAGAAGCTAAAAAGCTTGATCCTTGTATGATGATGATGATGTCGAATTTATGAAGAAGAAAAGAAGAAGAATAAAATTTAAAACTTATACTTTTTAGAGTGAGAAAGACTATAGAGAGAATTAGAGAGTAAGTGTGTGTAAAATGTGAATGAGATTAAGTATGAAATGGGTGAGATTTTCTTGGTATTTATAGTGTGGTGGGGGGTGTTTGGCCGTAGGTTTATGGGGGGGACAAGGGGGACACCTTTTTTGCTTTTTGGTTAGTGGTGGTCTAAAGGTGGTGCTTATGTTAGGATCTCATGCTACATTTGTGATTATGGTTAACAAAAATGCTAGTATGTTCCCGCTTATAAATGGGTTTTTGTCTTACATTTATATGGGTTATAAACTTATTAAAATTGGGCTAATTAAATAGTCCATTAGCTAGAGTAGGGTGGGCTTGAGTCTAACAAGGTAGAAAGTCCAACAAGACTAACTAGTGAGCACAAGTAAATTACTAAGCGTAATTAAGCAACCAAAAGCCCAAGTAATTGTTATTAGGAAATAACAATTAGTGTTACGTAGTCGTAATATTCCTATTACGACAAAAGTTAAACGTGTACCAAAACATATAGCTCGTTCTAAACGTCAAGTGACACTAAAGGTCGTAAGAGCATTCGAGGATCAAGTTAAGTAACTAAGTACTTAATGGCACGTTGTATGGTATTAACGAAAGTAATTAATCATGAAATAAGATCCCAGAATATAAACTAACACAGTACGCACAAATACGCAGTTTCGCAGAAAGTAACAAGCACAAAAGTAAGTCGAAAAATTCGGGTCGTTACATTACCCACCTGTTAATGAAAATTTCGTCCCAAAATTTTAAGCTGAGGTAGACGGTAGAGTTGTGAAGAGGTGAGGATACTTCTGCATCATCTGATCCTCTCATTCCCAAGTAAACTCGGGTCTTCGTTTAGCATTCCAACGGACTCGGACAATTGGAATCTTGTTGCGTTTCAAGGTCTTGACCTCACGGTCCATAATTTCAACAGGTTCTTCCACGAAGTGGAGTTTGTCATCAATCGTAAGCTCCTCAAGTGGTATGACAAGTTCTGGTTTAGCAATACATTTCTTCAGATTTGACAGGTGGAAAGTGGGATGAACTGCACTCAACTGATTCGGAAGATCCAAACGGAAAGCAACGGGTCCAGCACGCTCCAAGACTTCAAAAGGACCAATATATCGTGGATTTAGCTTCCCACGCTTTCCGAAACGGATTACACCTTTCCAAGGTGCGACTTTCAACATCACTCGATCACCTGCTTGGAATTCGCGATCTTTACGCTTAAGATCAGCATAGCTCTTTTGGCGACTACGGGCCGTCTTGAGCCTTTCCTGGATTTGAACGATCTTCTCGGTTGTTTCATAAATGAGTTCGGGTCTAGTGATTTGCTTATCACCTACCTCGGCCCAACAAACAGGAGAACGACATTTACGGCCATATAGAGCTTCGAAAGGTGCGGCTTTAATACTCGCATGATAGCTATTATTGTAAGAGAATCTGGCTAGAGGCAAATGCTTTTCCCAAGATTTTCCGAAGTCAATAACACAAGCACGTAACATGTCTTCCAAAGTTTGAATCGTACGTTATCTTTGTCGGTCGATTTGTGGGTAATATGCGGTACTCATGTCTAAACGTGTTTCCAAGGCTTCTTGTAATGAACGCCAAAATCTAGAAGCAAAACGGGCATCTCAGTCAGAAATAATCGATAAGGGTACGCCGTGTCGAGGTACAACTTCCTTTATGTATAGTTACGCGAGTTTCTCCATCGTATCAGTTTCCTTCATGGCTAGGAAGTGTGCAGATTTGGTAAGATGGTCAACGATAACCCAGATGGTATCATAACCGCCTATCGTCTTCGGTAGCTTAATGATGAAGTCCATTGTTATTCCTTCCCACTTCCATTGCGGGATTTCGAGTTGCTGAAGTAACCTGGATGGCCTCTGATGTTCGACTTTAATCTTAGAACAAGTTAAACACTTTCCAACGTAAGTCGCAACATCCTTATTGAGGTTTGGCCACCAATATTAAACCTTGAGGTCGTGGTACATCTTACCAGCTCCTGGATGAATCGAATACCTTGACTTATGGGCTTCGTCTAGAATAAGGCTTCGTAAATCCCCATAACTAGGCACCCAAATTCTTTCGGCAAAATATCAGAGTCCAGTCTCCTTGACCTCGAATAGAGAGACGAGAATGTTCAAGTGCTCTTGAGCAATATTCTCCTCCTTGAGAGCTTCCTCTTGGGCTACACGGATTTGGCTATTGAGATTCGTGTGAATGGTGATGTTCATGGCTCGAACACGAAGAGGTACCATTCTTTCCTTTCGGCTCAAGGCATCAGCTACAACATTTGCCTTGTCAGGGTGGTAGCGAAGTTCACAATCATAATCGTTCAACGTCTCGATCCACCGTCGCTGTCTCATGTTCAGTTGCTTCTGATCGAATATGTGTTGGAGGCTTTTGTGGTCGGTGAAGATAGTGCTCTTGGTTCCATACAGATAGTGTCTCCACAGTTTTAGTGCAAAGACAACGACTCCAAGCTCAAGATCGTGATTAGTGTAGTTTCGCTCGCGAATCTTCAGTTGTCGGGAGGCGTAAGCAATAACCTTCTTCCGTTGCATCAATACGCACCCAAAACCTTGTCGGGAGGCATCGCAATACACAACGAAATCATCACTGCCTTTGGGAAGGAACAAAATAGGAGCGGTGGTTAACTTCTGCTTCAGGGTTTGGAATGCCGACTCTTGCTCAGTTTCCCAAACAAACTTCTTCCCCTTGTGAGTTAACGTGGTCAAAGGACGCGCAATCAAAGAGAAACCTTCGATGAATCTACGATAATAACCGACGAGGCCTAAAAATTGGAGGATATGAGTAGGAGTAGTGGGGGTTTCCCACTTGCTGATGGCTTTGATCTTTGCGGGATCGACCTTGATACCCTGATCGCTCACAATATGACCAAGAAATTGGACTTCCTTCAACCAAAATTCACACTTGGAGAATTTGGCATAGAGTTGCTCTTGTCTCAAGAGTTCAAGCATGAGTCGGAGATGTTTCTCATGTTCTTCTTCGCTTTTGGAATAGATTAGGATATCTTCTATGAATACGATAACGAATTTGTCCAGGTACGGCTTGCATACGCGATTCATTAGATCCATAAACACGGCAGGTGCGTTGGTTAAACTGAATGGCATTACCAGAAACTCATAGTGGCCATAACGAGTTCGGAACGCAGTCTTCAGCACATCGCTCTCCTTCACCCTCAACTGGTGATAACCTGATCGTAAATCAATCTTGGAGTAGACGTTAGATCCTTGCAGCTGATCGAAAAGATCGTCAATTCTGGGAAGGGGATACCGATTCTTGATCGTCAACTTGTTCAGTTCACGATAATCGATACACATGCGGAAAGATCAGTCCTTCTTCTTCACGAACAAAACAGGTGCACCCCAAGCCGATGAACTCGGTCGGATAAATCCACGGTCTAGCAATTCTTGCAGTTGACTCTGCAACTCTTGCAGTTCGGAAGGTGCAAGTCGATAAGGTGCGCGAGTTACAGGTGCAGATCCTGGCACTAGATCGATCTGAAACTCCACTGATCTCGGCAGAGGTAATCCCGTCAATTCTTCTGGAAAGACATCGGGAAATTCGTTCACAATTCGTACATCATCCACGCTTTTCTTCTCAGTTTCTAACTTCTTCAAGTGCGCCAAAACGGAAAAACGCCCATTTTTCATAACCTTTTGTGCCTTCAAGCAACTAATAAGGTTCAGCTTTAGGCTACATCTATCCCCGTAAACAATTAACGGCTCACCAGTCTCGCGAGGTATACGGAGAATCTTCTCTCCACAAATAACTTCTGCTCTCACTTTGGACAACCAGTCCATTTCGACTATCACATCAAAGCTCCCCAACTTAATGGGTATCAAATCAATCTCAAAATCCACACCAGCTAAGTTTATAATACCTCCTCGGCCTATTTGGTCAACTTTCTCAAGCTTTCCATTGGCTACCTCAACAAATATACTCTCATCCAAAGGCACTAACGACCAATCTATCTTAGAGCAAAAGTGTCTACATACATAACTCCTATCGTCACCGGTATAAAATAGGACAGAAGCTAATAGTTTATTGATAGTGAATGTACATGTAACCAAGTCAGGATCTTCACGGACATCTCTGGCGTTCATGTTGAAGACTCTTTCACGTTCTGGCCCACCATCCTTCTTCTTGTTAGGACATTCATTCTTGAAGTGGCCCTGCTGACCGCACTCAAAACACTTCCTTGGTCCACTTGGGTTTGTCCTCACGGGTGGGGCGTTGATCTTACAATCTCTGCCGATGTGTTCAGTCATTTTACACCTCTCACACACAACGTTGCAGTATCCAGTATGATGCTTGTAGCATCTCTTACACTGAGGAAGGGTACCTTTGTAGTTAAGGTTAGAGCTAGGGTTCGGGTTAAGGTTCCTCCAATCGTTGTTTCCCTTAAAATTCTCATACCTCTTCGCTGGGTTTTGATCAAAACCTTTACCCTTGTTTCTGTCCCACTTACGTTTCCCATTACTAGCTCCCGATTCTGATTTCGCCTTCTCTGGCTCTTGGCGGGTAATTTGATTCATCAGGGTGTGCGCCATGCGCATAGCTTCCGGTATGTTTGCTGGTTTCGAAGAAGTGACATTTCCCTGAATGTCCTTGGGGAGTCCCCACAGATACCTCTCCATCCGTTTGTACTCCGGAGTAACCATTGTGGGGAACATCAAAGCTAACTCCAAGTGCCTTCGATTATAGCCATCAAGGTCAGTTCCTACAACTTTCAGTTCCCAAAATTCCGCTTCCATTTTCTGAATTTTGGTTTTGGGGCAGTACTCCTCGATCATAGCCCTCTTAAACTCCTCCCATGGTGTAGCGTAAGCTTCGTAATTCCCCGAGCCTGGGTGAGCGTATTCCATCAAGTCAAAGTGCCATCCGACAAAGTGCAGGATGCGAACTTAGTTTTATTCCCTTCGGAGCAGTTACTCACACGGAACACAGATTCCAACTTCTCAAACCATCTCGTCAGCCCAACTGGCCCTTCTGTTCCACTAAAATTGTGGGGCTTACACCTCTGAAATTCCTTGAAAGTGCATCCATTTCGAATGTTCTGGTTAGCCGGTGGAGCTTGGGGGTTGGCATTCGACATAGATGTGGCTACTCAAGCGGCTATCATCTCCTCGATCTGTGCTGCTGTGGGCATTTCCCTTGGCCCTCTTCCATTAGCCATTGATCTTCCAAACAAAATTTTTGACTTAAGTCAAAATCCATTAACCAACAACGTCACGGCATACGGTAAACAACATGGAAATAACACAGTACACGATAACTAAGCATGACAAACAAGCAGCAGATAGCACAAAAGCCAACATGTAATAAAACGCCTTACAATAAATCAACAACAGTAGTTCCGATCATAATAAGAAAATTGCATACAACAGCATAAGGTTCGTACAATACATAAATGAAAAACAGGAAACTACAAACGGAATACATAAAGAAATCTAATACAACAGCCCTAGGGCGAGGGTGGGTAAATGATGTTCATCAGGCGGGTCATCTGGTCCTCGAGCTCATTTACCCGAGCACGGAGGGCATGCACTTCTCTCGTCAGTTCCTCGACGGTAGGAGATGCTGGTGGTGCAGGTGGTGCAGATGGTGCAGGTGGCACCGGTGGTGCAGATGTAGTACTAGAAATAGGCGGCACTGAGCGGGTGACCTTACGCACAAATGGATCGACAGGATACGGTACAACCCTCTTACGGGCGGTGACCCTAACCAACTGTCCATGTGCATTCACGAACGGCTTTCCTCCATTAACCCCTAGAATAACAGTACCATCGAAGCGGTACCGCTTCTTCGGCGGGGTAGAGGGTGGCTGCACGGGCTCCTCCTCGGGGTCCTCCTCAGAATCCTCCTCGGGATCCTCCTAGCTGGTGTCATCAGATGATGATCCATCTGAATCGTCTGAAGGTAGTGTAGGTACTTCACGGGCGGGAGAAAGCGTCTGGCCGGCGGTCATAAGTTGATATCTGCCAGGTGTAATTGGTACGACACGTCCGTCAGCGATGCGTCTAGCCCAATATCTATGCTTGTTATGGAAGGGACCGTCTTCGTTTCCCCCAGGGATCACAGTACCACCGAAATGGTGCTGTAGCCCCGGGAGTCTAGGGCTGGGTGGTGCTGGAATCTCCTCGGGATCCTCGTCTCCATTTGAGATGTCCATCAGGTCAAGCGCGTGTCTACTATCTCCAGAAGACGAATCATCAGAGTCGCCAGAGGGTAGTGGTGAGTCAGCAACAATAGTAGGCGAGGTAGCAGACGTATCTGAGTCACTCTCGAAGTCAAAGGTCATGGGCGGCATGTCTGACATCTGAACAAGGAAAAATAACTTTTTCCATGTCAGTAAGACATATAGCAAGCACATAATCAGGCACTACAGCATCCTAGCAGTACATAGCATGGCAATCGTAACAGTATTAAGTAAAAGTAACATGCAATCAAAGACAGATAGTAGCATGCAGTAGCGAGAAAGTAGCAGCATACATCAAGTTCACATAGCAGTAAAGGTAAGCAGTAGCATGCAGTAGTAGTAAGCAGTAACAAGTAAACGAGCAAGTTGTAGATTAGTCCTATTAGCGAATCCTACTCGGCTCGGTCAAGACTCAATAATGCAACCTAATTCCCTACAACCGATGCTCTGATACCAAATGTGATGCCCCATACAAAACCATCATGTACGAATCATCAACAACAGGTCCATTACACGGTATAATACTACATGCTATTTTAAAACAAGTTTTGCATTCATGAAAAGATAACGTTTTACAAAAGATAACGTGACACAAATGTCGTTACAAATCCATTATTCAAAATAACATAAGTTGCGAATGCAAAATAAAAGTTCCATGATTGAGACATCTCTAAGTAATGCAGCGGAAGTCTAACACAACGAGTCTGTAACAGCAAGTCTATAACACCAAGATAGCAAGTCTAACAGCGGAAGCAACAATGTCTAAGCACCTGAGAAATACACGCTTAAAAGGTCAACACGAATGTTGGTGAGCTATATTTTGTATTCAGTAATGTAATGCAGACCACGAGATTTCGTATTCAAAACAGTATGAAAAGTATATGCTTATTCATGGGCACCCGGTAACTAACTTAACGTAATAATAATACCCCCTAAAAGTACACTTGGCGAGTGCGTATGTTCTCGAAGTATTAAACACCCGTTAAATGCTAGCGTGACTAGCCCGAGTGGGGATGTCAAACCCTATGGGTCCATATCTAATATTCGCATTCACCGGTTCAAAAACCAATGATTAAACGTTATCGTGCTAAGGGGAATCTTTGTGTCGTTATATCATCCACACATATATAAAGTTTAAGTACTCGTGTTTAGTATATAAAAACATAAAAAGCGCATGTATTCTTAGTCCCAAAAATAGTTAAAGTAAAAAGGGAAGCTATAACTCACAGTGAATGTACGGTAAAGTCGATATGGAAAGTATGCAAGTAGTAAGTCGGTTCGAAAGGTCGTAAACCTAAGTCAAATTTCACTAAGTCAGTATATTGTCCCCAAAAGTTTAAAAGTGAATAAATTAAGTCTTAAGTATCATCATCATCGTTATCATCATACGTAAAAGATAAAATAAGGTTTTCAACAAGAATAGAGATCGAAATAAAAAGCTGATTTCGGACAGCTGCTACGACCTCTATACAAAACGAAAAGTCTCATGGTAAGTGGACAAGGCTCCGTATGTGAGTCCTCTAACCGCTATCCAATTTTCAGATCCTAACTCGATTTTGTTTGACCGTGGCGACGGTTTAAGTGCGAGTAGGTCAGAATTTTCAGCACGTCGTTATAACGGCGTAGTGACTTTCGGAAGGCTATAAATCCTAAACCGTATATCGGATTTAGGCGAGTCCTAAACAAAAAGTCATATACTCGAAACGAACTATCTGAAAATAAATTTTCCAGAAGTCCTAGGAGTCTGATCAGACCCCGGAAAAAAGTAAACAAGTGCTACGGTGGTTTCTTGGTGCTTGATGCTCATCACGGTTCTCATCCTTGATGCGTGTAAGCTTCAAGTGTACAACTCTTTGATGTTTTAGCATCACTTTGACCAAGTTACAACCATCAACACACAAATAAGAGTAAAGTTAACATTCTACAAGTTTTGAACATCAAGGTTGCCTCTTTATTGCATAAACACAATAAAGCTTCAACCTTTGTCCTTTTTACACAAGTTTATGCATCTTCATCATATGAGATGATGAAGACTTGATCTTTATCATCACAACAATCAAAAAAAGGTTCCAAGTAAGTGAGATCTATAATGATAACTTAGATCTCAAGTATTAAGAAAACCCTAAGCTAGAAAGCTTGGATCTTTACAAGATTAATGAGACCATAAGCTAAAAAGCTAAGATCTAGTAAAAGTAATGAGACCATAAGCTAAAAAGCTAAGATATTGAACAAAATAATGAAACCCTAAGCTAGAAAGCTTGGATCTTTAATGTTCTTGAAGATCCTTAATGCAAAAGGCTAGATCTTCAAGCTTCATGAAGATCATAAACACAAGTTTTGATCTTTTTAACAAACTAAAGGGATCATAAGCTAGAAAACTTAGATCCAACAAAGTAATGAAGATTCAAAGCTAGAAAGCTTGAAACTTTCATGTTCTTGAATGATTCAAATCAAAGTTTAAATCTTCAAGATATAACAAGATCAAGAAGCTAAAAAGCTTGATCCTTGTATGATGATGATGATGTTGATTTTATGAAGAAGAAAAGAAGAAGAAGAAAATTTAAAACTTACACTTTTTAGAGTGAGAAAGACTAGAGAGAGAATTAGAGAGTAAGTGTGTGTAAAATGTGAATGAGATTAAATGTGAAATGGGTGAGATTTGCTTGGTATTTATAGTGTGGTGGGGGGTGTTTGGCCGTAGGTTTATAGGGGGGACAAGGGGGACACTTTTTTTGCTTTTTGGTTAGTGGTGGTCTAAAGATGGTGCTTATGTTAGGATCCCATGCAATATTTGTGATTATGGTTAACAAAACGTCTAGTATGTTCCCTCTTATAAATGGGTTTTGTCTTACATTTATTTGGGTCATAAGCTTATTAAATTTGGGCTAATTAAATAGTCCATTAGCTAGAGTAGGGTGGGCTTGAGTTCAACGAGGTAGAAAGTTCAACAAGACTAACTAGTGAGCACAAGTAAATTACTAAGCGTAATTAAGCAATCAAAAGACCAAGTAATTGTTATTAGGAAATAACAGACAGTGAATTACGACAAAAGTTAAACGTGTACCAAAACATATAGCTCGTTCTAAACGTCAAGTGACACTAACGGTAGTAAAAGCATTCGAGGATCAAGTTAAGTAACTAAGTACTTAATGGCACGTTGTATGGTATTAACGAAAGTAATTAATCATGAAATAAGATCCCAGAATATAAACCAACACAATACGCATAAATACGCAGCTTCGCAGAAAGTAACAAGCACAAAAGTAAGTCGAAAAAGTCGGGTCGTTACACTTGTAATCCTAAAATACACTTAGATACATTTAGGATGGTCACCAAGTCCCAACTAGAGATTGATCTTACCTTGTGCATGTGTTGGACATTAATGTGTGCTTACACATTAATCATGCAATATGTTATATTGCAAGTAAGCTTGCTAAAAGCTTAAATTACAAGTTGTGCAAATATCTATATGATTGATCTTATAGTAACTATCTCTTGCTATGTGTGAGTATTACTTGCTACTTGCTAATATGTTTAATAGTCATAAATTTATCAACTTGATTAACATGCTTGCTATGTGCTTACTAGTTAGGATTCAAGTAACTAGTCTACTCCAACAAATTAAGCGTAAATTGGTTCACAATGAAATTATAGTCAATTGTCTATTTTGGTCTAAGTAACTATGTGTGATTGGTTATTCAAGAATGATTTAACTTTGATGTCTCTACATACTTCATGATTAACTTATAAAGACATCTTTCAATTAATCTCTACCTAAACCCAAATGGAACATGATTTATGATTAATTGAAACTAGAAAGTTAATGACATAGTGACTAGTCTTTAGAATTGAACCAAAGGCATTAATGTGACTAACTAAGTCTTGACCAAACTGAGATTTCCCAAAATATCAATCAAGACACTTCTCCAAGAATGTTGGGTTTACCACTAATGGAGTGTTATGTCACTTTCATGCAATAAGACCAATCTCACACACTTAATGCATATAGTACTTGTATAGGATGTTTGGTTTCTTTTGCAGGTGCTAGAAGGAGTAAATGTGCCAAAATGTGGTGTTCAAATTTGAGTCAAACGGCTATACAACGGAACTAAATTTGGACTGAAGCACGCACGGTCGAACCACGGTCGACCGTACAGGCAACCGTGTGTCAACGGCTACTTTTTGAATCCCATTATAAAAGGCAAGCATTAAAGAGCATTTGAAGCTGACCCTCTTGCATATTTCAAAGGCTTATTTCCAGAGATCACAAGGGCTCTAACTACTACTCAAATGTGATCAAGCAAGAGAAGATTCTATGATCTTATAGATATAGAATTTGGTTGTTGTAAACTTACTAATCAAAATAATTAATCTTGTGAGTTTACTTAGTGTAATGTATGTCCTAGTATTGTCTTAGGATCATCATTACAAAGTGTATAAGTCTTGTAACTTCAATTAGTAGAAGCATAGGCTAGCTTAGTGATCTACTTCCTTAAAGGGACTTAGAAAGTTGATTAATCTTATTTGGAGATTAATACTTGTCCAAGGTGAAGACAAGTTGATCTAGGTTGGAGTTGATCTTTCAAATGGATAGAAAGATTAGGTTTGTTGTCTACCAAAGAAGTTGAAGACTTGTAAATCGGATCTCCACCGGATTTGGAGAAAAGTGCTTAGTGAAGCAACAAATCCCGATTAGTGTAATCGGGGAGTGGATTAAGGTGGATTAGTTAACATCCACCCGAACCACTATAAATCCTTGTGTCTATGTTCTTTACATTACTTCATTTATCATTTTGAACATATACATTACACACATCAAGTTTGAGTTGAACTGGTTGATCAAAGTTAATCGAATTTGGTAATCAATCGAAAAAGTGTTAAAACGTATTAAGTAACTATTCAACCCCCCTTCTAGTTACTTACAAAATATATCCACAAGAATATGTAATCTTTGTCAAAGATAGAACATAATTTGGTACTAAAGAAAGATTATGAAAAATTAAGTATGTAATTTGTATGTTTATTTTGTTAGATATACGTGTTTTATTCAATGGAGATTCCAGAAACAAAACTCAATGAGGTCCCGAATTCTTTTTATTACTAATTATATTTGAATGTTACTTAATGGTGGTTTACTTGAAGAAAATTTAGAAATATATGAGTTTCAATAGTTAAAAATAGTAGTGTCATATAAAATTTGATGAGCATAGCGGATGTTTACTCCAAAACAACTACAAATTTCAAAATTTAATGGAGTCCTCCAATTAAATTTAGTGGTGTCCCATACAATTTGAAGAGTACTTTATAATAAAAAGTTTCAAACTAGTGGTGTCACGTGATCACACAGGCTTTCTTGTAGATTCGCCCTTGGTTTTATTGTAATAGATCACAGTTGATTCATTATAAGGTTAAAAACAAAATGTAAATTCATCGGTAAATCCATTTGTGATAGTAAACATGTAAGGATATTAATTTTTATGTATTTGTATATGTATTTCGGGTGTTATGAATATATCTATGGATGAAACTTTTCATCCATATCTTCATCTATATCCATATTCATTTCCATATCCATATCCGTATCTATATCAATTTAAGTTCATTCATATCCATCACGATGCGAGTGGATCGGGTGGATATCCACCGAATATGGTGGTCATTGTTATCCTTACTCCATATTGAAGAAGGAAGATATTTAATTAATGGAAAGTTATGTTAATGAATGTTTTTAAAACTTTGTTAAATTTTAAAGTGGTCACTTGTAATGGTGACATAGCAAGTATTATTTGATATATTGTATGCAGTGTATCTTTTTTACAAGAGAGATGAGTTTCGAACTTTCGATTGACACTTCAATATTTTCAATTCAAAATTCAGCTTAAAGAAGCAACATGTTCATTAAATTGTGTTGTTACACACTTGGATTTTTCATATGTCGCGAATCTAAACTAGATTTTCGTTTGTATACAATAATTTATGAAATATATAATCACCAACATATTCATGTTAGACAAGACAACTTAACCAAAATTAACCCCACCCATGTTAACTAAAAGTTCAGATTTTACTCTGCTTGTAATCATTTTTAGTTCGAGTCATTATAATACTAACTAGTAACTAGTAACTACTAAGTAATAAAAGCCAACCCAACCCTTCTAAAGTGCTCCAAACTTATTCCCAAGCAACTCTTAATTGATATATACATAAACATAAATATATGAATATTGCTAAGTATATAACATTAAAGGATGAGTGTAAAAAAGAGACATAATGAAAAGGTACGTTGAAATAATTGATTTCCATTAAAATTAAAAGGCTTAAGCTTTTGCGTGATTGCAGGAATTAACTTTTGATTCAACCCACCAACCAAATAAACACTTTCCAATCGTATCAAAATATAATTACACCAAACAATCATTTAGTTAGTAAACTAAATCACGTACTAATTACTCTATAAAATTACATCAAACAATCATTTAGAAAATTCTAGTGTATTTAATGGTGTTTAGGATGTGCCTTAGGGCAGTAGTTAGCAAATCCAATATTGCTATTATTTAATTTTTATAAAAACTAGATATATAGAGAGCTTATTATAATATTTTCAACTGTGACTATAACAACAAATGCAAGTGAGGTGACAAGGCTAAAAAGTGAAGTTTTTTAAAGGGGTATCAAATTTAAGTGTTTAATTTGTGGTGGATCATGTGGTAAAATATTATTGGTAGTTTGGTATATATATATATATATATATATATATATATATATATATATATATATATATATATATATATATATATATATATATATATATATAAAATGGTGTTTAATGGTGTTTGGCTCTATTAATCGAGTCAACATTAAAAACGTCGATTTATTGTTGACTTGACTGCCACTTAGAGCCTAATTGATCTTCTAACAGGTTTAAAACCCATGAAAATTTAATTCTACTATTTTCATGGCGTCTCACATTTTTTTTAATATACTTATTAGCCGGAGGTTCATTCGGAAGCAATCTCCCTATCCATAGAACCTTGAGAGTGAGGACTTCCCCAATCTTGGGTGTTTTACGCGGGGTAGAGATATAACTTCTGTTTATTCTAGGATAGGGGAAAGATTGTCTACATCTTACCTCCCTCATACCTTACATATGTGAGATCGAATTTTGTTGTTGTTGTTTGGTCTAAAATATACTGGTAAAATCTTGGGTGACCAAAATTTGACACCCTTTTTCGTTTCCGTTAGACTTGTGATTGACGGGGCGGAGCGTCATATTTTGACGCCCCGTTACGGGCATTAGGGGTGTCAAAGGTGTGACAAATTGAAGTCCATGTCATTTGACGAAAGATTTTGATGCCCCGTCAGGAATAGTCTTAAACAAACATAAATTAGGCATTTAATAACATTATATGCATAAAGATTATAGTAATAAACTTTGAACCATTTATCGTTTAATCCTTGTAATTTATCAAACACACTTTTAGACGACTTGTAACGGTGTTGGTGCGACGGCGTGGGAGCCGAGGTGGCAGCCGGCCACGCCCTGGTGTTCCAGGTATCGGCGCGTGGAGGAGGGCGGGGGAGAGGGGCGTGGCGGTGGTGCGTGGGTTGGAGACGGAAGAGGCAACGGGTGTGGGGGTTGGTGATTGGGACACTTGGCACATTTTCATATGATGGAGAATATATCCGTTGCAATTTCGGGTTTTAATAAATAAAAAAAATTAATCCAATATTATTTATCCTATATATACACATCTATTTTACTCATTCTATATACATTTCTTTCCTCCAATAATACTTTTCCTTTCATATTTACAAACACTATAAAATTTCATAATGGATAAAACATTCAAAATGCTCGAATTTATTATTGATGACGATTCGGATGATGAAAAAATATATAATTTTGTTAGTAGTTTGGCGGACGAAGATGTCGAGGGAGAAGCTACAAGTTCACAAGTCCCTCGCCCTCGTACCTATATTCCAAGGGATCGTGAAGATGCGGCAGTGAGGTTATACAACGATTATTTTTCTGAAACTCCAAATTATACGGAAAAGAACTTTAAACGACGTTATCGAATGAGTCGTGAATTATTTCTCCGTATCATCGAAGGTATATCAAACTTTAATAGTAGCGATATTCCCGATTATTTTATGTTTTTTAGGGAATGTCCCGATGCTACTGGTCGTCAAAGTTTGACGATACTTCAAAAATGCACTGCGGCCATACGTCAAATGGCGTATGGAACTACACCTGATTTACATGACGAATACATAAAAATTGGTGAGAAAACAGCTGCTTTATGTTTAGATAATTTTTGTAGATGCGTGTTTCATTTGTTTGCTAGACAGTACTTGAGAAAACCAAAAGCCGAAGATATTGCTCGGCTTTATAGTTTTCATGCCCAAAAACATGGTTTACCGGGTATGCTTGGTAGTATTGATTGTATGCATTGGGAGTGGAAGAATTGTCCAATTGCGTGGCAAGGTCAATATACTAGAGGTGATAAAAAAGGCCCGTCCATTATGCTAGAAGCAGTCGCCTCGCAAGATTTGTGGATATGGCATGCATTCTTTGGTATGGCAGGTGCGAACAACGACATTAACGTTTTAAATTATTCATCATTGTTCAACACTATTAAAAATGGAACTGCTCCACCTTCACCATTCGATGTTAATGGGCATCACTACGAAAGAAGTTATTACCTAGGTGAAGGTATATACCCCGATTGGGCAATGTTGGTCAAAGCTCCCCATTCTCCAACTGACAAACCGCGAAATTTTTTTTAAAGGTTTCAAGAAAGTGCAAGAAAAGATATTGAGCGTGCATTTGGAGTATTACAGGGTAGATTTCAAATGTTAAAAACTCCGGCGAGATCTATGGACTTCAACAAAATAAGAAGACATATGTATGCATGTATCGTATTACATAACATGATTCAAGAAAATAACGGGTTTGTTATTGGGAAGAAAGAAGAAAGAATGATACAACGGAACCCACCACGACGGTTACACAGGGATTTGAGGGATCGAGATGCAATGGTTAAGGAAATAAGAGATAAGCAAGTTCACAAACAGTTAGAGGCAGATTTAACCGAGCACGTTTGAAACTTATCATCTTACTTTCGTACCGCTAATATTATTGAGTAATTTGTTATGTATTTCTAGTTTCGGTTAAGATTTTTAAATTATGTAATTTTTAATTTCAGTAATTTAAATTAATGTTCTTCGTGTTTACTTATTGAGTAATGTAATATTATTTTTAAACATCACTTTTATTCAACACACAAACGGTTACATTTTCTAAACATCACTTTTATTCAACACACAAACGGTTACATTTTTTAAACAAGAACTAAATTAAACTGAAATAAAACATAAGATCTTAAAACACAACACAAACATCGATGAATTCAGTAGAGTTCATCGAAAAAACGACCATCTGTGTTGTACTCTGGAGCCACCGGTTCATCTTTTTCTTCTTCGACTGCTTCATCGATGTAACGCCAACCCAACATTTCTTCATCTTCAAGAACCACATACAGAGTAATGCGGTTACCACGATCTTCAATGGTATCTTTTATCCCGTACCATTGATCATAGGTACGGAGATAGCTTACCTCCATCTCATCATCATAATTGTCTTCAAAAAACAACACATCAGTGTATTCACACGGTACATTTGTCTTCAAAAAGGCTAGCAGATCGTCTAAACCAACGTCACGGATATCGATTCCTTCGAATAAATTTTTTTTGCCAGACTTGTAGACCTTCATATGATTACGGAAATCACCCCGTAAAGAACATCGTATGCAACAATCATTGGGGGAATTGTTTTCATTTTCACTGATTAGAAGTGTTTTGATTTTGAGTTGAGAAGTGAAGTGTGTGAAATGAATTGGGTTAGTGGGTGTATTTATAGGTGAAAAAGTATCCGTTTTTGAAAATAAAAAATATATATATATAACGGTCGGATTTTAAATCCGTTTATTTTTGAATTTTAAAAAATAAATTTGAAAATATTAATAATAAATTCAATAAAGCAATAAATAAAACAGAAAAATTAAAAATAAAATGCCACATCAACTTTCCACTAACCCACACCACAAACCCACACCACCACTACTTCACTCAAACCAGCCACATGTCCTAGTCATCAAAAAGCAACCTACGCCCCCAACTCACGTCCCCTACCGTTACGAATGGTCTTAGTCAGTTCAAAGTTTGTAATCGGGTATATGTAACTGGGGTATACTTCAAAAAGTAATAGATATATAAAGACGTTAATGACCATTAATTTTCATCACTTCACTATCAAATACGTCCTACGTCCAAAATTAATAGTCTTACTATTCATTTCTAAGTTTTCCATTATTAGTCCATTTACATAATGATATATGAACAAGTAAGGGGGTCCGCGCTCCGCTGCGTTCGGAAATTTGTTTTACGTAACCATATGTTTTCAATTAAATTATTTTCAAGAGACCAAACAGTTATACTTTAATCATTATTAATTAGACTAATTTAAAAACTCGCATAATTTGAAAACTTTTGTCAGTTAATATTAAATATGGGTAGAAGGTTTAAAATCTTTTTGTAAGGATAAAATAAAGAAAGTTATGAAAGAAAGATTGTAAAAAAAAGGTTTAGGGAAGAATTATAAAATAAAAAAGTATGAGTCTTTAAAAATATCAAATGGAGTGAAGAGGAAGGGTTAGAAAAATGATAGTAAAGGCTAATAGTTGAGAAGAGAAAGAAAAAAAAATGTTGCTAGGAATTGATCCCAAGCTACATGAGTTGTACACTTCATGCCATACCACATGACCAATGTTGTGTATGGTCTATTGCCAGTTATTAATTATTTATAAGTTTAAAAAGTGGTATTAGGAAAAGACAAAATGTAAAGATGGAGGGTTGTAGTTGAAAAAATTGCATTTAAGTTTCAAATAAATAGTGCCATTTTTTTGTCTCGTTGTGTTTTCCAAATAAATATATGTATAATAAGGAGAAAAAGTTAAGTAAAAATTAAAAAGTAAGAGTTAAAACTCTAAAGTTATATATGTATATATATATATATATATATATATATATATATATATATATATATATATATATATATATACACACACATATATATATAACGACCCAAACCAAATCACGAACAACCCGCGTAAAATGTGAAATAAAAATTTTTTTTGTGTAGTTCAGTTGGTGGCGCGGCGCGCCAGGTATTCGTGCGGCGCGCAGAATCACCTGGACAGCCCGCTGTCTCCGGAAGTAAATTACACGAAAATTTTTGACCTTTTTCCCGACATAATTAGACAAAACGCTTTCAACCACATACTCATACATGTAAAACTAACACGTTCCATTAATAAAATTAGTTTTACGAAGCGGGGCCCACACGACCCAAATTACAAGTTTAATACATAACGCGAGTTTCGACCACAAAATGTTTAAATGCCAAACGACACATCGAGCATGGTGTTTGCGGTTAAACTACCCAAGTCTCGGTCGAACTTCCAAAAAGCTATAATCCCCGAGCCACTAATCCAAGCGAATACCTTTGCCCTTATCCAAGCCGGATCCTAAAAAGGTAAATAACGAGAGGGTAAGCTAACGCTTAGTGAATGCAATAATTATACATATACATATATAATACACCTACTTGCAAGCACTTATACAAATACCTCATACACGCTAGCAATTTACATAGCATACCATCGCAAGTATAACTCTAAACCCTTCAAGATCACAAGCTAGCACAACAATATCATATATATAACCCGAATAATATAATGTACTACAATACAACGCGTAATTATGGTTAACCAATAACACAAGGGAATGGTACTTCGAATTTCCCATCGGTGTTCGTAACAACCGTTAGTGTACAACAAAATATATCACTAACCCCTAGGCGACACGGACAACGAAATATCCGTTCAAGCAATCGTTAGTGTACAACGAAATATATCACTAACTCTTGGGCAATTTGGACAACGAAATATCCATCGTTAGTGTACAACGAAATATATCACTAACTCTTGGTGGTATAGACACGTATACCCGGCCCCATCCCCCGCCCTACAAATAGATACATTATATACACACATGTATAATCATTTCACTCACCTTACGCCTTCGGTGAATCGATAAACCAAGCTTGAAACTTCAAGGTAACACACCTATTACAATGTACACATAATCAACATCCATTCAAGTTGGTCAAACTCGCAACACTCACCATCACTAGGTCGTTTTGACCCATTTGAACACTTAACCCTAAAATTGGGTCAACTCACACCCAAAATCCTAACATTAGCCAAGATAGGTTTAAAACACATTTCAACACTAAGTTTATGCATTAATCACAAATATTAACTAACTTAGGTCCATTTTGACCCATTTGACCAATTAAAGTCAACACACCCATTTCGGATCATCCACTAACCCACACAACGCCCATTTACATATATATAGGTGTGCTAGCAATTTACTAACTAATTTAAGTTCATAAACATCAATTTAACACTTTGAAAACCCTAGTTAGTCATCTTTGAGTCTACTCGACCCAATTTCACCCAAAACCCCCAATTCACCCACAAATGGGTTTTAAGTTCATCATCTACCCCAAACCCTAACCCTTAATCAAAATAAAATCAAGAAATCAAGATTAGAGCATACCACTACCACCAAAATGTAGCTAGAGATAAGATGAACGACTTTAAAGCTTGCACTTAGACCCGATTCGAGCTTCTTCTTCCTTATTTTGAGCTTTCTCACACTAGGATCTTACTCTCTCTCTAGAATAAATTGGGAGTGATAAGGGTTGTTGAAGATGGAGTAAATGAGGCTCCAACAACTGATCCCAAGCCTTAAAGTCGGATCACAAGTGTAATTACAAAAAAGCCCTCACCCATAATTAATTAAAAAAGAAGATGAGCTGTCAGCAGCTTTTGGCGCGGCGCGCCACTGGCCCGCGCGGCGCGCAGATGGCCTGGCCAGAATCCTTTTCCCTTTTAAAGTATACAACGAAACCTCCACTATACAAGTAACTTAATTATACATATGTACAAGGAAAAATATTCGGGTCTTACAACTCTCCCCCACTTACATCGGAGAGCGTCCTCGCGATCCAAGCCGCATGACAAGAGGGAAGATAAACCAACACAAATTCTTCGGGTTCCCATGTAAACTCGGAACCTTTACTTCGACGCCATTGAACCTTAAAGGTCCTCACCTCCTTGTTACGCAACATTTTCACTTTCTCATCAAGTATAGCAATCGGCTCTTCAACATATTCTAACTTGTTGTTTAGTTCAATTTCGTCTAATGGCATCCATGAGGAATCATCCGCAAGACACTTACGGAGATGGGAAACATGAAATGTGTTATGGATCCCCGCAAGTTGTTCGGGCAATTCCAATCGATATGCAACTTCACCAACACGAGCTAAAATCTTAAACGGCCCAATAAACCGAGGAGCTAACTTTCTCCGTTTTCGAAATCGAATAATACCCTTCCACGGCGAAACCTTGAGCATCACCATGTCACCTTCTTGAAACTCGATCGGTCGCCTACGTTTATCGACATAAGATTTTTGGTTATCTTGCGCCGCCTTTAAACGAGCCCGAATCATATCGATTTTACTATTTGTCTCCAATACCAAGTCGGTGCTCCCGACTTCCCTTTGACCCACTTCGCCCCAACAAATTAGGGTCCGACACCTTCTACCATATAACATCTCATATGGCGGCATTCCAATACTAGTGTGAAAACTATTATTGTACGAGAATTCCACCAAAGGCAAATGTTCATCCAAACTACCACCGAAATCAATAATACACGCACGTAACATATCTTCCAATGTTTGATTCGTACGTTTGGTTTGACCGTCCGTTTGAGGATGGTACGCCGTGCTCATATTCACCCTCGTACCCATATCTTCATGAAACTTTTTCCAAAATCGAGAAGTAAAACGCGTGTCCCGATCCGAAACAATAGATGCGGGAATGCCGTGTCTCGATATCACCTCCTTAATGAACATCTTCGCGAGTGCCTCCGATGTAATTACTTCTTTAATAGGAAGAAACAATGCACTCTTCGTCAATCTATCGACAATCACCCAAATAGTGTCAAATTGGGTTCTTGCCATTTTCGGCAACTTGGTAATAAAATCCATGGTAATATGCTCCCACTTCCACATCGAAATTTCTAGCGGTTGCAACTTACCATACGGCTTTTGGTGTTCGGCTTTAACTTGCAAACACGTGACGCATTGCTCAACATACTTAACAACGTCGCGTTTCATGCTCGGCCACCAATAATCTTTCCTCAAATCATGGTACATCTTCGTCGCACCCGGATGTATGGAATACTTAGACTTGTGCGCCTCATCAAGAAGCACCTTTCGAAAATCACCCATCTTAGGCACCCACACTCTTTCTTGAAAAGACAACAAACCACGCGAACCCATCGTAATGAATTCCGATTGCCCCACAATTCGTTCCGCATGCTTGTTGTGAACGTAAGCCTCTATTTGAATCACATCAAGTTTTTCAAGAAAATCGTTAGTAATAATCATACGTAACAATCCCAATCGTAACGCCGGATGTTGACTCTTTCGACTTAACGCATCCGCGACTACATTCGCCTTACCCGGATGGTAAAGTATTTCACAATCGTAATCTTTCACCACGTCCATCCACCTACGTTGACGATAATTCAAATCCAGTTGATCAAAAAGATGTTTCAAACTCTTGTGATCCGAATAAATCGTACACTTGACACCATACAAGTAGTGGCACCAAATTTTCAAAGCATGAACCACCGCCGCTAATTCAAGATCATGAGTCGGGTATCTCTTTTCATGTTCCTTTAATTGACGAGAGGCGTAAGCAATGACTTTACCTCGTTGCATTAGAACACACCGAACCCATTCAAAGAAGCATCACAAAAAACCGTCATATCATCTACACCTTCCGGCAACACTAAGACCGGAGCTTGACACAATTTCTCTTTCAACAATTGAAAAGCAATTTCTTGCTCGTTCTCCCAATTCGTATTCTTCCTTGTCAACTTAGTTAATGGAGAAGCAATCTTTGAAAAGTCTTGGATAAACCGACGATAATAACCGGCCAATCCGAGAAAACTTCGGATTTCTGTAGGCGTAGTCGGTTGTCCCCAACTCTTCACCGTCTCTATCTTCCCCGGATCTACTTGAATACCATCCTTGTTCACAATATGGCCAAGGAATTGAACTTCCCTTAGCCAAAATTCACGTTTCGAGAACTTAGCATATAACTTCTCTTTTCTCAAAGTCTTCAACACCTCGCGTAAATGATGTTCGTGTTCCTTCATACCCTTAGAGTAGACAAGAATATCATCAATGAACACAATTACCGACTTGTCCAACATAGGTTGGCACACTCGGTTCATAAGATCCATGAATGCCGCCGGTGCATTCGTAAGACCAAAAGGCATAACTACAAACTCAAAATGCCCGTAACGCGTACGAAAAGCCGTTTTCTCAATACCTTCCTTACGGACCCGCATTTGGTGATAGCCGGACCGTAGGTCAATTTTAGAGAAATACGTCGCACCTTAGAGTTGATCAAATAAATCGTCAATCCTAGGCAATGGATAACGGTTCTTGATTGTCACTTTGTTCAACTCCCGATAATCAATGCACATACGCATACTTCCGTATTTCTTTTTCACGAATAAAACCGGAGCTCCCCAAGGCGAAGCACTCGGTCAAATAAAACCCTTCTCAAGTAACTCTTGGGTTTGATTTAACAATTCTTGCATATCCGTCGGCGTTAAACGATAAGGAGTTTTAGCAATGGGAGTAGCTCCCGGAACCAACTCAATGCGAAATTCAACTTGTCTTTCCGCCGGAACACCCGGTAACTCATCCGTAAAAATGTCTTCAAATTCACTTACCACCGGAATTTAACGAATAGGTGGTGGCTCATCACAAGTATCGACAACATGGGCAAGAAAAGCCATGCCACCACTAACAAGGAAACGACATGCTCGTGCAAAAGTGCATACCGGTACAGGTCTTCTATGTTTATCGCCATGAATAATTAACTCTCCCCCACTTGGGGTCTTCACACGAATAGACTTTTCATGGCATGCAATATCAGCTCTGTTATGATCGAGCCAATCCATACCAACCACGATATCAAAATCACCCAAAGTCATCGGGATGAGATCAATTTTAAAGTTCTCGGAACCAAACACAACATTACAATCCTTACACACATCAACCACTAGCACCGTCTTACTATCCGCTATTTCAACTTCTACCGGACGACTTAACTTAGCTAACGGTTTATTAAGTTTAGGCACAAATTTTGGAGACAAAAACGATAAATTTGCACCGCTATCAAATAGAATCCTTGCCGGATTAGAGTTAACCATGAAAGTACCTGAAACGACTTCATTGGATTGCTTGGCTTCATCGTTGGTCATCAAATAATTACGCCCCCTAGCCGACCCCACCGCCTTCTCTATCCTCTTAACTTGATCATTTCGGAGTTCGGGACACTCCGACTTTCGGTGCCCTTCTTGTTGACAATTAAAACATGTGATCACATTAACACACGGTTTCGGGCAATCACGAGAGTAGTGACCTTTTTGCTCACAATTGTAGCATGTAGTCACGTGGACACTAGGAGCACCCTTCTTTACACTACCAACACTTTCGGATACTCCCTTACTCTTCTTGTTCGAAAAACTAGAAGCTTCGAACTTCCTTTTACTTGGCGCATAACTAACCGGACTCGGAGCTTGCGCTTCAAACTCCTTCGCCACCGCCAAGAGCTTAGCAAAAGTCTCAACATGACCAATACTAGTTTTACCCTTCAAATCATCTCTAAGGGTCACATGAAAGTCTTCCATTAACAATTGATCATTCCCCACATATTCGAGGCAAAAATGCGCTTTGGCGAAAAAATTGGTTTTGAGAGTGTTTAGGTCCAAAGACCCTTGACGCATGTTCCTTAACTCGTTGCGCAATTTGGAAAGATCCGCTTGCGTACGATATTCAAGGAAAAACTCCTTCTTGAACTCCGCCCAAGATAACCCTACGAAAGCCGCATCACCCACCATATCAATCTTACCATCGAGCCAATCTTTAGCATGGCCCCTTAGCAAACTAGTAGCAAGCCTTGTCTTTTTCTCGGGAGGGCACTCGGTCGTGCGAAAACAACCTTCAACATCGGAAATCCAAGCCGCACTTTTCATGGGGTCGGGATCCCCGTGAAAGTGAGGAGGCTTAGTCGCCAAGAAGTTCTTATAGCTAAACTCCAACTCGCCCATAATTTGAGGTCTAGGAAACCTCCTTTCAACTTCTTCTTTAACGGCATTGGTCATTCGTTCTTGAATCATATCGACAATTTGTTCCGAAACCGACTCTTCGAGAATTTGCTTAACCTTTAGAGAGAAAACCGAAACATAGTTTTCTAGAGCGGCCTCTATTTTGGTGGTCATCTCGTCCGTTTCCTCCACATGAGAAGGACCACCGTTGCCATTCGTATCCGTTCCGTTTCTCGTCTTTATTCTAAAGATTAAAAATGGATTAGACATCACCAACAATTTAATACACATATATATGATGTTATGCGAGGTGTATATAAAATAGTTATTAATTTTAGCAGAAAACACTATTAAATACGATACAATTTTACACAAGATATTTATTTATTTATAGAATGGATATACTTAAACCTTGCTACAACACTTATAGGCAGTGTACCTAATCGTACAGTAGTGTAGTTTTTAGTAAGTCCGGTTCGTTCCACAGGGAAATCTTTAAACAAAGCTCAACGCTATATTAGTTTACCTTTATTAAAAATACAAATATATATATAAGTAATATTATTATAAAGGGGGGTTTTTACCGTTTAATGACCGGTTTGTCGATTTTAAGATTTTAGTCGCAGTTAAAACCTAATGTAAAATATAAAATAAATACAAGACTTAAATTAAAGCGTAAAGTAAATAACGATAATGAAATTGCGAATAATAAAAGTGCGATAAAATAAAATTGCGATAATTAAAAAGTACGATAATTAAAAGTGCGATTAAATAACAATAAATAAAAGTGCGATAATTAGAAGTGCAATTAAATATAAAATAAAGGAAATTAAATATGAAATAAAAGAATTATGCTTATTTAAACTTCCGTAATCATGATGTTTGACGTGTTGATTTTAGTTTTATGCCCATGGGTTAATTGTCCTTTGTCCTGGATTATTTAATATGTCCGTCTGGTTTTTGTCCATAACATTCCATCAGTCATAAATATAAATTGCAAGTGTCCTTGTCAAATTATTATTATACCCGAAGTTAAATATTCCAACTAATTGGGGATTCGAATTGTAACAAGGTTTTAATACTTTGTTTAATGAATACACCAGGTTATCGACTGCGTGTAAACCAAGGTTTTACTACTTTGTTAACAATTACACCAATTACCCTTGAATGTAATTTCACCCCTGTTTTAATTATTCTAGTGGCTATTAATCCATTCCCGTGTTCGGTTAAATGAACGATTATTCGTACATATAAATACCCCGCCCATCGTGTCCG
Organism: Rutidosis leptorrhynchoides; assembly: GCF_046630445.1. Taxonomy (NCBI): domain Eukaryota; kingdom Viridiplantae; phylum Streptophyta; class Magnoliopsida; order Asterales; family Asteraceae; genus Rutidosis; species Rutidosis leptorrhynchoides. Next base: position 539,927,486 of record NC_092334.1, read on the forward strand.
ATCGAGTGTATATGGTAATTTATAGGGACGCCCAATTGTACATCTTTATATTAACATTAACAAACTTTCATTTAGTTAAACAAATATAAAGCCCATTAATAGCCCATAGTCTAATTTCCACAAGTGTCGTTCTTTTGTCCAAACCCCAATTATGGTACAAAGCCCAATTACCCAATTTTAGTAATTAGCCCAACATCATGATTACTTCGTTTTAAATAAGCATAATAATAACTTAGCTACGAGACATTAATGTAAAAAGGTTGAACATAACTTACAATGATTAAAAATAGAGTAGCGTTACACGGACAGAATTTCGACTTACACCCTTATAACATTCGCTAACATACCCTTATTATTAGAATTATAATTAAAATTAAAATTAAAATATAAATTATATATATATATTACGTATATATTGAGAGAGAGATAGATATTGAATATGAAATTTGATCAGAATTCGGTTTGCTTTATAGCCAGAGTTGAAATTTAGGGCTCCGCGACTCGCGGCAAAATCCCCTTCAAACTCCGCGAGTCGCGGAGGATGTATTTACAGCTCAGTCCTTGGAGTTTTCTCTGCCGACGGTTTTTTATATATAAATATAATATATATATAATTAATATAATTAATTATATATTATATTATATTTATATACATAGTTAACTTGTAATTTTTAGTCCGTTGCGTCGAGCGTTAAGAGTTGACTCTGGTCCCGGTTCCGGATTTTCGAACGTCCTTGCGTACAATTTTATATTTTGTATTTTGCGTTTTGAATCTTGTACTCTTGTAATTTCGAGACGTTTCTTATCAATAATTGGAACCTTTTTGATTGTATTTTGTACTTTTGAGCTTTTTGGTCGTTTGCGTCTTCAATTCGTCGAATCTGTCTTTTGTCTTCACCTTTTATTATTTAAACGAATATCACTTGTAAATAGAACAATTGCAACTAAAAGCTTGTCTTTCTTGAGGAATAATGCTATGAAATATATGTTCGTTTTTAGCATTATCAAATATTCCCACACTTGAGCGTTGCTTGTCCTCAAGCAATATCGTCTTGAAATACTAGAATCACTTCTTTATTCTTCACACTTTGTACATCAGTGATTTCTATACGGCGGTATAAACAATGGTAGTAACGATATGGTTTACAGTCCCACATGACTATAAAAATTTAGATCCATTAAGGAAATTGGATCTTTATGAAAACATTTGATCTTTTGAAATCTAGTTTTTACCCTAGATAAGTTTTCCGGAATAACCCTTTACCGGTGTTTGCAAAATATTTTTGTGGGTTTGGTGGGTTTCAGATTTGAAAATTTTAGCTCAAAACTTGCGGTTTTGTGTCACCCACTTGCTAACCTTGTATTTGGAAAGCAACACGTCCAGTTTACTTGTCCCGTATATTACCTTTCGGTAAACTACCGTCCGGTTGTAAAGGAAAGCGTTGAACAAGCAACTGTTAAGGCAATGTCCCGTGACATGCTTTTGATTATGGTCTATAACGTGTCGGACGCAATTACTATCCTTGGTAGGAGCAATAGTAAAGCTCACCCTTATAATTTTTCGGCCTGGCACAAGGTCCTGTCTTTGACCACTATGCAACCACCGTTCTTACGGTTGACACCCGATTTGGTTCAGGTGACCTAATGAATTCCAGGTGAATTCCTAGGATTTTACGTTCAATGGTAATGAACGCATTGAAAATAGGGTTTTCAGAAAACAAATCGGTTTGTAATTTTGATCAAAATATTTTCTCGTTTAAGCTCGAGTTTAGATATCATCGAATTCCATGAGTTTGTAATTCTCAATCTTTAAGGTCAATCTCTAGGATTGAGTAATATCAGTCTTAAAAGCTGATTTTTAATCTTTAAGGAGATTATCCTTTTTGGGGATCTGATTCATTAGTCTTATCAAGCTAATTTGCACGGTGCCCCCCCATTGTACGAGATAAATCCTTCTCATGGTTAGGATAAATCTGACCACTTGGCGACCCTGTTTAATGCTGAGGTCCGTGGATTTCCTGCTGATTTTAGTGATGACTTTTCTAGATTTTTCGTCAACCTACAGCTGGTCTGAACGACAACTTCATGACCTAAATCAAGAAGCGCGTGTCTTTTTCGGAAGACTTTACTTCCTTTTAATGATGGAATTGATTCATCGTGTAGATCCATCTCTTCTTTTCTTTCATCGGGTAAAACAGTTTAGTTTAGTCCAAAGCAAAAGTATTTTCAGTTATTTGTTACAGATATATGTGACATATGTTTAAGATAACTTGGTAAATTTTCCCACACTTGACTTTTATTTTCCTTTTTATCGTCCTCTATTCCATTTTAAATGAATTTTAACATTTTAGTTTGTTTCTCAATTTATGTCCTTTCCGAGGTAACAATAATTTCGGTGTTAAAACCTAGTTTTATCGTTCATAAATATGTATAAACATGATTTTGAATTCATTTAATTGAAAATTTTGAAAAATTTTACTAGAATTGGGTAGTCAGTATATAAGACTATGGCTGTTCTTTTTTATCAGAGAGCACTAGATTCTAATACAACTACTGCTTTACTAGTATTTTTAATGGTAACCAAGTGTATAAAGTAAAAAATGTTAAAATCCGAAAGAATTTAACCCCTTCCCACACTTAAGATCTTGCAATGCCCTCATTTGCAAGAAATCAGTAACAATTTAAATTATTGAGGGTGATTTGTGTGAAAATGATTAAATTTTTACCAAAATTTCCAAATATATTGGCGTTTGTTTGCTGAATGATAAATGGTGCACATCATTTGTTCATTCCGTCTTGTTGTTATTTCACATATATTTTGCATCTTGTCGTCAAAATTAGTTGCTTTTGCTTAACTTAATGCCAGTCTTTGAAAATGCGTTGTTTTACCCTGTTGTGTACATAAGATAAACTGCAAACATATATACATATTTTTGAAGTTTGGTATATTACCCCACGTTCAAAAATTATTAAAATCTAAGAATAAAAGTTAGATAATTATAAAAATGATTACAATATTAACAAAAGTATTAAACGTATCAATAATTACAAATTACAAAAAAAAAAAAAAAATAATAAGTAAACTAAGGATGATATTGGTACCAATAGGGGTTCCAGGCATAACCATAAGTGCTATAGAATGCTTCGGCAGGGTCATACGTAGGATATGGTAGCTGCATCTCTATCGACCAAGAAGGGAAGATGGGTTTCGGTGTAGGAATATAGTTTCTACCTATATGTTGGCAATGAGCTATGATCTGGTTCTGATGAACTTGCCAATCTTCAAATGCTCTCTGTCTAGCATTTTCGTATTCCTGAGAAGCTATAAACCTATGCATTTCTTGCATCTCATTCCCCCCTCCTACATTACCTTGTTGCTGGTTTCTCTCCACCTGTGGATGTCTACCATGGTATCGTACTGCGGCGTTATTTCGCCTCTTCAAAACTTTCGCACCATGGTATACATTTAAACCTATAGTATCGCGGGGTTTCGGCTCTTCTAGTAATAATCCCCCCCGACTTATATCCACACCGAGATATTCACCAATCAAAGTAATAAAAATACCACCTCCTATTATGCTATGTGGTCGCATCCCCCGAACCATAGCTGATAAATAATAACCCACACAATATGGTATACTTACAGCGCTTTGTGGGTCTCGAATACACATATGGTAAAACAAATCTTGTTCATTTACTTTTTCTTTGTTCTTACCCCTTTGTGTAATCGAATTAGCTAAAAACCTATGTATCACTCTTAATTCGGCTCTATCTATATCCAAATAAGAGTAGTTTCCCCCTTTGAAACGGTGATGGCTTGTCATTTGACTCCACACACCGTGTGTATCAAAATTCTCATCTATCTTTCTACCGTTTAGTATCAATCCTCTACAATCGGCAGACGCTAACTCCTCAGGCGTATATATACGTAAAGCCTGAGCCATGTCCAGTAAAGACATGTGGCGCATCGAACCGCCTAACAAAAATCTAATAAAAGAACGATCGGTTAAACTATCTACCCGATCATTCAACTCTATACTACATAATAATTCTTCACACCATACTTTATATACAGGTCTGCGTATGGTGAATAAACATACCCAGTCATTAAAAGAAGAATTACCATACCTCTGTACAAGTAATTCCCTAATTGGCCCGGCCAATTCTACAGCTTCTAAGGGTCCCCATTCTATGATCCTCGGTACCTCAACTGAAATATCCCGTTCTTATTGATTAAAAACGTTCCATATTAATTGATTTTGTTGCGAGGTTTTGACCTCTATATGAGACGTTTTTCAAAGACTGCATTCATTTTAAAACAAACCATAACCTTTATTTCATCAATAAAGGTTTAAAAGTTTTACGTAGATTATCAAATAATGATAATCTAAAATATCCTGTTTACACACGACCATTACCTAATGGTTTACAATACAAATATGTTACAACAAAATAAGTTTCTTGAATGCAGTTTTTACACAATATCATACAAGCATGGACTCCAAATCTCGTCCTTATTTAAGTATGCGACAGCGGAGGCTCTTAATAATTACCTGAGAATAAACATGCTTAAAACGTCAACAAAAATGTTGGTGAGTTATAGGTTTAACCTATATATATCAAATCATAATAATAGACCACAAGATTTCATATTTCAATACATATCCCATACATAGAGATAAAAATCATTCATATGGTGAACACCTAGTAACCGACATTAACAAGATGCATATATAAGAATATCCCCATCATTCCGGGACACCCTTCGGATATGATATAAATTTCGAAGTACTAAAGCATCTGGTACTTTGGATGGGGTTTGTTAAGCCCAATAGATCTATCTTTAGGATTCGCGTCAATTAGGGTGTCTGTTCCCTAATTCTTAGATTACCAGACTTAATAAAAAGGGGCATATTCGATTTCGATAATTCAACCATAGAATGTAGTTTCACGTACTTGTGTCTATTTTGTAAATCATTTATAAAACCTGCATGTATTCTCATCCCAAAAATATTAGATTTTAAAAGTGGGACTATAACTCACTTTCACAGATTTTTACTTCGTCGAGAAGTAAGACTTGGCCACTGTTGATTCACGAACCTATAACAATATATACATATATATTAAAGTATGTTCAAAATATATTTACAACACTTTTAATATATTTTGATGTTTTAAGTTTATTAAGTCAGCTGTCCTCGTTAGTAACCTACAACTAGTTGTCCACAGTTAGATGTACAGAAATAAATCAATAAATATTATCTTGAATCAATCCACGACCCAGTGTATACGTATCTCAGTATTGATCACAACTCAAACTATATATATTTTGGAATCAACCTCAACCCTGTATAGCTAACTCCAACATTCACATATAGAGTGTCTATGGTTGTTCCGAAATATATATAGATGTGTCGACATGATAGGTCGAAACATTGTATACGTGTCTATGGTATCTCAAGATTACATAATATACAATACAAGTTGATTAAGTTATGGTTGGAATAGATTTGTTACCAATTTTCACGTAGCTAAAATGAGAAAAATTATCCAATCTTGTTTTACCCATAACTTCTTCATTTTAAATCCGTTTTGAATGAATCAAATTGCTATGGTTTCATATTGAACTGTATTTTATGAATCTAAACATAAAAAGTATAGGTTTATAGTCGAAAAAATAAGTTACAAGTCGTTTTTGTAAAGGTAGTCATTTCAGTCGAAAGAACGACGTCTAGATGACCATTTTAGAAAACATACTTCCACTTTGAGTTTAACCATAATTTTTGGATATAGTTTCATGTTCATAATAAAAATCATTTTCTCAGAATAACAACTTTTAAATCAAAGTTTATCATAGTTTTTAATTAACTAACCTAAAACAGCCCGCGGTGTTACTACGACGGCGTAAATCCGGTTTTACGGTGTTTTTCGTGTTTCCAGGTTTTAAATCATTAAGTTAGCATATCATATAGATATAGAACATGTGTTTAGTTAATTTTAAAAGTCAAGTTAGAAGGATTAACTTTTGTTTGCGAACAAGTTTAGAATTAACTAAACTATGTTCTAGTGATTACGAGTTTAAACCTTCGAATAAGATAGTTTTATATATATGAATCGAATGATGTTATGAACATCATTACTACCTCAAGTTTAGTAGGTAAACCTACTGGAAGTGACAAGAAATGATCTAGCTTCAAAGGATCTTGGATGGCTTGAAAGTTCTTGAAGTAGGATCATGACACAAAAACAAGTTCAAGTAAGATTTTTGCTCGAATTAAGATAGTTTATAGTTATAGAAATTGAATCAAAGTTTGAATATGAATATTACCTTGAATAAGAAAGATAACCTACTGTATATAACAAAGGTTTCTTGATCTTAGATGATTACTTGGAAGTAAATTAGTAAACTTGAAGGGATTTTTGAAGTATTCTTGAAGTGTTCTTCCTATGATGATTATAGCTTGATTCTTGAAGTGATTTTTGATGAAGATGATGATTAACTACTGGAAAAATACGTTCATAATAGTGTGGGTGTGTTGAGAGAGAATTAGAAAGAGATTTGGAAGTGAAATGGAGTGAATGATGAGTGTTAATTGGTGAGTGGTGAGTGGGGTTAAAAGGAGTTCTAGTTAGTTGACTAGCTCATGGTAAAAGTTAAAATTGATTAGTCATACATGACATAATCAAGAGTGGAATCCCATGCTAGTTCCTATTGGTATATACCCATAGTAAGTACGTTTTGAAGCTGTGTATAATACGGGTAAGAATACGACTAGAATTCTTGATGAAAGAAAAGAATGGGAAAGTAACTGTAACCATTTTCGTTAAGTATGAGTGTTTTGATATATGTCTTGAATTCTTCCAAAAGTATTTTAATACATCTAAATACACTACATGTATATACATTTTAACGGAGTCGTTAAGTCATCGTTAGTCGTTACATGTAAGTGTTGTTTTGAAACCTTTAAGTTAACGATCTCAATTAATGTTGTTAACCCATTGTTTATTATATCTAATGAGATGTTAAATTATTATATTATCATGATATTATGATATATTAATATATCTTAATATGATATATATATACATTTAAATGTCGTTACAACGATAATCGTTACATATATGTCTCGTTTCGAAATCCTTAAGTTAGTAGTCTTGTTTATATGTATATAACTCATTGTTAATATACTTATGGAGATACTTACTTATCATAATCTCATGTTAACCATATGTATATCCATATATATATCGTCAAGTCGTTTTTACAAGTTTTAACGTTCGTGAATCGCCGGTCAACTTGGGTGGTCAATTGTCTATATGAAACATATTTCAATTAATCAAGTCTTAACAAGTTTGATTGCTTAACATGTTGGAAACATTTAATCATGTAAATATCAATCTCAATTAATATATATAAACATGGAAAAGTTCGGGTCACTACAGTACCTACCCGTTAAATAAATTTCGTCCCGAAATTTTAAGCTGTTGAAGGTGTTGACGAATCTTCTGGAAATAGATGCGGGTATTTCTTCTTCATCTGATCTTCACGCTCCCAGGTGAACTCGGGTCCTCTACGAGCATTCCATCGAACCTTAACAATTGGTATCTTGTTTTGCTTAAGTCTTTTAACCTCACGATCCATTATTTCGACGGGTTCTTCGATGAATTGGAGTTTTTCATTGATTTGGATTTCATCTAACGGAATAGTGAGATCTTCTTTAGCAAAACATTTCTTCAAATTCGAGACGTGGAAAGTGTTATGTACAGCCGCGAGTTGTTGAGGTAACTCAAGTCGGTAAGCTACTGGTCCGACACGATCAATAATCTTGAATGGTCCAATATACCTTGGATTTAATTTCCCTCGTTTACCAAATCGAACAACGCCTTTCCAAGGTGCAACTTTAAGCATGACCATCTCTCCAATTTCAAATTCTATATCTTTTCTTTTAATGTCAGCGTAGCTCTTTCGTCGACTTTGGGCGGTTTTCAACCGTTGTTGAATTTGGATGATCTTCTCGGTAGTTTCTTGTATAATCTCCGGACCCGTAATCTGTCTATCCCCCACTTCACTCCAACAAATCGGAGACCTGCACTTTCTACCATAAAGTGCTTCAAACGGCGCCATCTCAATACTTGAATGGTAGCTGTTGTTGTAGGAAAATTCTGCTAACGGTAGATGTCGATCCCAACTGTTTCCGAAATCAATAACACATGCTCGTAGCATGTCTTCAAGCGTTTGTATCGTCCTTTCGCTCTGCCCATCAGTTTGTGGATGATAGGCAGTACTCATGTCTAGACGAGTTCCTAATGCTTGCTGTAATGTCTGCCAGAATCTTGAAATAAATCTGCCATCCCTATCAGAGATAATAGAGATTGGTATTCCATGTCTAGAGACGACTTCCTTCAAATACAGTCGTGCTAACTTCTCCATCTTGTCATCTTCTCTTATTGGCAGAAAGTGTGCTGATTTGGTGAGACGATCAACTATTACCCAAATAGTATCAAAACCACTTGCAGTCCTTGGCAATTTAGTGATGAAATCCATGGTAATGTTTTCCCATTTCCATTCTGGGATTTCGGGTTGTTGAAGTAGACCTGATGGTTTCTGATGCTCAGCTTTGACCTTAGAACACGTCAAACATTCTCCTACATATTTAGCAACATCGGCTTTCATACCCGGCCACCAAAAATGTTTCTTGAGATCCTTGTACATCTTCCCCGTTCCAGGATGTATTGAGTATCTGGTTTTATGAGCTTCTCTAAGTACCATTTCTCTCATATCTCCAAATCTTGGTACCCAAATCCTTTCAGCCCTATACCGGGTTCCGTCTTCCCGAATATTAAGATGCTTCTCCGATCCTTTGGGTATTTCATCCTTTAAATTTCCTTCTTTTAAAACTCCTTGTTGCGCCTCCTTTATTTGAGTAGTAAGGTTATTATGAATCATTATATTCATAGATTTTACTCGAATGGGTTCTCTGTCCTTCCTGCTCAAGGCATCGGCTACCACATTTGCCTTTCCCGGGTGGTAACGAATCTCAAAGTCGTAATCATTCAATAATTCAATCCACCTACGCTGCCTCATATTCAGTTGTTTCTGATTAAATATGTGTTGAAGACTTTTGTGGTCGGTATATATAATACTTTTGACCCCATATAAGTAGTGCCTCCAAGTCTTTAATGCAAAAACAACCGCGCCTAATTCCAAATCATGCGTCGTATAATTTTGTTCGTGAATCTTCAATTGTCTAGACGCATAAGCAATCACCTTTGTTCGTTGCATTAATACACAACCGAGACCTTGCTTTGATGCGTCACAATAAATCACAAAATCATCATTCCCTTCAGGCAATGACAATATAGGTGCCGTAGTTAGCTTTTTCTTCAATAACTGAAACGCTTTCTCTTGTTCATCATTCCATTCAAATTTCTTCCCTTTATGCGTTAATGCAGTCAAGGGTTTTGCTATTCTGGAAAAGTCTTGGATGAACCTTCTGTAGTAACCAGCTAGTCCTAAAAACTGGCGTATGTGTTTCGGAGTTTTCGGGGTTTCCCACTTTTCAACAGTTTCTATCTTTGCCGGATCCACCTTAATACCTTCTTTGTTCACTATGTGACCGAGGAATTGAACTTCTTCCAACCAAAATGCACACTTTGAAAACTTAGCGTACAATTCTTCCTTCCTCAATACTTCTAACACCTTTCTCAAATGTTCACCGTGTTCTTGGTCATTCTTTGAGTAAATAAGTATGTCATCAATGAAAACAATGACAAACTTGTCAAGGTATGGTCCACACACTCGGTTCATAAGGTCCATGAACACAGCTGGTGCATTAGTTAAACCAAACGGCATGACCATAAACTCGTAATGACCGTAACGTGTTCTGAAAGCAGTCTTTGGAATATCATCTTCTTTCACCCGCATTTGATGATACCCGGAACGTAAGTCAATCTTTGAATAAATAGACGAGCCTTGTAGTTGATCAAATAAGTCGTCGATTCTCGGTAGTGGGTAGCGGTTCTTGATGGTAAGTTTGTTCAACTCTCGGTAGTCGATACACAACCTGAATGTACCATCTTTCTTCTTGACAAACAAAACAGGAGCTCCCCACGGTGATGTGCTTGGTCGAATGAAACCACGCTCTAAAAGTTCTTGTAATTGGCTTTGCAGTTCTTTCATCTCACTGGGTGCGAGTCTGTAAGGAGCACGAGCTATTGGTTCAGCTCCTGGTACAAGATCTATTTGAAATTCAACGGATCGCTGTGGGGGTAATCCCGGTAATTCTTTCGGAAATACATCGGGAAATTCTTTTGCAATGGGAACATCATTGATGCTCTTTTCTTCAGTTTGTACTTTCTCGACGTGTGCTAGAACAGCATAGCAACCTTTTCTTATTAGTTTTTGTGCCTTCAAATTACTAATAAGATGTAGCTTCGTGTTGCCCTTTTCTCCGTACACCATTAAGGGTTTTCCTTTTTTTCGTATAATGCGAATTGCATTTTTGTAACAAACGATCTCTGCTTTCACTTCTTTCAACCAGTCCATACCGATTATCACATCAAAACTCCCTAACTCTACTGGTATCAAATCAATCTTAAATGTTTCGCTAACCAGTTTAATTTCTCGATTCCGACATATATTTTCTGCTGAAATTAATTTACCATTTGCTAATTCGAGTAAAAATTTACTATCCAAAGGCGTCAATGGACAACTTAATTTAGCACAAAAATCTCTACTCATATAGCTTCTATCCGCACCCGAATCAAATAAAACGTAAGCAGATTTATTGTCAATAAGAAACGTACCCGTAACAAGCTCCGGGTCTTCCTGTGCCTCTGCCGCATTAATATTGAAAACTCTTCCGCGGCCTTGTCCATTCGTGTTCTCCTGGTTCGGGCAATTTCTAATAATGTGGCCCGGTTTTCCACATTTATAACAAACTACATTGGCATAACTTGCTCCGACACTACTTGCTCCGCCATTACTTGTTCCGACACCATTTGTTCCTTTCGTTCTGTTAACCCCTGGTCCGTAGACATCACACTTCGCCGCGCTATGACCATTTCTTTTACACTTGTTGCAAAATTTGGTGCAGAACCCCGAGTGATACTTTTCACACCTTTGGCATAGCTGCTTCTGATTGTTGTTGTTGTTGCGGTTATTATTGTTGTTAAGATGATTGTTGTGGTTGCTGTTGTTGTTGTTGTTGTTGTTGTTGGGCCGTTTGTTGTAGTTGCGATTGATGTTGCGATTGTTAGGATAGTTGTTGCGATTATTGTTATAATTGCTGTTGTTATTGTATTGGTGATTCTTATCACCGTTTTCCTCCCACTTTCTTTTGACTTGCTTCACATTGGCCTCTTCAGCAGTCTGTTCTTTAATTCTTTCTTCAATCTGGTTCACTAGTTTGTGAGCCATTCTACATGCCTGTTGTATGGAGGCGGGCTCGTGTGAACTTATATCTTCTTGGATTCTTTCTGGTAATCCTTTCACAAACGCGTCGATCTTCTCTTCCTCATCTTCGAATGCTCCCGGACACAATAGGCACAATTCTGTGAATCGTCTTTCATACGTGGTAATATCAAATCCTTGGGTTCGTAACCCTCTAAGTTCTGTCTTGAGCTTATTGACCTCGGTTCTGGGACGGTACTTCTCGTTCATCAAGTGCTTGAATGCTGACCACGGTAGTGCGTACGCATCATCTTGTCCCACTTGCTCTAGATAGGTATTCCACCATGTTAACGCAGAACCTGTAAAGGTATGCGTAGCGTACTTCACTTTGTCCTCTTCAGTACACTTACTTATGGCAAACACCGATTCGACCTTCTCGGTCCACCGTTTCAATCCGATCGGTCCTTCGGTTCCATCAAATTCCAAAGGTTTGCAGGCAGTGAATTCTTTGTAGGTGCATCCTACACGATTTCCTGTACTGCCAGATCCAAGGTTATTGTTGGTATATAGCGCAGCCTGTACTGCGGCTATGTTTGAAGCTAGAAAAGTACGGAATTCCTCTTCATTCATATTCACGGTGTGTCGAGTAGTCGGTGCTATTTCCTTCAAAATAGTTAAATGGAACAAGTTAATCATACAGAATATTAAGAGTAGTTAATAGTATTTCGTAGCATAATATGAACTCATTTATAAAAGCTTTTTCTTCATATTAGCGTTTTATAAGTTTAAATTCGGGTAGTACCTACCCGTTAAGTTCATACTTAGTAGCTAATATACAATTCAACTACTACAATTCTATATGAAAAACTGATTGTAATAATATTTCGCGTTCAAACTTTTACACAATATTTTACAAACTTACAATACCGCTTATTTTACATATAGCATGAAATATAGCACACAATAAATTTGATACAAGATGGTTGTGAAGATAATTCTAGCTAGTATACAAGTCGTTCAGCAAAGGCAATAAAGACACGTAATTCATACGTCCAGAAACAAGTCATGCATTCTGGTTTTACTAGGAATACTTCCCATCCTTGGTCTTGTGGAACATAACCGTTATGGCCGTTGATAAGACAGCGTGTTGTAACGTCAAAGTGACGAGGGTTACGTAATGACCAACAGTCTCGTAATAACCTAAAAACCTCATTTCTTACCCCAATTACCGACTCCGTCACTTGAGGGAACGTTTTGTTTAATAGTTGTAGCCCGATGTTCTTGTTCTCACTTTGGTGAGAAGCGAACATTACTAACCCGTAAGCATAACATGCTTCTTTATGTTGCATGTTAGCCGCTTTTTCTAAATCACGAAGTCCTATATTTGGATATACTGAGTCAAAATAATTTCTTAACCCGTTGCGTAAAATAGCATTTGGGTTCCCCGCAATATATGCGTCAAAGTAAACACATCGTAACTTATGGATTTCCCAATGTGATATCCCCATCTTCCGAACGAAAGCCTTTTATAAACCAAATCATTCTTGGAACGTTCTTCGAATGTCTTACAAACTGATCTCGCCTTAAATAATTGTGCCGAGGAATTCTGACCGACTCTAGACAAGATTTCATCAATCATGTCTCCGGGTAGGTCTCTTAAAATATTGGGTTGTCTATCCATTTTGTGTTTTTATACTGTAAAATAGACAAGAGTTAGATTCATAAAAAAATACTTATTAATACAAGCAATTTTTACATATATCATAAAGCATAAGCACACTATATTACATATATTACACCACACGAATACAACTATCTTATTCCGACTCGCTTGTTTCTTCTTCTTTGGTTTTGGTTCGTTTTCCCAAGTTTCTAGGGATATATGATGTTCCCCTAATACGAGCCGTTATTTTCCACATTGGTTTAGAAAAACCTGGTGGTTTAGAGGTTCCCGGGTCATTGTTACAACTTAAGGACTTCGGGGGTTGACGATACATATAAAGTTCATCGGGGTTGGAATTAGATTTCTCTATTTTTATGCCCTTTCCCTTATTATTTTCTTTTGCCTTTTTAAATTCAGTTGGGGTAATTTCTATTACATCATCGGAATTCTCGTCGGAATCCGATTCATCGGAGAATTGGTAATCCTCCCAATATTTTGCTTCCTTAGCGGAAACACCATTGACCATAATTAACCTTGGTCGGTTGGTTGAGGATTTTCTTTTACTTAACCGTTTTATTATTTCCCCCACCGGTTCTATTTCTTCATCCGGTTCCGATTCTTCTTCCGATTCCGATTCTTCTTCTGGTTCCGACTCTTCTTCCGGTTCCTCTTCGGGAACTTGTGAATCAGTCCACGAATCATTCCAATTTACATTTGACTCTTCATTATTATTAGGTGAGTCAATGGGACTTGTTCTAGAGGTAGACATCTATCACATAATATCAAACGCGTTAAGAGATTAATATATCACATAATATTCACATGTTAAAAATATATAGTTTCCAACAAAATTTGTTAAGCAATCATTTTTCAAGTAAACACGGTCGAAGTCCAGACTCACTAATGCATCCTAACAAACTACATAAGATACACTAATGCAAAATTCTGGTTCTCTAAGACCAACGCTCTGATACCAACTGAAATGTCCCGTTCTTATTGATTAAAAACGTTCCATATTAATTGATTTCGTTGCGAGGTTTTGACCTCTATATGAGACGTTTTTCAATGACTGCATTCATTTTAAAACAAACCATAACCTTTATTTCATCAATAAAGGTTTAAAAGTTTTACGTAGATTATCAAATAATGATAATCTAAAATATCCTGTTTACACACGACCATTACCTAATGGTTTACAATACAAATATGTTACAACAAAATAAGTTTCTTGAATGCAGTTTTTACACAATATCATACAAGCATGGACTCCAAATCTCGTCCTTATTTAAGTATGCGACAGCGGAGGCTCTTAATAATTACCTGAGAATAAACATGCTTAAAACGTCAACAAAAATGTTGGTGAGTTATAGGTTTAACCTATATATATCAAATCATAATAATAGACCACAAGATTTCATATTTCAATACATATCCCATACATAGAGATAAAAATCATTCATATGGTGAACACCTGGTAACCGACATTAACAAGATGCATATATAAGAATATCCCCATCATTCCGGGACACCCTTCGGATATGATATAAATTTCGAAGTACTAAAGCATCCGGTACTTTGGATGGGGTTTGTTAAGCCCAATAGATCTATCTTTAGGATTCGCGTCAATTAGGGTGTCTGTTCCCTAATTCTTAGATTACCAGACTTAATAAAAAGGGGCATATTCGATTTCGATAATTCAACCATAGAATGTAGTTTCACGTACTTGTGTCTATTTTGTAAATCATTTATAAAACCTGCATGTATTCTCATCCCAAAAATATTAGATTTTAAAAGTGGGACTATAACTCACTTTCACAGATTTTTACTTCGTCGAGAAGTAAGACTTGGCCACTGTTGATTCACGAACCTATAACAATATATACATATATATTAAAGTATGTTCAAAATATATTTACAACACTTTTAATATATTTTGATGTTTTAAGTTTATTAAGTCAGCTGTCCTCGTTAGTAACCTACAACTAGTTGTCCACAGTTAGATGTACAGAAATAAATCAATAAATATTATCTTGAATCAATCCACGACCCAGTGTATACGTATCTCAGTATTGATCACAACTCAAACTATATATATTTTGGAATCAACCTCAACCCTGTATAGCTAACTCCAACATTCACATATAGAGTGTCTATGGTTGTTCCGAAATATATATAGATGTGTCGACATGATAGGTCGAAACATTGTATACGTGTCTATGGTATCTCAAGATTACATAATATACAATACAAGTTGATTAAGTTATGGTTGGAATAGATTTGTTACCAATTTTCACGTAGCTAAAATGAGAAAAATTATCCAATCTTGTTTTACCCATAACTTCTTCATTTTAAATCCGTTTTGAATGAATCAAATTGCTATGGTTTCATATTGAACTGTATTTTATGAATCTAAACATAAAAAGTATAGGTTTATAGTCGAAAAAATAAGTTACAAGTCATTTTTGTAAAGGTAGTCATTTCAGTCGAAAGAACGACGTCTAGATGACCATTTTAGAAAACATACTTCCACTTTGAGTTTAACCATAATTTTTGGATATAGTTTCATGTTCATAATAAAAATCATTTTCTCAGAATAACAACTTTTAAATCAAAGTTTATCATAGTTTTTAATTAACTAACCCAAAACAGCCCGCGGTGTTACTACGACGGCGTAAATCCGGTTTTACGGTGTTTTTCGTGTTTCCAGGTTTTAAATCATTAAGTTAGCATATCATATAGATATAGAACATGTGTTTAGTTCATTTTAAAAGTCAAGTTAGAAGGATTAACTTTTGTTTGCGAACAAGTTTAGAATTAACTAAACTATGTTCTAGTGATTACGAGTTTAAACCTTCGAATAAGATAGTTTTATATATATGAATCGAATGATGTTATGAACATCATTACTACCTCAAGTTTAGTAGGTAAACCTACTGGAAGTGACAAGAAATGATCTAGCTTCAAAGGATCTTGGATGGCTTGAAAGTTCTTGAAGTAGGATCATGACACAAAAACAAGTTCAAGTAAGATTTTTGCTCGAATTAAGATAGTTTATAGTTATAGAAATTGAATCAAAGTTTGAATATGAATATTACCTTGAATAAGAAAGATAACCTACTGTATATAACAAAGGTTTCTTGATCTTAGATGATTACTTGGAATGGATTAGAAAGCTTGGAAGTAAATTAGTAAACTTGAAGGGATTTTTGAAGTATTCTTGAAGTGTTCTTCCTATGATGATTATAGCTTGATTCTTGAAGTGATTTTTGATGAAGATGATGATTAACTACTGGAAAAATACGTTCATAATAGTGTGGGTGTGTTGAGAGAGAATTAGAAAGAGATTTGGAAGTGAAATGGAGTGAATGATGAGTGTTAATTGGTGAGTGGTGAGTGGGGTTAAAAGGAGTTCTAGTTAGTTGACTAGCTCATGGTAGAAGTTAAAATTGATTAGTCATACATGACATAATCAAGAGTGGAATCCCATGCTAGTTCCTATTGGTATATACCCATAGTAAGTACGTTTTGAAGCTGTGTATAATACGGGTAAGAATACGACTAGAATTCTTGATGAAAGAAAAGAATGGGAAAGTAACTGTAACCATTTTCGTTAAGTATGAGTGTTTTGATATATGTCTTGAATTCTTCCAAAAGTATTTTAATACATCTAAATACACTACATGTATATACATTTTAACGGAGTCGTTAAGTCATCGTTAGTCGTTACATGTAAGTGTTGTTTTGAAACCTTTAAGTTAACGATCTCAATTAATGTTGTTAACCCATTGTTTATTATATCTAATGAGATGTTAAATTATTATATTATCATGATATTATGATATATTAATATATCTTAATATGATATATATATACATTTAAATGTCGTTACAACGATAATCGTTACATATATGTCTCGTTTCGAAATCCTTAAGTTAGTAGTCTTGTTTATATGTATATAACTCATTGTTAATATACTTATGGAGATACTTACTTATCATAATCTCATGTTAACCATATGTATATCCATATATATATCGTCAAGTCGTTTTTACAAGTTTTAACGTTCGTGAATCGCCGGTCAACTTGGGTGGTCAATTGTCTATATGAAACATATTTCAATTAATCAAGTCTTAACAAGTTTGATTGCTTAACATGTTGGAAACATTTAATCATGTAAATATCAATCTCAATTAATATATATAAACATGGAAAAGTTCGGGTCACTACATCAACAACCTTGGAATGAAGAGTATGCAAACCCCGTTGATATTTTGGATAATCTATCCAAAGTCTGTCAAATCTCAGGTTCGGGTGCAACTCTTCCAAATGCATATCGGAAAAGGTCATGACTGGATGAGGTACATCCTGCTTGTAGTAGTTATCCACCTCCTGTTATTCCAAATTCTCAGCAGGAGCATTGCGGGCTTGGGATGAAGATTCACCCCTTTCATTCTGCAAAACACATCAAACACAAATTTTGTGCATCCAAATATGCATTAGTGTCAGCAAAATTATCAATCAAAATAATTACAATGACATTATCAATTTATATCAAACTTAAGCTCATTTTCATATTTTTATCAAATCTACACTTTTTTCAAATAAGCATATACGAAAATGTTCGCCAAGTTCATAAACATTCAACTCAAATAACATGTCAAAATAATCATTACTAGCAATTAAACAAGTCTCAAATGGCATTATCTTTCAAAAATCAAGTTCATGAATTTTAGACTTGAAAAAGTCCACTTTAATTCTCAAAATCATGTTTAGGCTCAAAGGTTGGATCATTTAACTACCTAGACATGTTACACTACTCAATTTAGCAACAATTCATGACAAAAATCGGCCATAACCTGTTTATATCAAAAAGCCCCAAATTTGCTCAAGAACACAAACCCTAGATTACTCAAAATTTGAAGTTTAAGGCTTCTAATCATATTAAACAGCATCAATCTAGGTTATACAAGCATAATACATAAACAATTTAAGCTTAATTACACTAAAAAGCATCAAAATCAAATTGGGGAAAAAATAGCTCAAGAACACCAAATTTCGAATTAAATGGTGTTTAGGTGTAGAAATTTACCGTTTTTCTTGAGTAATTCTTAGATAGCATCCTTCTCAACATGATTTTAGCAAAAAATTTGGTGATTAACGGTTAAAAATTGGGATTTTTGGGGTTTTTTCTCGGGTTTTTCGGGGTGTTTTTCGCAGTATTTTTTCTGTGTTTTGGGTTTTGGAGTGCACTGATCGTTCAGCTCTTTATATTTTTTTTTTTTTTCTGATTTTCGGTCCCTCCGCGAGTCGCGGAGATTTAAGCACCAAACTCCGCGAGTCGCGGAGTTTGGTATTTTTTTTTTTTTTTTTTTTATAATAATTAACTTTTGAAAACAATTAAGAAATTAATTTTAAAATTTTGTTTCCCTTGTTATTTAGGACGAGGTCGTTTCGGATCGATGTCCTAGTCCGTCCCTCGACAAAATTTTAAAATTTGTCTTTTTGTAGCGATTGTTTTAAAAGCTAAGATTTTTGGGTTTTTTAATATTTTTGGCATACTTTAAATCAATAAGATTAAAAATAATGATAATAAAAGTTCTCGTCCCTCCCTCGGGTAAAGCAATTTTGGTTCAAAGACCTAGTCTTCAACTTACGACGAATTTTAAAAATCATATTCTTAACTTAATGAGATAAAGTAAATTTTTGTTTTTAAATTCACACAACTTAAATATAAAATTCAAAATTAATATTAAAAATTCACACCAAACTTAAAATTTGAAATGCATAAAATTAAAAATTTATATTTTAAAAATTAAAAATTCACACCAGACTTAATTTAAAAATTTATAAATTCATATCAAACTTATATTAATTTTTCAAATATTTACAATTTTAAATATATTGTTTTTACAAAGTTTACAATATTAATTTAAGATTTAAATATTAATTTTAAAAATATGGTAAAAATAAAATTAAAAATCTTTTTGTCTTTTTATCCCACTTTAATCAATCAAATATTATCAAAAATATGCGCCCCTCTTTTCGGTAAAGTAATTTCGGTTCCAAGACCTAATTTAACTCATGACGAATTTTTGAAATATTTTGGGTTGATTGATTAAAGATATTTATACCTTAAGAATAAACGTTAAATTTCGCAGTGATGTAATAAATTTTTTGAATGATATCAATAATTTCGGTCGCCAAACCTAATTTTATTCAATACCAATTTAATACTTTTTAGCGAACAAATTAGCGTTTATTATCAAAAGGTTAAAAATAAAAATAAAAACTAAAAACTATACAGACATACCTGTGAAATAGATTTCTTAGTTATATGATCTATTCCATTCATAAGATAGTCGGTTTAATTGATTTTCCATGGCTACATAGGCGTAACCTCGAGTATTCAGTGTCTTTTCTTCTAAACATATGAACGGTCCGTCTCTGCATAAAGTAACAAATTCGGTATTTGAATAGGTTTGATTATTTGAACATTTACCTCCATGTGACCATTTTCCGCATTTGTGACATCTTTCTAGGTGTCGTGCTCTTCTTTTCGCTGCGGATTTTGATTTTCCTTTACCAAATTGTAACGTATTATCTTCGCATCTGGATTCTTTTCTAACTCCGTCCATGTAGTGACCCGAACTTTTCCATGTTTATATATATTAATTGAGATTTATATTTACATGATTAAATGTTTCCAACATGTTAAGCAATCAAACTTGTTAAGACTTGATTAATTGAAATATGTTTCATATAGACAATTGACCACCCAAGTTGACCGGTGATTCACGAACGTTAAAACTTGTAAAAACTATATGATGAAATATATATGGATATATATATAGTTAACATGATACTATGATAAGTAAACATATCATTAAGTATATTAACAATGAACTACATATGTAAAAACAAGACTACTAACTTAATGATTTTTAAACGAGACATATATGTAACGATTATCGTTGTAAAGACATTTAATGTATATATATCATATTAAGAGATATTCATACATGATAATATCATGATAATATAATAATTTAAAATCTCATTTGATATTATAAACATTAGGTTAACAACATTTAACAAGATCGTTAACCTAAAGGTTTCAAAACAACACTTACATGTAACGACTAACGATGACTTAACGACTCAGTTAAAATGTATATACATGTAGTGTTTTAATATGTATTTATACACTTTTTAAAGACTTCAATACACTTATCAAAATACTTCTACTTAACAAAAATGCTTACAATTACATCCTCGTTCAGTTTCATCAACAATTCTACTCGTATGCACCCGTATTCGTACTCGTACAATACACAGCTTTTAGATGTATGTACTATTGGTATATACACTCCAATGATCAGCTTTTAGCAGCCCATGTGAGTCACCTAACACATGTGGGAACCATCATTTGGCAACTAGCATGAAATATCTCATAAAATTACAAAAATATGAGTAATCATTCATGACTTATTTACATGAAAACAAAATTACATATCCTTTATATCTAATCCATACACCAACGACCAAAAATACCTACAAACACTTTCATTCTTCAATTTTATTCATCTAATTGATCTCTCTTAAGTTCTATCTTCAAGTTCTAAGTGTTCTTCATAAATTCCAAAAGTTCTAGTTTCATAAAATCAAGAATACTTTCAAGTTTGCTAGCTCACTTCCAATCTTGTAAGGTGATCATCCAACCTCAAGAAATCTTTGTTTCTTACAGTAGGTTATCATTCTAATACAAGGTAATAATCATATTCAAACTTTGGTTCAATTTCTATAACTATAACAATCTTATTTCAAGTGATGATCTTACTTGAACTTGTTTTCGTGTCGTGATTCTGCTTCAAGAACTTCGAGCCATCCAAGGATCCATTGAAGCTAAATCCATTTTTCTCTTTTCCAGTAGGTTTATCCAAGGAACTCAAGGTAGTAATGATGTTCATAACATCATTCGATTCATACATATAAAACTATCTTATTCGAAGGTTTAAACTTGTAATCACTAGAACATAGTTTAGTTAATTCTAAACTTGTTCGCAAATAAAAGTTAATCCTTCTAACTTGACTTTTAAAATCAACTAAATACATGTTCTATATCTATATGATATGCTAACTTAATGATTTAAAACCTGGAAACACGAAAAACACCGTAAAACCGGATTTACGCCGTCGTAGTAACACCGCGGGCTGTTTTGGGTTAGTTAATTAAAAACTATGATAAAATTTGATTTAAAAGTTGTTATTCTGAGAAAATGATTTTTATTATGAACATGAAACTATATCCAAAAATTATGGTTAAACTCAAAGTGGAAGTATGTTTTCTAAAATGGTCATCTAGACGTCGTTCTTTCGACTGAAATGACTACCTTTACAAAAACGACTTGTAACTTATTTTTCCGACTATAAACCTATACTTTTTCTATTTCGGTTCATAAAATAGAGTTCAATATGAAACCATAGCAATTTGATTCACTCAAAACGGATTTAAAATGAAGAAGTTATGGGTAAAACAAGATTGGATAATTTTTCTCATTTTAGCTACGTAAAAATTGTTAACAAATCTATTCCAACCATAACTTAATCAACTTGTATTGTATATTATGTAATCTTGAGATACCATAGACACGTATACAATGTTTCGACCTATCATGTCGACACATCTATATATATTTCGGAACAACCATAAACACTCTATATGTGAATGTTGGAGTTAGCTATACAGGGTTGAGGTTGATTCCAAAATATATATAGTTTGAGTTGTGATCAATACTGAGATACGTATACACTGGGTCGTGGATTGATTCAAGATAATATTTATCGATTTATTTCTGTACATCTAACTGTGGACAACTAGTTGTAGGTTACTAACGAGGACAGCTGACTTAATAAACTTAAAACATCAAAATATATTAAAAGTGTTGTAAATATATTTTGAACATACTTTGATATATATGTATATATTGTTATAGGTTCGTGAATCAACCAGTGGCCAAGTCTTACTTCCCGACGAAGTAAAAATCTGTGAAAGTGAGTTATAGTCCCACTTTTAAAATCTAATATTTTTGGGATGAGAATACATGCAGGTTTATAAATGATTTACAAAATAGACACAAGTACGTGAAACTACATTCTATGGTTGAATTATCGAAATCGAATATGCCCCTTTTTATTAAGTCTGGTAATCTAAGAATTAGGGAACAGACACCCTAATTGACGCGAATCCTAAAGATAGATCTATCGGGCCCAACAAGCCCCATCCAAAGTACCGGATGCTTTAGTACTTCGAAATTTATATCATATCCGAAGGGTGTCCCGGAATGATGGGGATATTCTTATATATGCATCTTGTTAATGTCGTTTACCAGGTGTTCACCATATGAATGATTTTTATCTCTATGTATGGGATGTGTATTGAAATATGAAATCTTGTGGTCTATTATTATGATTTGATATATATAGGTTAAACCTATAACTCACCAACATTTTTGTTGACGTTTTAAGCATGTTTATTCTCAGGTGATTATTAAGAGCTTCCGCTGTCGCATACTTAAATAAGGACGAGATTTGGAGTCCATGCTTGTATGATATTGTGTAAAAACTGCATTCAAGAAACTTATTTTGTTGTAACATATTTGTATTGTAAACCATTATGTAATGGTCGTGTGTAAACAGGATATTTTAGATTATCATTATTTGATAATCTACGTAAAGCTTTTTAAAACCTTTATCTATGAAATAAAGGTTATGGTTTGTTTTAAAAATGAATGCAGTCTTTGAAAAACGTCTCATATAGAGGTCAAAACCTCGCAACGAAATCAATTAATATGGAACGTTTTTAATCAATAAGAACGAGACATTTCAGTTGGTATCCGAGCGTTAGTCTTAGAGAACCAGAAAATTTGCATTAGTGTGTCTTATCGAGTTTGTTAGGATGCATTAGTGAGTCTGGACTTCGACCGTGTTTTCTTTAAAAATGATTGCTTAACATTTTTGTTGGAAACTATATATTTTTAACATATGAATATTATGTGATATATTAATCTCTTAACGTGTTTGATATTATGTGATAGATGTCTACCTCTAGAACAAGTCCCATTGACTCACCTAATAATAATGAAGAGTCAAACGTAAATTGGAATGATTCGTGGACTGATTCACAAGTTCCCGAAGAGGAACCGGAAGAAGAGTCGGAACCGGAAGAAGAATCGGAACCGGAAGAAGAATCGGAACCGGAAGAAGAATCGGAACCGGTGGGGGAAATAATAAAACGGTTAAGTAAAAGAGAATCCTCAACCAACCGACCAAGGTTAATTACGGTCAATGGTGTTTCCGCCAAGGAAGCAAAATATTGGGAGGATTACCAATTCTCCGATGAATCGGATTCCGACGAGAATTCCAATGATGTTATAGAAATTACCCCAACTGAATTTAAAAAGGCAAAAGAAAATAATAAGGGAAAGGGCATAAAAATAGAGAAATCTAATTCCAACCCCGATGAACTTTATATGTATCGTCAACCCCCGAAGTCCTTAAGTTGTAACAATGACCCGGGAACCTCTAAACCACCAGGTTTTTCTAAACCAATGTGGACAACGACGGCTCGTATTAGGGGAACATCATATATCCCTAGAAACTTGGCAAAACGAACCAAAACCGAAGAAGAAGAAACGAGCGAGTCGGAATAAGATAGTTGTATTCGTGTGGTGTAATATATGTAATATAGTGTTCTTATGCTTTATGATATATGTAAAAATTGCTTGTATTAATAAGTATTTTTTTATGAATCTAACTCTTGTCTATTTTACAGTTTAAAAACACAAAATGGATAGACAACCCAATATTTTAAGAGACCTACCCGGAGACATGATTGATGAAATCTTGTCTAGAGTCGGCCAGAATTCCTCGGCACAACTATTTAAGGCGAGATCAGTTTGTAAGACATTCGAAGAACGTTCCAAGAATGTCTTGGTTTATAAGAGACTTTCGTTTGAAAGATGGGGGATATCACATTGGGAAACCCATAAGTTACGATGTGTTTACTTTGACGCATATATTGCGGGGAACCCAAATGCTATTTTACGCAACGGGTTAAGAAATTATTTTGACTCAATATATCCGAATATTGGACTTCGTGATTTAGAAAAAGCGGCTAACATGCAACATAAAGAAGCATGTTATGCTTACGGATTAGTAATGTTCGCTTCTCACCAAAGTGAGAACAAGAACATCGGGCTACAACTATTAAACAAAACGTTTCCACAAGTGATGGAGTCGGTAATTGGGGTAAGAAATGAGGTTTTTAGATTGTTACGGGACTGTTGGACATTACGTAACCCTCGTCCCTTTGACGACGTTACAACACGCTGTCTTATCAACGGCCATAATGGTTATGTTCCACAAGACCAAGGATGGGAAGTAATCCTAGTAAAACCAGAATGCATGACTTGTTTCTGGACGTATGAATTACGTGTCTTTATTGCCTTTGCTGAACGACTTGTGTACTAGCTAGAATTATCTTTACAACTATCTTGTATCAAATTTATTGTGTGCTATATTTCATGCTATATGTAAAATAAGCGGTATTGTAAGTTTGTAAAATATAGTGTAAAAGTTTGAACACGAAATATTATTATAATCAGTTTTTCATATAGAATTGTAGTAGTTGAATTGTATATTAGCTACTAAGTATGAACTTAACGGGTAGGTACTACCCGAATTTAAACTTATAAAATGCTAATATGAAGAAAAAGCTTTTATAAATGAGTTCATATTATGCTACGAAATACTATTAACTACTCTTAATATTCTGTATGATTAACTTGTTCCATTTGACTATTTTGAAGGAAATGGCACCGACTACTCGACACACCGTGAATATGAATGAAGAGGAATTCCGTACTTTTCTAGCTTCAAACATAGCCGCAGTACAGGCTGCGCTACATACCAACAATAACCTTGGATCTAGCAGTACAGGAAATCGTGTAGGATGCACCTACAAAGAATTCACTGCCTGCAAACCTTTGGAATTTGATGGAACCGAAGGACCGATCGGATTGAAACGGTGGACCGAGAAGGTCGAATCGGTGTTTGCCATAAGTAAGTGTACTGAAGAAGACAAAGTGAAGTACGCTACGCATACCTTCACAGGTTCTGCGTTAACATGGTGGAATACCTATCTAGAGCAAGTGGGACAAGACGATGCGTACGCACTACCGTGGTCAGCATTCAAGCACTTGATGAACGAGAAGTACCGTCCCAGAACCGAGGTCAATAAGCTCAAGACAGAACTTAGAGGGTTACGAACCCAAGGATTTGATATTACCACGTACGAAAGACGATTCACAGAATTGTGCCTATTGTGTCCGGGAGCATTCGAAGATGAGGAAGAGAAGATCGACGCGTTTGTGAAAGGATTACCGGAAAGAATCCAAGAAGATATAAGTTCACACGAGCCCGCCTCCATACAACAGGCATGTAGAATGGCTCACAAACTAGTGAACCAGATTGAAGAAAGAATTAAAGAACAGACTGCTGAAGAGGCTAATGTGAAGCAAGTCAAAAGAAAGTGGGAGGAAAACGGTGATAAGAATCACCAATATAACAACAACAGCAATTACAACAATAATCGCAACAATTATCCCAACAATCGCAACATCAATCGCAACTACAACAAACGGCCCAACAACAACAACAACAACAACAACAACAGCAACTACAACAATCATCCAAACAACAATAATAACCGCAACAACAACAACAATCAGAAGCAGCTATGCCAAAGGTGTGAAAAGTATCACTCGGGGTTCTGCACCAAATTTTGCAATAAGTGTAAAAGAAATGGTCATAGCGCGGTGAAGTGTGAGGTCTACGGACCAGGGGTTAATAGAACGAAAGGAACAAATGGTGTCGGAACGAGTAATGGTGGAGCAAGTAGTGTCGGAGCAAGTTATGCCAATGTAGTTTGTTATAAATGTGGAAAACCGGGCCACATTATTAGAAATTGCCTGAACCAGGAGAACACGAATGGACAAGGCCGCGGAAGAGTTTTCAATATTAATGCGGCAGAGGCACAGGAAGACCCGGAGCTTGTTACGGGTACGTTTCTTATTGACAATAAATCTGCTTACGTTTTATTTGATTCGGGTGTGGATAGAAGCTATATGAGTAGAGATTTTTGTGCTAAATTAAGTTGTCCATTGACGCCTTTGGATAGTAAATTTTTACTCGAATTAGCAAATGGTAAATTAATTGCAGCAGATAATATATGTCGGAATCGAGAAATTAAACTGGTTAGCGAAACATTTAAGATTGACTGATACCAGTAGAGTTAGGGAGTTTTGATGTGATAATCGGTATGGACTAGTTAAAAGAAGTGAAAGCAGAGATCGTTTGTTACAAAAATGCAATTCGCATTATACGAGAAAAAGGAAAACCCTTAATGGTGTACGGAGAAAAGGGCAACACGAAGCTACATCTTATTAGTAATTTGAAGGCATAAAAACTAATAAGAAAAGGTTGCTATGCTGTTCTAGCACACGTCGAGAAAGTACAAACTGAAGAAAAGAGCATCAATGATGTTCCCGTCGCAAAAGAATTTCCCGATGTATTTCCGAAAGAATTACCGGGATTACCCCCACATCGATCCGTTGAATTTCAAATAGATCTTGTACCAGGAGCTGCACCAATAGCTCGTGCTCCTTACAGACTCGCACCCAGCGAGATGAAAGAATTGCAAAGCCAATTACAAGAACTTTTAGAGCGTGGTTTCATTCGACCAAGCACATCACCGTGGGGAGCTCCTGTTTTGTTTGTCAAGAAGAAAGATGGTACATTCAGGTTGTGTATCGATTACCGAGAGTTGAACAAACTTACCATCAGGAACCGCTACCCACTACCGAGAATCGACGACTTATTTGATCAACTACAAGGCTCGTCTGTTTATTCAAAGATTGACTTACGTTCCGGGTATCATTAAATGCGGGTGAAAGAAGATGATATTCCAAAGACTGCTTTCAGAACACGTTACGGTCATTACGAGTTTATGGTCATGCCGTTTGGTTTAACTAATGCACCAGCTGTGTTCATGGACCTTATGAACTGAGTGTGTGGACCATACCTTGACAAGTTTGTCATTGTTTTCATTGATGACATACTTATTTACTCAAAGAATGACCAAGAACACGGTGAACATTTGAGAAAAGTGTTAGAAGTATTGAGGAAGGAAGAATTGTACGCTAAGTTTTCAAAGTGTGCATTTTGGTTGGAAGAAGTTCAATTCCTCGGTCACATAGTGAACAAAGAAGGTATTAAGGTGGATCCGGCAAAGATAGAAACTGTTGAAAAGTGGGAAACCCCGAAAACTCCGAAACACATACGCCAGTTTTTAGGACTAGCTGGTTACTACAGAAGGTTCATCCAAGACTTTTCCAGAATAGCAAAACCCTTGACTGCATTAACGCATAAAGGGAAGAAATTTGAATGGAATGATGAACAAGAGAAAGCGTTTCAGTTATTGAAGAAAAAGCTAACTACGGCACCTATATTGTCATTGCCTGAAGGGAATGATGATTTTGTGATTTATTGTGACGCATCAAAGCAAGGTCTCGGTTGTGTATTAATGCAACGAACGAAGGTGATTTCTTATGCGTCTAGACAATTGAAGATTCACGAAAAAAATTATACGACGCATGATTTGGAATTAGGCGCGGTTGTTTTTACATTAAAGACTTGGAGGCACTACTTATATGGGGTCAAAAGTATTATATATACCGACCACAAAAGTCTTCAACACATATTTAATCAGAAACAACTGAATATGAGGCAGCGTAGGTGGATTGAATTGTTGAATGATTACGACTTTGAGATTCGTTACCACCCGGGGAAGGCAAATGTGGTAGCCGATGCCTTGAGCAGGAAGGACAGAGAACCCATTCGAGTAAAATCTATGAATATAATGATTCATAATAACCTTACTACTCAAATAAAGGAGGCGCAACAAGGAGTTTTAAAAGAGGGAAATTTAAAGGATGAAATACCCAAGGGATCGGAGAAGCATCTTAATATTCGGGAAGACGGAACCCGGTATAGGGCTGAAAGGATTTGGGTACCAAAATTTGGAGATATGAGAGAAATGGTACTTAGAGAAGCTCATAAAACCAGATACTCAATACATCCTGGAACGGGGAAGATGTACAAGGATCTCAAGAAACATTTTTGGTGGCCAGGTATGAAAGCCGATGTTGCTAAATATGTAGGAGAATGTTTGACGTGTTCTAAGGTCAAAGCTGAGCATCAGAAACCATCAGGTCTACTTCAACAACCCGAAATCCCGGAATGGAAATGGGAAAACATTACCATGGATTTCATCACTAAATTGCCAAGGACTGCAAGTGGTTTTGATACTATTTGGGTAATAGTTGATCGTCTCACCAAATCAGCACACTTCCTGCCAATAAGAGAAGATGACAAGATGGATAAGTTAGCACGACTGTATTTGAAGGAAGTCGTCTCCAGACATGGAATACCAATCTCTATTATCTCTGATAGGGATGGCAGATTTATTTCAAGATTCTGGCAGATATTACAGCAAGCATTAGGAACTCGTCTAGACATGAGTACTGCCTATCATCCACAAACTGATGGGCAGAGCGAAAGGACGATACAAACGCTTGAAGACATGCTACGACCATGTGTTATTGATTTCGGAAACAGTTGGGATCGACATCTACCGTTAGCAGAATTTTCCTACAACAACAGCTACCATTCAAGCATTGAGATGGCGCCGTTTGAAGCACTTTATGGTAGAAAGTGCAGGTCTCCGATTTGTTGGAGTGAAGTGGGGGATAGACAGATTACGGGTCCGGAGATTATACAAGAAACTACCGAGAAGATCATCCAAATTCAACAACGGTTGAAAACCGCCCAAAGTCGACAAAAGAGCTACGCTGACATTAAAAGAAAAGATATAGAATTTGAAATTGGAGAGATGGTCATGCTTAAAGTTGCACCTTGGAAAGGCGTTGTTCGATTTGGTAAACGAGGGAAATTAAATCCAAGGTATATTGGACCATTCAAGATTATTGATCGTGTTGGACCAGTAGCTTACCGACTTGAGTTACCTCAACAACTCACGGCTGTACATAACACTTTCCACGTCTCGAATTTGAAGAAATGTTTTGCTAAAGAAGATCTCACTATTCCATTAGATGAAATCCAAATCAACGAAAAACTTCAATTCATCGAAGAACCCGTCGAAATAATGGATCGTGAGGTTAAAAGACTTAAGCAAAATAAGATACCAATTGTTAAGGTTCGATGGAATGCTCGTAGAGGACCCGAGTTCACCTGGGAGCGTGAAGATCAGATGAAGAAGAAATACCCGCATCTATTTCTAGAAGATTCGTCAACACCTTCAACTGTTTAAAATTTCGGGACGAAATTTATTTAACGGGTAGGTACTGTAGTGACCCGAACTTTTCCATGTTTATATATATTAATTGAGATTTATATTTACATGATTAAATGTTTCCAACATGTTAAGCAATCAAACTTTTTAAGACTTGATTAATTAAAATATGTTTCATATAGACAATTGACCACCCAAGTTGACCGGTGATTCACGAACGTTAAAACTTGTAAAAACTATATGATGAAATATATATGGATATATATATAGTTAACATGATACTATGATAATTAAACATATCATTAAGTATATTAACAATGAACTACATATGTAAAAACAAGACTACTAACTTAATGATTTTTAAACGAGACATATATGTAACGATTATCGTTGTAAAGACATTTAATGTATATATATCATATTAAGAGATATTCATACATGATAATATCATGATAATATAATAATTTAAAATCTCATTTGATATTATAAACATTGGGTTAACAACATTTAACAAGATCGTTAACCTAAAGGTTTCAAAACAACACTTACATGTAACGACTAACGATGACTTAACGACTCAGTTAAAATGTATATACATGTAGTGTTTTAATATGTATTTATACACTTTTTAAAGACTTCAATACACTTATCAAAATACTTCTACTTAACAAAAATGCTTACAATTACATCCTCGTTCAGTTTCATCAACAATTCTACTCGTATGCACCCGTATTCGTACTCGTACAATGCACAGCTTTTAGATGTATGTACTATTGGTATATACACTCCAATGATCAGCTCTTAGCAGCCCATGTGAGTCACCTAACACATGTGGGAACCATCATTTGGCAACTAGCATGAAATATCTCATAAAATTACAAAAATATGAGTAATCATTCATGACTTATTTACATGAAAACAAAATTACATATCCTTTATATCTAATCCATACACCAACGACCAAAAACACCTACAAACACTTTCATTCTTCAATTTTATTCATCTAATTGATCTCTCTTAAGTTCTATCTTCAAGTTCTAAGTGTTCTTCATAAATTCCAAAAGTTCTAGTTTCATAAAATCAAGAATACTTTCAAGTTTGCTAGCTCACTTCCAATCTTGTAAGGTGATCATCCAACCTCAAGAAATCTTTGTTTCTTACAGTAGGTTATCATTCTAATACAAGGTAATAATCATATTCAAACTTTGGTTCAATTTCTATAACTATAACAATCTTATTTCAAGTGATGATCTTACTTGAACTTGTTTTCGTGTCGTGATTCTGCTTCAAGAACTTCGAGCCATCCAAGGATCCATTGAAGATAAATCCATTTTTCTATTTTCCAGTAGGTTTATCCAAGGAACTCAAGGTAGTAATGATGTTCATAACATCATTCGATTCATACATATAAAACTATCTTATTCGAAGGTTTAAACTTGTAATCACTAGAACATAGTTTAGTTAATTCTAAACTTGTTCGCAAATAAAAGTTAATCCTTCTAACTTGACTTTTAAAATCAACTAAACACATGTTCTATATCTATATGATATGCTAACTTAATGATTTAAAACCTGGAAACACGAAAAACACCGTAAAACCGGATTTACGCCGTCGTAGTAACACCGCGGGCTGTTTTGGGTTAGTTAATTAAAAACTATGATAAAATTTGATTTAAAAGTTGTTATTCTGAGAAAATGATTTTTATTATGAACATGAAACTATATCCAAAAATTATGGTTAAACTCAAAGTGGAAGTATGTTTTCTAAAATGGTCATCTAGACGTCGTTCTTTCGACTGAAATGACTACCTTTACAAAAACGACTTGTAACTTATTTTTCCGACTATAAACCTATACTTTTTCTATTTAGGTTCATAAAATAGAGTTCAATATGAAACCATAGCAATTTGATTCACTCAAAACGGATTTAAAATGAAGAAGTTATGGGTAAAACAAGATTGGATAATTTTTCTCATTTTAGCTACGTAAAAATTGTTAACAAATCTATTCCAACCATAACTTAATCAACTTGTATTGTATATTATGTAATCTTGAGATACCATAGACACGTATACAATGTTTCGACCTATCATGTCGACACATCTATATATATTTCGGAACAACCATAAACACTCTATATGTGAATGTTGGAGTTAGCTATACAGGGTTGAGGTTGATTCCAAAATATATATAGTTTGAGTTGTGATCAATACTGAGATACGTATACACTGGGTCGTGGATTGATTCAAGATAATATTTATCGATTTATTTCTGTACATCTAACTGTGGACAACTAGTTGTAGGTTACTAACGAGGACAGCTGACTTAATAAACTTAAAACATCAAAATATATTAAAAGTGTTGTAAATATATTTTGAACATACTTTGATATATATGTATATATTGTTATAGGTTCGTGAATCAACCAGTAGCCAAGTCTTACTTCCCGACGAAGTAAAAATCTGTGAAAGTGAGTTATAGTCCCACTTTTAAAATCTAATATTTTTGGGATGAGAATACATGCAGGTTTTATAAATGATTTACAAAATAGACACAAGTACGTGAAACTACATTCTATGGTTGAATTATCGAAATCGAATATGCCCCTTTTTATTAAGTCTGGTAATCTAAGAATTAGGGAACAGACACCCTAATTGACGCGAATCCTAAAGATAGATCTATCGGGCCCAACAAGCCCCATCCAAAGTACCGGATGCTTTAGTACTTCGAAATTTATATCATATCCGAAGGGTGTCCCGGAATGATGGGGATATTCTTATATATGCATCTTGTTAATGTCGGTTACCAGGTGTTCACCATATGAATGATTTTTATCTCTATGTATGGGATGTGTATTGAAATATGAAATCTTGTGGTCTATTATTATGATTTGATATATATAGGTTAAACCTATAACTCACCAACATTTTTGTTGACGTTTTAAGCATGTTTATTCTAAGGTGATTATTAAGAGCTTCCGCTGTCGCATACTTAAATAAGGACAAGATTTGGAGTCCATGCTTGTATGATATTGTGTAAAAACTGCATTCAAGAAACTTATTTTGTTGTAACATATTTGTATTGTAAACCATTATGTAATGGTCGTGTGTAAACAGGATATTTTAGATTATCATTATTTGATAATCTACGTAAAGCTTTTTAAAACCTTTATCTATGAAATAAAGGTTATGGTTTGTTTTAAAAATGAATGCAGTCTTTGAAAAACGTCTCATATAGAGGTCAAAACCTCGCAACGAAATCAATTAATATGGAACGTTTTTAATCAATAAGAACGAGACATTTCAGTCCATTCTTTCTCTGATTACTGATACTAATTCACTCGGGAGTATGTCATTATTACGTTTAGTGATCAAAGCGTGTAGCATTAGACCATGGTTTAGTTCACAGGCAGTCTTCATTTCGTAAAAACCTAAAAAAAATAAAAATTCAGAATGGGGGGAGAAGACTAGTTCTTTAGGGTCTGCTAGGGAAAGACCATTCGGGTTCCATTTTCGAGAACTACACGAAAACAGACAATCTAACTCTAACAGAAATACATATTATCCTTTAAAGACTTGATTCTCCCCACACTTAGTTAGCTGTGGTGTCGAAATTGTGATTAACTTCGTTGTCGACTTCCATCGGACCATGTATGTAATGTTTAACTCTGTGACCATTAACTTTAAATTCAATCCCATTTGAATTTATCAATTCTATCGTTCCGTATGGGAAAACTCTTTTGACTATGAATGGTCCAGACCATCTTGATTTCAATTTTCCAGGAAATAGCTGGAATCGTGAATTGAAAAGAAGAACTCTGTCTCCTTCTTTAAATTCTTTTGAACTTCTGATTCTTTTATCATGCCATTTCTTCGTTCTTTCTTTATAGATTAACGAATTTTCGTATGCTTCATGTCTTAATTCTTCTAATTCGTTTAGTTGACTTAATCGTAGACGTCCAGCTTCATGTAAATCAAGATTACATGTCTTCAAAGCCCAAAATGCTTTGTGTTCAATTTCTACTGGAAGATGACATGCTTTTCCATAAACAAGTCTAAAAGGTGTGGTTCCAATTGGAGTTTTGTAAGCTGTTCTAAAAGCGCAGAGTGCATCCTCCAATTTAATGGACCATTCCTTCGGATTTGATCCTACGGTTTTCTCTAGAATACGTTTTAAAGCTCGGTTGGTATTTTCAACTTGTCCACTTGTTTGTTGATGATATGCGGTGGAGATTTTATGAGTTACTCCATATCTTTTAAGAACTTTCTCAAGTTGATTATTACAAAAATGAGTTCCCCGATCACTTATTAAAGCTTTCGGTGTTCCAAACCTTGCAAAAAGACGTTTTAAAAAGTTGACTACAACTCGTGCATCGTTAGTTGGGAGAGCTTGTGCTTCCGCCCATTTAGATACATAATCAATGGCTACGAGTATATATAGATTATTATGAGATTTTGGAAATGGACCCATAAAGTCAATACCCCAAATGTCAAATACTTCACATACTTGGATGACATTTTGTGGCATTTCATCACGTTGACTTATTTTTCCGGCCCTTTGACATGCATCACAGGATTTGCAAAGAAGGTGTGCGTCTTTGTAAATTGTAGGCTAATAGAATCCAGCTTCATAAACTTTTCTTGCTGTTAGTTGAGGCCCATAATGCCCTCCTGTTGGTCCTGTGTGACAATGGTTTAAAATTTTACTAGCTTCATCTCCAAATACACATCGGCGTATTATTCCATCGGGACAACTTTTAAACAGATGTGGATCTTCCCAGAAATAGTGTTTTATATCACTGAAGAATTTCTTTCGTCTTTGGTACGATAATCCTTTTTCAAGGAATCCACAAACTAAGTAATTTGCATAGTCTGCAAACCATGGGATTTCTTTATAATCTATCTTCAATAGATATTCATCAGGAAAGTTGTCTTGTATGGCCGATTCATTCAGAACTTCTAATTCGGGATTTTCAAGACGAGAAAGATGATCAGCGGCGAGATTTTCTGCTCCTCTTTTATCTCGGATTTCAATATCAAACTCTTGTAAGAGTAAGATCCAACGGATTAATCTTGGTTTAGCATCTTGTTTTGAAAATAGGTATCTAAGAGCAGAATGGTCGGTATAGACCACCGTTTTTGCTAGAACGAGATATGATCGAAATTTGTCAAAAGCAAAGACAATAGCAAGGAGTTCTTTTTCAGTAGTTGTATAGTTCGTTTGTGCTCCTTGTAATGTCTTACTAGCATAATATATAGGTTGAAATCGTTTTTCAATCCTTTGTCCTAAAACGGCTCCCATTGCAAAATCACTTGCATCGCACATTAGTTCAAATGGTAGATTCCAATTTGGTGTTATCATGATCGGTGCATTAGTGAGTTTTTCTTTAAGAATATTAAAAGATTTGATACACTCATCTGAAAAGATGAATGGAGCATCCTTTTCTAGGAGTTTATTCATAGGAGTGGCAATTTTAGAAAAATCTTTTATGAAACGTCGGTAAAAACCGGCATGCCCTAGAAAACTCCTAACTCCTCTAACATTTGTGGGATGTGGAAGTTTAGCAATTACATCTACTTTAGCTCTATCCACTTCAATTCCTTCTTTTGAAATTTTATGTCCAAGAACGATGCCTTCTTTAACCATGAAATGGCATTTCTCCCAATTAAGTACTAGATTTGATTTTTCGCATCTAATTAGCATTCGTTCCAGATTAAATAGACATGATGTAAATGTATCACCGAAGACTGAAAAGTCATCCATGAATACTTCCATGCATTCTTCTATCATGTCATGAAAAATCGCCATCATACACCTTTGAAAGGTTGCAGGGGCGTTACAAAGTCCAAATGGCATGCGTTTGTAAGCAAAAGTACCATAAGGGCACGTGAATGTGGTTTTCTCTTGGTCCTCGGGTGCTATTGGAATTTGAAAATATCCGGAAAATCCATCTAGAAAACAATAGTAACTATTTCCGGCTAATCTTTCCAACATTTGATCTATGAAAGGTAAGGGAAAGTGATCTTTTCTGGTGGCGTCATTTAATTTTCTATAATCAATACATACACGCCATCCTGTTACAGTCCTAGTAGGAATAAGCTCATTTTTCTCATTTGTGATGACAGTCATGCCACCCTTCTTAGGTACGCATTGAACTGGGCTTACCCATGGACTATCAGAGATTGAATATATCAAACCTGCATCTAGCAGTTTAATAATCTCTTTCTTAACTACATCTTGCATATTAGGATTTAGTCTTCGTTGGCGTTGCACATACGTTTTATGACCTTCTTCCATAAGGATTTTATGTGTGCAATACGAAGGACTTATTCCTTTAATATCATGAATCTTCCATGCAATGGCTGGTTTATGAGCTTTCAACACAGAAATGAGTTGTGATTTCTCATTTTTAGTAAGAGAAGACGATATTATTATAGGTAATTCAGATTCACCATGTAAATAAGCGTATTCCAAATGGTTTGGAAGTGGCTTTAACTCTAATTTCGGAGGTTCTTCTATCGATGATTTATATCGATATCTGTCTTCTTCTTTTAGCATTTGAATTTCTTCTGTTGTTGGTTCATATCCATTAGCTATAAGTGTAGTTAACATTTCAGCTTCATCAATTGGTTCATTACCTTCTCCTAAAGAACATTCTCCTGTTCCTTGTAATTCTGGAAATTCTTCTAATAATTCTGCATGTGCATCTATAGTTTGAATATAATAACATGTATCATCTGCAGATTGTGGTTGTTGCATTGCTCTATCAACTGAAAAGGTAACACTCTCATCCTCTATACTTAGGGTCAGTTTCTTACCGAACACGTCTATCATTGCTTTAGCCGTGTTTAAGAATGGTCTTCCTAATATGAGAGGAACTTGAGAATCTTCTTCCATGTCCAAAACAACAAAATCTACTGGAAATACTAAAGTACCAACTTTAACTAGCATGTTCTCCATTATCCCTCTAGGATATTTTATTGATCTATCGGCTAGTTGTATGCTTATTCTGGTTGGTTTTAATTCTCCAAGGTCTAGTTTAGCGTATAGTGAATACGGCATTAGATTTATACTAGCACCTAAGTCTGCCAATGCTTCTATTGAACTAAGACTACCCAGAAAACATGGAATTGTGAAACTTCCTGGATCAGATAGTTTTTCTGGTATCTTATTCAACAGCACTGCTGAACAATTAGCATTCATAGTAACAGCCGAGAGTTCTTCCATTTTCTTTCTATTTGAGATTAGATCTTTCAAGAATTTAGCATATCTTGGCATTCCTGAAATCACATCAATGAAAGGAAGATTTACATTTATCTGTTTAAACATATCCAAGAATTTGGATTGCTCGGCTTCAAGTTTTTCTTTCTTCATTTTACTCGGGTAAGGAAGTGGTGGTTGGTATGGTTTAACATAAGGTTTATCCTTAACTGTGTTATCTTCATTAACCTTTTCAACTACCGGTTCTTTTTCCTTATCTTGATCAGGTTGTGGTTCTTGTGGAGTAGGAATGGTTTCATCAGAAGTTACAGGTATTTCAGGTGGTTTAAGTGTTGTACCACTTCTTGTGGTAATAGCTTTAGCTGTTTCATTCCTGGGGTTAGCATTTGTATCACTAGGTAGACTTCCCGGTTTTCTTTCACCTATTAACCTTGCTAGGTTACTTACTTCTTGTTCCAGATTTTGAATAGAAGCTTGTTGATTTCTAAATGCTTGAGCATTTTGTTCATTTGTTTGTTTCTGAGATGTGAAAAACTGTGTTTGAGTTTCAACTAGCTTCGTCATCATATCTTCTAAATTCGGCTTTTTATCATCGGTTTGT
Source organism: Rutidosis leptorrhynchoides (assembly GCF_046630445.1). Taxonomy (NCBI): domain Eukaryota; kingdom Viridiplantae; phylum Streptophyta; class Magnoliopsida; order Asterales; family Asteraceae; genus Rutidosis; species Rutidosis leptorrhynchoides. Next base: position 539,964,792 of record NC_092334.1, read on the forward strand.
TGTGGTGGTTTGTTTTGAAAATTAGGTCTTTGCTGATTGTAAGTATTATTGGATACTTGTTGATTGCTAGGACCTTGTTGGTTGTTGTATGGAATATTTCGGTTATAATTCTGGTTTTGATTGTAAATCGGTCTTGGCGGTTGATAATTATTCTGATAATTATTTCCAGGCCTTTGGTTTATGTATGAAATATTCTCTCTTTGTTCCATTGTTAATTCAATACTGAGACAATCTTTTGTCAAATGTGGTCCTCCACACTGCTCACAACTAATTCGTATTGAGTGAATATCTTTAGTCATCTTTTCCATTCGTCGTTCCACAGCATCTATCTTTGCGGAAATGGAATCTAAGTCATGGCTAGAATCGGCTCTAGCTGCTTTAGATGATCTAATGATATCTTTTTCTTGGTGCCACTCATGTGAGTGGGAAGCAGTATTATCAATAATTTTGTAAGCATCAGTTTCGGTTTTCTTCATAATAGAACCACCAGCTGCTATATCTATGTCTTTTCTTGTAGTGATGTCGCATCCTTGGTAGAATATTTGTACTATTTGACAGGTGTCTAAACCATGTTGCGGACATCCTCTTAACAACTTTCCATATCTTGTCCACGCCTCATATAGAGTTTCATTTAGTTTCTGTGTGAACGTAACAATTTCTGCTTGAAGTCTTACGGCTTTAGATGCAGGAAAGAATTGTTTAAGAAATTTGTCAATTAAAACGTCCCATGTATCGATCGCCCCTTCAGGTAACGATTCCAACCAATCTTTGGCTTCTCCCTTTAAAGTCCAGGGAAATAACATGAGATATATCTGTTCATCCTCCACTTCTCGGATTTTAAATAGTGTGCAGATCCTATTAAAGGTACGTAGATGTTCATTTGGATCTTCCTTCGGCGCACCACTAAATTGGCATTGATTAGTCACCATGTGTAGAATTTGTCCTTTGATTTCATAATCTGGCGCATTAATGTCTGGATGAGTAATTGCGTGACCTTGGCCAGTGCGTTTAGCTCTCATTCGGTCTTCCATACTTAAAGGTTCCAGATTCTCCATAATTGAATTTGTTGAATCGGTATCACTAGATGATTCTGATTTAATGGTTCGTTCCTCAACAATCTCTGTTTGAATGATTGGTGGTTCCGGAGGAAAGTTTAGTGGTTCAGGATCTACGAACCGTTCCTGAATATTCTCCGGATTCTCAATTGTGAGGTTGGGTTCAAAAAATGGATTATCGGAAATTTGAACTGAAGTACTTGGTCGACTAGATGACGATTCTAAAGAAAAATCAACGGCGGTTATATTTGTTAAACGATGTCTTGATCTAGTTACAGGTGGTGAACGTACAAAAGGTGATGAACGTCTTGCTCGGTGCATTCACTGAATATCCTATTAGTTTTAAAAAGGAAAGAAAAATTATAATAAGTTATCCAATTAATAGACTTTTCTGATTTTGCCCACGTTTCGAATAGCCAAAAGATGCAGCAGAGGGGCAGGATTCGTTTGGTCTCAATATAATTGAGGACTGTTTGGCTCCAATAACCCGGTCCACGTACAAATCCAACTATTACTACGAACCAGAAAATTTTGATGTCTATCAATTTAACCACTTAAAATAAATTTTCGTAATTTTAAGAAATTTAGATAAGAAGTAGAAAAAATTCTAAGTCCTAAAAACTAGAATAGCGAGAAATAAGAAAGAAAAAGAGTTCGTCGAAAAAAAAAAATCGAAAAAGGAAAAATAATGGTTGAAAAATAAAAGGTGACGGAAAAATAAAAGAAACTTATAAAAATTTAAAAATACTTGACTAACCTAACCTTATTACTACAACTATCTTAAAATTATAATCGCAAATTGAAATTACTAATTGGAATGATAATTGGTACATAGTAAAAGGTGTCTAAAAATATTAAAGCTTACAGGAAAAACTAAATTCCAAATGGAAATAACTTAAAAAGAAACTAAAACTTAAAAAGGTGTCGCAAAATTCTAAAGCACCTAAATCTTAGTCTAAAGAAAAAGCACTTAAGGAATTCTACGGCAAAGCCTAAAAATTTAGGAGTAAAAATAACTATAGCAAAAACTAAGTTTAAAATTAAATATGAGCTAAAAATACAAAAGTTACGCTACAACGATTAAAAAGGTACAAAATATAAAAATATACAAAAAGTTGTAAAAAGTACAATTTTTATAAAAATATTATTTTTATATTATTTATTTAATAAAACTACTAATTTTATAATTTAATAAAACTAATTAATACTAAATACATAAATTAAATAAAAAGTAAAAATAAAAATAAAACTAATAATAATAATAATAATAATTAGGTTTAAATAATAATTAATTAATAATTACCGTAATTAATGCTCGATTAGGGCTTCCTGTCGCCTGTCAGAAAGGCTCCGCGAGTCGCGGCATTTAATACTTCAAACCCCGCGAGTCGCGGGGTTCAGAAATTCAGTTGACAGGTTTGAATTTTTACGCGTTTTTCTTTATTTATTTTTTTATTTTATTTTCTGTTTTTAATTTTTATATAAATAAAAGATATTAAAATTAAACTTATATTTTTATAAACTAAAATAAAAATAAAGAAACTTATAAAACTTAAATATTTAACAAAATCTTAAAAATACATATATTTTTGTTTTTCTTTTTATATTTTTGAATAATTAAAACGTATTTTTACAAAAGCGAATTTTAATAAAAGTAAACAAAAATATTTTTTTTTTTTTTATATTAGCGTTGCGCTTCCGGCTTTTAAGATAGGTCCCCGGCAGCGGCGCCAAAAATACTTGATGTTATGCGAGGTGTATATAAAATAGTTATTAATTTTAGCAGAAAACACTATTAAATACGATACAATTTTACACAAGATATTTATTTATTTATAGAATGGATATACTTAAACCTTGCTACAACACTTATAGGCAGTGTACCTAATCGTACAGTAGTGTAGTTTTTAGTAAGTCCGGTTCGTTCCACAGGGAAATCTTTAAACAAAGCTCAACGCTATATTAGTTTACCTTTATTAAAAATACAAATATATATATAAGTAATATTATTATAAAGGGGGGTTTTTACCGTTTAATGACCGGTTTGTCGATTTTAAGATTTTAGTCGCAGTTAAAACCTAATGTAAAATATAAAATAAATACAAGACTTAAATTAAAGCGTAAAGTAAATAACGATAATGAAATTGCGAATAATAAAAGTGCGATAAAATAAAATTGCGATAATTAAAAAGTACGATAATTAAAAGTGCGATTAAATAACAATAAATAAAAGTGCGATAATTAGAAGTGCAATTAAATATAAAATAAAGGAAATTAAATATGAAATAAAAGAATTATGCTTATTTAAACTTCCGTAATCATGATGTTTGACGTGTTGATTTTAGTTTTATGCCCATGGGTTAATTGTCCTTTGTCCTGGATTATTTAATATGTCCGTCTGGTTTTTGTCCATAACAGTCCATCAGTCATAAATATAAATTGCAAGTGTCCTTGTCAAATTATTATTATACCCGAAGTTAAATATTCCAACTAATTGGGGATTCGAATTGTAACAAGGTTTTAATACTTTGTTTAATGAATACACCAGGTTATCGACTGCGTGTAAACCAAGGTTTTACTACTTTGTTAACAATTACACCAATTACCCTTGAATGTAATTTCACCCCTGTTTTAATTATTCTAGTGGCTATTAATCCATTCCCGTGTCCGGTTAAATGAACGATTATTCGTACATATAAATACCCCGCCCATCGTGTCCGATCGAGTGTATATGGTAATTTATAGGGACGCCCAATTGTACATCTTTATATTAACATTAACAAACTTTCATTTAGTTAAACAAATATAAAGCTCATTAATAGCCCATAGTCTAATTTCCACAAGTGTCGTTCTTTTGTCCAAACCCCAATTATGGTACAAAGCCCAATTACCAAATTTTAGTAATTAGCCCAACATCATGATTACTTCGTTTTAAATAAGCATAATAATAACTTAGCTACGAGACATTAATGTAAAAAGGTTGAACATAACTTACAATGATTAAAAATAGCGTAGCGTTACACGGACAGAATTTCGACTTACACCCTTACAACATTCGCTAACATACCCTTATTATTAGAATTATAATTAAAATTAAAATTAAAATATAAATTATATATATATATTACGTATATATTGAGAGAGAGATAGATATTGAATATGAAATTTGATCAGAATTCGGTTTGCTTTATAGCCAGAGTTGAAATTTGGGGCTCCGCGACTCGCGGCAAAATCCCCTTCAAACTCCGCGAGTCGCGGAGGATGTATTTACAGCTCAGTCCTTGGAGTTTTCTCTGCCGACGGTTTTTTATATATAAATATAATATATATATAATTAATATAATTAATTATATATTATATTATATTTATATACATAGTTAACTTGTAATTTTTAGTCCGTTGCGTCGAGCGTTAAGAGTTGACTCTGGTCCCGGTTCCGGATTTTCGAACGTCCTTGCGTACAATTTTATATTTTGTATTTTGCGTTTTGAATCTTGTACTCTTGTAATTTCGAGACGTTTCTTATCAATAATTGGAACCTTTTTGATTGTCTTTTGTACTTTTGAGCTTTTTGGTCGTTTGCGTCTTCAATTCGTCGAATCTGTCTTTTGTCTTCACCTTTTATTATTTAAACGAATATCACTTGTAAATAGAACAATTGCAACTAAAAGCTTGTCTTTCTTGAGGAATAATGCTATGAAATATATGTTCGTTTTTAGCATTATCAATATACCTATGCATATGACCGCACACACACCACATCTAGCTCGATCCTTGTCGCACATCCTTGCTTGACTTGACTTGAAACCGTAATAGTGGTCACGACTCACTATTACGCTCACATGCCGTGCCATGCTCAAACGTATCACAACCATCTTGCTCAATGTCCAAAATAATAACACATGATTAGTATGTCATAACATAAGCATAGTTAGTCCACCTATGCACCAAAGAACAAAGCAAAACCCGCACCGACCCGTAGTCCAACAAGTCCCGCATATAATACAACAACACAAAAGTCTAAGTCTAGGCGCCTATCTCAAGTCACCTAAATCCCTTAGACCATGCTCTGATACCACTTGTAACGACCCAAACCAAACCACGAACAACCCGCGTAAAATGTGAAATAAAATTTTTTTTGTGCTGTTCAGTTGGTGGCGCGGCGCGCCAGGTATTCGCGCGGCGCGCAGAATCACCTGGACAGCCCGCTGTCTCCGGAAGTCAATTACACGAAAATGTTTGACCTTTTCCCGACATAATTAGACAAAACGCTTTCAACCTCATACTCATACATGTAAAACTAACACGTTCCATTAATAAAATTAGTTTTAAAAAGCGGGGCCCACACGACCCAAATTACAAGTTTAATACATAACGCGAATTTCGACCACAAAAAGTTTATATGCCAAACGACACATCGAGCATGGTGTTTGGGGTTAAACTACCCAAGTGTCATAACCCGTCCTTAACCATAAGAACGTGTTAGATAACGTATGATTTCATTGCGAGGTATTGACCTCTATATGCGACATTTTTTTAAAGAAAAACTGCATATATTATACATTACAAACCATGATCCTTATTTTTGATACAAGCTTTGGACAAAATAAAGATGATTATTGTTTAGCGATAATCTTCGACTTACAAACTTTACAAATGATAATAACAACCCGATTTCTAGCATATTTTACAACACAAGTTCTTGGATATGCAGTCTTATTTTTGACACAAATATGCGTACGCAAGATCCTGCTTAGATTCAACATGATGCAGCGGAAGCTTCTAATTATCACCTGAGAATAGACATGTTTAAAACGTCAACATAAAGTTGGTGAGATATAGGTTTAGTGCCGGCAGCAATATATATATATAGACCACAAGATTTCGTATATAAACAGTTTAATAAAAATATTCTAAGTGGTTGAGCACTTGGTAACCATACTTAACATTTAATCACGTCGCATATTCCCTTTATTATGAAATCTTACTACACCGTACCAAGTGTAGTCACGAAACGAAGTACTGTGCAACCGTTGAATACTGGTCGTCCAGTCCGGTTGGGGTTGTCAGGCCCGATAGATCTATCAACAGGATTCGCGTTTACAATACCGCTGTAAATAACAGTTACCAAGCTACAGGGAAGTATGCCAGTGGTACAAATCAACGTAGAATATATTTTTCAGTTACTTGTGTCCATATCGTAAAACATAAAATACATGTATTCTCATCCCGAAATATTTAGAGTTTAAAAGTGGGACTATATACTCACTGTTGTCTTGAAGATATATATAATTTGACTTGGTCTCCGGTTGATATCACGAACCTATCCATATATAAAATATCAATACCTTTTCTTTTTAAACAAACGTCACATATATATACTTGTTATACTTTTAATACTTTGAATAATTCCTTAGTCCGTAGTTAGCAGTTCGTTGTTAGTAATTCAATTTTAATGGTTCATTTTTAGATGTTTAATATACCCGCAATGAAATAAATAAAACCCCCTAACGAAATAAATAAAACCCCATCGTATATGTATTGGTCGAGATTAATCTTGACCCACGGTACCGGTGTTGTCAAATGACGTGTTGCGTACATAAAGTACCGGTGTTGTCAAATGACGTGTTGCGTACAAACATGAGATCTTATGATTAATCTTCTCGTGTTGTTTGCGGGTGATCCTGAACCATATAAAATTGAATTATAAGTACATATATATAAAATATCATGTTATCTTAGAAATATGTGATTTTATTTAATTTTTCCCAATTAATCCCGAAGTTAAACAAGTCTTAGATATCCGATCTCGTTTTGGTCATAGTTTCTTCGTTACAACTCCGTTTTCGTTGATTCAACTTGTCACTTCCTTGGATCGAGTCCCTCTTTAAGACTATGAACTATAAATACCTTAGTTTGTATTCGAAATCACAGGTCATAGGTCAAACTTTAGTGAAACTTATGAAGTTAAACATTTTCCTTTATGTAAACAACCTTAAATGATTATTTTTCTAAAAATACTTATACTTTGAATTAAATCATGAAATTTTTATGTGTTATCATATTCATATTAAAAATCATTTTTCCAGAAGATAAACTTCCAATTCAAAGTTTAAGATGGTTTTTAATTATCCAACCCAAAACAGTCCCTGGTTGCACTCCGACGTCGTAAAAACAGTTTTTAAGGTGTTCTTTGAAAAACCAAGTTATACCTTGTTAAATTAGCATGCAATTAAGTTATATTACAGGTCTTGAAGTATTTTAAAAGTTAAGTTAGAAGGATCTATTTAGTTTGCAAACAAGTTTGAAAACTTTCAAACTATGTTCTTGTTGTTAAAATTTTATACCACAAAATAAGATAGCTATATATATATGAATCGAATAAGGTTATGAACATAGTTACTACCTCAAGTTCCTTGGACAAGGTTGCTGTAAAAGAGGAGTAAGAACCTAGAACAAAAAGGGTGATGGAATTGGATGAAAGATTGGAAGTAAGTTTGTGTTCTTGGAAGGATTCTTGAAGTGTTTTTGTAAGGGTTTTCTTATGGTGATTAAGTGATGTTTTTGAAGCTAAATGATGGGGAAAATGCTTGGAGATGATCAAGTATGAAGTTAAGAGTATTTTGAGAGAGAAATGGGAGTGTAAGTATGAGAAAATGGGGTGAAGAAATGGTGTGCATGCATAAAAACGTTTTTAGGTTATAAAGGAAAAAAAAGATACCTAACTTTGTTTTCTTGCTAAATAATTCATGCTACTTGAAAAATGGTTGGTTCCACATGTTTCTTAATCATTTAAGGCTGCTAAAGAGCAGATTTTTATTGGTATATACCAATAGTAAATACATCTAGAAGCTGCGTATGATACGGGTACATATACTCTAGGTATACGTATAGAAATCTTTGAGGAAACGGAACGAGGATTCAAATATAGCTATCTTTTGTAAATATACTTATATTGTTTTATGTATGTAAGCCCTTTAAAAGTGATAAAATACATATCTATACGATGCATGTATAAGTAATATAGGTTATAAGTATTTACGTCGAAAAACATTACGTATAGTTATCGTTTTGAAAACTTAAGTTAGTAGTTTTAAAATATACTTATAACTTATTGTTATTAATACAAAATGAGATATTAAAACATTCTTAGATCATGTTAAATATGTATATATACATATATATACACAAACGTATAATTATCATATGTTATATAGTTCGTGATATCATCGGTCAAACTAGACGGTCAAACGTTGTGTAAACTCTTTTCGGAAATATAAATCTCGACAATTTGGATTGCTTATCATGTTGGTAAGGTTTAATTTATGTAAATATTAATCTTATAAGTATAGAACGATCGAAAAAGTGCGGGTCGTTACATTACCTCCCCGTTAAATAAATTTCGTCCCGAAATTTTAAAATTGTACCTATTTTGCGTCATCGAGAAACAAGTGTGGATACTTTTGTTTCATCTGATCCTCTCGTTCCCAAGTAAACTCAGGACCTCTTCGAGCATTCCAACGAACCTTAACGATCGGTATGTTGCTCTGCTTGAGCTGTTTAACTTCACGGTCCATGATTTCGATTGGTTCTTCGATGAACTGTAGTTTCTCATCGACATGGATTTCTTCAAGAGGAATGGTGAGATCTTCCTTTGCAAGACACTTCTTAAGGTTCGAGACGTGAAAGGTATTATGTACTCCGGCGAGTTGTTGCGGTAACTCGAGTCGATAAGCTACCGGTCCAATGCGTTCAATAATCTTGAACGGGCCTACGTACCTTGGGTTCAGTTTACCCCTTTTTGCCGAAACGTATTACACCTTTCCATGGTGACACTTTTAACATAACCATGTCACCGATCTGAAACTCTAATGGTTTCCTTCGAACATCGGCGTAGCTCTTTTGGCGACTACGGGCTGTTTTCAATCTCTCCTTGATTTGTACAATCTTCTCAGTCGTTTCGTGTATGATCTCGGGACCCGTTAATTGTCAATCTCCTACTTCATTCCAACAGATAGGAGATCTACACTTCCTTCCATACAATGCTTCGAATGGCGCAGCTCCAATGCTCGCATGATAACTATTATTATACGAGAATTCTGCTAACGGTAGATATTTATCCCATCCGTTTCCAAAATCGATCACACATGCCCTGAGCATGTCTTCAAGAGTCTGAATTGTTCTTTCACTCTGCCCGTCGGTTTGCGGATGATATGCGGTACTCATATCCAAACGAGTTCCTAGTGCCTCCTGTAGTGATTGCCAGAACTTTGAGGTAAATCTACTATCACGATCAGATATAATGGAAATAGGTATTCCATGCCTTGAAACTATTTCCTTTATATATAATCGTAATAATTTCTCCATTCTATCCGTTTCCTTTATAGGCAAGAAATGTGCAGATTTGGTAAGACGATCAACAATTACCCAAATAGTGTCGTATCCCCAGGCAGTCTTTGGTAACTTCGTGATGAAATCCATGGTAATACCGTCCCATTTCCATTCTGGGATTTCTGGTTGTTGAAGTAATCCTGACGGCTTTTGGTGTTCTGCTTTGACTTTGGAACAAGTTAAACACTCCCCAACATATGTTGCAACGTCTGTCTTTAAATTAGGCCACCAATAATGCGTCTTAAGATCTTGATACATCTTTCCAACTCCAGGATGTATCGAGTATCCTGTCTTATGTGCCTCATTCAATATCAACTTCCTTAATCCACCCAACTTCGGTACCCAAATACGGTTTGCAAAATATCGAATTCCGTCTTTCCGTATAACGAGTTGCTTCTCATACTTCTTCATTATTTCATTTCTTATGTTTTCTTTAGTAAGTGCTTCTTGTTGAACTTCTTTGATTTGTGAGTTGAGATTCATGCGAATTTTTATGTTCATCGCTCGTACTCGAATTGGTTCTCGTTCCTTTCTGCTTAGAGCATCGGCCACCACGTTCGCCTTTCCGGGATGATAACGAATTTCACAATCATAGTCGTTTATCAGCTCGACCCACCTACGTTGCCTCATGTTCAGCTGTTTTTGATCGAAAATATGTTGAAGGCTTTTATGATCAGTAAACACAGTGCATTTAACCCCATACAAGTAGTGTCTCCATATCTTCAATGCAAACACGACTGCTCCCAGTTCTAGATCATGCGTCGTATAATTCCGCTCGTGAATCTTTAATTGTCGGGATGCGTATGCAATAACTTTCTTCCGTTGCATAAGAATGCAACCAAAACCTTGTCGCGAAGCGTCACAATATATTTCAAAATCACCGTTCCCTTCTGGTAACGATAAAATAGGTGCCGTAGTCAACTTCTTTTTCAGTAATTGAAATGCACTCTCCTGCTCAGAAGTCCATTCATATTTCTTCCCTTTTTGCGTTAACGCTGTCAACGGCTTAGCTATTCGGGAAAAATCTTGAATAAACCTTCTATAATAACCGGCTAAACCCAAAAATTGGCGTATCTGCATTGGTGTCTTAGGAGTCTCCCATTTTTCAATGGCTTCAATTTTTGCTGGATCAACCTGAATTCCTTTGCTACTAACAACGTGGCCAAGAAATTGCACTTCTTTCAACCAGAAAGCACATTTAGAAAATTTAGCATATAGCTGTTCTTTTCTCAACAACTCTAATATCAACCTTAAATGCTGCTCATGCTCTTGCTCACTCTTGGAATAGATAAGAATATCATCAATGAAAACGATAACAAACTTATCTAAATATGGACTACAAACTCGATTCATGAGGTCCATGAATACAGCTGGCACATTCGTCAATCCAAACGGCATGACCAAAAATTCGTAATGACCGTAGCGTGTCCGAAAAGCAGTTTTCGGTATATCTTCTTCTTTGACACGTAATTGATGATAGCCCGATCTTAGGTCAATTTTAGAGTACACACATGATCCTTGGAGTTGATCAAATAAGTCGTCAATTCTCGGTAGTGGATATCGATTCTTGATAGTTAACTTATTTAATTCACGATAATCTATACACATTCGGAAAGATCCGTCTTTCTTCTTGACGAATAAAATTGGAGCTCCCCACGGTGAAGTACTTGGTCGTATGAATCCACGATCCAGTAATTCTTTTAACTGACTCTGAAGTTCTTTTAACTCAGACGGTGCAAGTCTATATGGAGCACGGGCAATCGGTGCAGCTCCTGGTACAAGATCTATTTGAAATTCTACAGATCTAAATGGAGGTAATCCCGGCAACTCTTCTGGAAATACTTCAGGAAAATCTCTTGCCACAGGCACGTCATTGATGCACTTCTCTTTTTCTTTCTTTTCGACTTTATTAACATGTGCTAAGATAGCATAGCACCCTTTCTTCAAGCACTTTTGAGCTTTCAAATAACTAATGAGTTTTAGCTTTGATTTACCCTTCTCTCCATAAATCATTACTGGCGTTTTATCCTTACGAGGAATGCGAATTGCCTTCTTGGCGCACACAACTTCAGCTCCTATTTTGGACATCCAGTCCATGCCGATTATTACATCAAAACTTCCTAATTCTACGGGTATCAAATCAATCTTAAATGTTTCTCCGGCTAAATTTATTTTACAATCACGGCAAATTTTATCGGCTTTAATTAGTTTACCATTAGCTAACTCAATCATGTACTTAGCATCTAGAGGTAATGATGAACAATTCAATTTAGCGTGAAAGTCTCTACACACGTAACTTCTATCAGCACCAGTATCAAATATAATAGATGCGGATAAGTTATTAATGGTAAACGTACCCGTAACAAGCTCCGGGTCTTCACATGCCTCTCTAGCATTAATAACAAATGCTCTCCCACGTGCAGGTCCGATATTCTTCTCTGGATTCGGGCACTGGCTCTTATAGTGACCTTGTTTTCCACACCCAAAACAAGTAATGGTAGCCAAAGCAGTTCTATTTGCATTGGTGGCAGGAGTTTTGGTACCATTTGTATTTGTAACGAGAGCCCTACAATCTTCAGCAAGATGACCCTTTCGATTACATTTGTTGCATACCACATTACAGTAACCAGAGTGATGTTTGTGGCATCGGTTGCATAAAGGATTTTGTCCTTTATAACCAAAGCTTAAACCACTACCCGCACCTTGCGTGTTTTCTTGTTTCTTAAAAGATTGTTGTTGGTTACCTCGATCATAATTTCCATTCCACTTTCTTTTGTTACCTGATACCTTCACATCAGTATTGGATACTTTCTTATCCATGATGACCTGATCCATTAGCTCGTTTGCCATGGTTATAGCTTCATGAATTGTCTTAGGTTTCGATGCTGTAACATTTGCCTTGACCTTTTTGGGCAAACCATCTTTGTACATTTCAATCTTCCGTTCTTCGGTTGGAACCAATTCAGGACATAGCAAAACTAATTCCATGAATCGCTGATTGTAGTTGGTGATTTCAGTACCAATAACCTTCAGACTTCGTAACTCATCTTCCAACTTCCTAACCTCGTTCCTTGGACAATATTCGTTGATTAACATTGTTTTGAATTCTTCCCACGGAGTATCATAAGCTACATCTCCTCCTACAGCCTTCACAAAATTTTTCCACCACGTGAGTGCACTATCTTGTAAAGTGCACGATGCATACTTGGTCATGTCCTTTTCAACACAACCACTGATTTTAAACACAGTCTCCATCTTTTCTATCCACCGGGTTAAACCGATCGGTCCTTCTGTTCCACTGAATGATGAGGGCTTGCAAGCTTGAAAAGTTTTGTAAGTGCACCCCACACGAGGATTTGGGTTAACTGCAGCACCTCTTGCAGCCTCGACCCATAACATTCTGTCGTTCACTCGCTGATTGATGAGTTCCTGGATTTCTTGTTCCGTCATTCGGTTCAATCGCGCCATATTCTTCTATAAGAATGAAAAGAAAATAATTATTCACATGGAATATTATAGATGTAGTGTATATTTACAGTACATTATAGCTTATTAATAATATGAACCAGGTATTATTATAAAAGCCTTTTCTTCTTATTAGCGTTTTATAATTATATCTAGGGTAGTACCTACCCGTTAATGTCCATACTTAATAGCTTAGTACAGAATCAATTACTACCATCTAAATAATACTTAACCATGGAAAATTATTGCATTTCACACTTCACTATTTTACATATGCTTATCTTACATCGAACATTAAACAAACCACACTAATAATATTATACAAAACATTATATGATCCCATGGTTTAATACGGCAGAGCATCGTTTGGTCTATTTTCTAGGACGTTTAGGTTCAAAGAATCGCTTAACGCTTATCCTGGCTGTCTGCCTATATTTTGGCTGTGGGACTGAAGAACTAGATGCCGGGATAGAACGAATAGGAATAGCGGGAATAGGGGTGGTAGTGTCTAGTGGAGTTGGTGCCACATCATCCTTATTAAACTCAGGATTTGAATTTTCTAATTCATTAGCCTTTCGTTTCTTTCCTAGTTCGAACTCGTCTTTTGTAATTTCCTGTATTTCTTCCTCGGGTTCACTTTCCTCCTCGGGTTCACTTTCCTCCTCGGGTTCACTTTCCTCCTCGGGTTCACTTTCCTCCTCGGGTTCACTTTCCAGGTTCTCTATAGTTGGTTCATCCGGAATTTGTGAGTCTTCCCCAAAGATATCATTTTCGTCATCGGATAGGTTAATGACTGGAACACCATCTGAAGATTCTGGTTCGGAGTCGCTGAATGTGATAACAAGTTTTGAGCCCGACATCTATCATACAACAACTAACCCATTAGTACTACATAATATTTACATATAAATTTTAACCAACAATGATAAGCAATGGTTTTTAAATCAGACCCGGTCAAAGTCCAGACTTACTAATGTATCCTAACGACTTATCGGTTAGACACACTAATGCAAACCTGGTTCGCTAAGACCACCGCTCTGATACCACATGTCATAACCCGTCCTTAACCATAAGAACGTGTTAGATAACGTATGATTTCATTGCGAGGTATTGACCTCTATATGCGACATTTTTTTAAAGAAAAACTGCATATATTATACATTACAAACCATGATCCTTATTTTTGATACAAGCTTTGGACAAAATAAAGATGATTATCGTTTAGCGATAATCTTCGACTTACAAACTTTACAAATGATAATAACAACCCGATTTCTAGCATATTTTACAACACAAGTTCTTGGATATGCAGTCTTATTTTTGACACAAATATGCGTACCCAAGATCCTGCTTAGATTCAACATGATGCAGCGGAAGCTTCTAATTATCACCTGAGAATAGACATGTTTAAAACGTCAACATAAAGTTGGTGAGATATAGGTTTAGTGCCGGCAGCAATATATATATATATATATATATATATATATATATATATATATATATATATATATATATATATATATATATATAGACCACAAGATTTCGTATATAAACAGTTTAATAAAAATATTCTAAGTGGTTGAGCACTTGGTAACCATACTTAACATTTAATCACGTCGCATATTCCCTTTATTATGAAATCTTACTACACCGTACCAAGTGTAGTCACGAAATGAAGTACTGTGCAACCGTTGAATACTGGTCGTCCAGTCCGGTTGGGGTTGTCAGGCCCGATAGATCTATCAACAGGATTCGCGTTTACAATACCGCTGTAAATAACAGTTACCAAGCTACAGGGAAGTATGCCAGTGGTACAACTCAACGTAGAATATATTTTTCAGTTACTTGTGTCCATATCGTAAAACATAAAATACATATATTCTCATCCCGAAATATTTAGAGTTTAAAAGTGGGACTATATACTCACTGTTGTCTTGAAGATATATATAATTTGACTTGGTCTCCGGTTGATATCACGAACCTATCCATATATAATATATCAATACCTTTTCTTTTTAAACAAACGTCACATATATATACTTGTTATACTTTTAATACTTTGAATAATTCCTTAGTCCGTAGTTAGCAGTTCGTTGTTAGTAATTCAATTTTAATGGTTCATTTTTAGATGTTTAATATACCCGCAATGAAATAAATAAAACCCCCTAACGAAATAAATAAAACCCCATCGTATATGTATTGGTCGAGATTAATCTTGACCCACGGTACCGGTGTTGTCAAATGACGTGTTGCGTACATAAAGTACCGGTGTTGTCAAATGACGTGTTGCGTACAAACATGGGATCTTATGATTAATCTTCTCGTGTTGTTTGCGGGTGATCCTGAACCATATAAAATTGAATTATAAGTACATATATATAAAATATCATGTTATCTTAGAAATATGTGATTTTATTTAATTTTTCCCAATTAATCCCGAAGTTAAACAAGTCTTAGATATCCGATCTCGTTTTGGTCATAGTTTCTTCGTTACAACTCCGTTTTCGTTGATTCAACTTGTCACTTCCTTGGATCGAGTCCCTCTTTAAGACTATGAACTGTAAATACCTTAGTTTGTATTCGAAATCACAGGTCATAGGTCAAACTTTAGTGAAACTTATGAAGTTAAACATTTTCCTTTATGTAAACAACCTTAAATGATTATTTTTCTAAAAATACTTATACTTTGAATTAAATCATGAAATTTTTATGTGTTATCATATTCATATTAAAAATCATGTTTCCAGAAGATAAACTTCCAATTCAAAGTTTAAGATGGTTTTTAATTATCCAACCCAAAACAGTCCCCGGTTGCACTCCGACGTCGTAAAAACAGTTTTTAAGGTGTTCTTTGAAAAACCAAGTTATACCTTGTTAAATTAGCATGCAATTAAGTTATATTACAGGTCTTGAAGTATTTTAAAAGTTAAGTTAGAAGGATCTATTTAGTTTGCAAACAAGTTTGAAAACTTTCAAACTATGTTCTTGTTGTTAAAATTTTATACCACAAAATAAGATAGCTATATATATATGAATCGAATAAGGTTATGAACATAGTTACTACCTCAAGTTCCTTGGACAAGGTTGCTGTAAAAGAGGAGTAAGAACCTAGAACAAAAAGGGTGATGGAATTGGATGAAAGATTGGAAGTAAGTTTGTGTTCTTGGAAGGATTCTTGAAGTGTTTTTGTAAGGGTTTTCTTATGGTGATTAAGTGATGTTTTTGAAGCTAAATGATGGGGAAAATGTTTGGAGATGATCAAGTATGAAGTTAAGAGTATTTTGAGAGAGAAATGGGAGTGTAAGTATGAGAAAATGGGGTGAAGAAATGGTGTGCATGCATAAAAACGTTTTTAGGTTATAAAGGAAAAAAAAGATACCTAACTTTGTTTTCTTGCTAAATAATTCATGCTACTTGACAAATGGTTGGTTCCACATGTTTCTTAATCATTTAAGGCTGCTAAGGAGCAGATTTTTATTGGTATATACCAATAGTAAATACATCTAGAAGCTGCGTATGATACGGGTACATATACTCTAGGTATACGTATAGAAATCTTTGAGGAAACGGAACGAGGATTCAAATATAGCTATCTTTTGTAAATATACTTATATTGTTTTATGTATGTAAGCCCTTTAAAAGTGATAAAATACATATCTATACGATGCATGTATAAGTAATATAGGTTATAAGTATTTACGTCGAAAAACATTACGTATAGTTATCGTTTTGAAAACTTAAGTTAGTAGTTTTAAAATATACTTATAACTTATTGTTATTAATACAAAATGAGATATTAAAACATTCTTAGATCATGTTAAATATGTATATATACATATATATACACAAACGTATAATTATCATATGTTATATAGTTCGTGATATCATCGGTCAAACTAGACGGTCAAACGTTGTGTAAACTCTTTTCGGAAATATAAATCTCGACAATTTGGATTGCTTATCATGTTGGTAAGGTTTAATTTATGTAAATATTAATCTTATAAGTATAGAACGATCGAAAAAGTGCGGGTCTTTACACCAAGTCTCGGTCGAACTTCCAAAAAGCTATAATCCCCGAGCCATTAATCCAAGCGAATACCTTTGCCCTTATCCAAGCCAGATCCTAAAAAGTTAAACAACGAGAGGGTAAGCTAACGCTTAGTGAATGCAATAATTATACACCTACTTGCAATACACCTACTTGCAAGCACTTATACATATACATATATAATACACCTACTTGCAAGCACTTATACAAATACCTCATACACGCTAGCAATTTACATAGCATACCATCGCAAGTATAACTCTAAACCATTCAAGAACACAAGCTAGCACAACAATATCATATATATAACCCGAATAATATAATGTACTACAATACAACGCGTAATTATGGTTAACCAATAACAGAAGGGAATGGTACTTCGAATTTCCCATCGGTGTTCGTAACAACCGTTAGTGTACAACGAAATATATCACTAACCCCTAGGCGACACGGACAACGAAATATCCGTTCAAGCAATCGTTAGTGTACAACGAAATATATCACTAACTCTTGGGCAATTTGGACAATGAAATATCCATCGTTAGTGTACAACGAAATATATCACTAACTCTTGGTGGTATAGACACGTATACCCGGCCCCATCCCCCGCCCTACAAATAGATACATTATATACACACATGTATAATCATTCCACTCACCTTACGCCTTCGGTGAATCGATAAACCAAGCTTGAAACTTCAAGGTAACACACCTATTACAATGTACACATAATCAACATCCATTCAAGTTGGTCAAACTCGCAACACTCACCATCACTAGGTCGTTTTGACCCATTTGGACACTTAACCCTAAAATTGGGTCAACTCACACCTAAAACCCTAACATTAGCCAAGATAGGTTTAAAACACATTTTAACACTAGGTTTATGCATTAATCACAAACATGAACTAACTTAGGTCCATTATGATCCATTTGACCAATTAAAGTCAACACACCCATTTCGGGTCATCCACTAACCCACACAACGCCCATTTACATATATATAGGTGTGCTAGCAATTTACTAACTAATTTAAGTTCATAAACATCAAATTAACACTTTGAAAACCCTAGTTAGTCATCTTTGAGTTTACTCGACCCAATTTCACCCAAAACCCCCAATTCACCCACAAATGGGTTTTAAGTTCATCATCTACCCCAAACCCTAACCCTTAATCAAAATAAAATCAAGAAATCAAGATTAGAGCATACCACTACCACCAAAACGTAGCTAGAGAGAAGATGAACGACTTTAAAGCTTGCACTTAGACCCGATTCGAGCTTCTTCTTCCTTATTTTGAGTTTTCTCACACTAGGATCTTACTCTCTCTAGAATAAATTGGGAGTGATAAGGGTTGTTGAAGATGGAGTAAATGAGGCTCCAACAACTGATCCCAAGCCTTAAAGTCGGATCCCAAGTGTAATTACCAAAAAGCCCTCACCCATAATTAATTAAAAAGGAAGATGAGCTGTCAGCAGCTTTTGGCGCGGCGGGCCACTGGCCCGCGCGGCACGCAGATGGCCTGGCCATAATCCTTTTCCCTTTTAAAGTATACAACGAAACCTCCACTATACAAGTAACTTAATTATACATATGTACAAGGAAAAATATTCGGGTCTTATATATATATATATATATATATATATATATATATATATATATATATATATATAGTGTAGTAATGATATTTTTAAACTATTTGTTTTTATCTAAAGAGTGTTAAAGTGAGAAACAGATGGAAGTTGTGATGTGGTCTAGCGGTTGGTGACCTGCCTCCTTTAGGGGAAGTCAAGAGTTCGACACCCGTTGGCTACATATTAAAAACACAATTTCATCTCTGCCATGAAATATCCACCCATGGCACCTTTCGCATATCGTTTGGGGGGTAAAGGGGAGGGGGTTTTACTTGACAGTGCCCTTGGATCGGTTTCAAGGTTTCCTCTCGGGCAGCGATGGGGGCGGGGTTATTATTGCTGCATCGGCATAGGCGAAACGGGAGATGATCGCAACGGTGGTTTAGTCTCCCTCGGGTGATCCCAATCGTTGTTAAAAAAAAAGTGAGAAACAGATAGTACATATATTACGGAGTATGATATATTTACATTATAACACTTTTAAACATGGTTGGTAATTCAAATTACTATATTAACTATTATACAAAAACGATGAATAGTAATCAGGGGTATTTTCGTCTTTTTGCCTCTTTTTTTTTTTTAAACTTTTCCCTTCCTTTCTCCAAATAAAGCCCCCACCCCCCCCCCCCCCCCCCAACTTTGTTCAAAAAATAAAACCTACCCCCAACAGGAGGTAAAGTGGTCAAATAACTATTTTCATAAAAAATCTTAGCTAAACTCCACCCAAATATTCAACGGGTCATATGTATTTTCGCTCGCAACGAGTTCAATTTTTCCGACAATATCGTTAAACTCGAAATAATTTTAGGAACACAATGTCACTAACTATAGGCAAAACGGACGCTTTCTTAAAAAAACGATAAATATTTGAGGTACTTTTCATACACGTTGATTTTATGTTAAATTTTTAAAAGTCGACAATTCCATAGCGAAACGCGGAGATGTAAAATAACATTTAAATCTTTAACGGGTGATACCTTTTAGTTCGACTCGAGTTGCGCTTCAACGACATGGTCGTTAGTCACGAAATAATTTTACAAACTAAACACAATAAAATACATTGAAAATCGAACCTCCGGCGCGAAACGAGGGTTCAATAACTAGTTATATATAAATAAGTAATAAGTAATATATATAAATATAAAGTACAAACATCAGATTTTACTAAAAATCGGCTTTGAACCGGTTTCGGTCTCGGTTTTTTGGAACGAGTTTTTTCGATTATAAAATTCTGGAATCATTGTTTTTGATTTTCAACCGTTTTTTACCGGTACGATTTTTTTTCAATTCTTTCCGCCAGTGTAATGGACAACCAGACCCATTTTTTACAAGTTATCTGAATGATTTAAACCCATTTAGATACGAAAGTGCCCGGTTCAGCCCATTGGGTCGCAGTTCAAATCTCACTTGAATGGATTTATTATGGGCCTCTAAGCTAAACCGGCGACACCAGGTTTGGAGTCCATTATCCTATTATTTTATAAGTTAAGAGGAGGGAGTGTATATTAGCCTATTAGGCCAAAAAAATTTATACAAACCTATTTTTTACAAAGAAAATGATATATTATTAATCCAGAGGAACAATACAACTAAAGCACTAGCTTAGAACATACTATGAATATGAATATGAATATGAACTAGACCAAGTGACCCACAACAACTACTAACACAATTGTATATTGTAAACAAATCAAACAAGAAGACAAACTGTCTATCCAACCTACCAATATGCACAAGAGCATAACTACTGAACTACACAGCTAAAAACAAACATGGATATACTACCTGATATAATATGTCGAATCTTTTACCAGACGCTACAATCAAGCCATATAAACAACCATAATAACTACTCTAGTGTAGACTCAAGTCTACCTATTTTATAAGTCCCATTCAATAACCACTTTAAAAACTGCCGTAAGCTTTTTAGCTTTCAAGCAACTCAATTTAAGTTGCATATAATCCGTGATTTTCTGAATCACCATATCAATAGATCTTTCAACAATTAACAATCTATTAACCACGTTCAATATTAATGATGTACCTTGCTATATATGGCCCGTATGGTTGGAAAATTGTTTGTGGAAGTAATGGAATGTGTTAAATAAAATTTAAATTTGAAGGAATTGAAATTGATAAATTTCATAGAATGTGAAAAATATGTGTTTTTTATTGACATGAAATGATTTGAATTTTATTTCGTTTTAATTTTCAGACTAGCGTTTAGGTTTTTAGTTTCAAATTTTATTTTTCAGTTACGTGTTAAAATTTTCGAATTCGCGTTGCAGTTTTCAGATTTGTGAATCGTAAACGCGAAACGAAATTGGGAACCGAAATCGCTAGATGAAAACGCGAATCGAAAATGTGAATCGTAAACGTGAATCGAACGCGAAACGAAAATGTGAAACGAAAACGTGAAACGAAAACACGAAATGAAAATGTGAAACGAAAACGCGAATCGAAAATCCGATTTGAAAATGTGAAGCGAAAAAGCCAATCGAAAACGTGAACGTGAACACGAACCGAAAACGCGAATAAAAAACGCGAATCTTAAATGTGAATTTTAAACGCGAAACGAAAATGCTAATCGAAAACGCGAATTGAAAACGCGAAATGAAAACGCAAAATGAAACCTGAATCCAAAACGCGAATCAAAAACGTAAATCGAAAACGTGAATCTAAAACGCGAAACGGTAGCGATAAACGTAAAAGCGACATGTAAACGCAAAACGTAATCGTAAAAATTTCATCACTCGTTACGCAGAACATAAATCTGAAACGTGAACTTTATTTTTGAATGTTAAAGATAGAAATGGAATTAAATTTCATTTCAGTTTTGAAGGAAGGACAATTCCTTTGAATGGTGGAATGTTATGATTCCAACGGAGTCTAATTCCTTTGAAATTTATGAACCAAACACACCATAGAATTCAATTTCAGTTCTGTTGGAATCTCATGAGATTCTGTCAATTAAATGGACTCTTAGTATAGTAATGCTATTCATTATACAATGCAAATCATTACGTCCCTTAACAACAATCTTAGTCTTTATAGTTAACCACACCTTTTGAGTAAAGTCACAGTGAGAGAATGGTTGCTTATTAGACCATTTCTGATAGTGCCTATGATATCATCAACAGTTGCGCTTTTTGGTCAAAAAGTAAAAACTGCATGTGATATGGCACTAACATTTTTTATCCGTTGTGTCAGTCTTTTATGTCAAATATTGGGTAGAGTGATATGGAAAAATCTGATTGAAAATTGAGTGGAAAAAATAAATTAATAATAACAAATATATATATATATATATATATATATATATATATATATATATATATATATATATATATATATATATATATATATATATCTGGAAAATCACTGATTGGGTGGAATAAAAACTGACGAGTTTTTGTTTTTGCTTCGTAAGTCCAACTAACGCCCCATTAGGCTCAGTTTTCGTCAGTTTTGTCATGTTGGTTACATCTCATCTAACGCCTCAAACTGACGGACTGTTATATATAGTCTTAAGATCAACACAACTACTACAAAAAAATATATCTAAGTTGACTATTAGAGTACCATTTACTAAATCTAGGTAGGGTTGTAAGCCTACCATGAACGGAGAGCCAAAAAATAAATGCATGCTTGGAGCTAAACTGAAAAAACCATATACGGAGTATATGTTGGTCCCGATAAACAACAGGAAGTTTATAGAGGGAGGTGAATACAATTTTTTTTGTTAATTAAGAAGTTTTATCAATTAAGCGTGTAATTAAAAAAATAATTAAATCAGAGTCAATATAATTTTCAACGTTATTCTTTTATTGAAATAATTTCAAAGAATCGTGGTTATCCTTTGGCGGAATAAATAACCGGTTGATACAGATTACACCTATATAGCTTTCGAACGTCTTAAGCTTATACAAGGTTTACACTCTATCGATTTAATATCCACACCACTCAATATTACAATTCAGTTGTTTATAGAGATCCTAAAAACTGTGTGAATAATCCATTTATAACAACCCTCATTTTTCCACACTGAAGTGACTATAATACCCCTAGGGTTTCATTTCTGTCTTATACTTCTGTGTTATAACTATTAGGGTTGTTATCGGAACATAATAAATGAAGTAATTAATACTCGTTATTGATGAACTAAACCCTAAACCTAATCATTAAATGTAAACCCTAATTATTTAATGTAACCCTAACCCTAATACTATTATTATTATTATTATTATTATTATTATTATTATTATTATTATTATTATTATTATTATTATTATTATTATTATTATTATTATTATTATTATTATTATTATTATTATTAAATGTCTATAATACGTATTAAAACGTATATTTTATATTAGTGTAAATAAAATATAAATGAAATATAAATATGGGTATATATATAAAATAATTAAGTAATAGGTTATAAATGTAAATTTGTGATTTAAATATAAAAATATATGTATTTATATATATACTAAAAATATAAATAAATATATAATAAATCATGTTAATTAAATAAATAAAAATAAAATGCAAACTAATCTAGAATGTTCCATTAAATAAAAAAAGAAAAAAAAATAAAAAGGCCTAGTCGGCCGAAAATAAAAAAAGGGGAAAATTAAATTGTATTTTTTAAAAAGGAATGTATTATTCTTGTTCTCCAAGTAATTTTCAACTATAAATATACACCCAAGGCTTCATTATTTTTCATTCACAAAATTAGGAGCACACACAAAATCCTAATTTTTTTTGTAAGTCTTTTCTCTCATTCTTTTTTTTTCTGTTTTTATTTTTTTATTTTTTTTTCTTTCGGCCGAAAACCACAACAACAACAATAATTTTTTTTATTTGTTACAAGCTTAATTAAATCTAACTTTTAAATAATAATTATTAACATAATGAATAGGGTTTATAAAAATTGAATTTTCAAAAATTTAGTTTTTTTTTATATTTTTAAAATTTTTTTGTTTGTATTTTCGGCCGAACCATTCAAAAATAACTAATAATTATGTATTGAGTTTATTAAATTATGTATTATACATGTTAATTATTAATAAGTAATAAGAGATTTAAGAAAAATAATTTTTCTGATATATAATGTGTTTTTATATTTTATTTAATTAAAATAGTTTATTAATATATATATATATATATATACGGTATACATATATATTTATAAAAAATAGGAAAAAGGCTAATTAAGCTATATAAATATTTTTCCAGTAAAATATGATATTTAAGTTAATTATTTAGGTCATAATATAATTTATAAAATAAAATACGAATTATGTGTTATTTAATTATTGAAACTATGGGAAATTCGTAATAAAAATATGTACAGTAAATAAAATATAATAAATAATTTTTATGAGTTCTTAAACATTGTTTATATTTGAGAAAAATAAAAAAATTAATTTATGAGTCGAATTAATAATTATTACATAATTAAACACACTATTATTATTATGTAAATAGGAGGCGAATAAGGAAATAATTGTAAAAAATAGAGAAATATTTTATTTAATAATTTTATACAAATTAATTGACTGTAAGGAAGTTATAAAAATTTTAAAAATAATTATTTATGTTTATTTAGTATTTTATATAAAATTAAACATGTTTTGTGATTAAATTAAGAATGGAAACAAATATAAATACAAAATAGTGATAAAGTTACTTTCTTAAATTTTTATGCTGATTTTTATAATTAACTAAGTCTATAAAATTATATATATGATTATTAGGTATTTAATTAATTATTTAAGTATTTATGGATAATATTGAGTTAATAAAATACTATATTATTAAGTATCTTGTAAATTAAGTAATAAATAATATAACACATTTATGTTATATGTATTGTATTAGATAATGAGTAGTAAATTATAAATATTAATTAATCCATGATAAGTTAGTAATATTAGCTTGGATAATAATACATATATAATTATTAAACTATTAATAGTTATATAATACTAAAATAACTATATACATATAATTAACTTAACTATATAATAAAAGATTATACACCTATAATATGTGAAGGTTATAATTAAGATAACGTGCACTGTATACGAACCTCACCGCTACATATGGCCTAGGTGAAATGTCCCGTTCTTATTGATTAAAAACGTTCCATATTAATTGATTTCGTTGCGAGGTTTTGACCTCTATATGAGACGTTTTTCAAAGACTGCATTCATTTTTAAACAAACCATAACCTTTATTTCATCAATAAAGGTTTAAAAAGCTTTACGTAGATTATCAAATAATGATAATCTAAAATATCCTGTTTACACACGACCATTACATAATGGTTTACAATACAAATATGTTACAACAAAATAAGTTTCTTGAATGCAGTTTTTACACAATATCATACAAGCATGGACTCCAAATCTTGTCCTTATTTAAGTATGCGACAGCGGAAGCTCTTAATAATCACCTGAGAATAAACATGCTTAAAACGTCAACAAAAATGTTGGTGAGTTATAGGTTTAACCTATATATATCAAATCGTAACAATAGACCACAAGATTTCATATTTCAATACACATCCCATACATAGAGATAAAAATCATTCATATGGTGAACACCTGGTAACCGACAATAACAAGATGCATATATAAGAATATCCCCATCATTCCGGGACACCCTTCGGATATGATATAAATTTCGAAGTACTAAAGCATCCGGTACTTTGGATGGGGTTTGTTAGGCCCAATAGATCTATCTTTAGGATTCGCGTCAATTAGGGTGTCTGTTCCCTAATTCTTAGATTACCAGACTTAATAAAAAGGGGCATATTCGATTTCGATAATTCAACCATAGAATGTAGTTTCACGTACTTGTGTCTATTTTGTAAATCATTTATAAAACCTGCATGTATTCTCATCCCAAAAATATTAGATTTTAAAAGTGGGACTATAACTCACTTTCACAGATTTTTACTTCGTCGGGAAGTAAGACTTGGCCACTGGTTGATTCACGAACCTATAACAATATATACATATATATCAAAGTATGTTCAAAATATATTTACAACACTTTTAATATATTTTGATGTTTTAAGTTTATTAAGTCAGCTGTCCTCGTTAGTAACCTACAACTAGTTGTCCACAGTTAGATGTACAGAAATAAATCGATAAATATTATCTTGAATCAATCCACGACCCAGTGTATACGTATCTCAGTATTGATCACAACTCAAACTATATATATTTTGGAATCAACCTCAACCCTGTATAGCTAACTCCAACATTCACATATAGAGTGTCTATGGTTGTTCCGAAATATATATAGATGTGTCGACATGATAGGTCGAAACATTGTATACGTGTCTATGGTATCTCAAGATTACATAATATATAATACAAGTTGATTAAGTTATGGTTGGAATAGATTTGTTACCAATTTTCACGTAGCTAAAATGAGAAAAATTATCCAATCTTGTTTTACCCATAACTTCTTCATTTTAAATCCGTTTTGAGTGAATCAAATTGCTATGGTTTCATATTGAATTCTATTTTATGAATCTAAACAAAAAAAGTATAGGTTTCTAGTCGGAAAAATAAGTTACAAGTCGTTTTTGTAAAGGTAGTCATTTCAGTCGAAAGAACGACGTCTAGATGACCATTTTAGAAAACATACTTCCACTTTGAGTTTAACCATAATTTTTGGATATAGTTTCATGTTCATAATAAAAATCATTTTCTCAGAATAACAACTTTTAAATCAAAGTTTATCATAGTTTTTAATTAACTAACCCAAAACAGCCCGCGGTGTTACTACGACGGCGTAAATCCGGTTTTACGGTGTTTTTCGTGTTTCCAGGTTTTAAATCATTAAGTTAGCATATCATATAGATATAGAACATGTGTTTAGTTGATTTTAAAAGTCAAGTTAGAAGGATTAACTTTTGTTTGCGAACAAGTTTAGAATTAACTAAACTATGTTCTAGTGATTACAAGTTTAAACCTTTGAATAAGATAGCTATATATGTATGAATCGAATGATGTTATGAACATCATTACTACCTTAAGTTCCTTGGATGAACCTACTGGAAAAGAGAAAAATGGATCTAGCTTCAATGGATCCTTGGATGGCTCAAAGTTCTTGAAGCAAAATCATGACACGAAAACAAGTTCAAGTAAGATCATCACTTGAAATAAGATTGTTATAGTTATAGAAATTGAACCAAAGTTTGAATATGATTATTACCTTGTATTAGAATGATAACCTACTGTAAGAAACAAAGATTTCTTGAGGTTGGATGATCACCTTACAAGATTGGAAGTGAGCTAGCAAACTTGAAAGTATTCTTGATTTTATGAAACTAGAACTTTTGGAATTTATGAAGAACACTTAGAACTTGAAGATAGAACTTGAGAGAGTTCAATTAGATGAAGAAAATTGAAGAATGAAAGTGTTTGTAGGTGTTTTTGGTCGTTGGTGTATGGATTAGATATAAAGGATATGTAATTTTGTTTTCATGTAAATAAGTCATGAATGATTACTCATATTTTTGTAATCTTATGAGATATTTCATGCTAGTTGCCAAATGATGGTTCCCACATGTGTTAGGTGACTCACATGGGCTGCTAAGAGCTGATCATTGGAGTGTATATACCAATAGTACATACATCTAAAAGCTGTGTATTGTACGAGTACGAATACGGGTGCATACGAGTAGAATTGTTGATGAAACTGAACGAGAATGTAATTGTAAGCATTTTTGTTAAGTAGAAGTATTTTGATAAGTGTATTGAAGTCTTTCAAAAGTGTATAAATACATATTAAAACACTACATGTATATACATTTTAACTGAGTCGTTAAGTCATCGTTAGTCGTTACATGTAAGTGTTGTTTTGAAACCTTTAGGTTAACCATCTTGTTAAATGTTGTTAACCCAATGTTTATAATAACAAAAGAGATTTTAAATTATTATATTATCATGATATTATGATGTACGAATATCTCTTAATATGATATATATACATTAAATGTCGTTACAACGATAAACGTTACATATATGTCTCGTTTCAAAATCATTAAGTTAGTAGTCTTGTTTTTACATATGTAGTTCATTGTTAATATAATTAATGATATGTTTACTTATCATAATATAATGTTAACTATATATATAACCATATATATGTCATCATATAGTTTTTTTTTACAAGTTTTAACGTTCGTGAATCACCGGTCAACTTGGGTGGTCAATTGTCTATATGAAACCTATTTCAATTAATCAAGTCTTAACAAGTTTGATTGCTTAACATGTTGGAAACATTTAATCATGTAAACATCAATCTCAATTAATATATATAAACATGGAAAAGTTCGGGTCACTACAGTACCTACCCGTTAAATAAATTTCGTCCCGAAATTTTAAGCTGTTGAAGGTGTTGACGAATCTTCTGAAAATAGATGCGGGTATTTCTTCTTCATCTGATCTTCACGCTCCCAGGTGAACTCGGGTCCTCTACGAGCATTCCATCGAACCTTAACAATTGGTATCTTGTTTTGCTTAAGTCTTTTAACCTCACGATCCATTATTTCGACGGGTTCTTCGATGAATTGGAGTTTTTCGTTGATTTGGATTTCATCTAACGGAATAGTGAGATCTTCTTTAGCAAAACATTTCTTCAAATTCGAGACGTGGAAAGTGTTATGTACAGCCGCGAGTTGTTGAGGTAACTCAAGTCGGTAAGCTACTGGTCCGACACGATCAATAATCTTGAATGGTCCAATATACCTTGGATTTAATTTCCCTCGTTTACCAAATCGAACAACGCCTTTCCAAGGTGAAACTTTAAGCATGACCATCTCTCCAATTTCAAATTCTATATCTTTTCTTTTAATGTCAGCGTAGCTCTTTTGTCGACTTTGGGCGGTTTTCAACCGTTGTTGAATTTGGATGATCTTCTCGGTAGTTTCTTGTATAATCTCCGGACCCGTAATCTGTCTATCCCCCACCTCACTCCAACAAATCGGAGACCTGCACTTTCTACCATAAAGTGCTTCAAACGGCGCCATCTCAATGCTTGAATGGTAGCTGTTGTTGTAGGAAAATTCTGCTAACGGTAGATGTCGATCCCAACTGTTTCTGAAATCAATAACACATGCTCGTAGCATGTCTTCAAGCGTTTGTATCGTCCTTTGGCTCTGCCCATCAGTTTGTGGATGATAGGCAGTACTCATGTCTAGACGAGTTCCTAATGCTTGCTGTAATGTCTGCCAGAATCTTGAAATAAATCTGCCATCCCTATCAGAGATAATAGAGATTGGTATTCCATGTCTGGAGACGACTTCCTTCAAATACAGTCGTGCTAACTTCTCCATCTTGTCATCTTCTCTTATTGGTAGGAAGTGTGCTGATTTGGTGAGACGATCAACTATTACCCAAATAGTATCAAAACCACTTGCAGTCCTTGGCAATTTAGTGATGAAATCCATGGTAATGTTTTCCCATTTCCATTCCGGGATTTCGGGTTGTTGAAGTAGACCTGATGGTTTCTGATGCTCAGCTTTGACCTTAGAACACGTCAAACATTCTCCTACGTATTTAGCAACATCGGCTTTCATACCCGGCCACCAAAAATGTTTCTTGAGATCCTTGTACATCTTCCCCGTTCCAGGATGTATTGAGTATCTGGTTTTATGAGCTTCTCTAAGTACCATTTCTCTCATATCTCCAAATTTTGGTACCCAAATCCTTTCAGCCCTATACCGGGTTCCGTCTTCCCGAATATTAAGATGCTTCTCCGATCCTTTGGGTATTTTATCCTTTAAATTTCCCTCTTTTAAAACTCCTTGTTGCGCCTCCTTTATTTGAGTAGTAATGTTATTATGAATCATTATATTCATAGATTTTACTCGAATGGGTTCTCTATCCTTCCTGCTCAAGGCATCGGCTACCACATTTGCCTTCCCCGGGTGGTAACGAATCTCAAAATCGTAATCATTCAATAATTCAATCCACCTACGCTGCCTCATATTCAGTTGTTTCTGATTAAATATGTGTTGAAGACTTTTGTGGTCGGTATATATAATACTTTTGACCCCATATAAGTAGTGCCTCCAAGTCTTTAATGCAAAAACAACCGCGCCTAATTCCAAATCATGCGTCGTATAATTTTGTTCGTGAATCTTCAATTGTCTAGACGCATAAGCAATCACCTTCGTTCGTTGCATTAATACACAACCGAGACCTTGCTTTGATGCGTCACAATAAATCACAAAATCATCATTCCCTTCAGGCAATGACAATATAGGTGCCGTAGTTAGCTTTTTCTTCAATAACTGAAACGCTTTCTCTTGTTCATCATTCCATTCAAATTTCTTCCCTTTATGCGTTAATGCAGTCAAGGGTTTTGCTATTCTGGAAAAGTCTTGGATGAACCTTCTGTAGTAATCAGCTAGTCCTAAAAACTGGCGTATGTGTTTCGGAGTTTTCGGGGTTTCCCACTTTTCAACAGTTTCTATCTTTGCCGGATCCACCTTAATACCTTCTTTGTTCACTATGTGACCGAGGAATTGAACTTCTTCCAACCAAAATGCACACTTTGAAAACTTAGCGTACAATTCTTCCTTCCTCAATACTTCTAACACCTTTCTCAAATGTTCACCGTGTTCTTGGTCATTCTTTGAGTAAATAAGTATGTCATCAATGAAAACAATGACAAACTTGTCAAGGTATGGTCCACACACTCGGTTCATAAGGTCCATGAACACAGCTGGTGCATTAGTTAAACCAAACGGCATGACCATAAACTCGTAATGACCGTAACGTGTTCTGAAAGCAGTCTTTGGAATATCATCTTCTTTCACCCGCATTTGATGATACCCGGAACGTAAGTCAATCTTTGAATAAACAGACGAGCCTTGTAGTTGATCAAATAAGTCGTCGATTCTCGGTAGTGGGTAGCGGTTCTTGATGGTAAGTTTGTTCAACTCTCGGTAGTCGATACACAACCTGAATGTACCATCTTTCTTCTTGACAAACAAAACAGGAGCTCCCCACGGTGATGTGCTTGGTCGAATGAAACCACGCTCTAAAAGTTCTTGTAATTGGCTTTGCAGTTCTTTCATCTCGCTGGGTGCGAGTCTGTAAGGAGCACGAGCTATTGGTGCAGCTCCTGGTACAAGATCTATTTGAAATTCAACGGATCGATGTGGGGGTAATCCCGGTAATTCTTTCGGAAATACATCGGGAAATTCTTTTGCAATGGGAACATCATTGATGCTCTTTTCTTCAGTTTGTACTTTCTCGACGTGTGCTAGAACAGCATAGCAACCTTTTCTTATTAGTTTTTGTGCCTTCAAATTACTAATAAGATGTAGCTTCGTGTTGCCCTTTTCTCCGTACACCATTAAGGGTTTTCCTTTTTCTCGTATAATGCGAATTGCATTTTTGTAACAAACGATCTCCGCTTTCACTTCTTTCAACCAGTCCATACCGATTATCACATCAAAACTCCCTAACTCTACTGGTATCAAATCAATCTTAAATGTTTCGCTAACCAGTTTAATTTCTCGATTCCGACATATATTATCTGCTGAAATTAATTTACCATTTGCTAATTCGAGTAAAAATTTACTATCCAAAGGCGTCAATGGACAACTTAATTTAGCACAAAAATCTCTACTCATATAGCTTCTATCCGCACCCGAATCAAATAAAACGTAAGCAGATCTATTGTCAATAAGAAACGTACCCGTAACAAGCTCCGGGTCTTCCTGTGCCTCTACCGCATTAATATTGAAAACTCTTCCACGGCCTTGTCCATTCGTGTTCTCCTGGTTCGGGCAATTTCTAATAATGTGGCCTGGTTTTCCACATTTATAACAAACTACATTGGCATAACTTGCTCCGACACTACTTGCTCCGCCATTACTCGTTCCGACACCATTTGTTCCTTTCGTTCTATTAACCCCTGGTCCGTAGACCTCACACTTCGCCGCGCTATGACCATTTCTTTTACACTTGTTGCAAAATTTGGTGCAGAACCCCGAGTGATTCTTTTCACACCTTTGGCATAGTTGCTTCTGATTGTTGTTGTTGTTGCGGTTATTATTGTTGTTGGGATGATTGTTGTAGTTGCTGTTGTTGTTGTTGTTGTTGTTGTTGTTGTTCCGTTTGTTGTAGTTGCGATTGATGTTGCGATTGTTGGGATAATTGTTGCGATTATTGTTGTAATTGCTGTTGTTGTTGTATTGGTGATTCTTATCACCGTTTTCCTCCCACTTTCTTTTGACTTGCTTCACATTGGCCTCTTCAGCAGTCTGTTCTTTAATTCTTTCTTCAATCTGGTTCACTAGTTTGTGAGCCATTCTACATGCCTGTTGTATGGAGGCGGGCTCGTGTGAACTTATATCTTCTTGGATTCTTTCCGGTAATCCTTTCACAAACGCGTCGATCTTCTCTTCCTCATCTTCGAATGCTCCCGGACACAATAGGCACAATTCTGTGAATCGTCTTTCGTACGTGGTAATATCAAATCCTTGGGTTCGTAACCCTCTAAGTTCTGTCTTGAGCTTATTGACCTCGGTTCTGGGACGGTACTTCTCGTTCATCAAGTGCTTGAATGCTGACCACGGTAGTGCGTACGCATCATCTTGTCCCACTTGCTCTAGATAGGTATTCCACCATGTTAACGCAGAACCTGTGAAGGTATGCGTAGCGTACTTCACTTTGTCCTCTTCAGTACACTTACTTATGGCAAACACCGATTCAACCTTCTCGGTCCACCGTTTCAATCCGATCGGTCCTTCGGTTCCATCAAATTCCAAAGGTTTGCAGGCAGTGAATTCTTTGTAGGTGCATCCTACACGATTTCCTGTACTGCTAGATCCAAGGTTATTGTTGGTATGTAGCGCAGCCTGTACTGCGGCTATGTTTGAAGCTAGAAAAGTACGGAATTCCTCTTCATTCATATTCACGGTGTGTCGAGTAGTCGGTGCCATTTCCTTCAAAATAGTTAAATGGAACAAGTTAATCATACAGAATATTAAGAGTAGTTAATAGTATTTCGTAGCATAATATGAACTCATTTATAAAAGCTTTTTCTTCATATTAGCGTTTTATAAGTTTAAATTCGGGTAGTACCTACCCGTTAAGTTCATACTTAGTAGCTAATATACAATTCAACTACTACAATTCTATATGAAAAACTGATTATAGTAATATTTCGCGTTCAAACTTTTATACAATATTTTACAAACTTACAATACCGCTTATTTTACATAAAGCATGAAATATAGCACACAATAACTTTGATACAAGATAGTTGTGAAGATAATTCTAGCTAGTACACAAGTCGTTCAGCAAAGGCAATAAAGACACGTAATTCATACGTCCAGAAACAAGTCATGCATTCTGGTTTTACTATGACTACTTCCCATCCTTGGTCTTGTGCAACATAACCGTGATGGCCGTTGATAAGACAGCGTGTTGTAACGTCATCAAAGGGACGAGGGTTACGTAATGTCCAACAGTCCCGTAATAATCTAAAAACCTCATTTCTTACCCCAATTACCGACTCCGTCACTTGTGGAAAAGTTTTGTTTAATAGTTGTAGCCCGATGTTCTTGTTCTCACTTTGGTGAGAAGCGAACATTACTAATCCGTAAGCATAACATGCTTCTTTATGTTGCATGTTAGCCGCTTTTTCTAAATCACGAAGTCCAATATTCGGATATATTGAGTCAAAATAATTTCTTAACCCGTTGCGTAAAATAGCATTTGGGTTCCCCGCAATATATGCGTCAAAGTAAACACATCGTAACTTATGGGTTTCCCAATGTGATATCCCCCATCTTTCAAACGAAAGTCTCTTATAAACCAAGACATTCTTGGAACGTTCTTCGAATGTCTTACAAACTGATCTCGCCTTAAATAGTTGTGCCGAAGAATTCTGGCCGACTCTAGACAAGATTTCATCAATCATGTCTCCGGGTAGGTCTCTTAAAATATTGGGTTGTCTATCCATTTTGTGTTTTTAAACTGTAAAATAGACAAGAGTTAGATTCATAAAAAAAATACTTATTAATACAAGCAATTTTTACATATATCATAAAGCATAAGAACACTATATTCCATATATTACACCACACGAATACAACTATCTTATTCCGACTCGCTCGTTTCTTCTTCTTCGGTTTTGGTTCGTTTTGCCAAGTTTCTAGGGATATATGATGTTCCCCTAATACGAGCCGTCGTTGTCCACATTGGTTTAGAAAAACCTGGTGGTTTAGAGGTTCCCGGGTCATTGTTACAACTTAAGGACTTCGGGGGTTGACGATACATATAAAGTTCATCGGGGTTGGAATTAGATTTCTCTATTTTTATGCCCTTTCCCTTATTATTTTCTTTTGCCTTTTTAAATTCAGTTGGGGTAATTTCTATAACATCATCGGAATTCTCGTCGGAATCCGATTCATCGGAGAATTGGTAATCCTCCCAATATTTTGCTTCCTTGGCGGAAACACCATTGACCATAATTAACTTTGGTCGGTTGGTTGAGGATTTTCTTTTACTTAACCGTTTTATTATTTCCCCCACCGGTTCTATTTCTTCATCCGGTTCCGATTCTTCTTCCGGTTCCGATTCTTCTTCCGGTTCCGACTCTTCTTCCGGTTCCTCTTCGGGAACTTGTGAATCAGTCCACAAATCATTCCAATTTACATTTGACTCTTCATTATTATTAGGTGAGTCAATGGGACTTGTTCTAGAGGTAGACATCTATCACATAATATCAAACACGTTAAGAGATTAATATATCACATAATATTCATATGTTAAAAATATATAGTTTCCAACAAAAATGTTAAGCAATCATTTTTAAAGAAAACACGGTCGAAGTCCAGACTCACTAATGCATCCTAACAAACTCGATAAGACACACTAATGCAAATTTTCTGGTTCTCTAAGACCAACGCTCGGATACCAACTGAAATGTCCCGTTCTTATTGATTAAAAACGTTCCATATTAATTGATTTCGTTGCGAGGTTTTGACCTCTATATGAGACGTTTTTCAAAGACTGCATTCATTTTTAAACAAACCATAACCTTTATTTCATCAATAAAGGTTTAAAAAGCTTTACGTAGATTATCAAATAATGATAATCTAAAATATCCTGTTTACACACGACCATTACATAATGGTTTACAATACAAATATGTTACAACAAAATAAGTTTCTTGAATGCAGTTTTTACACAATATCATACAAGCATGGACTCCAAATCTTGTCCTTATTTAAGTATGCGACAGCGGAAGCTCTTAATAATCACCTGAGAATAAACATGCTTAAAACGTCAACAAAAATGTTGGTGAGTTATAGGTTTAACCTATATATATCAAATCGTAACAATAGACCACAAGATTTCATATTTCAATACACATCCCATACATAGAGATAAAAATCATTCATATGGTGAACACCTGGTAACCGACAATAACAAGATGCATATATAAGAATATCCCCATCATTCCGGGACACCCTTCGGATATGATATAAATTTCGAAGTACTAAAGCATCCGGTACTTTGGATGGGGTTTGTTAGGCCCAATAGATCTATCTTTAGGATTCGCGTCAATTAGGGTGTCTGTTCCCTAATTCTTAGATTACCAGACTTAATAAAAAGGGGCATATTCGATTTCGATAATTCAACCATAGAATGTAGTTTCACGTACTTGTGTCTATTTTGTAAATCATTTATAAAACCTGCATGTATTCTCATCCCAAAAATATTAGATTTTAAAAGTGGGACTATAACTCACTTTCACAGATTTTTACTTCGTCGGGAAGTAAGACTTGGCCACTGGTTGATTCACGAACCTATAACAATATATACATATATATCAAAGTATGTTCAAAATATATTTACAACACTTTTAATATATTTTGATGTTTTAAGTTTATTAAGTCAGCTGTCCTCGTTAGTAACCTACAACTAGTTGTCCACAGTTAGATGTACAGAAATAAATCGATAAATATTATCTTGAATCAATCCACGACCCAGTGTATACGTATCTCAGTATTGATCACAACTCAAACTATATATATTTTGGAATCAACCTCAACCCTGTATAGCTAACTCCAACATTCACATATAGAGTGTCTATGGTTGTTCCGAAATATATATAGATGTGTCGACATGATAGGTCGAAACATTGTATACGTGTCTATGGTATCTCAAGATTACATAATATATAATACAAGTTGATTAAGTTATGGTTGGAATAGATTTGTTACCAATTTTCACGTAGCTAAAATGAGAAAAATTATCCAATCTTGTTTTACCCATAACTTCTTCATTTTAAATCCGTTTTGAGTGAATCAAATTGCTATGCTTTCATATTGAATTCTATTTTATGAATCTAAACAAAAAAAGTATAGGTTTCTAGTCGGAAAAATAAGTTACAAGTCGTTTTTGTAAAGGTAGTCATTTCAGTCGAAAGAACGACGTCTAGATGACCATTTTAGAAAACATACTTCCACTTTGAGTTTAACCATAATTTTTGGATATAGTTTCATGTTCATAATAAAAATCATTTTCTCAGAATAACAACTTTTAAATCAAAGTTTATCATAGTTTTTAATTAACTAACCCAAAACAGCCCGCGGTGTTACTACGACGGCGTAAATCCGGTTTTACGGTGTTTTTCGTGTTTCCAGGTTTTAAATCATTAAGTTAGCATATCATATAGATATAGAACATGTGTTTAGTTGATTTTAAAAGTCAAGTTAGAAGGATTAACTTTTGTTTGCGAACAAGTTTAGAATTAACTAAACTATGTTCTAGTGATTACAAGTTTAAACCTTTGAATAAGATAGCTATATATGTATGAATCGAATGATGTTATGAACATCATTACTACCTTAAGTTCCTTGGATGAACCTACTGGAAAAGAGAAAAATGGATCTAGCTTCAATGGATCCTTGGATGGCTCAAAGTTCTTGAAGCAAAATCATGACACGAAAACAAGTTCAAGTAAGATCATCACTTGAAATAAGATTGTTATAGTTATAGAAATTGAACCAAAGTTTGAATATGATTATTACCTTGTATTAGAATGATAACCTACTGTAAGAAACAAAGATTTCTTGAGGTTGGATGATCACCTTACAAGATTGGAAGTGAGCTAGCAAACTTGAAAGTATTCTTGATTTTATGAAACTAGAACTTTTGGAATTTATGAAGAACACTTAGAACTTGAAGATAGAACTTGAGAGAGTTCAATTAGATGAAGAAAATTGAAGAATGAAAGTGTTTGTAGGTGTTTTTGGTCGTTGGTGTATGGATTAGATATAAAGGATATGTAATTTTGTTTTCATGTAAATAAGTCATGAATGATTACTCATATTTTTGTAATCTTATGAGATATTTCATGCTAGTTGCCAAATGATGGTTCCCACATGTGTTAGGTGACTCACATGGGCTGCTAAGAGCTGATCATTGGAGTGTATATACCAATAGTACATACATCTAAAAGCTGTGTATTGTACGAGTACGAATACGGGTGCATACGAGTAGAATTGTTGATGAAACTGAACGAGAATGTAATTGTAAGCATTTTTGTTAAGTAGAAGTATTTTGATAAGTGTATTGAAGTCTTTCAAAAGTGTATAAATACATATTAAAACACTACATGTATATACATTTTAACTGAGTCGTTAAGTCATCGTTAGTCGTTACATGTAAGTGTTGTTTTGAAACCTTTAGGTTAACCATCTTGTTAAATGTTGTTAACCCAATGTTTATAATAACAAAAGAGATTTTAAATTATTATATTATCATGATATTATGATGTACGAATATCTCTTAATATGATATATATACATTAAATGTCGTTACAACGATAAACGTTACATATATGTCTCGTTTCAAAATCATTAAGTTAGTAGTCTTGTTTTTACATATGTAGTTCATTGTTAATATAATTAATGATATGTTTACTTATCATAATATAATGTTAACTATATATATAACCATATATATGTCATCATATAGTTTTTTTTTACAAGTTTTAACGTTCGTGAATCACCGGTCAACTTGGGTGGTCAATTGTCTATATGAAACCTATTTCAATTAATCAAGTCTTAACAAGTTTGATTGCTTAACATGTTGGAAACATTTAATCATGTAAACATCAATCTCAATTAATATATATAAACATGGAAAAGTTCGGGTCACTACACTAGGGTGGTCCTTGTTGCCTAATGGGAACCGCTTGTGGATTTCGAATGCCATGACATAGATTCTGGTCAAGAATCCTGGGCGCCCGGTAACAACTGACTATCAGAGTGACTTGTATGATAGCAACGAGATTTGGGTAAAGGTGTACAACGTCTTGTTATAGACTATAACCCGAACTTTCTATAATTAGAAAGTTACTATAAGTGGAAACTTTCCATAAATGGTAACTTTCCGAAAATGGAAATTATTTTAGAAAACCATCATCATTAGTATAGTTAATATACTTAAGTCTTTTAGGCAATAACTGATCATACATTCTATCTCTAGGTTGAGATTCTGATCACGTTCTTCCGTTCAATTCATTTCTCTTGTGGAATAACTCTTCTGTGCTACTAAGGTAAACTCATAGCCCCGCTTTTACATATTTTAATGTATTTAATAAATCTTGGGGTGAGACATGATGTGTAAAATTGTGTCTATAATTTATAATGGAAATGCCGGTTTAAAGATTACTACACACTAATGGGCAGTGTACCTGATCGTGCAATAGTATAAAATTGGTAATTCCGAAATCGTTCCAAGGACAGTTTAAACGTGAGAATTAAGATTGTAACTAATAAAATAAACTAAGTTAATCTATGAAAATCGAAAGTACGAGATAGTTTGTTTTGTGGCTATTTAATGATTAGCCAAATCAAAGATCGATTAAAAGTAAAAGACGATATTTTTGTGCTTTTAAGTTTATAAAAATAAATGCTGACTCAACAAAAAGTAAAGATATTTGAATTCAATGGATAAAAGAATGTTCGCCTAGATCTCCTATTCGTAGTGTCGGATGATTTGTTATTAAGCACCAGTTCAATTTATCAATACATGCAACTACAAAGTCGTTTACCCAGAGTTCTCTTTTAGCAACACGTCAAACTTAGATTTATTAGCTTAGGGTTCCCTTTCACCAAAGACCTTTTTCGTTTGTGAATTAGTAATTAACTATCTACAAGATTAAGATTCAATTGGTTACGCGTTCGCTCCACACAATTCACCCCTGTTTTGTTTATTCCTTGTTACCCAGTTTACCCCTTGGTCCAGTAAGCACCCAATTGGTTAAGACAAATCAATTGAAAACTAGTGTACTAAATTGAAACAGGGTTCCCTTTGTTCAAACAAGATCACTAATCAATCTAGTAACAATAATCAACACCCACAAGAATGGTTCTTAATCAAAACTCATAATTATCATGCATTAATCAATAAAACATTAAAGTATCATCCATACACATACGAATATTCAATCTAGACAAACATTAAAAGCTTAGCCAATCATGGCTAGAACAAAAATCACAAATAAACAATTAAGAGTATTCATAATGATGTTAAGAATTAAACCTAATGAAAATTGTGTTCTTGAATGATAGACGGATCGAGACTTGTTTCCGGAATGATTGATGTGTTAGAATGACCTTGAGAAACCCCAAAAATCACCTTGGTTCGTCAAAAAACTGCTGGAAATCGTCTGGATGCGAAAAGTGAAAAGTTAGGGTATTTTTCGGGCTTTAAATAGGAAACAAAACTGAACCGGGCTCAAAGTGGCGCGGCGCGCCATATAACCGCGTGGAGTGCCAAAACAATGCGCGGCGCGCCATATACTGTGAGTATGCTTTCTGGTCTTCTGAAAACTGTCGAACTGATTTTTATGCCTATTGGAGCGGCGCGCCACCTTTTGGAGCGGCGCTCCAGACCCTTTTTGCTGAATCTGAGCTGAAAACTCACTAATATCACCTGTTTTCGAACCAAACTCGAATCAAACCAATCCCTTTCACTTGCTTTCATATAAAATCACTAAAAACCATCAAATATCTTCAAAATTCATCTCCTTGGTCTTAGAACTCGAACTTTCAAAATACTTATCAATATAACACAAAATCGTATTCAAAAGGACCAAAATGTACCCGATATCGCTAAGAAAAACACGTATCAAATATGCAATATCAAACAACCCCACACTAGAGTTTTGCTTGTCCTCAAGCAATTAAACTCGATAATAATCTTCTACCATATAATAACTCTTCAAACGTGTATGTAGAACCAAACGAACAAGAAACCAAACAAACAACTAGCGTGGGCACGATTTGGAGTAAATAACAACCATATTTCCCACTTGCATTCCCCTGAAATAACTTCTCAAACCGCAATCAATATGTAATGGATATAGTAACCAAAGATAATCTGGAATAACGTACCATACTGATGAAGTAGAGAATCTCGAATCATAAATAAGTCTTCAAAGGAAACGGGAATCAAGTGGAAACCGAGCATAAAAAAGTATAGCAATCGAACATGTGTGCCAAAAGAATGCACGGGCTACCCCGCAATTGGTCAAGCCAAGCCTCCCACAGTACCTAACATTGCAATCAGTAAGAAAATAATGTGCTTAGGAGGATACACATTACGTCCAGATATCATCGACAATCATGAGGTGATCATCTAATCCGTTAAGTCAACCATAAAGATTGAGGTTCATCAGGCTTAAAAGCTGATATCTTACCTTTCCGGAGGTTATCCACTGGGAATCTGATCAATCAATGACATTTTGTGTATCATGGTACGCTTTCCATTCGGCTAGCAAATCTCCCTCATTGAGATAAGCTTTGACTACCAGTTTCCCTGTTTGACGTTGAGTCCTGGTAGATTTCCAGTCGATTTT
Organism: Rutidosis leptorrhynchoides; assembly: GCF_046630445.1. Lineage (NCBI taxonomy): Eukaryota > Viridiplantae > Streptophyta > Magnoliopsida > Asterales > Asteraceae > Rutidosis > Rutidosis leptorrhynchoides. Next base: position 540,005,315 of record NC_092334.1, read on the forward strand.
AGCAATGAATTTTCAAGATTTTTCGTCACCCTACAACTTGTCTGGACTACATCTTCTGAAACAAATCAGCAAGTGTCGTTCGGAAGACTTAACTTCCTTAAGAATGGAATAGATACATCCTGTGTGGTTATATTAGGTGGTCGGGTGCAACATTGTCCTTGTTAGAAGAAACAATGAGGATCGCCCTATTTAAGTTTTCGATCTAGCGCATGGTCTGGTTTCGACCACACGCCACTATCACCGTTCATACGGTTGACATCCGCCTTGGTGCAGATGACCTACGTATGAATTTTTATGTTCATGTAGGATTTCACATTCAAAATAATGAACATGTTTTGAAAGTTCAAGACTTTCTCCTCTAACAGTACCTCATCGTGAAATGATGGGTAATGAAATGGTATCGCTTAAGAGGTATACGTACCAAGTGAAACGGTCGGAAGACTTTACTTCCTTAATAAGTGGATCTGAGTCACTCGGGAATGCCAATCTATTTCAGTTGACACTCGGTTTAAATCCCAAAAACCTTTGGGTGCCATAGCTTTTGGCTATGGGTTGTGTTGTCTAAGCAAACACAAGCACGTAGCTATTGTTCCTAAAAAGGACAACACTGGTGAAGCTCTAGGCTCCTCTTCCCACAGTATCACACCAATAAATGATGTAATAATAAAATGATATAGTTTCGGAAGTCTGCTATACCAAGTAACCAGAAGTTTGTGATCAAGCACGTGATTCGGTCACAATCACGCTATGCAATTACCATTCTCTCACGGTTTACACCCGTTATGGTACAAGTGACCTACTATTGAGTTCCCCGAACTCGTAGGATTTCATGTCCAAAATAATGAACATGTGGGACAATTTTGGCTTCTTTGAAAACACGAATTATATCATAAAATACCAAGCCAATTTTCATAATAAAGGTTTTGGCCGAATTTTCAATTGTTTTTTTTTTAAACTAATTTTTCTGTTTTTTTTTTATTTTACCCCTAATTTTTCAATTTTTTTTACGACCAAACGCCGTGAAATGTCAAGTCTTTTTAAATCAAAACAAATATGATGATGATTCCATTAACAACCAACCCGAGAGATTTTACATCCCCACCCCACACTTGAGATCAAGTAATGTCCCCATCACTTGAGATCAAAAATAGATAAAAATCGAAAGGGTTATGTGAGAAAGAAAATATAAAAACTTATCGAGTTAACCACTGATCGCGGAATGCCAGTGACAGATGGCGCTGAACTGACTGCCAGCATAAGAACATCATCCATTCCCGATCATCACACCAATATCATCAATCATGCAGTTTTGCTGAACTTAATGCCAGACTTGAAAAATCGTTTCACCAACAAACCTAAGAAAATAAAAACATACGAACTACATAAACGGGACAAGGTGGCACCACCCGATGCCGAAACGCCTTGTCCCTCAAATAAGTTGCAGAGTACATAAACAAGAAATAAAATTATTCAAGTACAGACCAAATGAAAAAGAAATAGTTTCAAACAAATACAACATAACATGCGCAACAATCAATCACTGCTCGGCCAAAAATCTCTGGTAGGGTCCCAATTCACACCATACGTATCCTGACAAGCTTGGTACGGGTCATATGAAGGATCCGATCTCGGAGGAGTAACTGACGTATAATCGGGAATGGTAGTTCGCGTCGGAATATACGCCTCCGGGTTTTGACGTATCTGACGCTGAATTTGTCGCTGATGGACCTCCCACTGATTGTGGGCCCTAATTCCCCTAACATCGTACTCAACCCTGTCAACACGCTCTCCCAAACGACCCAACTCTGTTCCAAACTGTCCCAAGGTTGTGTTAATCGACCCATAGTTGTTTTGGTGCCAAGTCATCAAATCCTCGTTATGCCTACGCTACTCCGCTAACATCCGCTAATTATGCTCCACCTGAGCATCATACGCTGACCTGCTGTCCCTATACTCCAAATGAAGACCGTCTACACTGTTAACCAACGAATTCCAACTCTCTTCACCCATTGACCACGTACCCTGTACGTTCGCAGCACTCGAGCTACCTGCCTCATACGTGGATCGACTAGCCCCACGTCCACGAACTCCACCTTCACCTGGATGTTGCTGTTGCTGTTCATCAGACCACAAAACCCAACCTACTGGACCACGGTGGATAAACTCAGCTTTCGAGAAAAACAGAATGTTAGTGGGCATCGCCTCAACTCCCACTACATCACACCTACTAGTCGGGACCGAGAACGCCCGAGCTAACCTAGTAACAAAATGCCCACCTAACAATGGGTGTTCCGTGCGCGTGTCTGTTCCAATTTTCTGCAACCATACCCCTAACATACACGGGACATCGATTGGCTCCCTCAGTTTAATTTGTTGTAGGATCCAAAGATCCCTTCGCTGAATCTTGTTCGCGTTTCTCCTAGCCATGAACATAGTAGCAATCATCTTAAAAATTATTTCATCCTCAGGAAGTCTAAGCATCGACTGAACACTCCGACTTGAACTAAACGGACCAGCACTAGCATTTGCCACAGTTGGCCAATAATCACTCTCACTGAAAACTTCCTGCCCAAACACTCTGCAATTCATCAAATGCCACTTCAAATCATTATCAGTCAACTCTAGATATAAATCCAACGCCCGAGCCAACGCAACTTTAGATATGCGACGCTCTAATCCGCCAAGCCTAAATGTCAAGAAATCTGCCTCGGTCGGAGAGACTCGAGGGCGACAACTAACAGTTGAGAAGAACTCTATAGTTATCTGCTCATAAATATCTTCATTAATTTCAAATAACCTTTCATAAGGTCTCAACTCATTACCCGCATAAACTACCCACAAGTAACGACGCAACTCCCGAACAATATTATTACCCAATGATGAAAGATGCGACCAATCCAAATAAAAAGTTTGCTCAATCGAACGAGCGCTATTTGTTGTGAACCTTTCCTCCAAATCCTCATCATTCGAGATGTGAGATAACCATAATTCAGGATTATTCGGTGGTTGCCTTGGTTGTTCCTGGTTTCCTCTTGATCTCTACATTCATGAAACAAGTAAAGAAAACAAAACACCAAACTCAAAAGTTAGTGTTAGTCATAATAATAAGCACCAAGTACCATTTACAACCAAACCATGTTTCATGTCAATCCACTTTTGAAAACAATCTCCAAGTTAACCAATAACACTTGTAAAACAATGCCAAGACCACAATCTATCTCATATCATACTATCATGTAAACCAATTCATCATATCAATGACGCTCACATAACACCATTACCAAAATATTAAAAAAAACATGACTACTCATAACACTTCTTAACTTCCAAAAATCTAGAAAAGTTCATCATGTGTGCCAACCTTAACCATTGAAAATAACTACTACCAACATACTCATCACAACTTAAAAACACATGTTTAATCCTCACTAGCATGGCATCATACATAACTAAACCAATTTTTGCATCAAGTCATTCAAACCAACATGAACCGCCCATATGAACACAACCTCACACTAGCTCAAAAACACATAAACAATTCAAAAACTAGAGCATATTCAAGCATGTAACTCCTTCATCACTTACAAATTCGCATTCCCAAACATACAAACCCTAGTTTCAATTGCTACTTCTAAAAACACAAAATTAATTATGAATTCAAAGCATACAATCATAATCTAACAAAACCTATCACTAATTAGAACATAAAACCCCAATTAAAGAAACCCCACACTAATTCATCATACAAATAAAAAATTAAGCATGTAAATACACACAATTAGATGAAATTAGTAAGATAGAAAACAAATTCGGACCTTTGAGTTAACCATTCTTGCAAGATTTGAAGTTAAGTGAACAAGAAATTGAAGTCTTGAAAATTAGGGTTTATGGATGTAGGTGTTTGGAAGTGTAAAAGAGTTGTTATGAATGAAAAGAATGAAAGAATTGGGAGTAAAACACTGCTTGTACCCGTTTTTCCTTTTGTGTGGTTAATAAAATTCGTGTTTTATTTCATTTAAAAGGGCAAAACAGTCTGACCGACAGAAACGGCGTGGCGCTCCATATATTGCGCGGCGCGCCAAAAGGCCGCGCGGCGCGCCATATAACTGAAAAATCAGTTCGAGGCTTTTTCAAGATCTGGCACATCAGGTACTTTAAAGTGGAGCGGCGCGCAAGGGTATGGAGCGGCGCTCCAAGTACTGTTTCCTCAAAAATTCGCAATTTTAAGTCATTTTAACCCATTTTCTCAACCTAAAAACCAACAAACAACCCCAACAAAAATCCGAGCATGATCACATTGCACATATCATCAAACAAGCACAAAAACATACAAACTCTACAACAATGTGAAGTTTATTACCGAGTCATTCACAAGACTCGTTTCCAACTTCAAGTGACCTTAGGATCGGGTTCAACGTGAACCTCATCATCAATCTCCAATGGACCATCAAAATATTTCTTCACACGATGTCCATTAACCTTAAAGGTCGTACCACTAGCATTTTTCAACTCAATCGCACCGTATGGGTACACCTTAACAACCTCAAATGGTCCCGTCCACCGGGACTTAAGTTTACCCGGTAAAAGCTTCAACCTAGAGTTAAACAAGAGCACTCGATCGCCCTCATTAAACTCTTTCGGACCCTTTAACCTTCTATCATGCCATAGCTTGGTTTTCTCTTTATAAATTAACGAATTCTCATACGCAACAAGGCGTAATTCACCAAGCTCATTCAATTGCTCCGCCCTTAGGCGTCCGGCTTCCTTCAAATCTAAATTGCACTTTTTAAGTGCCCACATCGCTTTATGCTCAATCTCTAACGGGAGATGGCACGCTTTCCCATAAACCAACCGATAAGGAGTGGTTCCAATTGGCGTTTTGTAGGCGGTTCGAAATGCCCACAAAGCTTCATCGAGCTTATTCGCCCACTCCTTCGGATTCGACCCCACAGTTTTCTCAAGAATCCCTTTAAGAGCTCGATTGGTATTCTCAACTTGTCCGCTCATTTGGGGATGGTATGAAGTAGAAACTTTATGGAGAACTCCATATCGCTTCAATACCTTCTCCATTTGGGCGTTACAAAAATGAGTACCCCTATCACTAATTAAAGCTTTAGGAGTTCCAAATTGAGAGAATAAACGCTGAAGGAGCGAAATCACAACTCGTGCATCGTTTGTAGCCAAAGCTTACGGTTCGGCCCACTTAGACATGTAGTCAATGGCAACGAGTATGTAACTATAATTCTGAGATTTCGGAAATGGCCCCATAAAGTCAATTCCCCAAACATCAAATACTTCACAAACTTGGATGCTTTGTTGAGGCATCTCATCCCGTTTGGTGACTTTATCGGCCCTTTGACAAGAATCGCACGACTTGCAAATCCGGTGGGCATCCTTGAAAATTGTCGGCCAAAACAAACCGGCATCATAGACTTTACGCCCCATGATTGGGGTCCAAAATGCCCACCGGTAGGCCCACTATGGCACTCGGTCAAAATACACATACACTCCTCTCCTGAAACGCACCGGTGGATAACCCCATCGGGACAACAACGAAAAAGATAAGGTGCCTCCCAGAAATAGTACTTAAGGTCACTGAAGAATTTCTTCCACTTTTGATGCGACCACCCTTTTTTCAAGAATCCCCCAACGAGATAATTAGCAATGTCCAAGTACCATGGCTCATCCACCTTGTCCATCGCCATGAGATATTCATCGGGAAAATCATCATGGATACTCGATTCGTGAAGGACTTCGAGATTTGGATTCTCGAGTCTAGAAAAGTGGTCAGCCGCTAGATTTTCAGCACCCTTCTTATCTCGGATCTCGATGTCGAATTCTTACAAAAGCAAGATCCATCTAAGCAGTCGAGGTTTTGCATCCGGTTTCGAAAATAGGTACTTAAGAGCAGAATGGTCCGTAAAAACAATAGTCTTAGACAAGACTAAGTAGGACCGGAACTTATCAAACGAAAAGACAACTGCAAGGAGCTCCTTTTCAGTGGTAGTATAATTCAATTGCGCTCCCTGCAAGGTCTTGCTTGCATAGTAAATGGGTCGGAAGTGTTTCTCGACCCTTTGACCCAAAACAGAGCCAACAGCAAAATCAGAAGCATCGCACATAAGCTCAAATGGAAGGGACCAATTCGGAGCAATTATGATTGGCGCATTGATCAGTTTCTCCTCAAGAAGATTGAATGCCTTTAGGCACTCTTCGGAGAAATTCCAAGGCGTGTCCTTTTCGAGGAGTTTGTTCATCGGGTTAGCAATTTTAGAAAAATCCTTAATAAACCGCCAGTAAAAACCGGCGTGCCCGAGAAAACTCCGAACACCCTTAACATCGGTGGGAGGTGGAAGGTTCTTAATAGCCGTTACCTTCGCGGGATCCACCTTGATACCGTCCCTAGAAATCTTGTTCCCGAGAACTATGCCCCCTTGAACCATGAAATGGCACTTTTCCCAATTGAGCACAAGATTAGATTTCTCACACCTTTCCAACATCCGCTCTAAATTAAGAAGGCATGAATCAAAAGTGTCACCGAAGACCGAAAAGTCATCCATGAACACCTCCATGCAAACCTCTATCATATCGTGGAATATGGCCATCATGCACCTTTGAAAAGTGGCCGGAGCATTGCAAAGGCCAAAGGGCATGCGTCGGTATGAAAATGTGCCATTCAGGCACGTGAAAGTAGTTTTCTCCTGGTCCTCGGGCGAGATAGGAATTTGGAAATAGCCCGAAAAACCATCAAGAAAAAAATAAAATCTGTTTCCCGCTAGCCTCTCTAGCATTTGATCCATGAAAGGTAACGGGAAGTGGTCTTTGCGTGTGGCGTCGTTCACCTTTCGATAGTCAATACAAACACGCCACCCCGTGACAGTCCTAGTGGAAATTAACTCATTTTTATCGTTGGTGGTAACAGTCATACCACCTTTCTTAGGTACACAGTGTACCGGGCTAATCCAAGGACTGTCAGAGATCGGGTAAATCAGACCTGCATCGAGGAGCTTAATGATCTCTTTCTTCATGACTTCTTGCAGGTGTGGGTTCAACCTCCTTTGTCGTTGCACCATAAGTTTGGAGTTATCCTCCATTAGGATTTTGTGGGTGCAATAGGAGGGACTAATACCCTTAATGTCGTGAATTTTCCATGCAATGGCCGGTTTATGGGCCTGCAGCATGGTTACAAGCTCAGTTTTCTGACTTGTAGTAAGAGAAGAATAAATAATTACCTGGAGCTTAGATTCCTCCTGCAAATAAGCATATTCCAAATGATCAGGAAGTGACTTCAATTCTAACTAGGGAGGTTCTTCAATTGAAGACTTGCTCCGGTAATCTGCATCACGTTCGAGTTCTTTGAACTCCTCCTCAGTCGGCTCATAGACGTTTTCCATCAAGGTGGTCAAAATATCCATCTCCTCAACCTGCAACTCTTCATCAATTTCAACCAATGAACATTCTCCTGAACCCTGTAACTCTGGGAATTCCTGCAATAACTCAGACAGGACATTCACAGTGTTAAGAAAATAACAAGTATCATCAGTGTAGGCAGGGTATTTTAAAGCATGGTCGATTGAGAAAGTTGCATGCAAATCATCTATCCTAAGGGTCAACTGTTGGCCATAGACATCAATTATACACCTAACAGTATTCAAAAATGGCCGACCCAAAATCAGTGGAATCCTCTCATCCACTTCCATATCTAGCAACACGAAATCGGCCGGAAAAACTAATGACCCGGTCTTAACTAGCATATTCTCGATAATTCCACGAGGGAATTTGATAGAGCGGTCAGCTAGCTGAATAGCCATACGCGTGGGTTTCAACTCCCCGGGGTCTAGCTTCAAGTAAATAGAATAGGGCATTAAATTTATGCTAGCCCCCAAATCTGCCAACGCCCTCATACAATCCAAATTACCCAGTAAACAAGGAATGGTAAAACTCCCAGGATCCTCAAGCTTCTCGGGAAGCTTGTTTGCAACTACCGCTGAGCATGCGGCATTCAACCTGACTGAAGACACGTTCTCCAGCTTCTTCCTGTTAGTTAGCAAGTCCTTAAGAAACCTTGCATACTTGGGCATACCTGCAATCACATCAATAAAAGGCAAATTAATGTTAACTTTTTTAATCAAGTCCATGAACTTGGACTTTTCTGCCTCCAGCTTCTCCAGTCTCTGCTTCCTCGGGAATGGGAGGGTGGTTGATACTCTTTACCTACCGGTTTAGCAGCAACAGTTTCCGGTACCCTCACAACTTTCTCAATCACCTGTTCCGGCTCCTTATCCCCCTCCGGTTCACTAACAACCACCGGTTCACTATCCTTAACCAACGGTACTTGCAAATCATACTCATCGGGCTTCCTCGGTGAATTATATGCTAAATCACTTCGGGTGGTGATAGCATTAACGTGCCCATTCTTCGGGTTAGTATCCGTCTTACTCAGTAACTCCCCCGGTTTCATCAGATTATTCTGATTAGCAAGTTGACCAATTTGTTTCTCCAAATTCTGAATAGCTGTTTGTTGATTTCGAAACATTTGATCATTCTTCTCATTGTTCTGAGTAACAGTAGTAACAAGCTGAGTTTGAGAAATCACAAGCTTTTCGATCATAGCTTCAAGGTTGGACTTTTTCTCTTCGGCTTGGGGTTTCTGAAAATACCCGGGAGCTTGCTGTTGATATCCTCCACTAGAACCTGGCTGGAACCTCGAACCTTGATTACCTTGAGGATTATAGGGATTGTTGAAATTCCTATTAAACTGCGCACGTCCCTGAAACTGATTGTTGTTCTGTTGACTAATATAAGCAATCTCTTCCTTCTGATTCATAGTCAAACCTGCATCACAATCTTTTGCCAGATGTAATCCCCCACAATACTCACAACCAACCTTCCTACCATGAATATCCTTATTTATCTTCTCCAAATTACGACCAAAGGAATCCAACTTAGCACTTATAGACCCAAAATCGTCATATGCACCCGTGGTTTCAGTTCTCTTAACTGAAGCTGAATGGAATGACTCATGATCTTGATGCCATTCATGAGAGTAAGCAGCTTGCTTTTCAATTATCTCTAGCGCCTCTTCTTCGGTCTTATCCATTAACGTACCACCTGCTGCTTGATCAATAGTCTGACGAGTTGGGATGTCACAACCCTTGTAGAAAATCTGGACCTTTTGTAAATCATTCAACCCGTGTTGCGGACACGAGCATAGCATATTAGAATAACGGTCCCAAGCATCAAATAGTGTCTCGCAACTTTTTTGTCTGAATTGAGAAATTTCTGCTTGAAGTCTAGCAGCTCGAGACGCAGGGAAAAACTTCGATAAAAACTTATCCATTAAAATCTTCCAAGAGGTAATCGTACCCTCTGGTTGCTTATCTAACCATCTCTTTGCTTCTCCCTTAAGAGTCCAAGGAAAAAGCCTTGTCTTGATCGACGTATCGGCAACCTCATGCAACTTAAACAAATTGCAAACATCATTGAAAACATGAAGATGCTCGATAGCATCCTCACTATCCTTGCCATGAAATTGGCAGTCAGAAGAAATCAAACTCAGGATCGGCCCTGTAATTTGAAAAGGCTGAGTGATGTTCGGTTGAGTAATCGAATTGCCTTGGCCCCCTCGTGTGGCCTTCAACTTTTCTGCCATAGTCTGAGGATGAGGTGGTTGTTCAGCTCGGTCAGCCATATCTTCAGTCTCGAAAAGATCTAATGAAATGTAAGATTCTTCTTCTTCTCTGATTTCAGGTGGTGTATCGGGCACCACAGTCTCAGAACTACTTCCCAAATTAATTATATTAGCACTTGAAGAAAAAGATGAATCCACTGTAGACTGTTGCTCTTAACTTAACGCTCTGAATAAATCTCTTTCAGGTTCTGCAAATGGTTGAAGAATCGGAGAATTAGAAGAACGCGTATGTGGCATGCACTACCTGTTATCTGCGAAATCACAACTAACAACTGATTAAACGCACCGATTCAACTGAGAAAAACGAAAAGAAGTTATAAACTATAACTAAACTAAACTAAAAACAATTAGATAACAATCTTAATTTTCGACACAACTGTCCCCGGAAGCGGCGCCAAAAACTTGATGTGTAAAATCGTGTCTATAATTTATAATGGAAAATGCCGGTTTAAAGATTACTACACACTAATGGGTAGTGTACCCGATCGTGCAATAGTATAAAATTGGTAATTCTGAAATCGTTCCAAGGACAGTTTAAACGTGAGAATTAAGATTGTAACTAATAAAATAAACTAAGTTAATCTATGAAAATCGAAAGTACGAGATAGTTTGTTTTGTGGCTATTTAACGATTAGCCAAATCAAAGATCGATTAAAAGTAAAAGACGATATTTTTGTGTTTTTAAGTTTATAAAAATAAATGCTGACTCAACAAAAAGTAAAGATATTTGAATTCAATGGATAAAAGAATGTTCGCCTAGATCTCCTATTCGTAGTGTCAGATGATTTGTTATTAAGCACCAGTTCAATTTATCAATACATGCAACTATAAAGTCGTTTACCCAGAGTTCTCTTTTAGCAACACGTCAAACTTAGATTTATTGGCTTAGGGTTCCCTTTCACCAAAGACCTCTTTCGTTTGTGACTTAGTAATTAACTAACTATAAGATTAAGATTCAATTGGTTACGCGTTCGCTCCACACAATTCACCCCTATTTTGTTTAATCCTTGTTACCCGGTTTACCCCCTTGGTCCAGTAAGCACCCAATTGGTTAAGACAAATCAATTGAAAACTAGTGTACTAAATTGAAACAGGGTTCCCTTTGTTCAAACAAGATCACTAATCAACCTAGTAACAATAATCAACACCCACAAGAATGGTTCTTAATCAAAACTCATAATTATCATGCATTAATCAATAAAACATTAAAGTATCATCCATACACATACGAATATTCAATCTAGACAAACATTAAAAGCTTAGCCAATCATGGCTAGAACAAAAATCACAAATAAACAATTAAGAGTATTCATAATGATGTTAAGAATTAAACCTAATAAAAATTGTGTTCTTGAATGATAGATGGATCGAGACTTGTTTCCGGAATGATTGATGTGTTAGAATGACCTTGAGAAACCCCAAAAATCACCTTGGTTCGTCAAAAAGCTGCTGAAAATCATCTGGATGCGAAAAGTGAAAAGTTAGGGTATTTTTCGGGCTTTAAATAGGAAACAAAACTGAACCGGGCTCAAAGTGGCGCGGCGCGCCATATAACCGCGCGGCGCTCCAAAACAATGCGCGGTGCGCCATATATTGTGAGTATGCTTTCTGGTCTTCTGAAAACTGTCGAACTAATTTTTATGCCCATTGGAGCGGCGCGCCACCTTTTGGAGCGGCGCGCCACCTTTTGGAGCGGCGCTCCAGACCCTTTTTGCTGAATCTGAGCTGAAACTCACTAATATCACCTGTTTTTGAACCAAACTCGAATCAAACCAATCCCTTTCACTTGCTTTCATATAAAATCACTAAAAACCATCAAACATCTTCAAAATTCATCTCCTTGGTCTTAGAACTCGAACTTTCAAAACACTTATCAATATAACACCAAATCGTATCCAAAAGGACCAAAATGTACCCGATATCGCAAAGGAAAACACGTATCAAATATGCGATATCAAGACACATGCTTGCTTTTAAATGATTTACAATTTAGACACAAGTGCCTAAACATTTTGATATGCAACTTCGTGAGATTTTTGTTAACTTGTATTCTTACATGCAAATCCCCGCCATAATATCGTTAATTACTGGAATTGGAATTTTGCAAGCTTAATTATTGTGAGTAGGCCTATTGATAGTGACGTCTCTACCCATTGGCGTGATCGTTAAGGGGGTACATAATAATGATTACCGACACCCGTACAGTGTTAGGGTTAATATTTAGTTCGATATTATAACTCATGGCATATTGAATATTTTGATGTTTTGAACTAAATCTTGTGGTCTAAAATTTATTAATTGTTAAACCTATGATGTTCACTCAACCATTGTGTTGACAGTTTAAACATGTTTGTCTCAGGTGAAGAATAGCTTATGTGCTGCCCTATGTTGCTTGCCTGCTGTTACATTGAAGTCTGCATTTATTATATCTAATTATTTATTAAACATTTATTACATTTGGGTTTACCGTGTAAAACAATTCATTTTCCACTGCAATTAAACTTCTGATTTTATTAAACGTCTCATTAGAGTCGTTCTCGTTTATATAACTGTGTGATGATATTGGAAAAGTCATATTTACCCCCGGCCCTATTTGGGGGGGTATGACAGAGTGGTATCAGAGCACAGTTTGTTATAGAGAACCAAAATTGCATTTTAAGTGTGCCTTATGTGTGCTAGTTAGGGTGTCTTAGCAATCTATAGGACTATAACCTTTCCTGGCTTAGCTTAAATGCCTTCCTTATTTGTCTATATTCTTGCCTTAGTTATAAGTGCCTTTACTTGTTCATATTCCTGCCTTAGTTTTTGGTGCTTCCTTATTATACGTTTCTTTATATCTTTCCCTTGTATCTTTCCTTAGCATCCCTCTCGATACCCTGCTTCCTTTCCTAAGGATGTCATTTATGACTTATGAATTTCACCACATTTTCCATGTCATTTATTACGGTCGTGTACATAACATTATTGTTATAATACATACCGTGATGCCTTGGTTTGCGAATCAGAAAATGTCCTTATAGACTCATGAAGATTCTCTCCGTGCAATCTTTAGTGCGTTGGGAAACGCTTTAGGTTATGAACACTTTAAACGGCAATTGAGCTTTAAGTCCTTAGAAAGTTTTCTAATAAATAAAAATTCAGTAGTTTGATCACATATCCTGACCCTATGGAGTGACCTTGGAATGGAAGTGTGAATTAGTGAAACATAATGACGCCTGATCAACGTGATTATGCTATGGTAATTCATATAGAAATTCCAATATCATGACATATGGAATAGAAAGTGAATCAAAAAAAATTTTCCAAGCCACTTATTCGAATATCTCAATGTGATTACATGAAGGATAATCATCATCTGATTTGAAGATATACGAAGAACTCGTTTTAACCAAACTACCTCATACTTATGAGTACATTGACTTATTGCCGATCAAGTTACGAAGTTTCGATGTAATTATAATGGATTGTTTAGCCCCATTGAGAGCGAGAATCCTATGCTTCGATAAAACCGTTAGTATTCCTCTAGAGAATGGTGAAACTCTAGTCATTCAAGGTGAAAAGAGTGGTTCCAAACTCATTATCATTACATGCATCAAATGTAGTGACCCGAACTTTTCCATGTTTATATATATTAATTGAGATTGATATTTACATGATTAAATGTTTCCAACATGTTAAGCAATCAAACTTGTTAAGACTTGATTAATTGAAATATGTTTCATATAGACAATTGACCACCCAAGTTGACCGGTGATTCACGAACGTTAAAACTTGTAAAAACTATATGATGACATATATATGGATATATATATAGTTAACATCATACTATGATAAGTAAACATATCATTAAGTATATTAACAATGAACTACATATGTAAAAACAAGACTACTAACTTAATGATTTTTAAACGAGACATATATGTAACGATTATCGTTGTAAAGACATTTAATGTATATATATCATATTAAGAAATATTCATACATGATAATATCATGATAATATAATAATTTAAAATCTCATTTGATATTATAAACATTGGGTTAACAACATTTAACAAGATCGTTAACCTAAAGGTTTCAAAACAACACTTACATGTAACGACTAACGATGACTTAACGACTCAGTTAAAATGTATATACATGTAGTGTTTTAATATGTATTTATACACTTTTGAAAGACTTCAATACACTTATCAAAATACTTCTACTTAACAAAAATGCTTACAATTACTTCCTCGTTCAGTTTCATCAACAATTCTACTCGTATGCACCCGTATTCGTACTCGTACAATACACAGCTTTTAGATGTATGTAATATTGGTATATACACTCCAATGATCAGCTCTTAGCAGCCCATGTGAGTCACCTAACACATGTGGGAACCATCATTTGGCAACTAGCATGAAATATCTCATAAAATTACAAAAATATGAGTAATCATTCATGACTTATTTACATGAAAACAAAATTACATATCCTTTATATCTAATCCATACACCAACGACTAAAAACACCTACAAACACTTTCATTCTTGAATTTTCTTCATCTAATTAATCTCTCTCAAGTTCTATCTTCAAGTTCTAAGTGTTCTTCATAAATTCTACAAGTTCTAGTTACATAAAATCAAGAATACTTTCAAGTTTGCTAGCTCACTTCCAATCTTGTAAGGTGATCATCCAACCTCAAGAAATCTTTGTTTCTTACAGTAGGTTATAATTCTAATACAAGGTAATAATCATATTCAAACTTTGGTTCAATTTCTATAACTATAACAATCTTATTTCAAGTGATGATCTTACTTAAACTTGTTTTCGTGTCATGATTCTGCTTCAAGAACTTCGAGCCATCCAAGGATCCGTTGAAGCTTGATCCATTTTTTTCTTTTTCAGTAGGTTTATCCAAGAAACTTAAGGTAGTAATGATGTTCATAACATCATTCGATTCATACATATAAAGCTATCTTATTCGAAGGTTTAAACTTGTAATCACTAGAACATAGTTTAGTTAATTCTAAACTTGTTCGCAAACAAAAGTTAATCCTTCTAACTTGACTTTTAAAATCAACTAAACACATTTTCTATATCTATATGATATGCTAACTTAATGATTTAAAACCTGAAAACACGAAAAACACCGTAAAACCGGATTTACGCCGTCGTAGTAACACCGCGGGCTGTTTTGGGTTAGTTAATTAAAAACTATGATAAACTTTGATTTAAAAGTTGTTATTCTGAGAAAATGATTTTTATTATGAACATGAAACTATATCCAAAAATTATGGTTAAACTCAAAGTGGAAGTATGTTTTCTAAAATGGTCATCTAGACGTCGTTCTTTCGACTGAAATGACTACCTTTACAAAAATGACTTGTAACTTATTTTTATGACTATAAACCTATACTTTTTCTGTTTAGATTCATAAAATAGAGTTCAATATGAAACCATAGCAATTTGATTCACTTAAAACAGATTTAAAATGAAGAAGTTATGGGTAAAACAAGATTGGATAATTTTTCTCATTTTAGCTACGTGAAAATTGGTAAAAAATCTATTCCAACCATAACTTAATCAACTTGTATTGTATATTATATAATCTTGAGATACCATAGACACGTATACAATGTTTCGACCTATCATGTCGACACATCTATATATATTTCGGAACAACCATAGACACTCTATATGTGAATGTTGGAGTTAGCTATACAGGGTTGAGGTTGATTCCAAAATATATATAGTTTGAGTTGTGATCAATACTGAGATATGTACACACTGGGTCGTGGATTGATTCAAGATAATATTTATCGATTTATTTCTGTACATCTAACTGTGGACAACTAGTTGTAGGTTACTAACGAGGACAGCTGACTTAATAAACTTAAAACATCAAAATATATTAAAAGTGTTGCAAATATATTTTAAACATACTTTGATATATATGTATATATTGTTATAGGTTCGTGAATAAACCAGTGGCCAAGTCTTACTTCCCGACGAAGTAAAAATCTGTGAAAGTGAGTTATAGTCCCACTTTTAAAATCTAATATTTTTGGGATGAGAATACATGCAGGTTTTATAAATGATTTACAAAATAGACACAAGTACGTGAAACTACATTCTATGGTTGAATTATCGAAATTGAATATGCCCCTTTTTATTAAGTCTGGTAATCTAAGAATTAAGGAACAGACACCCTAATTGACGCGAATCCTAAAGATAGATCTATTGGGCCTAACAAACCACATCCAAAGTACCGGATGCTTTAGTACTTCGAAATTTATATCATATCCGAAGGGTGTCCCGGAATGATGGGGATATTCTTATATATGCATCTTGTTAATGTCGGTTACCAGGTGTTCACCATATGAATGATTTTTATCTCTATGTATGGGATGTGTATTGAAATATGAAATCTTGTGGTCTATTATTATGATTTGATATATATAGGTTAAACCTATAACTCACCAACATTTTTGTTGACGTTTTAAGCATGTTTATTCTCAGGTGATTATTAATAGCTTCCGCTGTCGCATACTTAAATAAGGACGAGATTTGGAGTCCATGCTTGTATGATATTGTGTAAAAACTGCATTCAAGAAACTTATTTTGTTGTAACATATTTGTATTGTAAACCATTATGTAATGGTCGTGTGTAAACAGGATATTTTAGATTATCATTATTTGATAATCTACGTAAAGCTTTTTAAACCTTTATTGATGAAATAAAGGTTATGGTTTGTTTTAAAATGAATGCAGTCTTTGAAAAACGTCTCATATAGAGGTCAAAACCTCGCAATGAAATCAATTAATATGGAACGTTTTTTAATCAATAAGAACGGGACATTTCAGTTGGTATCAGAGCGTTGGTCTTAGAGAACCATAATTTTGCATTAGTGTGTATTATCGAGTTTGTTAGGATGCATTAGTGAGTCTGGACTTCGACCGTGTTTACTTGAAAAATGATTGCTTAACAAATTTTGTTGGAAACTATATATTTTTAACATGTGAATATTATGTGATATATTAATCTCTTAACGCGTTTGATATTATGTGATAGATGTCTACCTCTAGAACAAGTCCCATTGACTCACCTAATAATAATGAAGAGTCAAATGTAAATTGGAATGATTCGTGGACTGATTCACAAGTTCCCGAAGAGGAACCGGAAGAAGAGTCGGAACCGGAAGAAGAATCGGAACCGGAAGAAGAATCGGAATCGGATGAAGAAATAGAACCGGTGGGGGAAATAATAAAATGGTTAAGTAAAAGAAAATCCTCAACCAGCCGACCAAGGTTAATTATGGTCAATGGTGTTTCCGCCAAGGAAGCAAAATATTGGGAGGAATACCAATTCTCCGATGAATCGGATTCCGACGAGAATTCCGATGATGTTATAGAAATTACCCCAACTGAATTTAAAAAGGCAAAAGAAAATAATAAGGGAAAGGGCATAAAAATAGAGAAATCTAATTCCAACCCCGATGAACTTTATATGTATCGTCAACCCCCGAAGTCCTTAAGTTGTAACAATGACCCGGGAACCTCTAAACCACCAGGTTTTTCTAAACCAATGTGGATAACGACGGCTCGTATTAGGGGAACATCATATATCCCTAGAAACTTGGCAAAACGAACCAAAACCTAAGAAGAAGAAACAAGCGAGTCGGAATAAGATAGTTGTATTCGTGTGGTGTAATATATGTAATATAGTGTGCTTATGCTTTATGATATATGTAAAAATTGCTTGTATTAATAAGTATTTTTTTTTTATGAATCTAACTCTTGTTTATTTTACAGTATAAAAACACAAAATGGATAGACAACCCAATATTTTAAGAGACCTACCCGGAGACATGATTGATGAAATCTTGTCTAGAGTCGGTCAGAATTCTTCGGCACAACTATTTAAGGCGAGATCAGTTTGTAAGACATTCGAAGAACGTTCCAAGAATGTCTTGGTTTATAAGAGACTTTCGTTTGAAAGATGGGGGATATCACATTGGGAAACCCATAAGTTACGATGTGTTTACTTTGACGCATATATTGCGGGGAACCCAAATGCTATTTTACGCAACGGGTTAAGAAATTATTTTGACTCAATGTATCCGAATATAGGACTTCATGATTTAGAAAAAGCGGCTAACATGCAACATAAAGAAGCATGCTATGCTTACGGGTTAGTAATGTTCGCTTCTTACCAAAGTGAGAAAAAGAACATCGGGCTACAGCTATTAAACAAAACGTTCCCACAAGTGACGGAGTCGGTAATTGGGGTAAGAAATGAGGTTTTTAGATTGTTACGGGACTGTTGGACATTACGTAACCCTCGTCCCTTTGACGACGTTACAACACGATGTCTTATCAACGACCATAACGGTTATGTTCCACAAGACCAAGGATGGGAAGTAATCCTAGTAAAACCAGAATGCATGACTTGTTTCTGGACGTATGAATTACGTGTCTTTATTGCCTTTGCTGAACGACTTGTGTACTAGCTAGAATTATCTTCACAACTATCTTGTATCAAAGTTATTGTGTGTTATATTTCATGCTTTATGTAAAATAAGCGGTAATGTAAGTTTGTAAAATATTGTATAAAAGTTTGAACGCGAAATATTATTATAATCAGTTTTTCATATAGAATTGTAGTAGTTGAATTGTATATTAGCTACTAAGTATGAACTTAACGGGTAGGTACTACCCGAATTTAAACTTATAAAACGCTAATATGAAGAAAAAGCTTTTATAAATGAGTTCATATTATGCTACGAAATACTATTAACTACTCTTAATATTCTGTATGATTAACTTGTTCCATTTGACTATTTTGAAGGAAATGGCACCGACTACTCGACACACCGTGAATATGAATGAAGAGGAATTCCGTACTTTTCTAGCTTCAAACATAGCCGCAGTACAGGCTGCGCTACATACCAACAATAACATTGGATCTAGCAGTACAGGAAATCGTGTAGGATGCACCTACAAAGAATTCACTGCCTGCAAACCTTTGGAATTTGATGGAACCGAAGGACCGATCGGATTGAAACGGTGGACCGAGAAGGTCGAATCTGTGTTTGCCATAAGTAAGTGTACTGAAGAGGACAAAGTAAAGTACGCTACGCATACCTTCACAGGTTCTGCGTTAACATGGTGGAATACCTATCTAGAGCAAGTGGGACAAGATGATGCGTACGCACTACCGTGGTCAGCATTCAAGCACTTGATGAACGAGAAGTACCGTCCCAGAACTGAGGTCAATAAGCTCAAGACAGAACTTAGAGGGTTACGAACCTAAGGATTTGATATTACCATGTACGAAAGACGATTCACAGAATTGTGCCTATTGTGTCCGGGAGCGTTCGAAGATGAGGAAGAGAAGATCGACGCGTTTGTGAAAGGATTACCGGAAAGAATCCAAGAAGATATAAGTTCACACGAGCCCGCCTCCATACAACAGGCATGTAGAATGGCTCACAAACTAGTGAACCAGATTGAAGAAAGAATTAAAGAACAGACAGCTGAAGAGGCCAATGTGAAGCAAGTCAAAAGAAAGTGGGAGGAAAACGGTGATAAGAATCACCAATACAACTACAACAGCAATTACAACAATAATCGCAACAATTATCCCAACAATCGTAACATCAATCGCAACTACAACAAACGGCCCAACAACAACAACAACAACAATAACAGCAACTACAACAATCATCCCAACAACAATAATAACCGCAACAACAACAACAATCAGAAGCAGCTATGCCAAAGGTGTGAAAAGTATCACTCGGGGTTCTGCACCAAATTTTGCAACAAGTGTAAAAGAAATGGTCATAGCGTGGCGAAGTGTGAGGTCTACGGACCAGGGGTTAATAGAACGAAAGGAACAAATGGTGTCGGAACGAGTAATGGTGGAGCAAGTAGTGTCGGAGCAAGTTATGCCAATGTAGTTTGTTATAAATGTGGAAAATCGGGCCACATTATTAGAAATTGCCCGAACCAGGAGAACACGAATGGACAAGGCCGCGGAAGAGTTTTCAATATTAATGCGGCAGAGGCACAGGAAGACCCGGAGCTTGTTACGCGTACGTTTCTTATTGACAATAAATCTGCTTACGTTTTATTTGATTCGGGTGCGGATAGAAGCTATATGAGTAGAGATTTTTGTGCTAAATTAAGTTGTCCATTGACGCCTTTGGATAGTAAATTTTTACTCGAATTAGCAAATGGAAAATTAATTTCAGCAGATAATATATGTCGGAATCGAGAAATTAAACTGGTTAGCGAAACATTTAAGATTGATTTGATACCAGTAGAGTTAGGGAGTTTTGATGTGATAATCGGTATGGACTGGTTGAAAGAAGTGAAAGCAGAGATCGTTTGTTACAAAAATGCAATTCGCATTATACGAGAAAAAGGAAAACCCTTAATGGTGTACGGAGAAAAGGGCAACACGAAGCTACATCTTATTAGTAATTTGAAGGCACAAAAACTAATAAGAAAAGATTGCTATGTTGTTCTAGCACACGTCGAGAAAGTACAAACTGAAGAAAAGAGCATCAATGATGTTCCCATTGCAAAAGAATTTCCCGATGTATTTCCAAAAGTATTACCGGGATTACCCCCACATCGATCCGTTGAATTTCAAATAGATCTTGTACCAGGAGCTGCACCAATAGCTCGTGCTCCTTACAGACTCGCACCCAGCGAGATGAAAGAACTGCAAAGCCAATTACAAGAACTTTTAGAGCGTGGTTTCATTCGACCAAGCACATCACCGTGGGGAGCTCCTGTTTTGTTTGTCAAGAAGAAAGATGGTACATTCAGGTTGTGTATCGACTACCGAGAGTTGAACAAACTTACCATCAAGAACCGCTACCCACTACCGAGAATTGACGACTTATTCGATCAACTACAAGGCTCGTCTGTTTATTCAAAGATTGACTTACGTTCCGGGTATCATCAAATGCGGGTGAAAGAAGATGATATTCCAAAGACTGCTTTCAGAACACGTTATGGTCATTACGAGTTTATGGACATGCCGTTTGGTTTAACTAATGCACCAGCTGTGTTCATGGACCTTATGAACCGAGTGTGTGGACCATACCTTGACAAGTTTGTCATTGTTTTCATTGATGACATACTTATTTACTCAAAGAATGACCAAGAACACGGTGAACATTTGAGAAAGGTGTTAGAAGTATTGAGGAAGGAAGAATTGTACGCTAAGTTTTCAAAGTGTGCATTTTGGTTGGAAGAAGTTCAATTCCTCGGTCACATAGTGAACAAAGAAGGTATTAAGGTGGATCCGGCAAAGATAGAAACTGTTGAAAAGTGGGAAACCCCGAAAACTCCGAAACACATACGCCAGTTTTTAGGACTAGCTGGTTACTACAGAAGGTTCATCCAAGACTTTTCCAGAATAGCAAAACCTTTGACTGCATTAACGCATAAAGGGAAGAAATTTGAATGGAATGATGAACAAGAGAAAGCGTTTCAGTTATTGAAGAAAAAGCTAACTACGGCACCTATATTGTCATTGCCTGAAGGGAATGTTGATTTTGTGATTTATTGTGACGCATCAAAGCAAGGTCTCGGTTGTGTATTAATGCAACGAACGAAGGTGATTGCTTATGCGTCTAGACAATTGAAGATTCACGAACAAAATTATACGACGCATGATTTGGAATTAGGCGCGGTTGTTTTTGCATTAAAGACTTGGAGGCACTACTTATATGGGGTCAAAAGTATTATATATACCGACCACAAAAGTCTTCAACACATATTTAATCAGAAACAACTGAATATGAGGCAGCGTAGGTGGATTGAATTATTGAATGATTACGACTTTGAGATTCGTTACCACCCAGGGAAGGCAAATGTGGTAGCCGATGCCTTGAGCAGGAAGGACAGAGAACCCATTCGAGTAAAATCTATGAATATAATGATTCATAATAACCTTACTACTCAAATAAAGGAGGCGCAACAAGGAGTTTTAAAAGAGGGAAATTTAAAGGATGAAATACCCAAAGGATCGGAGAAGCATCTTAATATTCGGGAAGACGGAACCCGGTATAGGTCTGAAAGGATTTGGGTACCAAAATTTGGAGATATGAGAGAAATGGTACTTAGAGAAGCTCATAAAACCAGATACTCAATACATCCTGGAACGGGGAAGATGTACAAGGATCTCAAGAAACATTTTTGGTGGCCTGGTATGAAAGCCAATGTTGCTAAATACGTAGGAGAATGTTTGACGTGTTCTAAGGTCAAAGCTGAGCATCAGAAGCCATCAGGTCTACTTCAACAACCCGAAATCCCGGAATGGAAATGGGAAAACATTACCATGGATTTCATCACTAAATTGCCAAGGACTGCAAGTGGTTTTGATACTATTTGGGTAATAGTTGATCGTCTCACCAAATCAGCACATTTCCTGCCAATAAGAGAAGATGACAAGATGGAGAAGTTAGCACGACTGTATTTGAAGGAAGTCGTCTCCAGACATGGAATACCAATCTCTATTATCTCTGATAGGGATGGCAGATTTATTTCAAGATTCTGGCAGACATTACAGCAAGCATTAGGAACTCGTCTAGACATGAGTACTGCCTATCATCCACAAACTGATGGGCAGAGCGAAAGGACGATACAAACGCTTGAAGACATGCTACGAGCATGTGTTATTGATTTCGGAAACACTTGGGATCGACATCTACCGTTAGCAGAATTTTCCTACAACAACAGCTACCATTCAAGCATTGAGATGGCGCCGTTTGAAGCACTTTATGGTAGAAAGTGCATGTCTCCGATTTGTTGGAGTGAAGTGAGGGATAGACAGATTACGGGTCCGGAGATTATACAAGAAACTACCGAGAAGATCATCCAAATTCAACAACGGTTGAAAACCGCCCAAAGTCGACAAAAGAGCTACGCTGACATTAAAAGAAAAGATATAGAATTTGAAATTGGAGAGATGTTCATGCTTAAAGTTGCACCTTGGAAAGGCGTTGTTCGATTTGGTAAACGAGGGAAATTAAATCCAAGGTATATTGGACCATTCAAGATTATTGATCGTGTCGGACCAGTAGCTTACCGACTTGAGTTACCTCAACAACTCGCGGCTGTACATAACACTTTCCACGTCTCGAATTTGAAGAAATGTTTTGCTAAAGAAGATCTCACTATTCCGTTAGATGAAATCCAAATCAACGAAAAACTTCAATTCATCGAAGAACCCGTCGAAATAATGGATCGTGAGGTTAAAAGACTTAAGCAAAACAAGATACCAATTGTTAAGGTTCGATGGAATGCTCGTAGAGGACCCGAGTTCACCTGGGAGCGTGAAGATCAGATGAAGAAGAAATACCAGCATCTATTTCCAGAAGATTCGTCAACACCTTCAACACCTTAAAATTTCGGGACGAAATTTATTTAACGGGTAGGTACTGTAGTGACCCGAACTTTTCCATGTTTATATATATTAATTAAGATTGATATTTACATGATTAAATGTTTCCAACATGTTAAGCAATCAAACTTGTTAAGACTTGATTAATTGAAATATGTTTCATATAGACAATTGACCACCCAAGTTGACCGGTGATTCAGGAACGTTAAAACTTGTAAAAACTATATGATGACATATATATGGATATATATATAGTTAACATGATACTATGATAAGTAAACATATCATTAAGTATATTAACAATGAACTACATATGTAAAAACAAGACTACTAACTTAATGATTTTTAAACGAGACATATATGTAACGATTATCGTTGTAAAGAAATTTAATGTATATATATCATATTAAGAAATATTCATACATGATAATATCATGATAATATAATAATTTAAAATCTCATTTGATATTATAAACATTGGGTTAACAACATTTAACAAGATCGTTAACCTAAAGGTTTCAAAACAACACTTACATGTAACGACTAACGATGACTTAACGACTCAGTTAAAATGTATATACATGTAGTGTTTTAATATGTATTTATACACTTTTGAAAGACTTCAATACACTTATCAAAATACTTCTACTTAACAAAAATGCTTACAATTACTTCCTCGTTCAGTTTCATCAACAATTCTACTCGTATGCACCCGTATTCGTACTCGTACAATACACAGCTTTTAGATGTATGTACTATTCGTATATACACTCCAATGATCAGCTCTTAGCAGCCCATGTGAGTCACCTAACACATGTGGAAACCATCATTTGGCAACTAGCATGAAATATCTCATAAAATTACAAAAATATGAGTAATCATTCATGACTTATTTACATAAAAACAAAATTACATATCCTTTATATCTAATTCATACACCAACGACTAAAAACACCTACAAACACTTTAATTCTTGAATTTTCTTCATCTAATTGATCTCTCTCAAGTTCTATCTTCAAGTTCTAAGTGTTCTTCATAAATTCTACAAGTTCTAGTTACATAAAATCAAGAATACTTTCAAGTTTGCTAGCTCACTTCCAATCTTGTAAGGTGATCATCCAACCTCAAGAAATTTTTGTTTCTTATAGTAGGTTATCATTCTAATACAAGGTAATAATCATATTCAAACTTTGGTTCAATTTCTATAACTATAACAATCTTATTTCAAGTGATGATCTTACTTAAACTTGTTTTCGTGTCATGATTCTGCTTCAAGAACTTCGAGCCATCCAAGGATCCGTTGAAGCTTGATCCATTTTTCTCTTTTCCAGTAGGTTTATCCAAGAAACTTAAGGTAGTAATGATGTTCATAACATCATTCGATTCATACATATAAAGCTATCTTATTCGAAGGTTTAAACTTGTAATCACTAGAACATAGTTTAGTTAATTCTAAACTTGTTCGCAAACAAAAGTTAATCCTTCTAACTTGACTTTTAAAATCAACTAAACACATGTTCTATATCTATATGATATGCTAACTTAATGATTTAAAACCTGGAAACACGAAAAACACCGTAAAACCGGATTTACGCCGTCGTAGTAACACCGCGGGCTGTTTTGGGTTAGTTAATTAAAAACTATGATAAACTTTGATTTAAAAGTTGTTATTCTGAGAAAATGATTTTTATTATGAACATGAAACTATATCCAAAAATTATGGTTAAACTCAAAGTGGAAGTATGTTTTCTAAAATGGTCATCTAGACGTCGTTCTTTCGACTGAAATGACTACCTTTACAAAAACGACTTGTAACTTATTTTTCCGACTATAAACCTATACTTTTTCTGTTTAGATTCATAAAATAGAGTTCAATATGAAACCATAGCAATTTGATTCACTTAAAACGGATTTAAAATGAAGAAGTTATGGGTAAAACAAGATTGGATAATTTTTCTCATTTTAGCTACGTGAAAATTGGTAACAAATCTATTCCAACCATAACTTAATCAACTTGTATTATATATTATGTAATCTTGAGATACCATAGACACGTATACAATGTTTCGACCTATCATGTCGACACATCTATATATATTTCGGAACAACTATAGACACTCTATATGTGAATGTTGGAGTTAGCTATACAGGGTTGAGGTTGATTCCAAAATATATATAGTTTGAGTTGTGATCAATACTGAGATACGTACACACTGGGTCGTGGATTGATTCAAGATAATATTTATCGATTTATTTCTGTACATCTAACTGTGGACAACTAGTTGTAGGTTACTAACGAGGACAGCTGACTTAATAAACTTAAAACATCAAAATATATTAAAAGTGTTGCAAATATATTTTAAACATACTTTGATATATATGTATATATTGTTATAGGTTCGTGAATCAACCAGTGGCCAAGTCTTACTTCCCGACGAAGTAAAAATCTGTGAAAGTGAGTTATAGTCCCACTTTTAAAATCTAATATTTTTGGGATGAGAATACATGCAGGTTTTATAAATGATTTACAAAATAGACACAAGTACGTGAAACTACATTCTATGGTTGAATTATCGAAATCGAATATGCCCCTTTTTATTAAGTCTGGTAATCTAAGAATTAGGGAACAGACACCCTAATTGACGCGAATCCTAAAGATAGATCTATTGGGCCTAACAAACCCCATCCAAAGTACCGGATGCTTTAGTACTTCGAAATTTATATCATATCCGAAGGGTGTCCCGGAATGATGGGGATATTCTTATATATGCATCTTGTTAATGTCGGTTACCAGGTGTTCACCATATGAATGATTTTTATCTCTATGTATGGGATGTGTATTGAAATATGAAATCTTGTGGTATATTATTATGATTTGATATATATAGGTTAAACCTATAACTCACCAACATTTTTGTTGACGTTTTAAGCATGTTTATTCTCAGGTGATTATTAATAGCTTCCGCTGTCGCATACTTAAATAAGGACGAGATTTGGAGTCCATGCTTGTATGATATTGTGTAAAAACTGCATTCAAGAAACTTATTTTGTTGTAACATATTTGTATTGTAAACCATTATGTAATGGTCGTGTGTAAACAGGATATTTTAGATTATCATTATTTGATAATCTACGTAAAGCTTTTTAAACCTTTATTGATGAAATAAAGGTTATGGTTTGTTTTAAAATGAATGCAGTCTTTGAAAAACGTCTCATATAGAGGTCAAAACCTCGCAACGAAATCAATTAATATGGAACGTTTTTTAATCAATAAGAACGGGACATTTCATCAAAACCCGCAAGTATCTAATGAAGGGATACCAAGCCATTTTGGCTCACGTTAAGGAAGTTAAATCGGAAGAAAAATGCATTGAAGATGTGGGGATTGTTAGAGACTTTCCTGAAGTATTTCCTGAAGAACTCCCTGGTCTCCCTCCCCAACGACAGGTTGAGTTTCAGATTGATTTGACCCCCGGTGCTGCACTTATTGCAAAGGAACCATACCGCTTAGCTTCAGCAGAGATGAAGGAATTATCTAACCAACTCCAAGAACTTTTGGAGAAAGGTTTCATTCGTCCTAGCTCGTCTACGTGGAGAGCACCGGTTCTATTTGTCAAGAAGAAAGATGGCACGTTGAGGATGTGTATTAATTACCGCAAACTCAACAAGCTAACCATCAAGAATCATTATCCTCTTCCGCATATTGATGACCTGTTTGACCAATTGCAAGGGTCCAACGTCTATTCGAAGATTGATCTTAGGTCCGGTTACCATCAGCTGAGAGTCAAGGAAACTGATGTTTCTAAGACTGCTTTCTGAACTCGTTACGGACATTATGAATTTCTTGTCATGCCTTTTGGTTTAACCAATGCTCCTGCTGTGTTCATGGATCTTATGAACCGTGTATGCAAACCTTATCTTGACAAGTTCGTGATCGTCTTTATCGATGACATTCTAATCTACTCCAAGAGCGAGAAAGAGCATGAGTAACATTTGTGATTGATTCTAGAGCTCTTAAAGAAGGAACAACTGTATGCTAAGTTCTCCAAGTGTGAATTTTGGCTACGAACAGTTCAATTTCTCGGACATGTAGTTGATAGTGAAGGAATACATGTCGATCCAGCGAAGATCACCGCTATTCAAAACTGGGAAGTGCCTAAGAATGCGAAGCATATTTGCCAATTTTTGGGACTTGCTGGTTATTACCGAAGGTTCATCAAGGATTTTTCTATTCTAGCCAAACCTCTTACCAAGCTAACTCATAAGGGGAAGAAGTTTGAGTGGTCCGAAAAACAGGAATCTGGTTTTAAGATTCTGAAGGATAAATTAACCACAGCCTCGATTCTATCATTACCTGAAGGTACCGACGATTTTGTAGTCTATTGTGATGCCTCGAATCAAGGTTTCGGATGTGTTTTGATGCAACGTGAAAAGGTTATTGCCTATGCATCTAGACAGTTGAAGAAACATGACAAGAACTATACCATACATGACCTAAAATTAGGAGCCGTGGTATTTCCACTAAAGATGTAGAGACATTACCTCTATGGGGTTAGAATCACGGTGTATACTGATCATAAAAGTCTTCGGCATATCTCTGACCGGAAGTAATTAAACATGAGGCAAAGTCATTGGATCGAGTTATTAAATGACTACGATTGTGAACTTCGATATCATCCTGGCAAGGCGAATGTAGTTGCCGATGCCCTTAGTAGAAAGGATCGTGTCAAACCGATTCGAGTCCGAGCTTTAAATATACGTATTCGTACGAATCTTACATCTCAAATTCGAGAAGCGTAACTTGAGGCATTGAAGGAAGAGAATGTCCAACTTGAGAGACTGAAGGGTCTCGAAAAGCAACTCGAACTCAAGGGAAACAGAACAAGGTATTTCCATAACCGAATCTAGGTCCCAATTTTCGGAAATCTTTGAGAACTAGTCTTGGATGAAGCGCATAAGACTAGATATTCTATTCACCCAGGCTCCAGTAAAATGTATCACGATGTGAAAGAATTCTATTGTTGGCCTAATCTGAAGTTTGACATTGCTGATTATGTGAGCAAGTGCCTTACTTGTCTGAATGTGATGCCCCGTACAAAACCATCGTGTACGATTCGTTAGCAACATGATCTTTACACGGTCAAATACTACATGCTGTTTGAAAACCAGTTTTGCATTTATAAAAAGATAGCATTTACAAAAGATAACGTGACACAAAGGTCGTTACAAAGTCATTATTTGAAAATAACATAAGTTACGAATGCAAGATAAAAGTTCCATGATTGAGACATCTCTAAGTAATGCAGCGGAAGTCTAACACAGCAAGTCTATAACAGCAAGTCTATACACCAAGACTATAACAACAACTCTAACAGTGGAAGCAACAACGTCTAAGCACCTGAGAAATACACGCTTAAAAAAAGTCAACACGAATGTTGGTGAGCTATAGTTTGTTTGTAATCAGTAATGTAATGTAGACCACGAGATCTCAGTGCTTCAACCAGCAGTTTAAATCAGTAATTCAAATCAGTATGATAAAGTATATGCTTAACCGTGGGCACCCGGTAACTAACTTAACGTAATAGTAATACCCCCTAAAAGTACACTTGGCGAGTGCGTATGTCCTCGAAGTATCAAACACCCATTAAATGCTAGCGTGACTAGCCCGAGTGGGGATGTCAAACCCTATGGATCCATATCTAATATTCGCGTTCACCGGTTCAAAACCAATGATTAAACGTTACCGTGCTAAGGGGAGAGTTTATGCCGTTATATAACCCACACATATGTAAAGTTTAAGTTCTCGTGTCAAGTAAGTAAAACATAAAAAGTGCATGTATTCTGAGTCCCAAAAATAATATAAGTAAAAAAGGGAAGCTATAACTCACAGTGAATAAGCAGTAAAATTCGATACGAAACGTATGCAAGTAGTAAGTCGGTCCAAAAGGTCGTCAACCTAAGTCAAAGGTCACTAGTTCAGTATGTTGTCCCAAAAGGTTAAAAGTGAATAAATTAAGTTTAAGTGTCATCATCAACATCATCATTATCATCATCATTCATCAACACTAAGGTAAGTTTAACAAGAATAGAGATCGAAACAAAAGGCTGACTTTGGACAGCGGTTATGACCTCTATACAAATCGAAAAGATGCGTAGTCAGTGGCTATGGCTCCGTATGTGAGTCCTCTAACCGCTGACAAATTTTCAGAACCTAACTCATCTTCGTTTGACCGTGGCGATGGTTTTAGTACGAGTAGGTCAGAAATTTCAGCACAACGTTACAAGGGCGTAGTGACTTTCGGAAGGCCATAAATCCTAAACCGTATATCGGATTAAGTCGAGGCCTAAACGAAAAGTCATATAATCAAAATGAACTATTTGAAAATTAATTTTCCAGAAGCCCAGAAGTCAGATCAGACCCCGAAAAACAGAAAACAAGTGCTCCGGTGAGGTTCTTGGTGCTTGATGCTCATCACGGTTCTCATCCTTGATGCTTGTAAGCTTCGAGTGTACAACTTTTTGATGTTTTAGCATCACTTTGACCAAGGTTCAACCATAAACACACAACTAAAAGTTAAATCTATCATTCTACAAGTTTTGAACATCAAGATTGCCTCTTTATTGCATAAATCCAATAAAGCTTCAACCTTTGTCCATTTTACACAAGTTCATGCATCTATATCATATGTGATGATGAATACTTGATCTTTATCATCAAAAAAAAACACAAAAAGATTTCAAGTAAGTGAGATGTACAATAATAACTTAGATCTCAAGTATTAAGAAAATCCTAAGCTAGAAAGCTTGGATCTTTACAAAATTAATGAGACCATAAGCTAGAAAGCTAAGATCTTTAACAAAAAATGAAAGTAATGAGACCATAAGCTAAAAAGCTAAGATCTTTAACATAATAATGAAACCCTAAGCTAAAAAGCTTGGATCTTTGGTGTTCTTGAAGATCTTGAAGCATAAAGCTTGGATCTTTAAGATACATGAAGATTACAAACACAAGTTTGAATTTTTATAACAAAATAACAAGATTAAAGCTAAAAATATTTAGATCTACAAAATAAGTGAAGATTCAAAGCTAGAAAGCTTGAATCTTCCATGTTCTTGAAGGATTCAAATCCATGTTTGAATCTACAAGATATAATCAAGATCAAAAGCTAAAAGGCTAGACCCCTTGATGATGAATTCGTGAAAGAGAAGGGAAGAAGAAGAAGAAAAAATCAAATACTTACACTTTTTAGAGTGAGAAAGACTAGAGAGAGAATTAGAGAGTAAGTGTGTGTAAATTGCAAATGAGATCAAGTGTAAAATTGGTGAAATAAGGCTTGTATTTATAGGAGGTGAGGGTATAGGGAGGGTGATGTGGCCATGGGTTTCCAAGGGGACAAGGGGGACACCTTTTTCACTTTTTGGTTGGTGGTTGTCTAAAGGTGGTGCTTATGTTAGGATCCCATGCAACATTATGGGTAATGGTTAACAAAAATTCTAGTATGTTCCCTCTAATAAATGGGCATTTGCCTTACTTATTATTGGGTCACTAGTTATTAATAATTGGGCTAATTAAATAGTCTACTAGCTAGTGTAGGGTAGGCTAAAGTCCAACAAGGTAGAAAGTCCAACAAGACTAACTAGTGTGTTCTAGTAAATTACTAAGCGTAATTAAGTATCCAAAAACCAAAGTAATTGTTATTAGGAAATAACAATTAGTATTACGTACTCATAATATTCCGATTATGACCAAAGTTAAACGTGTACCGAAATACATAGCTCGTTTCAAATGTCAAGTGACACTAACGGTCGTAAAAGCTTTCGGGGATCAAGTTACGTGATTACACACTTAATATCACGTTGTAAGATATTAACGAAATTAATTATCGTGAAATAGAATGCTAGAGCATAAACTAGATTAGTACGTACAAATACGCAGTTTTGTGAAAGCACAAAACACAAAAGCAAGTCGAAAAAGCCGGGTCATTACACTAAAGGTTAAGGCCGAGCATCAGAAGCCGTCTGGTTTACTTCAACGGTCAGATATTCCACAGTGGAAGTGGGAATGTATCAATATGGACTTCGTTACTAAGTTGCCTAAGACTTTAAACGGCAATGATACTATTTGGGTCATAGTTGATCGTCTCACTAAATCTGCACATTTCATACCGATCAAGGAAACTGATAAGATGGAGAAATTATCACAACTCTATATCAAAGAGATTGTCTCACGTCATGGAGTTCCTATCTCAATCATTTCTTATCGCGACAGTCGATTTGTTTCTAGATTCTGGAAAACTTTACAATCTGCTCTTGGAACTCAACTCGACATGAGTACCGCTTATCATCCGTAAACTGATGGTCAAAGTGAACGAACTATTCAGACGTTGGAAGATATGCTACGTGCTTGTGCTATCGATTTCGGCAAAAGTTGGGATATACACTTGCCTTTAGCTGAATTTTCTTATAATAACAGCTATCACTCAAGTATTAAGGCTGCACCTTTTGAAGCCTTATACGGGCGAAAATGTAGATCCCCATTATGTTGGGATGAATTAGAGGACAGACAGTTAACTGGTCCTAAAATCATTCATGAAACTACCGAGAAGATCGTTCAGATAAAGAAACGATTGGAAACTGCCCGCAGCCGACAAAAGAGCTATGCTGATAAACGTCGGAAAGATTTAGAATTCCAAGTTGGTGATAAAGTCATGTTGAAAGTATCCCCTTGGAAGGGCGTCGTTCGTTTTGGTAAGCGAAGCAAATTAAGTCCACGTTATGCAGGACCTTTCAAGATTGTTGAAAGAGTTGGTCCTGTGGCATATCGATTAGAATTACCCACTGAGCTTAGTAATGTGCATGATATATTTCATGTCTCGAATCTTAAAAAGTGTCTTGCTGATGACACACTTGTGACGACCCGGAAATTTTCGACCAAATTTAAACTTAATCTTTATATGAGTTCGACACGATAAGCAAAGACTGTAATGTTGAAGTCTCAAAAACTTTGAACTATGTTCATGTATATGTTTGACCTTTGACTATGCCTGATGATTCACGAACAATTATGTGTAAATAAATATGTAAATATAAATATAAATATAAATATAAATATAAGAGTATATATAATATTTTAGTAATCAAATACACATTAATCAGTTGGAATTAAAAAGGTAAAATAATAAATAAAATAGTTAAATTACCATTAAAATAAATATATAAAAAATAAATATATATGAATTATATGAATAATTATTTGTATATATATATATATATATAATATAAATATTAAATAAATGTGATTATGTAATATAATATTATATAATTAATAAATTATAATATTAATATATTACAAGTTTAATTATAGTGTTATATTATTATTACTATTAGTATTAGTAGCATTAAAAGTTATAATATGAAATTTAATACAATTGAATTATTATATCATTATTATTAATAATATTATTGTTATCATTGTTAATATCATTAGTACTATAATCTAGTAGTGGAATTTTAATTTTAGTTAATATGATCAATATTAGTATTATTGTTAGGTATTATTATTACCATTATCATTAAGAATTATTATTATTATTATTGTCAACTATTATTATTATTGTCAACTATTATTATTATTATTATTATTATTATTATTATTATTATTATTATTATTATTATTATTATTATTATTATTATTATTATTATTATTATTATTATTATTATTTTAAAGATATGAGTATCAAAATAAAGATAATAAATATAAATATTATTATGAAAATGAATAAAATTATAAATTTGTTGTAATTTAAATATTATTAGTTATTATTATTACAAATTTTCATTTTAATATGATTATTATAAAAATTAACATTTTTATTTAAAATTACCATTTTCATTATTACTTTTATCATTTTATTATTATTACTAGCAATATTTCGATTTTATTATTATGATATTATATTAACTGTATTTTTTATATATATTTATTTATTATTAATATTAAATATAAAACATAAAAATAAATAATTATATAATTTGAATAATTCATTATGTTAGATATCACGATCAAAACAGTGCTAATCTTGTTTTCTGTCTGATTCTGTTAAATATCAAGATCAATTATAGTACGAAATTGTTAAACCTCACTATCTACTTTTTAATTTTTTGTTTCTTCTCTTTGTCTGGATAAAAATTCTGTCGACACCTGCATTATATAACAAATGATCAATTCAAGTTGCTGAGGCAATTCAATCAACTTTCTCTCATCAATTATAAACTATAACAGATATTAGTTGTCCATTTTTGATAATTAAAAACCAAATTTTTATTTATAAAGCTCGATAGTCTCTGTTCTTGAATGATTTTTCCAAAACCACGAATTTGAATGAAATCTCAAAAACTAAAAATGTAGTTATGTTAGGAATCTATTACTAAATCTTTCTGCAAAATTTGAAGTTCCAATTAATCTTAATGAATTCGAATTTCAAAGTCAAAGTTCTTGAAACAAAATGTCAAAGATTGTTCATCAATCAAATTCGAATTATCTATGATGTTTCTAGTTAAAGTAATGTTTTGAAAAGTTTCTATGAATGTTTTAAAAACTATTTCATGCTATAATCTTTAACTAAAACGTTATCAAAATTGAAAATCAAATTTTTTTAAGAGTAGCGACGGACAACAGTTTTTTTTGGCATTTTTTTTATTTTTATTTTTATTATTTTTTGATTTTTTCTTTTCACCATTTGCACAAATAAATCGTTTATGTTTATAAATCCTAAAACTATTTTACTAGGTATTCAATTTTCGTGATTAAGGATTTTCTAGTAGTTATAATTATGAAGAAGATGAACATACAATTACGGGTTATAAGTTTTTAAATGGGTAAGTAATCAGAAAGACAGCAGACAGAGTAATGGTTTAGAGGGTTTGCGTTTAAGCGGGAGGTCTCGGGTTCGAGCCTGGCTAGTGACAATTTTTTTTAAAGGGCTTTATGAGGTTCGTGAATCCAAGGCCAACCCTGCATTGTTCAGTATCGTCGTATGAATATTTTTACTACAAAATATTGTATGGTGAGTTCATTTGATTCCCTTTTACTCTTTACATTTTTGGGACTGAGAATACATGATTTATTTTCATAACTGCTTTATTAAATGCTTTTGAAATATATTTTGAACTGAGAATACATGAAATGCTTTTATAAATGTTTGACGCGATATGACACAAGCAAAACATTCCTCGAATGAATTATTATGCAGACATAAGTTCTGTGGATTATTATTGAATTAGTTGGACGTTATAATTGCCACTAATTGTTGTGAATATTTTCCCCTGATTATTATTGCTTGGTAACCTAAGAATTAGAAACGGGTATGGCCCTAATTTACGCGAATCCTAAAGGTAGCTACCGGGTTTAACACCCCCACCCAGAATGTTAACTAGACGGAAGAGCTAGTGGGCGTAGTGTTTAGTACTTCGAAGTTTATATATTATACAGACGAGATGTTCTGTTTTGGGGATATTATTGATGCGCATTATATGTTAAGGTCGATTACCATGTTGAGCAATGAAATCAAAGTGAATGTTATGTATCGAGAGAATGATTTTTATACACAGGTTATGTGTATTATTTTTGTGCACGAGATATGTGTACGGTTATTAAAAATCGCGAGGCAACCTACGAGGGAGAAAAGGATACGAACCTACTCTGCCAAGCATTATGAAAAATGGTTTAGTACACGAGATATGTGTACTCTATTTAAATCTTGTGGTCTATCAAAATGATGAATTTTATTATTTTATGATAAACCTATGAACTCACCAACCTTTTGGTTGACACTTGAAAGCATGTTTATTCTCAGGTATGAAAGAAATCTTCCCCTGTGCATTTGCTCATTTTAGAGATATTACTTGGAGTCATTCATGACATATTTCAAAAGACGTTGCATTCGAGTCGTTGAGTTCATCAAGATTATTATTAAGTCAACTATAGTTGGATATATTATGAAATGGTATGCATGCCGTCAACTTTCGATGTAAAGAAAGTTTGTCTTTTAAAAACTAATGCAATGTTTGTAAAATGTATCATATAGAGGTCAAATACCTCGTGATGTAACCAAATGTAATGTATTCGTCCAGATGGATTAGGACGGGTCATTAAAATACTCATTATTCCATTGGATGATATACGCATTGATGATAAAATGCACTTTGTTAAAGAACCGATAGAGGTTATGGATCGCGAGGTTAAAGGCTTGAAACAAAGCTCTATTCCTATTGTTAAGATCCGTTAGAATTCACGAAGAGGCCCTGAGTATACCTGGGAACGTGAAGACCAGATGAAGCGAAAATATCCACATCTTTTTCCAATTACAGATACATCAGAGAATTCTTCCTGAAACTTCGGGACGAAGTTTAAATTAACGGGGAGGTACTATAACAACCCTCATTTTTCCACAATGAAATTACTATAATACCCCTAGGGTTTCATTTCTGTTTTATACTTCTGTGTTATAACTATTAGGGTTGTTATCCGGACATAATAAATGAAGTAATTAATACTCGTTATTGATGAACTAAACCCTAAACCTAATCATTAAATGTAAACCCTAATTATTTAATGTAACCTTAACCCTATTATTATTATTATTATTATTATTATTATTATTATTATTATTATTATTATTATTATTATTATTATTATTATTATTATTATTATTATTATTATTATTATTAAATGTCTATAATACGTATTAAAATGTATATTTTATATTAGTGTAAATAAAATGTAAATGAAATATAAATATGGGTATATATATAAAATAATTAAGTAATAGGTTATAAATGTAAATTTGTGATTTAAATATAAAAATATATGTATTTATATATATACCGAAAATATAAATAAATATTTAATAAATCATGTTAATTAAATAAATAAAAATAAAATGCAAACTATCTAGAATTTTCCATTAAAAAAAAGAAAAAGGCCTAGTCGGCCAAAAATTTAAAAAAGGGGGGGGGGAAATTAAATTGTATTTTTAAAAAAGGAATGTATTATTCTTATTCTCCAAGTAATTTTCAACTATAAATATACACCCAAAGCTTCATTATTTTTCATTCACAAAATTGGGGGCACACACAAAACCCTATTTTTTTGTAAGTCTTTTCTCTCATTCTTTTTATTTTTTTCGGTTTTTCTTTTTTTCTTTTTTTTTCTTTCAGCCGAAAACCACAACAACAACAATAATTTTTTTTATTTATTACAAGCTTAATTAAATCCAACTTTTTACATGATAACTATTAACATGATGAATAGGGTTTATAAAAATTGAATTTTCAGAAAATTAGTTTGTTTTTGTATTTTCAAAATTTTTTTGTTTGTATTTTCGGCCGAACCATTCAAAAATAACTAATAATTATGTATTGAGTTTATTAAATTATGTATTATACATGTTAATTATTAATAAGTAATAAGAGATCTAGGAAAAATAATTTTTCTGATTTATAATGTGTTTTTATATTTTTTTAATTAAAACAGTTTATATATATATATATATATATATATATATATATATATATATATATACGGTATACATATATATCTATAAAAAAATAGGAAAAAGGCTAATTAAGCTATATAAATATTTTTCCAGTAAAATATGATATTTAAGTTAATTATTTAGGTCAGAATATAATTTATAAAAATTAAATACGAATTATGTGTTATTTAATTATAGAAACTAGGGGAAATTTGAAATAAAAATATGTACAGTAAATAAAATATAATAAATAATTTTTTTGAGTTCTTAAACATTGTTTATATATGATAAAAATATAAAAATTAATTTATGAGTCGAATTAATAATTATTACATAATTAAACACTATTATTATTATGTAAATAGGAGGCGAATAAGGAAATAATTGTAAACTTAGAAAAATATTTTATTTAATAATTTTCTACAAATTAATTGACTATAAGGAACTTATAAAAATTTTAAAAATAATTATTTATGTTTATTTAGTATTTTATATAAAATTAAACTTGTTTTGTGATTAAATTAAGAATGGAAACAAATATAAATACAAAATATTGATAAAATTACTTTCTTAAATATTTCTGCTAATTTTTATAATTAACTAAGTCTATAAAATTATATATATGATTATTAGGTATTTAATTAATTATTTAAGTATTTATGGATAATATTGAGTTAATAAAATACTATATTATTAAGTATCTTGTAAATTAAGTAATAAATAATATAACACATTTATGTTATATGTATTGTATTAGATAATGATTAGTAAATTATAAATATTAATTAATCCATGATAAGTTAGTAATATTAGCTTGGATAATAATACATATATAATTATTAAACTATTAATAGTTATATAATACTAAAATAACTATATACATATAATTAACTTAACTATATAATAAAATATTATACACCTATAATATGTGAAGGTTATAATTAAGATAACGTACACTGTATACGAACCTCACCGCTACATATGGCATAGGGTGGTCCTTGCTGCCTAATGGGAACCGCTTGTGGATTTCGAATGCCATGACATAGATTCTGGTCAAGAATCCTGGGCGCCCAGTAACAACTGACTATCAGAGTGACTTGTATGATAGCAATGAGATTTGGGTAAACGTGTACAACGTCTTGTTATAGACTATAACCTGGACTTTCTATAATTAGAAAGTTACTATAAGTGGAAACTTTCCATAAATGGTAACTTTTCGAAAATGGAAATTATTTTAGAAAACCATCATCATTAGTATAGTTAATATACTTAAGTCTTTTAGGCAATAACTGATCATACATTCTATCTCTAGGTTGAGATTCCGATCACGTTCTTCCGTTCAATTCATTTCTCTTGTGGAATAACTCTTCTGTGCTACTAAGGTGAACTCATAGCCCCGCTTTTACATATGTTAATGTATTTTATAAATATTGGGGTGAGACACATGCTTGCTTTTAAATGATTTACAATTTAGACACAAGTGCCTAAACATTTTGATATGCAACTTCGTGAGATTTTTGTTAACTTGTATTCTTACATGCAAATCCCCGCCATAATATCGTTAATTGCTGGAATTGGAATTTTACAAGCTTAATTATTGTGAGTAGGCCTATTGAGACTGACGTCTCTACCCATTGGCGTGATCGTCAAGGGGGTACATAATAATGATTGCCGACACCCGTACAGTGTCAGGGGTTAATGTTTAGTTCAATATTATAACTCATGGCATATTGAATATTTTGATGTTTTGAACTAAATCTTGTGGTCTAAAACTTATTAATTATTAAACCTATTATATTCACTCAACCATTGTGATGACAGTTTAAGCATGTTTGTCTCAGGTGAAGAATAGCTTATGTGCTGCCCTATGTTGCTTGCATGCTGTTACATTGAAGTCTGCATTTATCATATCTAATCATTTGTTAAACATTTATTACATTTGGGTTTACCATGTAAAACAATTCATTTTTCGCTGCAATTAAACTTCTGATTTTATTAAATGTCTCATTTAGAGTCGTTCTCATTTATATAACTGTGTGATGATATTGGAAAAGTCATATTTACCCCCGGCCCTATTTGGGGTATGACACCATTGTTCGTTGGTACAAAGGATATTTGTACTTTAACCGAAAACTGTGTCAGAGAGCACATAGCTCCCTTTCCTCTTCGATAGCTATTTGCAGGAACACCCCAAATGGGTGGACATCATATTTGAATAAACAAATGGAATATTGGGTTCCCTAGGTTCAAATGGAATGTTGTAATGTTGGAATGTTGGAATGTTGAATAAACAAATGGTTGGACATCCTATTTATAGAGATCCTAAAAACCATGTAAATAATTCATTGTCCGTTGATATAAAGGATATTTGTACTTCAACCGACAACCATTTCAGAGAGCACATGGCTCCCTTTCCTCTTCGGTAGCTATTTTTAGGAACACCCCAAATGGTTGGACATTCTACTTGAATAAACAAGTGGAATGTTGGGTTCCCTAGGCGTTGACAAAGTGTTAACCATGAACTGTGCATGGGTTAACCTTCTGCATTCCTTAGTTGTCATGTAAGGTCACTTGTCAGCCGCCAACACATGTCATTTTCTCTTCAACTTAGTCTTCGATGTCAGTTGAATAATAATATTTGATGTAGACAACACGGGAAACTATTATTCTTGTAATGGAGCATAATTTGTCTAAGTTTTGTGTGTTGCTCCAGCCTGATGCTGCTTCTTCTCACGATTGTTCTTCTATAGATCTTCAGCTAGTTCAGCATACATCATATGTTGGTTGTGAAAAACCCTTAAATCTTTAACTATCTTGTGATGATAGTTAAGGCATCACACTAACCTACTCAGACACAACATACATTGATGTTTCTATACTTACAAATAATTAAGTAAACCTATGTTGGTCTGCACATATCAATTAGTGTTCATAATCATGTTTTGTCATAATTAAATCATTAATTATGTAGGGGACTCAACAGTATATTTTTGGATTACTCGAAAACACTTTAATTCCATACTCATATAAATCTTGCCAAGGCTACCTTATCGAGAATATGCAGTAGTGCTAAGTGATGTGGGAGAATTGCTTTATATTTCAAAAAGATCTATGATTTATCCCAATCAGATTCCTGATATTGCTCAAATCAGGCATATATTCTCTCGCATTATCAAACAGTTTTTTCTTCGATTTTGTATGATTTTGAAGACTTTTTGGTGTTATTAGCAAAGGTTCATGATTTCACATCAAGAAGTATATTGTGTTAGTTTTTGAGGCATTTGAGGTACTTTCTGCATCAGATTATCTTTAGTACCAATTCTAACAAGTTAGGTTTAACGACTCGTCCTAATCCATCTGGACGAATACATTACATTTGGTTACATCGCGAGGTACTTGACCTCTATATGATACATTTTACAAACATTGCATTCGTTTTTAATAGACAAACTTTCATTTCTTTGAAAATTGACGGCATGCATACCATTTCATAATATATCCAACTATAATTGACTTAATAATAATCTTAATGAACTCGACAACTCGAATGCAATGTCTTTTGAAATATGTCATGAATGACTCCAAGTAATATCTCTAATATGAGCAAATGCACAGCGAAAGATTTCTTTCATACCTAAGAATAAACATGCTTTCAAGTGTCAACCAAAAGGTTGGTGAGTTCATAGGTTTATCATAACAATCATTTCAATATTTTAATAGACCACAAGATTTCCGTTTATAAGTATATGTACACTCGCAAGTGTATAAAACCGTTCTGCTTATGTTGAGGCCTCAGTAACCAACCTTAACAATAATATAATAAGTCATCTTCGTAAAGATGGATATGTACGCTCGCAAGTGTATAAATAATCCTCGAAGTACTAAACATCCGCCCACTAGCTCTTATGTCTAGTGCATCCTACAGGATGGGGGTGTTAAGCCCGATAGATCTATCTTTAGGATTCGCGCTTACATGTTCTATAACATATAACTAAATTACCTAGCACATCAATCCGCATAATATCATTTTTAATCACTTGTCTCTATTTCGTAAAGTATTTCTAAAATATTGCATGTATTCTCAGCCCAAAAATATATATTGCAAAAGCAATTAAAAAGGGAGCAAATGAAACTCACCAATTGTATTTTGTAGTAAAAATACATATTACGATATTAGACAAATGCAGGGTTGGTCTCGGATTCACGAACCTATATTATTCATATTCATATATATATATTAAAACATTGTAATATTGATCAACTAAGTATATATATATATATATATATATATATATATATATATATATATATATATATATATATATATATATATATATATTTCATAATAGATATATATAGATTAATATCCTTATTTTTAATTATATTAATCTTTATTATTTGTCATAATACTTATATGATATATATACTTTAATAAATATGATATTAATGTAGATAATATTAGTTAATATATTAAAAATTTGATATTAGTATACTTATGTTATATATAATAAATATGTATTTTTATTTAGATATCCTTTGTTTGTAAAAATAATAATACTAAAGTAATGATACTAATAATAATAATAATAATTAGATTTAGAAATAATAATAATAATAATAATAATAATAATAATAATAATAATAATAATATTAATATTAATATTAATAATAATAATAATAATAGTAATAGTTATGATAATAATATTAATAATAATAAAACTAATAATAATAACAACAATATTAAAAATGATACTTTTAATGATAATTCTATTAGTAACTAATATGATAATTTTAATAATAAAAATGATACTTTTAATAGTAATGATAATAAAAATAATAATAATAATACTAATACTGCTTTATGATATTATTTAGAAATGACAAAAATGATAATAATAATAACAATAATCCTATAATAACAACAATTATTAATAACAATAACAATAACATTGAAAATAATAATAATAATAAATAAAATACTACCTTAAAGGAAAGTGGCCTAAAAAGAATTAGCAGCCCATGCCCGGGCTCGAACCCAAGACCTCTCGCCTACACACTAACACCCTTAACCATCCAAGCATCTACGGTTTTTCTGATTTAATTCCAAACACATTTATACTTAACCCATACATATATTTCTGTTTATATATCTTCATCTTCTTCGTAATACTAGTGA
This sequence comes from Rutidosis leptorrhynchoides, assembly GCF_046630445.1. Taxonomy (NCBI): domain Eukaryota; kingdom Viridiplantae; phylum Streptophyta; class Magnoliopsida; order Asterales; family Asteraceae; genus Rutidosis; species Rutidosis leptorrhynchoides. The sequence goes on from NC_092334.1 coordinate 540,047,125, forward strand.
CCGGTATCTATAATTTTAATAGATGAATACAACATAAAATAGTTTTAGGATTTATTAAGAAACATAAATGATTCATCGGTATTTTGATCTTACAGCAAATGAAAGTTTTAAAAAAAATGTCTGTTGCTTTGCGAAAATAAAAAAAAAAACACTCAAAATCCAATCTTGAATTCAAGAAGGTTTTAGACCTCGATTCCCACATGAAATAGATCCCAAATCACTCATAGAATCTTCCCAAGTCATCAATTGATCAAAAGATATCGAAACAATTTCCAATTTTTCCAAAGAACACGTCGATTGACTTTTTTTTTTTAAAATTTGACTCGAAAAATTCGACCTTGATATAAACAATTGGATCTTGAAACTTAACAGAAAGTTTTCAATAAAGATTCTTAACCACTCTGCAATTCTAGATTTTGACAATTACTTCGATTTCGATTTTTGATAAAAATACGTATGAAACATAGGTATCGAGCTGAAGGGAGAAAGAAAAAAAAAATAACTAAGTAATTATGTTTAACTCATGTGAACAAAGAACTTGTATAACTGATAATGATGTTAAGAGATCGAATGAATTGTATTTCATATTAAAGAAGAGTTATGGATCGTCATTTAATTACAGACAACCAAGAACAGACAAGAAAAAATATAAAAAAAAATTGAAAGCAATCGCTAACTAAATTTGGAGTGTTCCTGTGATTATATTCGATGTGTAATTCCTTTTAAAGACAGAAACAAGAATTGATTACAGTTGATGGATATAGAATCGTACCATTTTTCTTGATTTGTTTTATAATTAATTGGTAAGCATGAGAATAAATAATAAAAAAAATAAATTGAATAAGATCCACAACAGATTTACTGGAAGTTGGATATCGACTGGTATCTGCTTCAAGACAAGCATAAAGTTCGATGTGGATATGTAACAAACTATATCCTGTATCTGATTCTTATAAATTAACTTAATTAATATTAGTAATTAATTAAACATTTATATAAATAATCATAATTCTGTTAATGAGTGATTAATAATGATGATAAAATTAATTAATGATAGTAATATTAAATAATACTAATAATAACTAAATAACTAAAATCATAATTTTATTAATGGTAATATTAATAATAACAATATAAATGATAGTTTTTATAGTGATACTTGTATTAATAATGAATAAATAATATTAGTAACAAGGATAATGATAATAATATAACTATCTTAATGGTAATAATCTTAATGATCATGTTATTAATAATAGTGAGAGTAATAATAATAATACTTTATCTAAATTTGTAGTTATATATTATTAACTATGTAATATTTAATAATCATGCAATATATAATATAATAACTTTTATTGAATATTTATTATTTATAAATCTCATATATCATGATATACATATAGTAATAATTATACCTATGACTTATATTATATATATATATAGATTCATTTTTAATTACACTTACTTATCTTGTATCTTATTTTAAATATTTAATTCAAATGTTAAATTTATATTTAGAATTATTATTTATATATACATACATGCATATCTATTTACAATTAATTGTTCGTGAATCGTCGAGAGCAGTCAAAGGTCAAATGTATTCATGAACACAGTTTAAAAATCTTGAGACTCGATTTAACAGACTTTGCTTATCTTGTCGAGATCATATAAAGATTAAGTTTAAATTTGATTCAAAATTTCCGGGTCATCACAGTACCTACCCGTTAAAGAAATTTCATCCCGAAATTTGAGTGAGGTGGTCATGGCTAACAATAAAAATGTTATCATGACGAATATGAGTTGATAGATAGAGTTTTATTACTGTTCAGTAATATGGATAAGATAATTCGACTACTCGAATAGTACGAGTGAAGTTATCACAAATAGTGGAATAAGTTTTGTCATAACTTTTGACGTAGTCATGGTTGAATTTAGAAAATAAGGTGCGTTTTATCTTATAACGTTGTCTTGGTTGAATTCCGGAATTCAAGGGATTTCAAAGAAAATCTTGGAAATCTATAAGATCTGATTCTTCAGGATTTAAGGAAATTAAGATCTCTCTAATTAAATGTGAAAATCTACCTTTATCTCTTTATCAGATATTTCACTTATAACTTAACTTCTTCTGTTCCATTACTTTTACCACTTCTATACTCAATTTTCAAATCCAAAAGATTGTGAAGTGCTTAATCCGGTTTTGATCCTTGTCCTCATCCTTACTATCGCAACAATCATTCTCATTTTTCAACTTCCACCGGAGGAATCTGTTTTCTTCTACTTTGCCCTTGGGGTTATAGTGTTTTTAATTCTCCCGTGTCTTTATGTTGCGATAAACATTGATATACACGGTTTGTAATTTATGTGTTGTTATCGGGCCTTATATTTTCCCTTATATTTTGAAGTTCCATGCTTTTGTTTTCCTTTTTCGACTTTAAGTCAAGCGAATAATGGTCCAGAATTCGTAGGTATGAAGTTTCGATTGATCATAATGTTCTAAACAGGAAGGAACATAATTGCACGATTTGATTTGGTAAATTACCAAAATCAATGAGAATAGAACTATCAAGAATATATTTTCTTGATATGTTTAGAAGTTAAACAGAATGAAAGAGTTATGTAACATGACACATGATGATGGTATGATCTACTGTGAAGCATCATCACGTTTCATTAGAAACTCAGCATGACTTACTGTAATATAATCACGTTGGCCAAGCGCCATTATATTATACTTAACTCATGCTTCAATTCCTTACACTTCTCCAGAATTCATTCATAATTTATACTTGGATTTTACAGAAGTTTCTAACAAAATGGAATAAAGAAAGCACGAAGAGGTAGATAATTTCGGACAAGAAGATTTATGAAAATATCCTCAGAAATATCGAAGATATTTATGATGATATTTTGGAATTTCTAAGTTCGAAGGTTGATGAAGAAAAAATTTTTCGCAAGATTTTAACATGACTTCGGAACAAGATATTCTCTAAAGATTTTGGCGGATCCAGAATTACCTGGATTCTTTGAATATAGGGTTTGGTCCTTGTATTAGTCCTTGGTCTCCTTCATGGTTAGCTCAATCCGTTTTTCAGTACCAAATTTTCTATCGAGCGTTCCCAACACTCCATACTTTATTATTAAACTCTTGGCCATTTAGGCCATCTACAATTTTACTGTTTCATCTGCATTTAATGCAGCCATATCTGAATCTTCGGTTATCAATCGGAGGTGGTTTTAGGAGAATTGTGTTTTTAGATGATTAAACGCTGATGGTAATACGGTGAAATATAAAAGGTTCTCCGATAACAATAAAAGAGCACACATATATATATCAAGGTTATAATAAGGTTGTTTCGAATGAAAAGTCGAAGTTGACCTGCTGGAGCTGTGACAAAATTTGCTAATTTGAAAAGGGATTGCAAAGTTTTTTTTGGTAATAACAACTCCCAAAGAGTTAGCACAGATACGTTTTAAACATTTACTCATGTTCCGAGTGTTTTCAGGTGCATAACTATATGCATCAATCTTTTCTTTAGTAGATGAAGTGCGGTTGGTTCATCCTCTCGATTGAGGTGTTTTCAAGAATTATGAAAGGTGTGAACGCAGATTGTAATCGTCAAGATACAAATGAGGTTTAAGAATGAAATCAAGTGGCAAACTTGAAGAACTGTTTAGTTTCATATGTTATAATCAATATTTTAATTTATTTTAATTGTCCAATGTCGGCAGTCCACAGTTGATAGTCCACAGTTAACACTCCAATAATTCATATATAGCTTAATATATAATATTCGAATTAATTAATACGTATCGTGACCCGTGTACATGTCTCCGACTCGATCACAACTCAAAGTATATATATTATTTTGAGAATCAACCTCAACCCTGTATAGCTAACTCAATCATTACTGCATATAGAGTGTCTATGATTATTCCAAATAATGTATATAGATGCATCGATATGATATGTCAAAACATTGTAGACGTGTCCCGATATTTAAAGCGCGTAAAATAAATAACAGAAATTAAATGACGATAAATAAAATTGCGAGAATATAAATTGCGATAATTAAATTGCGATAAATAAAATGTAATCAGTTAGTTAGGAACAGTTAGCTAGGAACAGTTAGCGTGGATTCTTAATAAAATTTCACATAGTTAATTTGTTTGTTTCTAACAAATTTTATTTTTGTCCAATGTTTTCTTCATTATGCCACTTGTTGGATTCTGATAAGTCAAAATCCAAATATGAAATTGAATGAAAATGGTTACTCTGTGGTGAACGGATTCGTATCTCTGTAGATGTAAGTAGGATAGTAAATGAAGGTTGAATCAGATTCGAAGAATGTACAGTATAACTTATTAAAGTGAAATCTAAATATTCCTCGGATATTACCTACCCGTTAAAATATTTTCACCATTAACAGTTTGTACAAAAGAATTTTTAATTACAATCTTTATGAAAATATACTTGCATATATATTTTCTTCAGATGCAATCATGGATTTAATGAGTTAATATGATATTAAACTCATTTGCTTTTCAGTTTGAGCTAGAATAAATAATCTCTAAGACTTTAGAGATTACATAATCGTTGCCTAATATTTCTCCAATGAAGTTATGAATCAATACTTCATCGTTGATTTTTATTAGTACTCCTTGGTATCTATGGTGCATACGACATTGATTCTAGTGGGACAGATTGTGAAGTTGAGGTTTGTGATGCGGTTGTTGTTGGTGGTGGTAATGGTACTGTTGGCGTTGATGATGGTGGTATTGGTTATGCTGCTGGTGCTACTGCTGGTGTTTGTAACCTTTGTACCATATTCTCCAAAGCCACTACCCGAGCGCGAAGCTCGTTGACTTCTTATATTACACCGGGGTGATTGTCGGTTCGGACGAGTGGATAAATATGATCTAGAACTTGATATAGTATATAATCATGACGAGATACTCTGGAAATGAGAGAAAAAAATGGTGTTTCGGACAAGTTCGCCGGTAAGTGCTTCAGGTTCTTCGCCAAGAGGGCAATGTGGTGGATGAAAAGGATCACCTTCTTCTTGTCTCCAATTATTGAGGAGGCTACGAACCCAACCCCAATTCATCCAGAATAGATGATGGCTAATCGGTTGATCCATTTCGGTTACACTGCTTTCGGAGCTTAGGTGAAATTCCATATCGAAATAGCTGTCGAAATTCGAAGAATTTGAACTGGTTGAGGGATTCATCTCGTACAATCAGATGAAGGATTTTTGATAAAAATAAAGTATAGGATGTAGATTAGTACCCTGCAATACATAATTTGCATATGCATATATAATACTAAAATCCCATAAGTTACGGAGGAATCTACGGAAGCTGTCAGGCAAAAGTAACAATAACAGATACGCTAAGATATAAATTTATCTATACACTATCTATGCAATAGAGGTAGTAAGACGTGTCTAGACTTTAAGGATGATAAGCAAGTAATTTTTGACACTAAATGAAAAGCAAAACTTTTGACATGCAGACACGGTCGAAGTCTAGACCCACTAATGCATCTAAACAACTATCAGTTAGACACACTAATGCAAGACCTGGTTCGCTAAGACCACCGCTCTGATACCAACTTTAATGACCCATCCTAATCCATCTGGACGAATACATTACATTTGGTTACATCGCGAGGTACTTGACCTGTATATGATACATTTTACAAACATTGCATACGTTTTTAATAGACAAACTTTCATTTCTTCGAAAATTGACGGCATGCATACCATTTCATAATATATCCAACTATAATTGACTTAATAATAATCTTAATGAACTCGACAACTCGAATGCAACGTCTTTTGAAATATGTCATGAATGACTCCAAGTAATATCTCTAATATGAGCAAATGCACAGTGGAAGATTTCTTTCATACTTGAGAATAAACATGTTTTCAAGTGTCAACCAAAAGGTTGGTGAGTTCATAAGTTTATTATAACAATTATTTCAATATTTTAATAGACCACAAGATTTTTGTTTATAAGTATATGTACACTCGCAAGTGTATAAAACCGTTCTGCTTATGTTGAGGACTCAATAACCAACCTTAACAATAATATAATAAGTCATCTTCGCAAAGATGGATATGTACACTCGCAAGTGTATAAATAATCCTCAAAGTACTAAACATCCGCCCACTAGCTCTTATGTCTAGTGCAGCCTACAGGATGGGGATATTAAGCCCGATAGATCTATCTTTAGGATTCGCGCTTACATGTTCTATAACATATAACTAAATTACCTAGCACATCAATCCGCAGAATATCATTTTTAATCACTTGTCTCTATTTCGTAAAGCATTTATAAAATATTGCATGTATTCTCAGCCCAAAAATATATATGGTAAAAGCAATTAAAAAGGGAGCAAATGAAACTCATCAATTGTATTTTGTAGTAAAAATACATATTACGATATTAGACAAATTCAGGGTTGGCCTCGGATTCACTAATCTATATTATTCGTATTCATATATATATATATTAAAACATTGTAATATTGATCAACTAAGTATATATATATATATATATATATATATATATATATATATATATATATATATATATATATATATATATATATATATATATATATATATATATTTTCATAATAGATATATATAAATTAATATCCTTATTTTTAATTATATTAATCTTTATTATTTGTCATAATACTTATATGATATATATACTTTAATAAATGTGATATTAATGTAGATAATATTAGTTAATATATTAAAAATCTGATATTAGTATACTTATGTTATATGTAATAAATATGTATTTTTATTTAGATATCCTTTGTTTGTAAAAATAATAATACTAAAGTAATGATACTAATAATAATAATAATAATAATAATTAGATTTAGAAATAATAATAATAATAATAATAATAATAATAATAATAATAATAATAATAATAATAATAATAACAATAATAGTAATAGTTATGATAATAATATTAATAATGATAAAACTAATAATAATAATAACAACAATATTAAAAATGATACTTTTAATGATAATTCTATTAGTAACTAATATGATAATTTTAATAATAAAAATGATACTTTTAATAGTAATGATAATAAAAATAATAATAATACTAATACTGCTTTATGATATTATTTAGAAATGACAAAAATGATAATAATAATAATAATAATAATAATAATAATAATAATCCTATAATAACAACAATTATTAATAACAATAACAATAACAATAAAATTGAAAATAATAATAATAATAAATAAAATACTACCTTAAAGGAAAGTGGCCTAAAAAGAAATAGCAGCCCATGCCCGGGCTCGAACCCGAGACCTCTCGCCCACACACTAACACCCTTAACCATCCAAGCATCTACGGTTTTTCTGATTTAATTCCAAACACATTTATACTTAACCCATACATATATTTCTGTTTATATATCTTCATCTTCTTCGTAATACTAGTGACCGGTATCCATAATTTTAACAGATGAATACAACATAAAATAGTTTTAGGATTTATTAAGAAACATAAACGATTCATCGGTATTTTTAATCTTACAGCAAATGAAAGTTTAAAAAAAATGTCTGTTGCTTCGCGAAAATAAAAAAAAAACTCAAAATCCAATCTTGAATTCAAGAAGGTTTTAGACCTCGATTCCCACATGAAATAGATCCCAAATCACTCATAGAATCTTCCCAAGTCATCAATTGATCAAAAGATATCGAAACAATTTCCAATTTTTCCAAAGAACACGTCGATTGACTTTTTTTAAAAAAATTTGACTCGAAAAATTCGACCTTGATATAAACAATTGGATCTTGAAACTTAACAGATAGTTTTCAATAAAGATTCTTAACCACTCTGCAATTCTAGATTTTGACAATTACTTCGATTTCAATTTTTGATAAAAATACGTATGAAACAGAGGTATCGAGCTGAAGGGAGAAAAAAAAATAACTAAGTAATTATGTTTAACTCATATGAACAAAGAACTTATATAACTGATAATGATGTTAAGAGATCGAATGAATTGTATTTCATATTATAGAAGAGTTATGGATCGTCATTTAATTACAGACAACCAAGAACAGACAAGAAAAAAATATAAAAAAAATTGAAAGCAATTGCTAACTAAATTTGGAGTGTTCCTGTGATTATATTCGATGTGTAATTCCTTTTAAAGATGGAAACAAGAATTTGTTACAGTTGATGGATATAGAATAATACCATTTTTCTTGATTTGTTTTATAATTAATTGGTAAGCATGAGAATAAATAATAAAAAAAATAAATTGAATAAGATCCACAACAGATTTACTGGAAGTTGGATATTGACTGGTATCTGCTCCAAGACAAGCATAAAGTTTGATGTGGATATGTAACAAACTATATCCTGTATCTGATTCTTATAAATTAACTTAATTAATATTAGTAATTATTTAAACATTTATATAAATAATCATAATTCTGTTAATGAGTGATTAATAATGATGATAAAATTAATTAATGATAGTAATATTAAATAATACTAATAATAACTAAATAACTAAAATCATAATTTTATTAATGGTAATATTAATAATAACAATATAAATGATAGTTTTTATAGTGATACTTGTATTAATAATGAATAAATAATATTAGTAACAAGGATAATGATAATAATATAACTATCTTAATGGTAATAATCTTAATGATCATGTTATTAATAATAGTGAGAGTAATAATAATAATACTTTATCTAAATTTGTAGTTATATATTATTAACTATGTAATATTTAATAATCATGCAATATATTATATAATAACTTTTATTGAATATTTATTATTTATAAATCTCATATATCATGATATACATATAGTAATAATTATACCTATGACTTATATTATATATATATATATATATAGATTCATTTTTAATTACACTTACTTATCTTGTATCTTATTTTAAATATTTAATTCAAATATTAAATTTATATTTCGAATTATTATTTATATATACATACACACATATTTATTTACAATTAATTGTTTGTGAATCGTCGAGAGCAGTCAAAGGTCAAATGTATTCATGAACACAGTTTAAAAATCTTGAGACTCGGTTTAACAGACTTTGCTTATCTTGTCGAGATCATATAAAGATTAAGTTTAAATTTGATTGAAAATTTCCGGGTCGTCACATTAGGTTTGAGTTTTGGCCAATAAAATATAAGTTCAAAGTTCATATTATGTTCAAGGGAGAAAATGATGATGAGCATGTTTTTGAGATGAAGAGAAATTCTATGTATTAGGGCGCGACGCGCAGTCTTGGCGCGCGACGCGCATTTTAGTGTTATTTGAATGCCGAGCAGGTTGAACAAATTTACCATCAGTTGCAGGTTTGGGTCGCGACACATACCATAACGGCGCGACGCGCGTTTTCACGGGGTCAGGTACTGTCGACATATTTAAGGGTTTTAATTAATCCTAATAACGCAACGTTTGTTCCAGCCGATTTTGGAGCTCATAGAGGCGATTTTGGGTGATTTTTGGAGAACCATGTAACAACCCGACTTTTTCCGTTAATTTATTTTAACGCCCGTCTTTTTCTTTAAATAATAACTTTCGTTATCTAAATTCGTATCCTCCGTTAATTAGCGTTTTCAAGAATTCCATTATTTAATTTCAACGTCTCTCAGTTACTCTTGCGTATTTAAAATAATTCGTTGGTTAATTCACGCACCCGCTTTTAAACTCGAGGGAGTAAAGCTGCCAAGTGGGTAAACTAGTTGACTAGGTCAACTAGTCAACCCACCACCACCACCACTCATTCATTCACTCATCTCTTTCTCTCTTCCTCCTACTTCCCTCTTTATGCTCTCAAACCCTCAAACACAAATTCATTATCTAAATCCGATCTAGCAAGCGTTCTTCAAAACAAATTACATATTTGAAATCCTTGCAACTTCCTCTTCGAATTCATACCAACTTCATCTCATTTGGGTAACTTTCTAAAAACACTAGATTTTATGTTCTTGATGTTTTTGACTTATAAAAGTGTTAGTTATTGTCTATGGCTCGAGTCTAACATGAATATATGATTTGTATGCTCGATCTTGTTGTTTTAGTGTAACTAACTTGAACTTGAAAAGTGTGTATTTAATCTTGAGTTTTGGATGATTAAATGTTGTTGTTATGTTAAAGTTCATGTATTAAATGTGTTACTAGCATCACTAGCTTCATTTTGATGTGTAGGTTGATTAAGAAAACTTCAATAACATGATTAATGAGTTCATGACATTTGGTTAGGGTTTGGTAGTCTTTAATATGAATTTTAATGCAATAAATGCTTGGCAATGTTGTTTGTAAGTGTTTAGTTGCAATGTATGTGTAATTACCTTCGAAACGGCATATCATATACGTAAATTGGATCACCGAATCTTGGAATGAAATTAATGAACTTGAATGTAATAAATGATGAACATTTAATGCGAATTCGGTTGTTGTAAATGATGAATTGATTGATGAAATGTGTTTATCGTTTTCCTCATCAAAATACCTTTTCAACGGTGTAAGATACATGTTTTAAGTGTTTTCGGTTCACAATTTGTGTTTGTTTGAGTTTTGGTTCGAGACTTGTGAAATTTCATCAAACTGCAACTGCCTAGGTGTTTGGACACCGTCCCAACCTTTGGATGCCGTCCAGGCCTTCATTGCTGGATGCCATCCAGCCAATCTGGACGCCGTCCAAATGAACTGCAGAATTCTGTTTTGATTGGTCGTTTACCGTTTAATTCTAACTATGCTACGCACCTCCGATTAACATGTAACTTGTTCTAACATGCTCATATATGATTATATAACTCAGAAAAATTGTTCGAGACCCGACCCGAACGTGTTTACTTTTCGTTGACTTTGACTTGACCAAAGTTGACTTTTATTCAAACGTAATCGAATACTTATGCAATCCTTCTAGCGTGCTTTTATACTTGTATCTTGCATGAAACTTGACAATGTGACTCACATGCTATATTAATCAAGTCATAACGAGCCATAGGACTAATTAAACAACTTTGACCGACCGTGTTTACCGATATTGATACAACCTATTTGTTTAGGTCAAGACTAGCATTTGTTCTTGCACACGTTTACCTTGTGAAGTATCTATTTACCTGTGCACTCAAGGTTAGATCATAGTCCCACTTTTACTCTTTTAAACTTACGTTTGGGATGAGAAAACATAAACGTTTCGTTTTACAAAGTGAACACAAGTACGAAAACAAACATTCTACGTACGAGTTAGAACAAAAATCCCCAATTCGATTATCAATAGTCACACTTGCCGGGTGTAAGCGATAACTTATGTTGTATGGCCATATGGGTTTGACAAACCCTCATTCGGATGGTTCGCTACCGTTATTCGGATGGAATATATTTTCGAGAATAAAGTGTAGGTTCTAATACTATGTGATGGGGTAACGTTAGTTAAGCCTTGATAATTGGGTGTTCGTGATAACAATTTTTAGAATGATTTTTACTATTACTTCAACGTTATAAATCTTGTGGTTCAACTTACTTACTTACGTACTCACTTACTAAACCTATGATTTCACCAATGTTTTCGTTGACAGTTTTTCTATGTTTTTCTCAGGTCTTTGAATGATATGTGTTACATGCTTCCGCACTCTATTTTGATACTTGCTTGGATGCCGAGTATACATGCATACATGGAGCGTCTTTTGACTTTACTTTAAATTGTGTCGCATAGGTTTCATTTGTACTTAAAACATTGTAACGTAACTAGTTATTGAACTACTTTTGTAAACTTGAAACACCTTTACATTTGAAATGAATGCGACATATTTTTGGTCAAACGTTGTTTTAAAGACTTATGGCCACGTAACAGGACCTAAGTAGCGGCGCCGTCAATGACGATTTTGTCGGGTCGCTACAAACCACATCATCATCCAATCCATTCCATCATTCTAGGATCGAGGCTACGATTTTTTCATCATCCATTGTCATTATTCAATTAGGTTTAATCTTTTGTTCACTTTTGATTTTATTATGTCTTTGAGCATGATTGTTGGCTAAACCTTTCATGTTCACTTAGACCAAATAATAGGTTAGATTTACTTTTGTTTGATTATTAATTATGCATATGATGATTTTGAGTTTGAACAATTATAATTCTTGTTGAATCTTTTATTCAAGTTGATTGTATATGCAATTGTCTATTTGATTGAACACTCTGTGGAGTCTGTTGCGTGTATATTCAGGTGATTAATTAGTTATCTTTCGATTAGTTGTAATTGTCTAATTTGGTGACGCAAATTGGTGTCTATTATAACTGGTTTGGAGGTTAATTGTATTGAGAAATTTGAATTTTATCTGGACCAAAGAAATTAAATTAAGTTGTGTAATAGACGATATAGGGGGTTGATCGTGTGTAGCAAACGCTGGCACAGTTGTTGATTACAGAGAAGTCTGCTTCACAGTTCGAGTCTTTAAGTCAGTCAATTGAACTTGCCACCATTTAGATATCTTCAGTGCCAGGAAACCCTACATTGAATAATCTGAATTGCTGTGTTCATTAAAAGAGAGAAATCTTGTTGAACCGGAAGGTTATATTGCATATTTGTGACGATTAATCTGTACGTATTTTAAAAATCCAACATAGTGAAGAAAATCTAGGTGAACATATTTCTCATCTATTGATTTTATAACATTTTATTTGCGTGCTTGTTTACTAAACAACTTTTGTCTTTATTTTTAATCATCATTCTGATTTTTGCAAATTATTTCCATTCTTTCTATTTTTGTTTATTTGTTCTAATTAGTTTATAATATTTAATTGTGTGAACTGTCCTTGGATCGATACACGGATTTCACCAATCTCAACAACAAACTGGGTTGGATCGAGTAAATTTACAAGGTTAGAATGTATAATTAAATTGGTTGTAAAGAAGAAAAACATGGTGGTTGAACAAAAATATGGGCAGAAAAATAAATTTTAACGGATGAGAGTTTCTTAGTTTTTATTTAGAACATATTAGTATTTCCTTTTATAACAGATTTTGTATTATTTTTTAAATTAATATAAAATAATGAAATCATCAAAGATGTTTTAAATTTTTTTTTTTCAAATTTGAATTATTTTTATGCTTAGAAAATATTTATTTATGATATTATCAATTTAGAGATTTAATGGAACTTATAGATAGATTTGTTTAACCTAAAAACAATTTAAGCCCATTTAAAAATAAGCTTATTTAGTAATTTGTATCAAATGGTCCATTAAGTATTTCATATTTAATTAAACTATACTTTTCAAACTACGGGTTATATAATTATATATTAGCAATAAAATTTAACAGATGTTTAAATGCTAAAGTGTGTCACCTGATAAGCTTGTATATAAACGGTGATATAGATTTATATTAATTATGATGTGCGCAATAAGTCAACATCATCCTCTACTCTGATCTTTAAAATCGTTACATACCCTCACTTCTGCTTCATAACCCTAACCAAAATACTACTGCCTATCACCATCACAAAACTAAAAACCCTAAAATTAGTTTTCAAATATGTCACCCATGGCATCACAAGGTAGAATCCTCCTAATCGGAAACGATAAATTTAAATCCTACAAAGCTAATTAAATCATTGGTTCGTTTTACGACCTCACCTTCATTATTGGCCATAACGTTTTCGGTAAATCAAACATAGTGAACGCAATTAGTTTTGTTCTAGCTGTTAGTACCGGTCAATTAAGAGGTGCACAACTAAAGGATTTAGTTTACGCTTTTGATAATTGCAAGAAAGAACAGATAGATATTAGAGTACGAGATGTCCGTGTTCATTTTTCAGTGTCGATTTCAAAGTCGAAAATGGACTATGAAATTAATTAAAGTGGGGTGTCGTTCAGTCTCCTTAGTTCAAAGTCTTAGTGACAAAAAATATGACGTAGACCACTAAGTAAATAAAATAATTAAAATGAAAATAAAAAAATATACACCGCTGACCTCCTTAGCCTGGAGAACCGACGACGAACAAGACTTCAATCGACGGTGGGGTGGTGTCCATATTGCCAGCGTCAATGAGACCAACTTCAATCGATGGTGTGAACACCGTATGCTCTTACTAAAAACCCTAGTACATTGAACATGACGAAATTAATAACGAAAAGATCAGTGTGTCCAATTCATAATCTTGAAGCCATTTGTAATGCCAAGAGTTTTATTTTTATTAGTATTATATTAATTATAAATTATTAATATTAATTATTTACTACGCAATAATTAATAAGTTTATATTATTAATAACTATATTATTATTATTATTATTATTATTATTATTATTATTATTATTATTATTATTATTATTATTATTATTATTATCATTATCATTATTATTATTATCATTATCATCATTATTATTATTATTATTATTATTATTGTTATTATTATTATTATTATTATTATTATTATTATTATTATTATTATTATTATTATTATTATTATTATTATTATTATTATTATATGCATCAGTCCCATTATGGGTATGTTTGGCGACAAGCTTTTTAGAGTTTTTAGCTTTTGTGAAAAAGCTCATAAAAAATAAAAAGCTTCGTTTAGTAAGCTTCGTTTGGTTCAAGAGTTTGTAGCTTTTTAGAGTGGAGAAAAGCTCATTTTTTGAATGCTAATGATACCAGCGCAGGACCTGAAATGCCCCGTTCATAACGATTATAAAAGTTACATAATAATTGGTTTCATTGCGAGGTATTTGACCTCTATATGATAAATTTTACAAACATTGCATTCGTTTTTAAAAGACAAACTTTCATCACATCGAAAGTTGACAGACGTGCATACCATTTCATAATATATATCCAAACTATAAATGATTTAATAATAATCTTGTTGAACTCAACGACTCGAATGCAACATCTTTTGAAATATGCCATGAATGACTCCAAGTAATATCTTTAAAATGAGCAAATGCACAGCGGAAGATTTCTTTAATACCTGCGAATAAACATGTTTAAAAGTGTCAACCAAAAGGTTGGTGAGTTCATAAGTTTATCATAAAACCATAAAATTCAGTAATTTTGATAGACCACAAGATTTAAATACAGTACACCTATCTCGTGTACGAAACCATTTTTCATAATGCTTGGCAGAGTAGGTTCGTATACTTTTCTCCCTCGTAGGTTGCCTCGCGATTTTTAATAACCGTACACATATCTCATGTACAAAAATAACATACGCATAACCTGTGTATAAAATCATTCTCTCTATATATAACCTTTGCTTGGTAACCGACCTTAACATTTAATGCGCATAAATAATATCCCCAAAACAGAATCATTTTCGTCTGTATAAATATATAAACCTCGAAGTACTAAACACCACGCCCACTAGCTCTACTGTCTAGTGAACATTCTGGGTGGGGGTGTTAAACCCAGTAGCTACCTTCAGGATTCGCGTCAATTAGTGGCGATTATAACGTCCAACTAATTCTTAGGTTACCAAGCTATAATAATCAGGAGGAAATATTCGATATAATAACCTATAGAACTTTTGTCTGTATAATAATTTATTAGAGGAATGTTTTGCTTGTGTCTATCTTGTCAAACATTTATAAAAGCATTTCATGTATTCTCAGTCCCAAAAATATATATTGCAAAAACATTTAATAAAAAGGAATCAAATGAACTCACGATACTACATTTCGTAGCAATAATACAAATGATGGCACTAAACAAGTGCAGGTTGGCCTCGGATTCACGAACCTATATTAAGTATATATATTTATATTGGTCAATATCTGTCTAACAATTTAGGTCAAGTCGCAGTGTATCACAATCCTAATGCTTGAGACTGATATGCAAAAGTCAACAAAAATCAACTTGACCCAAAATGACTTCCAAAATCTATACATGTTTATTATATAACTTAAATATAGTTATTTTATATATTTAAATATATTTATCAGATTTTACTAGAGTAAATAATACATGTTATTTATTAATAAATAAAAATTTATATATGATAAAAATATACTTTTATATATCTCAAGTAATAAAATTTATACAGTTCACTCAATATCATAAAAATATAGTGGTATGTATTATTAATGTAATTATATTACGTGTGGTAAAAATATCTTTGTATCACATATTTATTTGATAAAATAATATTGATAATAATAATAATGAGTAAAAGTTGTATTATTTTGTAATAATAATAATTATTATAATTATTATTATTCTACTAATAATAATAATAAAAATATTTATATTTACTAATGATGATATTAATTATAATTAAATGATAATTATAATCATGATAATTTTAATAATAACGATACTTTTTAATATTAACTGTAATAATAATAATATTTTATATAAAAGGATAATTCTATTCAAAATGATAATTTTTAATAATAATAATACTAAAATGATAATAATGATATTTTATAATAACAATGATATTTCTATTAAAAATGATAATTTTAATAAAAATGATAGTTTTAATATTAATGATACTTTTAATAATAATAATGATAAAAATAATAAAAACGATATTTTTATCTAAATCAATATCTTACAATATTTTAATTTCATCATGATACTTATACTCATTATTTTCTAATCGATTTGTTTAATAGCTTTTAGTCATCTTTTATATCGCATTCATAATAATGATAATAATAGTAATCATAATAATTAGATGATACTAATATTAGTTTTAATGATAATGATAATGATACTAATAATAATATAATAATACTAATGATAATACTAATAATTATTATAACGATAATAATAATAATAATAATAATAATAATAATAATAATAATAATAATAATAATAATGATGATGATAATAATAATAATAATAATAATAATAATAATAATAATAATAATAATAATAATAATAATAATAATAATAATAATAATAATAACCTTAGTGATAATAACGATAGTATTAATAATAACAATAATAATTTTTAATGATAATACTTATTTTGATAACGATAATGATAATAATAATAATAATAATTATTAGATAATAATAATAATGACGATAACAATAACGACGATAGTATTAATATTAATAATAATAATAATAATAATAATAATATTAGAACTAATGATAATTCAGTTGACCATATCTTTTAATCCGTTCATCGAAACCACACGATTTCTAAATGAAAAGTTATTAATTTTTCGCCAGCTTTCCAACGACATGCATATCATATACCTTATCTTAGTAGCATATGTATCAAATTCGTGATTTATCATAAACTATTTAACGACGAAATTAAGCATACAAGCATGCATAATCATATATACTCGAGCACTAGTCAGGGATACACTATTAATATGTAAAAGATAAAATATGAATGCTCACGTATCAATATTGTGATTCAATATTGCAGGAAAGTACGTAGACGCAACGGAAATGATAAACACTAGTTTAACCTCACGAGCAACACCCCCGAACAATACCCATAACCTCCATAGCTATAACCCATAATTTTCTTAGCTCTATTCCGCTCGAAAAACCCGTTTTGAAATAACTCGCTCATGACCTCGTCGTAGTATTTTATGTATAATACTAATAATAATAATACTACTAATATTAATATCATAATATTAATAATAATCTTTCATAATAATATTAATAATTAAAATAAATAAATAAGATAAGTAATACGGAGCAATATAGAGGGATTGGTAGATAAAATGAATCAGAAACACAAAAACGTTCGAACTTTTAAAGGAAGTAACCCACACCTAACCCCCATGCGATCGCATGGGGGTTGTATGGTGTAGCCATGCGATTGCATGGCTAGGAAACTATGGCCACATTCGATTTATTTAATATGCCGACACACGTTTTAATTTAATTAATATATAATATATTTAATATTTATAATTATTTAAATATTATATTATATTTATATGCATAGTTGATTTGTAATTTTAGCACCGATGAATTGTACGTTGATGCTCGACTTATGTCCCGGTTCCAGTTTTGCGAACGTTCTTTTGTACGCTTAGAAAACTAGCACTTTATGTTACGAGACAAGTACCTTTATAAATAATTAGGCTTAAAACATCGATAAACTATATCACTCGAAATATAACTTGTACGTTTAAGTGTTATGGTCATTTACTTCAATAAATCATCGTCTCGTTATTTATTAAAATATATTAAATAATATTATTAAAAATCTTTATTATAACAAAGATAAGTATATTCAATTTGTTATATAACTAAATAATATTATATTTTGTCACGTTATAGAATATATATATTATCGTTTAGAAATTTGTATACAAATATATATATATATATATATATATATATATATATATATATATATATATATATATATATATATATATATATATATATATATATATATATATATATATTCGAAATCTTTATTTAACGATATAATTTATAGTTTTTCAAAACTACTTATATTCAAAATCATTAAAAGTTTTTAATATAAATAGTTATGTCATAAAACGTTTTCATTTAAGTAAAATCACATATAGAGTAATACATGTTTTATATTTTTAAATTACAATTTATTCATGAATCATAGGGTTAAGCCTAAAGGATAATTAAACATATGAAATCATTTTAATGTAAAATATCAATTTACTTAACTTGTCGATATCTATTTTCTAAGTTATCTATATTCCCTAATTTCACTTTCACATTAAATAATATGAAAACTAAATTGTTATCTTAACAAAAGTCGCGAGTGAAATATAGTAAAGCATGTATTGGAAATCAAACAAGAATCTCCACTTACTTTTGTTTAACTCTCGTTAAGTGACACTTTGTTCTCACATGTAGATCACTATACCATTTATTCTGAATACCGTTAAAAGGGAAAGATTTCTCAAATCAACGTGGGCCTCCCAACCGAGACCCCTAATGTAACACCAGCCATTTTTTTTATAACACAACGGAAGACTTTACTAATAAACACATATAAGTCATGTCATTACATTAATTCATGTAATTAAGTTTAAGTTTACACAACGATGTTACGTTATTACAAAACATTATTTGAACAAAAGTCCACATCAGAGTAGGGTTGTCAAACATGTCTTCTACATCAGCACCTATCCCGACTAGCAGTATCTAAACCTGCAAGGGGAAAAATGTAGGGGATTAGCGCACCGCTAAGTGAATGGAATCTATCTATCAGATATAGCTTAAGCCACACAAAAGCTATATACTAACAACAACACATGCAAAATACCGACTAACATATAGTAAGACAATACAAGGATCGGCGGCATGTACGAGCACATGACTCTCAGCTGATCGGGCCTGAGTCTACCGATAGTCCCTGCTACTCAATTCACAGTATAGTTATCCAGATACAGGGGATGCATCGTTCACACTATGCTCCACAATCAGTAGCCTATGGACCCAACCTCCCCTAGGCACGGTTGACCTCATACGGACTCTAACCTCTCCTAGGCACGGTCTCGAGTCCCCAGTCTCCCTACGCCCGACTAGTGCCATTTACACAGTGTACACACAATTTACATACAACATCAGGCATACTATATTATTCTAACATGGCAATCCCTACACTATGCATGGTAAAAGAGTCAACTACAGTAGCAAGTTATGCTACTTAAACTCTATCCGGAGATAGACCCACTCACCAATTATCAGCAACTGCTTAGTTATTATTTCTTAGCTTCCTCCGTGTTCTTATCTCCTGAGAACAACAAAAACCAAGTTAGAATAGTGTTCTCATCAAAATTAGACACACTGACAGCACATTTCAGCAAATTAGTAAAAAAAAGCGTTCGCGAAAAATTCATGCTTAACACTTATGCATTTTCAAAATTTACATCCTGAAAACCATAAAAACACACGGGCAGTATAACGGCTATAAATCAACACTTAGTAAAAATTTTACTGCCAAAAGACCATCGGTCGATGGTCCCATCCATCGGTCAATCGTCAACACACCATCGATCGATGGTCTCCCCCAATCTGTCGATCGTCAAAATTACATTCGCTAGTCAAAAGTCATACACTATCGGTCGATGGTCTTGTCAACCGGCCGATCGTCCCTCACCATCGGTCGATGGTCAACGACCATCAGCCGAAGGTAGTTCATCAACGGTAACAGCAGCAAAGTGACGGGTTTCACACCCAAATCACCAAATCTCGACCTAGGACTTGTTTATGACCCCAAAACCGAACACATCTTTTATAATAAACGTTTAGAGACATGAACTCAATTTAAGCACTTTTGATCCAAAAATCACTTTTAACAAAACTCACCTTCAAACTTAATTTACACACTGATTTGGACATGAAATTTGACAAATCTTACCTTGATAGACTCACAACAACACAAGGAATCAGTTTCTTAACTCAATTCAAGAACCAAATCGAGATTGAATGATTAGGGTTTTTAAAGAGGTGAAGGTTAGGTACGAGAGTGAAGAAATGAATTTTCTGGAAACATCACAAAATGAGCAGGTCAAGGCTTATATATTTATGTTAAACGCAATACCCCATCACCCACGGGTATTTACCAGTTATCTGATATCTTTCGCACAAGATTAAGTAACCCAAACGAGGTCCAAATAAAATAAACAAACTTGTTCTGAGAACCTTGTCACAAACTGGTCACAACACAAATATAGTAAAACACTAATAAAATAATTAAAATAAAAGCACTTAAGACTAAGCACAAACCCTAAGGGTAAAATAGGCAACATACAACTAGCCCGGGTTTCAGTCTGTTACAAATTCACCCCCTTAAGAAGATTCCATCCTCGGAATCTGGTCTTGGTCAAACAAACGAGGGTAGTGGTTTCTCATCAACTCTTCTGTCTCCTAAGTAAGATTAGAACCCAAACTGTGCTTCCACCTAATCAACACCATCGGAATCACTTTCTTTCTCAGCTTAGTCACCTTTCGGTCAACTACACGGACCAGCTCTTCCACCAATTTCTTATTCTAATCGACCCTTAAATCTTTTAAAGGAAGAAGTTGCGTTTCATCTTCGACTTTACACTTACGAAGATAACATACGTTGAATGTATTATGAATACCGGCTAACTCTGGCGGAAGATCTAACACCACAGTCTGATTATTCAACACTTCACTGATCGAAAACGGACCAATATATCTCGGTGCTAACTTACCACGTTTACCTAATCTAATAACCCCTTTCCACGGCGAAATTTTCAGATACACTCGTTCACCCACATTAAAGGTTACCGGACGTCTACGCGGATCAGCATACATTTTCTGCCTGTCTCTAGCAGCTTTTAACTTTTCTCGCGCAATTCCAACTTTTTCGGCTGTCATTTGAACAATTTCAGGACCTGTAAACTGTTTCTCCCCAGCTTCTAACCAACAAGTTGGAGTTCTGCAACGACGACCGTACAACATTTCATAGGGCGACATCCCTATACTCGAATGATATGAATTATTATACGCGAATTCGACCAACGGCAAATGTGTATCCCAAGAACCACCGTATTCTAACACACAATAACATATCCTCCAAAGTCTGTATCATTCTTTCACTCTGACCATCTGTCTGAGGATGATGGGCGGTACTTAAATTCACACGTGTACCCAGATTCTGTTAAAGACTATTCCAAAAATTCGACACAAATCTGGAATCTCTGTCTGAAACGATCGATAATGGCACACCATGTCGACTAACTATTTCTTTCACGTACAATTCGTCTAACTCACTTAACGAAGATGTTTCGCGAGTAGCAAGAAAATGAGCACTTTTAGTTAGACGATGCACTATTACCCAAATCATATCATGTCTTTTCGGAGTTCGAGGTAATTTTGTCACAAAATCCATCGTTATATGTTCCCACTTCTACTCTGGAATCTATAACTGGCGTAATGAACCATAGGGTTTTTGATGTTCTGCCTTCACTTGAGCACAAATATGACACTTTTCGACATAACGGGCGATATATGTTTTCATTGTTGGCCACCAATACACTATTTACATGTCATGATACATCTTATTACTACCCGGATGTACTGTCAATCTGGATTTGTGAGCTTCTGTCATGATTATATCCCTCAAATCTCCAAGCATAGGCACCCAAACAGGATTGTTTAAGGTCTTTAGTCCACGTGAGTCATCAATTAAGTCCACTTTTTGTTTAATAATTTGTTCAGATTTAATATGTTCGTCCTCCAAAGCACAGGCCGGAACGGTTCTCAAGCTGTAAATTAAATCTGAAGTTATATTCAAACAAAGGAATTTCACATTTTCACTTGACTTTTTACGACTTAGCGCATCTGCAATCATATTTGCCTTACCAGGATGGTATTTAATTTCACAATCATAATCTTTGATCAACTCTTGCCACCGTCTCTGACGCATGTTCAATTCTTTCTGTGTGAAGATATACTGCAAACTCTTGTGATCTGTATAAATAACACAATGGATTCCATACAAATAGTGTCTCCACAGTTTCAAAGCAAATACTACTGCAGCCATTTCAAGATCATGCACTGGATAATTCTTCTCATGAACTTTCAACTGTCGCAAGGTGTAAGCGATTACTTTATATCTTTGAATTAATACACAACCCAATCCAGCAAATGACGTATCACAGTATACCACGAATTCGTCTGAACCTTCTGGTAAAGCTAACACTGGTGCTTGACACAGTAGCTGTTTCAAAATATGAAAAGTTTTTTCCTGTTCATCAGTCCATCGAAAGGCTACATCTTTACGAGTCAACTTAGTCAACGGACCCGCTATTTTCTAGAAATTCTTGATAAATCTGCGATAATAACCAGCTAATCCGAGAAAACTCTTAATCTCAGTCAGAGTCTTCGAAGAATTCCAAATCACTACCGCTTCTATCTTTATCGGATCTGTAGTGACCTGAACTTTTCCATGTTTATATATATATATATATTAAATGAAATTATTATTTACATGATTAAGAGTTTCCAACATGTTAAGAAATCAAACTTGTTAAGACTTGATTAATTGAAATAGGTTTCATATAGACAATTGACCACCCAAGTTGACCGGTGATTCACGAACGTTAAAACTTGTAAAAAAATATACGATGACATATATATGGTTATATATATAGTTAAAATGATTTTATTATAAGTATGTATCTCATTAGGTATTTTAACAATGAGTTATATACATAAAAATGAGACTATTAATTTAAGAAACTCGAAAACGATATATATAACGATTATCGTTATAACAACGTCTTACTAGGTTCATATGAATCATATTAAGATATTGATACACTTGGTTAATTATGTTAAATGATAAGTAAATATATTATTAAGTGTATTAACAATGAAATACATATGTATAAATAAGACTACTAACTTAATGATTTCGAAACGAGACATATATGTAACGATTATCATTGTAACGACATTTAACTGTATATATATCATACTAAGATATATTATATATCATAATATCATGATAATATAACAATTTAACATCTCATTTGTTATAATAAACAATGGGTTAACAACATTCAACAAGATCGTTAACCTAAAGGTTTCAAAACAACATTTACATGTAACGACTAACGATGACTTAACGACTCAGTTAAAATGTATATACATGTAGTGTTTTAATATGTATTCATACACTTTTGAAAGACTTCAAGACACTTATCAAAATACTTCTACTTAACAAAAATGCTTACAATTACATCCTCGTTCAGTTTCATCAACAATTCTACTCGTATGCACCCGTATTCGTACTCGTACAATACACAGCTTTTAGATGTATGTACTATTGGTATATACACTCCAATGATCAGCTCTTAGCAGCCCATATGAGTCACCTAACACATGTGGGAACCATCATTTGGCAACTAGCATGAAATATCTCATAAAATTACAAAAATATGAGTAATCATTCATGACTTATTTACATGAAAACAAAATTACATATCCTTTATATCTAATCCATACACCAACGACCAAAAACACCTACAAATACTTTCATTATTCAATTTTCTTCATCTAATTAATCTCTCTCAAGTTCTATCTTCAAGTTCTAAGTGTTCTTCATAAATTCCAAAAGTTCTAGTTTCATAAAATCAAGAATACTTCCAAGATTGCAAGTTTACTTCCAAGTTTTCTAAATCCATTCCAAGTAATCATCCAAGATCAAGAAACCTTTGTTACTTACAGTAGGTTATCTTTCTAATACAAGGTAATAATCATATTCAAACTTTAATTCAATTTCTATAACTATAACAATCTTATTTCAAGTGGAAATCTTACTTGAAATTGTTTTCGTGTCATGATTCTGCTTCAAGAACTTTCAAGCCATCCAAGGATCCTTTGAAGCTAGATCTATTTTTCTCATTTCCAGTAGGTTTATCCAAGGAACTTGAGGTAGTAATGATGTTCATAACATCATTTGATTCATACATATAAAGCTATCTTATTCGAAGGTTTAAACTTGTAATCACTAGAACATAGTTTAGTTAATTCTAAACTTGAACGCAAATAAAAGTTAATCCTTCTAACTTGACTTTTAAAATCAACTAAACACATGTTCTATATCTATATGATATGCTAACTTAATGATTTAAAACCTGGAAACACGAAAAACACCGTAAAATCGGATTTACGCCGTCGTAGTAACACCGCGGGCTGTTTTGGGTTAGTTAATTAAAAACTATGATAAACTTTGATTTAAAAGTTATTATTCTTTGAAAATGATTTTTATTATGAACATGAAACTATATCAAAAAATTATGGTTAAACTCAAAGTGGAAGTATATTTTCTAAAATGGTCATCTAGACGTCGTTCTTTCGACTGAAATGACTACCTTTACAAAAATGACTTGTAACTTATTTTTTCGACTATAAACCTATACTTTTTCTGTTTATATTCGTAAAATAGAGTTCAATATGAAACCATAGCAATTTGATTCACTCAAAACGGATTTAAAATGAAGAAGTTATGGGTAAAACAAGATTGGATAATTTTTCTCATTTTAGCTACGTGAAAATTGGTAACAAATCTATTCCAACCATAACTTAATCAACTTGTATTGTATATTATGTAATCTTGAGATACCATAGACACGTATACAATGTTTCGACCTTTCATGTCGACACATCTATATATATTTCGGAACAACCATAGACACTCTATATGTGAATGTTGGAGTTAGCTATACAGGGTTGAGGTTGATTCCAAAATATATATAGTTTGAGTTATGATCAATACTGAAATACGTATACACTGGGTCGTGGATTGATTCAAGATAATATTTATCGATTTATTTCTGTACATCTAACTGTGGACAACTAGTTGTAGGTTACTAACGAGGACAGCTGACTTAATAAACTTAAAACATCAAAATATATTAAAAGTGTTGTAAATATATTTTGAACATACTTTGATATATATGTATATATTGTTATAGGTTCGTGAATCAACCAGTGGCCAAGTCTTACTTCCCGGCGAAGTAAAAATCTGTGAAAGTGAGTTATAGTCCCACTTTTAAAATCTAATATTTTTGGGATGAGAATACATGCAGGTTTTATAAATGATTTACAAAATAGACACAAGTACGTGAAACTACATTCTATGGTTGAATTATCGAAATCGAATATGCCCCTTTTTATTAAGTCTGGTAATCTAAGAATTAGGGAACAGACACCCTAATTGACGCGAATCCTAAAGATAGATCTATTGGGCCTAACAAACCCCATCCAAAGTACCGGATGCTTTAGTACTTCGAAATTTATATCATATCCGAAGGGTGTCCCAGAATGATGGGGATATTCTTATATATGCATCTTGTTAATGTCGGTTACCAGGTGTTCACCATATGAATGATTTTTATCTCTATGTATGGGATGTGTATTGAAATATGAAATCTTGTGGTCTATTGTTACGATTTGATATATATAGGTTAAACCTATAACTCACCAACATTTTTGTTGACGTTTAAAGTATGTTTATTCTCAGGTGAATACTAAGAGCTTCCGCTGTTGCATACTAAAATAAGGACAAGATTTGGAGTCTATGTTTGTATGATATTATGTAAAAACTGCATTCAAGAAACTGATTTCGATGTAAAATATTTGTATTGTAAACCATTATGTAATGGTCGTGTGTAAACAGGATATTTTAGATTATCATTTAATCTACGTAAAGCTTTTTAAACCTTTATTTATGAAATAAAGGTTATGGTTTGTTTTAAAAATGAATGCAGTCTTTGAAAAAACGTCTCATATAGAGGTCAACACCTCGCAACGAAATCAATTAATATGGAACGTTTTTAATCATTAGTGAGTCTGGACTTCGACCGTGTTTTCTTTAAAAATGATTGCTTAACATTTTTGTTGGAAACTATATATTATTAACATGTATATATTATGTGATATATTAATCTCTTAACATGTTTGATATTGTGTGATAGATGTCTACCTCTAGCACAAATCCCATTGACTCACCTATTAATAACGAAGAGTCGAATATATATTGGACTGATTCACAAGTTCCCAAAAAAGAACCGGAAGAAGAATCAGAACCGAAAGAGGAGGAACCGGAGGAGGAAATAGAACCGGTGGGGGAAATAATAAAACGGTTAAGTAAAATAAAATCCTCAACCAACCGACCAAGGTTAATTATGGTCAATGGTGTTTCCGCTAAGGAAGCAAAATATTGGGAGGATTACCAATTCTCCGATGAATCAGATTCCGACGAGAATTCCGATGATGTTATAGAAATTACCCCGACTGAATTTAAAAAGGCAAAAGAAAATAATAAGGGAAAGGGCATAAAAATAGAGAAATCTAATTCCAACCCCGATGAACTTTATATGTATCGTCAACCCCCGAAGCCCTTAAGTTGTAACAATGACCCGAGAACCTCTAAACCACCAGGTTTTTCTAAACCGTTGTGGAAAACGACAGGTCGTATTAGGGGAACATCATATATCCCTAGAAACTTGGCAAAACGAACCAAAACTGAAGAAGAAGAAACGAGCGAGTCGGAATAAGATAGTTGTATTCGTATGGTGTAATATATGTAATATAGTGTGCTTATGCTTTATGATATACGTAAAAATTGCTTGTATTAATAAGTATTTTTTTTTTATGAATCTAACTCTTGTCTATTTTACAGTATAAAAACACAAAATGGATAGACAACCTAATATTTTAAGAGACCTACCCGGAGACATGATTGATGAAATCTTGTCTAGAGTCGGTCAGAATTCTTCGGCACAACTATTTACGGTGAAATCAGTTTGTAAGACATTCGAAGAACGTTCCAAGAATGTCTTGGTTTATAAGAGACTTTCGTTTGAAAGATGGGGGATATCACATTGGGAAACCCATAAGTTACGATGTGTTTACTTTGACGCATATATTGCGGGGAACCCAAATGCTATTTTACGCAACGGGTTAAGAAATTATTTTGACTCAATGTATCAGAATATAGGACTTCATGATTTAGAAAAAGCGGCTAACATGCAACATAAAGAAGCATGCTATGCTTACGGGTTAGTAATGTTCGCTTCTCACCAAAGTGAGAAAAAGAACATCGGGCTACAACTATTAAACAAAACGTTCCCACAAGTGACGGAGTCGGTAATTGGGGTAAGAAATGAGTTTTTTAGGTTATTACGAGACTGTTGGTCATTACGTAACCCTCGTCCCTTTGACGACGTTACAACATGCTGTCTTATCAACGGCCATAACGGTTATGTTCCACAAGACCAAGGATGGGAAGTAGTCCTAGTAAAACCAGAATGCATGACTTGTTTCTGGATGTATGAATTACGTGTCTTTATTGCCTTTGCTGAACGACTTGTGTACTAGCTAGAATTATCTTCACAACTATCTTGTATCAAAGTTATTGTGTGCTATATTTCATGCTTTATGTAAAATAAGCGGTATTGTAAGTTTGTAAAATATTGTGTAAAAGTTTGAACGCAAAATATTATTATAATCAGTTTTTCATATAGAATTGTAGTAGTTGAATTGTATATTAGCTACTAAGTATGAACTTAACGGGTAGGTATTACCCGAATTTAAACTTATAAAACGCTAATATGAAGAAAAAGCTTTTATAAATGAGTTCATATTATGCTACGAAATACTATTAACTACTCTTAATATTCTGTATGATTAACTTGTTCCATTTGACTATTTTGAAGGAAATGGCACCGACTACTCGACACACCGTGAATATGAATGAAGAGGAATTCCGTACTTTTCTAGCTTCAAACATAGCCGCAGTACAGGCTGCGCTACATACCAACAATAACCTTGGATCTAGCAGTACAGGAAATCGTGTAGGATGCACCTACAAAGAATTCACTGCCTGCAAACCTTTGGAATTTGATGGAACCGAAGGACCGATCGGATTGAAACGGTGGACCGAGAAGGTCGAATCGGTGTTTGCCATAAGTAAGTGTACTGAAGAGGACAAAGTAAAGTACGCTACGCATACCTTCACAGGTTCTGCGTTAACATGGTGGAATACCTATCTAGAGCAAGTGGGACAAGACGATGCGTACGCACTACCGTGGTCAGCATTCAAGCACTTGATGAACGAGAAGTACCGTCCCAGAACCGAGGTCAATAAGCTCAAGACAGAACTTAGAGGGTCACGAACCCAAGGATTTGATATTACCACGTACGAAAGACGATTCACAGAATTGTGCCTATTGTGTCCGGGAGCGTTCGAAGATGAGGAAGAGAAGATCGACGCGTTTGTGAAAGGATTACCGAAAAGAATCCAAGAAGATATAAGTTCACACGAGCCCGCCTCCATACAACAGGCATGTAGAATGGCTGACAAACTAGTGAACCAGATTGAGGAAAGAATTAAAGAACAGATGGCTGAAGAGGCCATTGTGAAGCAAGTCAGAAGAAAATGGGAGGAAAACTGTGATAAGAATCACCAATACAACAACAACAGCAATTACAATAATAATCGCAACAATTATCCCAACAATCGCAACATCAATCGCAACTACAACAAACGGCCCAACAACAACAACAACAACAACAACAACAACAGCAACTACAACAATCATCCCAACAACAATAACAATCGCAACAACAACAACAATCAGAAGCAGCTATGCCAAAGGTGTGAAAAGTATCACTCGGGGTTCTGCACCAAATTTTGCAACAAGTGTAAAAGAAATGGTCATAGCGCGGCGAAGTGTGAGGTCTACGGACCAGGGGTTAACAGAACGAAAGGAACAAATGGTGTCGGAACGAGTAATGGCGGAGCAAGTATTGTCGGAGCAAGTTATGCCAATGTAGTTTGTTATAAATGTGGAAAACCGGGCCACATTATTAGAAATTGCCCGAACCAGGAGAACACGAATGGACAAGGCCGCGGAAGAGTTTTCAATATTAATGCGGCAGAGGCAACGGAAGACCCGGAGCTTGTTACGGGTACGTTTCTTATTGACAATAAATCTGCTTACGTTTTATTTGATTCAGGTGCGAATAGAAGCTATATGAGTAGAGATTTTTGTGCTAAATTAAGTTGTCCATTGACGCCGTTGGATAGTAAATTTTTACTCGAATTAGCAAACGGTAAATTAATTTCAGCAGATAATATATGCCGGAATTGAGAAATTAAACTGGGTAGCGAAATATTTAAGATTGATTTGATACCAGTAGAGTTAGGGAGTTTTGATGTAATAGTTGGCATGGACTGGCTGAAGAAGGTGAAAGCAGAGATCGTATGTTATAAAAATGCAATTCGCATTGTACGAGAAGAAGGAGCGCCCTTAATGGTGTACGGAGAAAAGGGCAACATGAAGCTACATCTTATTAGTAATATGAAGGCACAAAAACTAATAAGAAAAGGTTGCTATGCTATTCTAGCACACGTCGAGAAAGTACAAACTGAAGAAAAGAGCATCAATGATGTTCCCGTCGCAAAAGAATTTCCCGATGTATTTCTGAAAGAATTACCGGGACTACCTCCACATCGATTTGTTGAATTTCAAATAGATCTTGTACCAGGAGCTGC
Organism: Rutidosis leptorrhynchoides; assembly: GCF_046630445.1. Classification (NCBI taxonomy): domain Eukaryota; kingdom Viridiplantae; phylum Streptophyta; class Magnoliopsida; order Asterales; family Asteraceae; genus Rutidosis; species Rutidosis leptorrhynchoides. The sequence goes on from NC_092334.1 coordinate 540,077,210, forward strand.
ACCAATTGCTCGTGCTCCTTATAGAATCGCACCCAGCGAGATGAAAGAACTGCAAAGCCAACTGCAAGAACTATTAGAACGTGGTTTCATTCGACCAAGCACATCACCATGGGGAGCTCCTGTTTTGTTTGTCAAGAATAAGGATGGTACATTTAGGTTGTGTATTGACTACAGAGAGTTGAACAAACTTACCATCAAAAACCGTTATCCACTGCCGAGAATTGACGACTTATTTGATCAACTACAAGGCTCGTCGGTTTATTCGAAGATCGATTTACGTTTTGGATATCATCAAATGCGAGTAAAGGAGGATGATATTCCAAAAACTGCTTTTAGGACGCGTTATGGTCATTACAAGTTTATGGTTATGCCGTTTGGATTGACTAACGCACCAGCTGTGTTCATGAACCTTATGAACCGAGTGTGTGAGCCATATCTTGACAAGTTTGTCATTTTTTTCATCGATGACATACTTATTTACTCAAAGAATGATCAAGAGCACGAAGAACATTTGAGAAAAGTGCTAGAAGTATTGAGGAAAGAAAAACTGTACGCTAAGTTTTCAAAGTGTGCATTTTGGTTGGAAGAAGTTCAATTCCTCGGTCACATAGTGAACAAAGAAGGTATCCAGGTGGACCCGGCAAAGATCGAAACCGTTGAAAAGTGGGAAACCCCAAATACTCCGAAGGATATACGTCAATTTTTAGGACTGGCTGGTTACTACAGAAGATTCATCCAAGATTTCTCCAAAATAGCGAAACCCTTGACTGCATTAACGCATAAAGGGAAGAAATTTGAATGGAAGGATGAACAAGAGAAGGCGTTTCAATTATTGAAGAAAAAGCTAACTACGGCACCTATATTATCATTGCCTGAAGGGAATGATGATTTTGTGATTTATTGTGACGCATAAAAGCAAGGTCTCGGTTGTGTATTAATGTAACAGACGAAGGTGATTGCTTATGCGTCTAGACAATTGAAGATTCACGAGCAAAATTATATGACGCATGATTTGGAATTAGGCGCGGTTGTTTTTGCATTAAAGACTTGGAGGCACTACTTATATGGGGTCAAAAGTATTATATATACCGACCACAAAAGTCTTCAACACATATTTAATCAGAAACAACTGAATATGAGGCAGCGTAGGTGGATTGAATTGTTGAATGATTACGACTTTGAGATTCGTTACCACCCGGGGAAGGCAAATATGGTAGCCGACGCCTTGAGCAGAAAGGACAGAGAACCCATTCGAGTAAAATCTATGAATATAATGATTCACACTAACCTTACTACTCAAATAAAGGAGGCGCAACAAGGAGTTTTAAAAGAGGGAAGTTTAAAGGATGAAATACCCAAAGGATCGGAGAAGCATCTTAATATTCGGGAAGACGGAACCCGGTATAGGGCTGAAAGAATTTGGGTACCAAAATTTGGAGATATGAGAGAAATGGTACTTAGAGAAGCTCATAAAACCAGATACTCAATACATCCTGGAACGGGGAAGATGTACAAGGATCTTAAGAAATATTTTTGGTGGCCAGGTATGAAAGCCGATATTGCTAAATATGTAGGAAAATGTTTGACGTGTTCTAAGGTCAAAGCTGAACATCAGAAACCATCAGGTCTACTACAACAACCTGAAATCCGGGAATGGAAATGGGAAAACATTACCATGGATTTCATTACTAAATTGCCAACGACTGCAAGTGGTTATGATACTATTTGGGTAATAGTTGATCGTCTCACCAAGTCAGCACACTTCCTGCCAATAAGAGAAGATGACAAGATGGAGAAGTTAGCACGACTGTATTTGAAGGAAGTCGTCTCCAGACATGGAATACCAATCTCTATTATCTCTGATAGGGATGGCAGATTTATTTCAAGATTCTGGCAGACATTACAGCAAGCATTGGGAACTCGCCTAGACATGAGTACTGCCTATCATCCACAAACTGATGGGCAGAGTGAAAGGACGATACAAACACTTAAAGATATGCTACGAGCTTGTGTTATTGATTTCGAAAACAGTTGGGATCGACATCTACCGTTAGCAGAATTTTCCTACAACAACAGCTACCATTCAAGCATTGAGATGGCGCCGTTTGAAGCACTTTATGGTAGACAGTGCAGGTCTCCAATTTGTTGGAGTGAAGTGGGGGATAGACATATTACGAGTCCGGAGATAATACAAGAAACTACCGAGAAAATCATCCAAATTCAACAAAGATTGAAAACCGCCCAGAGTCGACAAAAGAGCTACGCGGATAGTAAAAGAAAAGATATAGAGTTTGAAATTGGAGAAATGATCATTCTTAAGGTTTCACCTTGGAAAGGCGTTGTTCGATTTGGTAAACGGGGGAAACTAAATCCAAGGTACATTGGACCATTCAAGATTATAGATCGTGTCGGACCAGTAGCTTACCAACTGGAGCTACCTCAACAACTCGCGGCTGTACATAACACTTTCCACGTCTCAAATTTGAAGAAATGTTTTGCTAAAGAAGATATCACTATTCCGTTGGACGAAATCAAAATCAATGAAAAACTTCAATTCATTGAAGAACCCGTCGAAATAGTGGATCGTGAGGTTAAGAGACTTAAACAAAACAAGATACCGATTGTTAAGGTTCGATGGAATTCTCGTAGAGGACCCGAGTTCACCTGGGAGTGTGAAGATCAGATGAAGAAGAAATACCCGTATTTATTTCCAGAAGATACGTCAACACCTCCAACTGCTTAAAATTTGGGGACGAAATTTATTTAACGGGTAGGTACTGTAGTGACCCGAACTTTTCCATGTTTATATATATATATATATATATATATATATATATATATATATATATATATATATATATATATATATATATATATATATTAAATGAAATTGTTATTTACATGATTAAGTGTTTCCAACATGTTAAGCAATCAAACTTGTTAAGACTTGATTAATTGAAATAGGTTTCATATAGACAATTGACCACCCAAGTTGACCGGTGATTCACGAACGTTAAAACTTGTAAAAAATATACGATGACATATATATGGTTATATATATAGTTAACATGATTTTATTATAAGTATGTATCTCATTAGGTATTTTAACAATGAGTTATATACATAAAAATGAGACTATTAATTTAAGAAACTCGAAAACGATATATATAACGATTATCGTTATAACAACGTCTTACTAGGTACATATGAATCATATTAAGATATTGATACACTTGGTTAATTATGTTAAATGATAAGTAAATATATTATTAAGTGTATTAACAATGAAATACATATGTATAAATAAGACTACTAACTTAATGATTTCGAAACGAGACATATATGTAACGATTATCGTTGTAACGACATTTAACTGTATATATATCATACTAAGATATATTATATATCATAATATCATGATAATATAACAATTTAACATCTCATTTGTTATAATAAACAATGGGTTAACAACATTCAACAAGATCGTTAACCTAAAGGTTTCAAAACAACATTTACATGTAACGACTAACGATGACTTAACGACTCAGTTAAAATGTATATACATGTAGTGTTTTAATATGTATTCATACACTTTTTAAAGACTTCAAGACACTTATCAAAATACTTCTACTTAACAAAAATGCTTACAATTACATCCTTGTTCAGTTTCATCAACAATTCTACTCGTATGCACCTGTATTCGTACTCGTACAATACACAACTTTTAGATGTATGTACTATTGGTATATACACTATAATGATTAGCTCTTAGCAGCCCATATGAGTCACCTAACACATGTGGGAACCATCATTTGGCAACTAGCATGAAATATCTCATAAAATTACAAAAATATGAGTAATCATTCATGACTTATTTACATGAAAACAAAATTACATATCCTTTATATCTAATCCATACACCAACGACCAAAAACACCTACAAACACTTTCATTATTCAATTTTCTTCATCTAATTAATCTCTCTCAAGTTCTATCTTCAAGTTCTAAGTGTTCTTCATAAATTCCAAAAGTTCTAGTTTCATAAAATCAAGAATACTTCCAAGATTGCAAGTTTACTTCCAAGTTTTCTAAATCCATTCCAAGTAATCATCCAAGATCAAGAAACCTTTGTTACTTACAGTAGGTTATCTTTCTAATACAAGGTAATAATCATATTCAAACTTTAATTCAATTTCTATAACTATAACAATCTTATTTCAAGTGGAAATCTTACTTGAAATTGTTTTCGTGTCATGATTCTGCTTCAAGAACTTTCAAGCCATCCAAGGATCCTTTGAAGCTAGATCTATTTTTCTCATTTACAGTAGGTTTATCCAAGGAACTTGAGGTAGTAATGATGTTCATAACATCATTCGATTCATACATATAAAGCTATCTTATTCGAAGGTTTAAACTTGTAATCACTAGAACATAGTTTAGTTAATTCTAAACTTGTTCGCAAATAAAAGTTAATCCTTCTAACTTGACTTTTAAAATCAACTAAACACATGTTATATATCTATATGATATGCTAACTTAATGATTTAAAACCTGAAAACACGAAAAACACCGTAAAATCGATTTACGCCGTCGTAGTAACACCGCGGGCTGTTTTGGGTTAGTTAATTAAAAACTATGATAAACTTTGATTTAAAAGTTGTTATTCTGGGAAAATGATTTTTATTATGAACATGAAACTATATCCAAAAATTATGGTTAAACTCAAAGTGGAAGTATGTTTTCTAAAATGGTTATCTAGACGTCGTTCTTTCGACTGAAATGACTACCTTTATAAAAACGATTTGTAACTTATTTTTCTGACTATAAACCTATACTTTTTCTGTTTAGATTCGTAAAATAGAGTTCAATATGAAACCATAGCAATTTGATTCACTCAAAACGGATTTAAAATGAAGAAGTTATGGGTAAAACAAGATTGGATAATTTTTCTCATTTTAGCTACGTGAAAATTGGTAACAAATCTATTCCAACCATAACTTAATCAACTTGTATTATATATTATGTAATCTTGAGATACCATAGACACATATACAATGTTTCGACCTATCATGTCGACACATCTATATATATTTCGGAACAACCATAGACACTCTATATGTGAATGTTGGAGTTAGCTATACAGGGTTGAGGTTGATTCCAAAATATATATAGTTTGAGTTGTGATCAATACTGAAATACGTATACACTGGGTCGTGGATTGATTCAAGATAATATTTATCGATTTATTTCTGTACATCTAACTGTGGACAACTAGTTGTAGGTTACTAACGAGGACAGCTGACTTAATAAACTTAAAACATCAAAATATATTAAAAGTGTTGTAAATATATTTTGAACATACTTTGATATATATGTATATATTGTTATAGGTTCGTGAATCAACCAGTGGCCAAGTCTTACTTCCCTACGAAGTAAAAATCTGTGAAAGTGAGTTATAGTCCCACTTTTAAAATCTAATATTTTTGGGATGAGAATACATGCAGGTTTTATAAATGATTTACAAAATAGACACAAGTACGTGAAACTACATTCTATGGTTGAATTATCGAAATCGAATATGCCCCTTTTTATTAAGTCTGGTAATCTAAGAATTAGGGAACAGACACCCTAATTGACGCGAATCCTAAAGATAGATCTATTGGTCCTAACAAACCCCATCCAAAGTACCGGATGCTTTAGTACTTCGAAATTTATATCATATCCGAAGGGTGTCCCGGAATGATGGGGATATTCTTATATATGCATCTTGTTAATGTCGGTTACCAGGTGTTCACCATATGAATGATTTTTATCTCTATGTATGGGATGTGTATTGAAATATGAAATCTTGTGGTCTATTGTTACGATTTGATATATATAGGTTAAACCTATAACTCACCAACATTTTTGTTGACGTTTAAAGCATGTTTATTCTCAGGTGAATACTAAGAGCTTCCGCTGTTGCATACTAAAATAAGGACAAGATTTGGAGTCCATGTTTGTATGATATTGTGTAAAAACTGCATTCAAGAAACTGATTTCGATGTAAAATAATTGTATTGTAAACCATTCTGTAATGGTCGTGTGTAAACAGGATATTTTAGATTATCATTTAATCTACGTAAAGCTTTTTAAACCTTTATTTATGAAATAAAGGTTATGGTTTGTTTTAAAAATGAATGCAGTCTTTGAAAAACGTCTCATATAGAGGTCAAAACCTCGCAACGAAATCAATTAATATGGAACGTTTTTAATCAATAAGAACGGGACATTTCAGGATCAACCTTTATACCTTCGGCACAAATCACATGACCCAAAAACTGCACTTCACGTAACCAAAATTCACATTTTGAAAATTTTGCAAATAGTTGCTCGCGTTTCAACAAGTTCAAAACCCGGCTTAGATGTTCAGCATGTTCAGTCTCTGTCTTTGAATACACTAGTATATCGTCTATAGACACAATCATAAACTTATCTAAGAACGGATGACACACTCTATTCATTAGATCCATGAAGACTGCTGGCGCATTCGTCAACCCAAATGGCATGACAAGAAATTCATAATGACCATACCTTGTTCTGAACGCTGTTTTCGGTATATCTGATTCAGCAACACGAACCTGGTGATATCCGGATCGTAAATCTATCTTAGAAAAGAATGAAGCACCCTGTAACTGATCGAACAAGTCGTCTATTCGAGGTAACGGATACTTATTCTTCACTGTTCTTTTGTTCAATTCACGATAATCAATACACATACGCATTGACCCATCTTTATTTTTAACAAACAATACCGGAGCACCCCACGGTGAAGAACTCGGTCGGATAAACCCACGATCTAATAACTCTTGAATCTGTGACATCATTTCACGGATTTCAGACTGCGCTAATCAGTATGGAGCTTTTGCAACTGGAGTTGTTCCAGGAACCAACTCAATCTTATATTCGACTTCCCTTACCGGTGGCAGACCTGGTAACTCATCCGAGAACACTTCAGGAAATTCTGATACTATCGGAATATCGGCCACTGTTTTCTTTTCTTTCTTCGCATTAATCACATATGCAAGAAATGATTCACAACTCTTTGCCATCGACTTTTTCGCTTTCATCATAGTTATCAACGAAAAATTATACCCGCCCCACTCCCCTCAGGCCACAACATGGGTTCCATCGGTCGAATGAAAGGTAATCATTTTCCTATCACACTTAATATTAGCCCTAAGCAAGCTTAGCAATCCATTCCTAATACTACATCAAAGCTAGAAATAGGTAACACTAAACAAGTCACCGGGAAAGACTTCCCTTCGAACTCTATACAAACCCCAGACACATATGTTGTGACGGGTGTGGTCTTACCATCGGCTACTTCTACACTAACCGGCTTGGGTAACACAGTAGCTGGTAAATTCAACTTAGCACAGAAATCTAGGGGCATAAAACACCTATTGGCACCACAATCAAACAATATGCGATCAGGTATTGAGTTGATTGGAAACATACCGGTGATCACTTCATCGGTTGCCACAGCATTCTCAACCGACATCTGAAAAGCTCTAGCCTCTGCTGTCGAAGGATTCTTCATCTTCCACCCACTCGAGGCAGTTGACCCTTCGGCTGATGCCGAACGTGCCCCTGACCCTGCCCCAAAACTACCACTCTTCGACGGACAACTATGTGTACGATGCCCTGGTTTATGACAACTCCAACACACACTATTTGAATACAAGCATGCTGAAGACTCATGTCCAACAACACCACACTTTAAGCATCTTCTTGTAGCCTCAGAACACTGACCACTGTGAGAAGATCGACACGTGTGACACTAATTCCCTTTACCTGATCCAGACTCAGTACTACTCTGAACACTTTTACCTTTCGATTTAAACCCACTAGACTTCTTAGATTTAGATCATGTTTGACCAGATACTTGCCCACCTTATTGTAGCATATTACCAAACATTCTGTTTCTGGCAGCCTGAACATCACTTTCTACCATCTTAGCTAACACAACAGCTTGAGAAAACAATTTAGTTGTTCTAATAAAATTTCAGTACTCTGGCAGAATGATATTAACAAAATGCTGGATACGAGACGCTTTGTCTGGCACCCACTGTTGTACAAACCTCAGTTTATTCATATACTTCTCTACTACTTCATCGATCGTCATTTGAGGTGTCATCTTCATTTCAAGAAACTCAGTCTTGATTCGGTTCATATCAAATGGATTACAATACTGTTCACACATCTTTCCATGAAACTACTCCCACATAATCATACTCACTTGCTCTTTCAGTATACTGGAAATCAAAGAATCCCACCAAATCATAGCCCTACCTTTCAACAGTCGACTAGCATATGTTACTTTCAGCTCAGGTTCACACTGGCACACTTCAAATACCCTTTCAATTTCTCACAACCAATTAAGAGTTACAGTCGGATCAGTACTTCCAGAATACTCAGAGGGTTTGCAATCACGGAAGTTCTTATAAGTGCACCTTTTGGGTGGATGCATGTAGGGTTGTTGAAACATTTGCATTTGGTATGGGTTCATCATCATGGGATTTTGGTAAGTAAAAGTGTTTTACGGTGGCATATAGTATTAGTTAGGTATTTGATTCTAAAACTGGTTCTGGTACACATTAGGTATCGTTTGGGATTGCACGGTTGGGAATCCAGGTGGTGTATCATCATTTCCAGAATGCCTCACCAATTCCAGCTCATTAATTTTGTCTTCACCCTCTTTTAGTTTGCTTTCTAACTGAATGATGTAACTATTCTGATCATCATCAAACTCAACACCCTCTTCTGGTACTCTGAATGTTCCGGGGTTGGATGGGCCAGTTGCGTTTCTATCAGCCATACCTGTGCTACAAAATAGCTCACACAAAAGCTTAGTGGATATCAGTTTGTTCAATCACAACTAACACACAAATAAATCCTATTTTCACTTAGCCCCCACTCCCACAGACATGTTTGACTTACCTCTAGGTTTGGGAACAAAATACTCGCACGTATTTGCTGCCAAACCACGCTCTGATACCAACTTGTAACACCAGACATTTTTTTTATAACACAGCGGAAGACTTTACTAATAAACACATATAAGTCACGTCATTACATTAATTCGTGTAATTAAGTTTAAGTTTAAACAACGGTGTTATGTTATTACAAAACATTATTTAAACAAAAGTCCACATCAGAGTAGGGTTGTCAAACATGTCTTCTACATCAGCACCTATCCCGACTAGCAGTATCTAAACCTGCAAGGGGAAAAATGTGGGGGATTAGCGCACCACTAAGTGGATGGAATCTATCTATCAGATATAGCTTAAGCCACACACAAGCTATATACTAACAACAACACATGCTAACTACCAACTAACATATAATAAGATAATACGAAGATCGGCGGCTTGTACGAGCACATGACTCTCAGCTGATCGGGCCTGAGTCTACGATAGTCCCTGCTACTCAATTCACAGTATAGTTATCCAGATGCATGGGATGCATCATTCACACTATACTCCACAATCAGTAGCCTATGGACCCAACCTCCCCTAGGCACGATTGACCTCATACGAACTCTAACCTCTCCTAGGCACGGTCTCGAGTCCCTAGTCTCCCTAGGCCCGACTGGTGCCATTCACACAGTGTACACATAATTTACACACAACATCAGGCATACTATATTATTCTAACATGGCAATCCCTACACTATACATGGTAAAAGAGTCAACCACAGTAGCAAGTTATGCTACTTAAACTCTATCCAGAGATATACCCACTCACCAATTACCAGCAACTGCTCAGTTATTATTTCTGAGCTTCCTCCATGTTCTTATCTCCTAAGAACAATAAAAACCAAGTTAGAATAGTGTTCCCATCAAAATTAGACACACTGACAGCATATTTCAGCAAATTAGTAAAAAAAAAAAAGCGTTCGCTAAAAATTCATGCTTAACACTTATGCATTTTCAAAATTTACATCCTGAAAACCATAAAAACACACGGGCAGCATAATGGTTATAAATCAACACTTAGTAAAATATTTACTGAGACGACCCGTCCTAATTGATGTGTGCAGCGGTGTATACGAAATACTATTATTTTTAATATGAAATACGATACAATTTTCACAAGTTTTAATTATTTATATAGATGGGATATACCTAAACCTTGCTACAACACTTATAGGTAGTGTACCTAATCGTAGAGTAGTGTAGTTTTTAGTAAGTCTGGTTCATTCCACAGGGAGCTAGTGATTACGTAATATATTTTTATAGAACAATATTTATATAAAATATATATAATTATATATTAGTAGTAATATTATAAAAGGGGGGTTTTACCGTTTAATGACCGGTTTGTCAATTTTAAATAAAGCGTAAATATAAATGACGATAATTAAAATGCGTAAAATAAATAACAATGACGATATATAAAATTGCGAATAAAAAAAATGACAGTAATTAAAAGTATGATGAGAAATACGATAGAAGAATTATGCTCATTTAAACTTCCGTAATCATGATGTTTGACATTTTAATTTTAATTAATTGTTACCCTGGTTAATTGTCCTTTGTCCTGGCTTATTTGATACCTATCTAGGTTTTGCCCATAATAGTCCATCAGTCATAATTATAATATGTTCGTCAAATTAACCTTATTCTCGAAGTCAAATATTCCAACTAATTAGGGATTCAGACTGTAACAAGGTTTTAAAACTTTGTTAATAATTACACTAGGTTATCGACTGCGTGTAATTCAAGGTTTTAATACTTTGTTAACAATTACACCAATTATCCTTGTATGTAATCCACCACTGTTTTAATTAGTCCATGATACATTAATTTATTCACTTGGCCATAATGAATAATCAATTACCCAATCCAATTGATTAATTAAATGATTGTAAACGATGTCGTATAAACATTACTAAATAGGACATTTGTAATCAATTTAATAATTATTAGATTAACTAATTTCAAGATAGGTTCGACAGGTTCCAATGAGTTGTCATTCAATTAGACAATACCCCCTACCTATTAATAGTCAATAGTCCAATGTTCACAAGTGTCGGTCTTTTGTCCAAACCCTAATTATGGTACAAAATCCAATAACCCCGTCTTTAATATTTTGTCTAACATCACGATTACTTCGGCTCAAATAAGCATAATAATAACTTAGTTACGATACATTTATTTAAAAAGGAATAACATAGCTTACAGTGGTTATTAATCATGTAGCGTTACATGGACAGAACTCCTACTTTAAAACCCGTAAAATATTTCTTAAAGTAACTCAACTAAACCATAAATTTATTATTAAAATTAACTTATATTAAAATTATAATATAAATATATTTATGTTTACAGAAGAAGGAATGAAAAGAGTGTGTTTTTTGCTCGTCGAAACTTGTGGCTTTTATAGACCTGACCAGAAATTTGGGGTCATGCGATCGCATGGCTGTGATGCCTAAATCCCATGCGATCGCATGGACAGGCTGTCTAGCTCATATTGTGTTTAAAACGTGGACTGCTGTGATTAATTTAATATATAATATAATATATATAATTTATATTAATTATATATATATACTATATTATATTCTTGTGCATAGTTGACTTGTAATTTTAGGTCCGTTATCTCGCGCGTTGATGCTCGGTTTATGTCTCGGTTCCGGATTTTCGAACGTCCTTTCGTACGCGTAGATATTTTCTACTTTGCGTTCCGCGACTTGGACTTTTTAATTTTTAGACTTTTCTTATCAATAAATGGAACCACTTGAATTGTATCTTGTACATTTGAGCTTTTTGGTCATTTGCGTCTTCAAATCGTCATTTTCTTCTTTTGTCTTCGCACTTATTTATTTAAACGAATATTACATAAAAATAGAACAATAGTAACTAAAAGCTTTACATATTGGAAGGATATTGTGCCGAAATATATGTTCATTTGGAGCACTATTAAATATCCTCACACTTAAACGTTGCTTGTTCTCAAGCAATACAGAACTTAAAATAAAATCACACTTCACTCGAATCACTTTTTTATTCTCACACTTTATACATCAGTGATTTTGATACAGCGGTATGAACAATGATAGTAACAATAGAACCATGGTTAAAGGTGGGTGTGCCATCCACAGTTGCCTCGGGTTTAGGTCAACGACACTTGCAATCAAATAGCCGATTTACTTTCGGTTTCCAAAGCAAAGTGCACATTTGAAAGGCGGTTTAAAGTCCCACGTGACTATGAAAATTTAGATCCTTAAGGAAATTGGATCTTTATGAAAACATTTGATCTTTTGAAAATTTAAGCTAGATTTTACCCTAGATAATTTTTTCGGAATAACCCTTCACCGGTGAAACGACTCGTCCATATTACTATAAACGCGGTATGTTATTCATTGGTCCCATAGTGAGGTATTTGACCTCTGTATGATACATTTTAGAAAATATTGCATTCGTTTCATAAAAAGACACACCTTTATTATACATAATGCATGTTTTAAACAAGTGGAAGATTATTTAAGAAATAATCCCCATAATACATCGGTTTCCAAATACTACACACGTGACATAACAGTCAAATATAATACATGACAAAGGTTTTATTGAATGCAACACTTCATTTAAACAAAAGCGTGAGACTCCATGCACAGCTTGCTTAGATAATGCAACATCGAAAGACTTTCTTAAGGACCTGAGAATAAACATGCTTAAACAGTCAACACAAAGGTTGGTGAGATATATAGGTTTAAAGCTAGCATCGATATAAATATAGATCACAAGATTTCATAGTTATAAATATTTCAATAAAGATATTCTATAAGTTGTTGAGCGTTTCGGTAACCATACTTAACCATAAATGTAGCATATTCCCTTTATTATGAAATCTCCCTACACTGTACCAAGTGTAGTAAAAACGAAGTACTATGCAACCGTTTACGATACTAGAGTGACTAGCCCGGTTGGGGTTGTCAAACCCGATAGATCTATCAGTAGGATTCGTGCTTACATGTTCTTACAACATGTAAATATTAGTTACCAAGCTATTAGGGAAGATTTACAATGTGGTACAACTCAACGTAGAATATATTTTAAGTACTTGCGTCCATGGCGTATGTGACGACCCGAAAATTTCCGATCAAATTTAAACTTAATCTTTATATGGTTTCGATACGATTAAGCAAAGTATGTAATGTTAAGTTTAGAAAACTTTGGAAACGATATTTATACATTCATTATACCTAGACCAATTCCCGACGATTCACGAACAACTATTTGTAAATAGATACATATGTATCTAAATATTATAATTTGAAATATTATTTGAAATAATATATGATTTAATTGTTAGAACTAAATATGTAAAATAAAATAAACTATATTAAAATTTATTAAAATAAATATATGCACATATATATATATATATATACAAGGTATATAGAATTTAAAATGGTTATAATAAGCGTTTGGCATCTCGACAAATATTAATTAGATTAAATACGAACTTATGTGAATTTAAAGGTTGATCCGAAATTAGTTATATAAGTTACAGTTTTATTAAAAATATATTTAAAAGCTATATTGATGAATTTTCATACTGCGTATAATAATGGGCAACAATAACTTTATTTTTGGTGCATCCATATTTACGTCTTTTGAGCTGATTATCAAAGAGTGTGAATCTAAATCAATGTACTACTTTCCACCTCTATTTTATGATATTTATGTTTTAACTATTTTTAGATGAAGTATCAAAATATCAAATAGTATTCACTTAATTGTTGTAGAAATTTTTATCCCAATTAAATTCTAGAATATTATATGATAGTATCATTATTTGATTCTTATTCATAAAGTAGTGGCTTTACTATAATCAATTTGATATTGGTTTTGTTTTGTGGATATCCACCACATGTGAAAAGGTTAATATCTCGAGTCATATATTTTCCTTGCTGTCTTACAAAGTCATGAAAGGAAACGTGAATTATTACTGTGCAAATGAATTATATTGTGTTCACTGTGCTTAATCGGTTGAGTTCACTAACTACACATATGTATACAAATTATCTATCTGTCTAAAGTCAAACAATTAAAAGCCATCACTCAAATCGAATCTGTTTGTTAATTATTCATCGACACCCCATTCCAAATCAACTATTATATTACCCTATTTCTGTTTTACATCTCAATCAACCCACTATCCCTAATTATTGAGTATTACATATATATCACATATTAAGAATCACAATCATCACCTCTATTCTTAATTCTTTTAGTTTCTCTTATCATCACAACAACTAGACTACTTTCATCAACATCTATGTCTCAATTCATCTTATTTATCTGTATCCATCAAAGGACACATTAACTACCACTCGCCTTTATTTACGGATGCAATCACCATTAAACCACCATTCTTCACCACTTTCTCCCACCATGTAATCACCATCAATTATTGTTACTGCTATTACCATTTTCAACTGCCCATAACCGCCACCATCATCACCAAGCTGCCTGCTATGTTATTGTTTTCACTAGACTGCTGCTACTACAATAGTACTCCTGAAGCTGCATACCAGGTTTCATGTCAGATTCAATTGAAGAAACTGCTACTGCAGCTATACTGTCTGGTACATTTTATTTCGAGCTCAAGCACAACCCAAGCACCATCGTTGTGCTACTAACTTGCTGTTACTACACATGCAAACCATCAAACAAGAGCACTTTTGATTTCTAAAGTTAAATCATGAATCAACCCATAACACCATCTGATATTTTTACATGAATCGAACCTGTTTACCATATAATACTCAATCCTTCATGTACAAACCAAACAGATAATAATGAATTGACTAATAACTTATGATGAACGATGATAGTTTAGAAAAATATATAATTATATAAATAGGTAACTAAATAAATGAATACCATCTATCGTTCTGCTTGCCGGTTCAAAACAAGACCCCATTCAATATCCTTACCGAACATGTAACCTCTTCGACTAGTGTTACTCAGATTCTATAGTACCACTACTTCGTTTCCTATTTTGAATCACTATGCGAACATTACTAACCCTCATCACAATTATTGATCACCATCCTCAAACTCATCAAGAACACCATAAATTATTACTTTAGTTCGATTAAATAAAAGTACAGGACATATCAAAGGAATTAAGAAATTAATAGATATTGAGGAGTCGATCACATACTTGATCCGTTGATGAACCGTTGATTTATTGATCGATCAAAGAACTGATGACCTATTCAACCGATTGATTGTTGCTGAGACTTTCTTCTACTCGATTCCTAATGATGATCGAATTCCTACTCCTGTTACAGTCGACGAGCAGAACCCCCAAAACTGAAACTAGGGTTGATCAATGCTATGAATTGTCGGTAAACACACCATTAATATGATGAGTGAGGTTATTTCGATTTTAGATTAGATCTACGATGTTTTAGAACTACAACTTCTCAATTCGATTTGTTGATTACGGATTAAATAGCATACCGGGTCGGATTCATTTTTAGCTTGGGCCGAGTACATGGGCCGAACTCTTTGCTATTAGGTATATCATTCTTATTACAATTATTATTATTATTATTATTATTATTATTATTATTATTATTATTATTATTATTATTATTATTATTATTATTACTATTACTATTAGTATTAGTATTATTATTATTATTATTATTATTATTATTATTATTATTATTATTATTATTATTATTATTATTGTGTCATTATTATTATTAAGATAAGTATTATTATTACCATTAATATTATTATCATTATGGATATAAGTATTATTACTATCAAGACTATAAAAATTATCATTCTTAAAACTATCATTTTTATTATTATTAATTATCATTTTTATTAAAACTATTATTTTTACTTATCATTATTAATAAAGTTATTATTATTAGTAAATCATTATTATCAAAACTCTCATTTTTAACAAATAAATATTTTATACAAAAATTATACTTACTATATATACTATAATCATATTTCATATAATAATATATCAAACATACTAATATTTTTATATAATTTCTTACATACAACTAAATGTATAGATAGAAATTAATTTTTTAATATATAAATATATATATATAAATATAAATATATAAATATATATATATATATATATATATATATATATATATATATATATATATATATATATATATATAATATAGCATAAGATATATTATATATAAATAAAGTATATATTTAAATAGATTTTAGTATAAATTCTATATAACTACACATATCTAAAAATTTATACAATTAATAAATGAAATTATTTGATTTCCATTATATGTATTAATAAACATAAATGATATAGGTTCGTGAATTCGAGGCCAACCTTGCACTTGTTCAATGACGTTATATGTATTTTTACTACGAAATATAGTATGGTGAGTTTCATTTGCCTTTTTACCCTTTATATTTTTGGGCTGAGAATACATGCGCAATTTTTATAAATGTTTTACGAAATAGACACAAGTAATCGAAACTACATTATATGGGTGAATGATCGAAGCCGAATATGCCCCTTTTGCTTGGTAACCTAAGAATTAGTAAACCGATCTACTAATTGACGCGAATCCTAAAGATAGATCTATTGGGCCTAACGAACCCCATCCAAAGTACCGGATGCTTTAGTACTTCGAATTATTTTTTATCATGTCCGAAGGATTTCTCGAAATGATAGGGGATATTCTTATATGCATCTTGTTAATGTCGGTTACCAGGTGTTCACCATATGAATGATTTTTTGTCTCTATGCATGGGACATATATTTATGAGAACTGGAAATGAAATTCTTGTGGTCTATTAAAATAATGAAAATGAATGATTATGATAAACTAATGAACTCACCAACCTTTTGGTTGACACTTTTAAGCATGTTTATTCTCAGGTGTTAAAGAAATCTACCGCTGTGCATTTGCTCATTTTAAATATATTACTTGGAGTCATTCATGGCATATTTCAAAAGACGTTGCATTCAAGTCGTTGAGTTCAGTAAAGATTATGATTAAGTAAATGACATATTAGATCATTTATAGATGGATATTATGCAAATGGTATGCATGCCTGTCAACTTTCGATGTAATGAAAGTTTGCCTTTTAAAACGAATGCAATGTTTGTAAAATGTATCATATAGAGGTCAAATACCTTGCGATGTAATCATATGTTATAGTATTCGTTCTTATGCATTAGGACGGGTCTTTACAGTGTAAAACATAAAATGCATGTATTCTCATCCCAAAAATATTTTTAAAGTTTAAAAATGGGACTATATACTCACGGTAGTAAAAGTATATTAATAATAAGTTTTCAGCTTATTAAAAATATGGCCGTCATCCTTGGATTCACGAACCTATAACAATAATAATGATTCAGATAATAATACGACATGTGAATAAAATAAAACAAGTTCATAGAATACTTGTATATTAATTTTTAACATTTTTATGTTAGTAGTCCTTTGTTAGTAGTCCAAAATAGTCTGAAATGTCCAACAGTCCAATAATCAGTATATATATAATCTTAGAATTACCCCACGACGTATTGTATACGTATTGTCTTTGCATCAACCCAGAGACGTATTGTATACGTATTGTCTTAGAATTTATCAAAACGTATTGTATACTTATTGTCTTAGGATTTATCAAAACGTATTGTATACTTATTGTCATGGAATGTACCAAGATTATTATATATATACAATCTCAGAATTAACTAAGATTATAATATTTTGTTATACTAATGATAACATGTCCATATATATATATATATATATATATATATATATATATATATATATATATATATATATATATATATATATATATATATATATATATATATATATATATATATATATATATATATATATATATATAGGAAAAGTTAGCAAGGATATGGTTAATATAGTTTTTACAATATAAATTTCGTCCATACAACGTTAATTTTAGCAGATTTTGTTTTGCTCGCCAAATATTCATTACAACTCCGTTTAAAGTGAATCAAATTGCTATGGTTTCATAATGAATTTTAGTATTTAGAACTAAACTGAAAAAGTAGTGGTTTATAGTCGGAATTACAGGTTACAAGTCATATTTGAAAGAGGTAGTCATTTCCGTTGAAAAACGACATCTTGATGACCATTTTGAAAAACATACTTTCACTTTGAGTTTAACCATGATTTTTGGATATAGTTTCATGTTCATAAGAAATATCATTTTCTCAGAAGAACAACTTTTAAATCAAAGTTTATCATAGTTTTTAATTATCCAACCCAAAACAGCCCCCGATTTTACTACGACGGCGTATGTCCTGTTTTACGGTGTTCTTCGTGTTTACAGGTTTTAAATCATTAAGTTAGCATATCATATAGATATAGAACATGTGTTTAGTACATTTTAAAAGTTATGTTAGAAGGATTAACTTTGTTTGCGAACAAGTTTAGAATTAACTAAACTATGTTCTAGTGATTACAAATTTAAATCTTCGAATAAGATAGTTATATATATATATATATGAATCGAATAATGTTATGAATATCATTAATACCTCAAGTATAGTAGGTAAACCTACTGGAAATGATGAGAAAATAACTTGAGCTTCAAAGGATCTTTGATGGCTTGGAAGTTCTTGAAGCAGAATCATGATACGAAAACAAGTTCAAGTAAGATTACTACTTGATTTAAGGTAGTTATGTTTATAGGAATTAAACCAAAGCTTGGATATGATTATTACCTTGATTAAGAATGAAAAGTTACTGAGATTAGATGGAAGTTCTTGATCTTTGATGAGTTGTTAGATTGGATTAAAAAGATTGGAAGTAATCTTGCAACTTCTTGATTCTAGGTTGTTTTTATGATGATTAAAGCTTGTAATTGAAGCTAAATGATGGGAAAAATACTTGGAGATGATCAAGTATAAAGTTAGGAGTATTTTGAGAGAGAATTGGGAGTGTACGTATGAGAAAATAGAATGAAGAAATGGTGTGTATGCATTAAAACGTTTTTAGTTTATAAAGAAAGAAAAGATTCCTAATTTTGTTTTTTTGCTAAATAATTCATGCTACTTGACAAATAGTTGGTTCTACATGTTCCTTAATCATTTAAGGCTGCTAAGGAGCAGATTTTTATTGGTATATACCAATAGTAAATACATCTAAAAGCTGGGTATAATACGAGTGCAAATACCGAGCGAATACGAGTAGAATTCTTGATGAAAACAAATGGGAATACAATTGTGATTATTTTTTTTAAGTAAGAGTGTTTTGATATATGTATTTAAGTCCTTCAAATGTGTATTAATACATCTTAATACACTATATATATACATTTTAACTGAGTCGTTAAATCATCGTTAGTCGTTACATGTAAGTGTTGTTTCGAAACCTTTAAGTTAACGACCTTGTTAAATGTAATTAATCCCATTGTTATTATATCTAATGGGATGTTAAATTGTTATATTATCATGATAACATAGTGTGTTAATATATCTTAATACGATATATAAATATTAAGACGTTATTACAATGATAATCGTTACGTATATATATATATATCGTTTCGAAATCCTTAATTTAGTAGTCTCATTTTATGTATATAGTTCATTGTTAATATACTTAATGAGATACTTAATTATAATTTCATCATGTTAAATATATATATAATTTCATATATATATTATCATGTTATTTACATGTTATAACGTTCGTGAATCATCGGACAAGTTGGGTGGTCACACGTTTACATAAAATTCGTTTCAATTAATCATGTCTTAAAAAGTTTGATTGCTTAATATGTTGGAAACATTTAATCATGTAAATATTAATATTGTTCAATATATAATCATGGAAAAATCCGGGTCATGACAGTACCTACCCGTTAAAGAAATTTCGTCCCGAAATTTGAAGTAATACCTATTCAATGGGCGGTGTTTGTAAACAGCTATGGATATTTCTGTTTCATCTGGTCCTCTCTTTCCCAAGTAAACTCAAGACCTCTTCGAGCATTCCAACGAACCCTAACTATAGGTATGTTGCTTTGCTTGAGCCGTTTGACTTCACGATCCATGATTTCAACAGGCTCTTCAATAAAATGCAGTTTCTCGTCGATTTTGGATTTCTTCAAGAGGAACAGTAAGGTCTTCTTTTACAAGGCATTTCCTTAGGTTCGAGACGTGAAAGGTCTTGTGTACTCCAGCAAGTTGTTGTGGTAGTTTAAGTCGATAAGCCACCGATCCAATACGTTCGATGACCTTGAATGGTCCTACGTATCTTGGGTTCAATTTACCCCTCTTACCAAAGCGTATCACACCTTTCCAAGGTGACACCTTTAACATAACCATGTCATCAACCTGTAATTATAACGACTTCCTTCAAACATCAACATAGCTCTTTTGACGACTTTGGGCGGTCTTCAATCTCTCCTTGATTTGCACAATATTTTCAGTAGTCTCCTGTATGATGTCGGGACAAGTCAGTTACCTGTCACCTACTTCATTCCAATAGATAAGGGATCTAAACTTTCTTCCATAAAGTGCTTCGAATGGTGCAGCATTAATACTCGTATGATAACTGTTGTTATACGAGAATTCTGCCAATGGTAAATATTTATCCCATCCGTTTCCGAAATCGATCACACTCTAAGCATGTCTTCAAGAGTCTGAATGGTCCTTTCACTTTGCCCATCAGTCTGAGGATGATATGCAGTGCTCATATCCAGACGAGTCCCTAGAGCTTCATGTAATGATTGCCAAAACCTTGACGTAAACCTACTGTCGCGATCAGATATAATGGAAATAGGTACTCCATGTCTTGAAACAACTTCCTTCATGTATAATCGTACCAATTTCTCCATCTTATCCATTTCCTTCATAGGTAGGAAATGTGCAGATTTGGTGAGACGATCGACAATTACCCAAATGGTGTCATAACCCCATGCAGTCTTTGGTAGCTTCGTGATGAAATCCATAGTAATACATTCCCATTTCCATTCAGGGATTTCTGGTTGTTGAAGCAAACCTGATGGTTTCTGATGTTTCGCCTTGACTTTGGAGCAAGTCAAACATTGTCCAATGTATGTTGCAATATCAGCTTTCAATTTTGGCCACCAAAAGTGTGCCTTAAGATCTTGATACATCTTTCCAGCTCTGGGATGTATCAAGTATCTCGTCTTATGTGGCTCATCCAAAACCAATTTTCGTAACCCTTTAAACTTTGGTACCCAAATACGTCCATTAAAATACCGGGTTCTGTCTTCTCGTATCTCAAGTTGCTTGACTAAACCCTTGGGCATCTCATTTCCAAAGTTTTCTTCAGTAAAAGCTCCTCGTTGAGCCTTCTTTATTTATGTAGTCAGGTTTTTATGAATCTTCATATTCATTGCCCGTACTCGAATTGGCTCTCTTTCCTTCCTGCTTAAAGCATCTGCTACTACATTTGCTTTCCCGGGATGATAGTGAATTTCACAATCATAGTCGTTTATCAGCTCGACCCACCTACATTGCCTCATGTTCAGTTGTTTTTGGTTGAAGATATGTTGAAGGATTTTTTGGTCGGTATACACAGTAAATTTAACCCCGTACAAGTAGTGTCTCCAAATCTTTAATGCAAACACCACTGCTCCCAATTCTAGATCATGAGTCGTATAATTTTGTTCATGAATCTTCAATTGTCGGGATGCATATGCAATAACCTTCTTTCGTTGCATGAGGACACAACCAAAACCTTGTCGCGAAGTGTCACAATAAATTACAAAATCATCGTTTCCTTCAGGTAACGATAGAATAGGCGATGTAGTCAACTTCTTCTTCAATAATTGAAATGCGGCTTCTGTAGTGACCAGAACTTTTCCATGTTTATATATATTAAATGAAATTGATATTTACATGATTAAGTGTTTCCAACATGTTAAGCAATCAAACTTGTTAAGACTTGATTAATTGAAATAGGTTTTATATAGACAATTGACCACCCAAGTTGACCGGCGATTCACGAACGTTAAAACTTGTAAAAACTATATGATGACATACATATGGATATATATATATATATATAGTTAACATGATATTATGATAAGTATGTACCTCATTAAGTTTTTTAACAATGAGTTATATACATAAAAATGAGACTATTGAATTAAGAAACTTGAAAACGATATATATAACGATTATCGTTATAACAACGTCTTACTAATTACATATGAATCATTTTAAGATATTGATAGACTATATATAAACATGATAAATGATAAGTAAACATATCATTAAGTATATTAACAATGAACTATATATGTAAAAACAAGACTACTAACTTAAGGATTTCGAAACGAGACATATATGTAACGATTATCGTTGTAACGATATTTAAATGTATATATATCATATTAAGATATATTAATATATCATAATATCATGATAATATAATAATTTAACATCTCATTAGATATAATAAACATTGGGTTAACAACATTTAACAAGAACGTTAACTTAAAGGTTTCAAATCAACATTTACATGTAACGACTAACGATGACTTAACGACTCAGTTAAAATGTATATACATGTAGTGTTTTAATATGTATTCATACACTTTTGAAAGACTTCAAGACACTTATCAAAGTACTTCTACTTAACAAAAATTCTTACAATTACATCCTCGTTCATTTTCATCAATAATTCTACTCGTATGCACCCGTATTCGTACTCGTACAATACCCAGCTTCTAAAGGTATGTACTATTGGTATATACACTACAACGATCAGCTCTTAGCAGCCCATGTGAGTCACCTAACCATGTGGGAACCATCATTTAACATCTATCATGAAATATCTCACAAAATTACAAACTAATGGAGCTTATATGGCCATCTCATATTCACGTGAAGTAGAAGCACTCTAAACACATTCACTTTGCAATTTTCTTGAATCAAATTAATATCTCTCAAGTGTTCTTCTTTTGTTCTAAGTGTTCTTCATCATCTTCAACAAAATCTAGCTCAATCTAGTTCATAAATCCATACATAAACCATGATATAAAACAACTACTCAAGAACACACCAACAACACTCCCAAGTTTGCTAGCTTGCTTTCAATCTTGCAAATCCATTTCAAGTGATCATCCAACCTCAATAAATCTTTATTATTAACAGTAAGATATATCTCTAATACAAGGTAGTACTCATATTCAAACTTTGATTCAATTTCTATAACTATAACAATCTTATTTCGAGTGGAAATCTTACTTGAACTTATTTTCGTGTCATGATTTTGCTTCAAGAACTTTCAAGCCATCCAAGGATCCTTTGAAGCTAGATCTATTTTTCTCATTTCCAGTAGGTTTATACACAAAACCTGAGGTAGTAATGATACTATAACATCATTCGATTTATATATATAAAACTACCTTATTCGAAGGTTTAAACTTGTAATCACTAGAACATAGTTTTGTTAATTCAAAACTTGTTCGCAAAAAAAAGTTAATACTTCTAACTTGACTTTTAAAATCAACTAAACACATGTTCTATATCTATATGATATGCTAACTTAATGATTTAAAACCTTAAAACACGAAAAACACCGTAAAACCGGATATACGCCGTCGTAGTAACACCGCGAGCTGTTTTGGGTTAGTTAATTAAAAACTATGATAAAATTTGATTTAAAAGTTGTTCTTCTGGGAAAATTATTTTTCTTATGAACATGAAACTATATCCAAAAATCATGGTTAAACTCAAAGTGGAAGTATGTTTTTCAAAATGGTCATCTAGACGTCGTTCTTTCGACTGAAATGACTACCTTTACAAAAATGACTTGTAACCTGTATTTCCCAATATAAACTTATACTTTTTTTGTTTATATTCATAAACTTAAGTTCAATATGAAACCATAGCAACTTGAATCACTCAAAACGGATTTAAAACGAAGAAGTTATGGGTAAAACAAGATTGGATAATTTTTCTTGTTGTTGCTACGTAAAAATTGGTAACAAATCTATATTAATCATATCCTAGCTAACTCATATTGTATTATACATGTATTCTAATATATTATGTAATCTTGGGATACCATAGACACGTATGCAAATGTTTTGACATATCATATCGACCTATGTATATATATTATTTGGAACAACCATAGACACTCTATATGCAATAATGTTTACAGGGTTGAGGTTGATTTCAAAAATATATATACTTTGAGTTGTGATCTAGCCTGAGACGTGTATACACTGGGTCATGGATTGATTCAAGATAATATATATATCGATTTGTTTCTGTACATCTAACTGTGGACAACTAGTTGTAAGTTACTAACGAGGACAGCTGACTTAATAAACTTAAAACATTAAAACGTATTAAAAATGTTGTAAATATATTTTGAACATACTTTGATATATATGTACATATTTGTTATAGGTTCGTGAATCGACCAGTGGCTAAGTCTTACTTCCCGACGAAGTAAAAATATGTGAAAGTGAGTTATAGTCCCACTTTTAAAATCTAATATTTTTGGGATGATAATACATGCAGTTTTATAAATGTTTTACGAAATAGACACAAGTAATTGAAACTACATTATATGGGTGAATGATCGAAGCCGAATATACTAATTGACGTGAATACTAAAGATAGATCTATTGGGCCTAACGAACCCCATCCAAAGTACCGGATGCTTTAGTACTTCGAATTCGTTTTTATCATGTCCGAAGGATTTCCCGGAATGATAGAGGATATTCTTATATGCATCTTGTTAATGTCGGTTACCGGGTGTTCACTATATGAATGATTTTTATCTCTATGTATGGGATGTATATTGAAATATGAAATCTTGTGGTCTATTATTACGATTTGATAAATACATAGGTTAAACCTATAACTCACCAACATTTTTGTTGACGTTTAAAGCATATTTATTCTTAGGTGATTATTAAGAGCTTCCGCTGTTGCATGCTAAAATAAGGACAAGATTTGGTGTCAGCATGCTTGTATAATATTGTTTAAAACTGCATTCGAGATATACTTTGTTGTAACATATTAATATTGTAAACCAATATGTATTGGTAGTGTGTAAGTGTGATATTTTTTAGATTATCATTTCTGGATAATCTAGGTGATGTCCTTTTAACCTTGTCGATAAAATAAAGGTTATGGTTTGTTTTAAAAACAAATGCAGTCTTTGAAAAACGTCTCATATAGAGGTCAAAACCTCGCAACGAAATCAATTAATATGGAACGTTTATAATCAATATGAACGGGACATTTCAGTTGGTATCAGAGCGTTGGTCTTAGAGAACCATAAATTTGCATTAGTGTGTCTTATCGAGTTTGTTAGGATACATTAGTGAGTCTGGATTTCGACCGTTTTTCTTTAAAAACGATTGCTTAACACTTTTGTTGGAAATATATATTATTAACATGTAAATATTATGTGACAAATTAACCTCTTAATGTGTTTGATATTGTGTGATAGATGTCTACCACTAGTACAAACCCCATAGACTCACCTAATAATAATGAAGAGTCGAATATATTTTGGGAAGATTCACAAATTCTCGAAGAGGAAGAACCGGAAGAAGAGGAACCGGAAGAGGAGGAACCGGAAGAGGAGGAACCGGAAGAGGAAGAACCGGAAGAAGAAGAGGTTCCGGAGGAAGAAATATTGATACCTACAGTAAATCGGTTAAATAAAAGAAAATCCTCAACCAACGGACCAAAGTCAATAATGGTCAATGGTGTTTCCGCTGAGGAAGCAAAATATTGGGAAGATTACCAATTTTCCGCTGAATCGAATCCCGATGAGGATTCTGATGATGTTATAGAAATTACCTCGACCCAATTTAATAAAGCAAAAGAAAATAATATGGAAAAAGGTATAAAAATAGAGAAACCTGATTCCAACCCCGATGAACTTTATATGTATCGGCAACATCCGTATTTCCTAAATTGTAACAATAACCCGGGAACCTCTAAACCACCAGGTTTTTCTAAACCAATGTGAAAAACGACCACTCGTATTAGAGGAACACCATATATCCCTAGAAAATTAGGAAAACGAACCAAGTCCGAAGAAGAAGAAACCAGTGATTCAGATTAGAGGGTTGTAATCATGTTGTGTATTATATGTATTGTAGTGTCCTTGTACTTTTATGTTCTATGTAAAAATAGCTTGTATTGTTTGTTAATTATCTTTTACGAATCTAATCCTTGTCTATTTTACAGTATAAAAACAAAATGGACGTTAAGGGTAGACAACCGAATATTTTAGAAGACCTACCAGAGGATTCAGAATTCATCAGCACATTTAGTTATGGCGAAATTAACTTATCAAACATTTGAAAGACTTTCCAGAAATGCCTTAGTTTATAAAAGGCTTTCCTTTGATAGGTGGGGTATATCACATTGGGGAGACCGTAAGTTACACCGTGTTTTCTTTAAAGCGTTAAATGCGGGGAACCCAAATGCAATTTTACGCTACGGGTTAAGAACCTATTTTGACTCAACATATCCCAACATAGGATTTCGTTAGTTAGAAAGAGCTTCTAACATGCAACATAAAGAAGCATGTTATACTTACGGGTTAGTGATGTTTGCTTCTTACCAAAGTGAGAAAAAGAACATCGGATTACAACTTTTAAATAAAACCTTCCCACAAGTGACGGATTCAGTAGTTGGGGTGAGAAACAAGGTTTTTAGATTATTACGGGGCTGTTGGAAATTACGAAACCCTCGTCCTTTTGACGACATTACAATATGCTGCCTAGCCAATGGTCATAACGGTTACTTTCCACAAGACCAAGGATGGGAAGTCGTCTTAGTAAAACCAGAATGCATGACTTGTTTCTGGACTTATGAATTACGTGTCTTTATTTCTTTTGCTGAACAACTTGCGTATTAACTAGAATTGCCTTTATAGCTGCCGAGTTGCAAAGTTATTATGTGCTATATTTCATCCTATATGTATAATAGCGGTATTGTAAGTTTGTAAAATATTGTATAAAATTTGAACGCGAAATTTTATTATAATCAGTTTTTTCATATAGAATTGTAGTAGTTGAATTGTATATTAGCTACTAAGTATGAACTTAACGGGTAGGTACTACCCGAATTAAGACTATAAAACGCTAATATGAAGAAAAAGCTTTTATAAATGAGTTCATACTATGCTACGAAATACTATTGACTACTCTTAAAATTCTATATGATTAACTTAATTCTTTTGGGCTATTTTTAAAAGAAATGGCACCGACGACTCGTCAGATTGAACATGAGCGAGAAAGACTTTCGTGTTTTCCTTGCAGCAAACATAGCCGCAATACAGGCTGTGATGCAAAATAACAATAACTCTGGATCTACCAGTGGAACTAATTCCACAAGAAATCGTGTAGGATGCTCCTACAAAGAATTCACTGCCTGCAAACCTTTAGAATTTGATGGAACTGAAGGACCAATTGGATTGAAACGGTGGACCGAGAAGGTCGAATCGGTGTTTGCCATAAGTAAGTGTACTGAAAGTACGCTACGCATACCTTCACAGGTACTGTGTTAACATGGTAGAATACCTATCTTGAACAGGTAGGACAAAATGCTGCTTATGCACTACCGTGGTCGGCATTCAAGCAATTGATGAACGAACAGTACCGTCCTAGAAACGAAGTCAATAAGCTCCAGGTAGAACTTAGAGAGTTACGAACAATAGGGTTCGACATTACCACATATGAACGACGATTCACAGAGTTGTGCCTATTGTGTCCGGGAACGTTCGAAGATGAAGAAGAGAAGATCGACGAATTTATAAAAGGGTTACCAGTAAGGATTCAAGAAGATGTGAGTTCACACGAGCCCGCTTCCATACAAAAGGCAAGTCGAATGGCTCATAAACTCATAAATCAGATTGAGGGAAGAATTAAAGAGCAGGCGACCGAAGAAGCCAACACGAAACAACTCAAGAGGAAGTGGGAGGAAAAAGGTGACAAGAATCACCAGTACAACAACAATAACAATTACAACCACAATCGCAACAACTATCCCAACAACCGCAACAACAACCGCAACAATAACCGCAATCCTAACAATAACTACAATAAACATCCCAACAAACGTCCTAACAACTACAACAACCGTTTCAACAATAATAACAATCCCAACAACAACCTCAATAACAACAACGGCAACAAAAACCAAAATCAGCCATATCATAGGTGTGAAGAAAATCACCCGGGGTTTTGCACGACATTTTGCAACAGGTGTGAAAGAAATGGTCATAGCGCGACAAAGTATGAGTTTTATGGACCAAGGTTTTACAGAACTAAAGGAACAAATAGTGTCGGAACAAGTAATGCTGGAACGAATAGTGTCGGAGCAAGTATTACCAACGCTGTTTGTTATAAATGTGAAAAACTAGGCCACATTATTAGAAATTGCCTGAAACAAGGGAATACTAATGAGCAGGGCCACGGAAGAGTTTTCAATATTAATGCGGCAGAAGTACAGGAAGACTCAGAGCTTGTTACGGGTACGTTTCTTATTGACGATAAATCTGTTTATGTTTTATTTGATTCGGGTGCAGATAGAAGCTATATGAGTAGAGATTTTTGTGCTAAATTAAGTTTCCCATTGACGCCTTTGGATATTACTCGAATTGCCAAACGGTAAATTAATTTCAGCAGATAATATATGTCGGGATAGAGAAATTAAACTGGGGGATGAAACGTTTAAAATTGATTTAATACCAGTCGAGTTAGGGAGTTTTGATGTAATAATTGGCATGGACTGGTTGAAAAAGGTGAGAGCAGAAGTCGTTTGTTACAAAAATGCGATTCGCATTGTGCGTGAAAAAGGAAAACCTTTAATGGTGTACGGAGAAAAGAATAACGCGAAATTAAATCTTATTAGTAGCATGAAGGCGCAAAAACTAATAAGAAAAGGTTATTACGTCATTCTAGCACACATCGAGGAAGTTAAACCTGAAGAAAAGAACATCAGTGATGTTCCCGTCGCAAAAGAATTTCTCGATGTATTTCCGAAAGAATTACCGGGATTACCCCCACATTAATCTGTTGAATTTCAAATAGACCTTGTACCAGGAGCTGCACCAATAGCTCGTGCTCCATACAGACTCGCACCCAGCGAAATGAAAGAATTACAAAGTCAGTTACAGGAACTTTTAGAGCGTGGTTTTATTCGACCAAGCACATCACCGTGGGGAGCTCCTGTTTTATTTGTCAAGAAGAAGGATGGTACATTTAGGTTGTGTATCGACTACCGAGAGTTGAACAAACTTACCATCAAGAACCGCTACCCACTACCGAGAATCGACGATTTATTTGATCAACTACAAGGCTCTTCGGTTTATTCGAAGATTGATTTACATTCTGGGTATCATCAAATGCGGGTGAAGGAGGATGATATTCCAAAGACTACTTTTAGGATGCGTTACGGTCATTACGAGTTTATGGTTATGCCGTTTGGATTGACTAACGCACCAGCTGTGTTCATGGACCTCATGAACCGAGTGTGTGGGCCATATCTTGACAAGTTTGTCATTGTTTTCATTGATGACATACTTATTTACTCGAAGAATGATCAAGAGCACGAAGAACATTTGAGAAAAGTGCTAGAGTTGCTGAGAAAATAAAAACTGTACGCTAAGTTTTCAAAGTGTGCATTTTGGTTGGAAGAAGTTCAATTCCTTAGTCACATAGTGAACAAAGAAGGTATTCAGGTGGATCCAGCAAAGATTGAAACCGTTGAAAAGTGGGAAACCCCGAAAACTCCGAAGCATATACGCCAATTTTTAGGACTAGCTGGTTACTATAGAAGGTTCATCCAAGATTTTTCCAGAATAGCAAAACCCTTGACTGCATTAACGCATAAAGGGAGGAAATTTGAATGGAAGGATGAACAAGAGAAAGCGTTTCAATTTTTAAAAAAAAAATTAACTACGGCACCTATATTGTCATTACCTGAAGGGAATGATGATTTTGTGATATATTGTGACGCCTCAAAGCAAGGTCTCGATTGTGTATTAATGCATCGAACGAAGGTAATTTCTTATACGTCCAGACAATTGAAGATTCTCGAGCAGAATTATACGATGCATGATTTGGAATTAGGCGCGGTTGTTTTTGCATTAAAGACTTGGAGGCACAACTTATATGGGGTCAAATGTATTATATATACCGACCACAAAAGTCTTCAACACATATTTAATCAGAAACAACTGAACATGAGGCAGCGCAGGTGGATTGAATTGTTGAATGATTACGACTTTGAGATTCGTTACCACCCAGGGAAGGCAAATGTGGTAGCCGACGCCTTGAGCAGAAAGGACAGAGAACCCATTCGAGTAAAAGCTATGAATATAATGATTCACAATAACCTTACTACTCAAATAAAGGAGGCGCAACAAGGAGTTTTAAAAGAAGGAAATTTAAAGGATGAAATACCCAAAGGATCGGAGAAGCATCTTAATATTCGGGAAGACGGAACCCGGTATAGTACTGAAAGAATTTGGGTACCAAAATTTGGAGATATGAGAGAAATGGTACTTAGAGAAGCTCATAAAACCAGATACTCAATACATCCTGGAACGGGAAAGATGTACAAGGATCTCAAGAAATATTTTTGGTGGCCGGGTATGAAAACCGATATTGCTAAATACGTAGGAGAATGTTTGATGTGTTCTAAGGTCAAAGCGGAGCATCAGAAACCATCAGCTCTACTTCAACAACCCGAAATCCTGGAATGGAAATGGGAAAACATTACCATGGATTTCATCACTAAATTGCCAAGGACTGCAAGTGATTTTGATACTATTTGGGTAATAGTTGATCGTCTTACCAAATCAGCACACTTCCTGCCAATAAGAGAAGATGACAAGATGGAGAAGTTAGCACGATTGTATTTGAAGGAAGTCATCTCCAGACATGGAATACCAATCTCTATTATCTCTGATAGGGATGGCAGATTTATTTCAAGATTCTGGTAGACATTACAGCAAGCATTAGGAACTCGTCTAGACATGAGTACTGCTTATCATCCACAAACTGATGGGCAGAGCGAAAGGATGATACAAACGCTTGAAGACATGCTACGAGCATGTGTTATTGATTTTGGAAACAGTTGGGATCGACACCTTCCGTTAGCAGAATTTTCCTACAATAACAGCTACCATTCAAGCATTGAGAGGGCTCCGTTTGAAGCACTTTATGGTAGAAATTGCAGGTCTCCGATTTGTTGGAGTGAAGTGGGGATAGACAGATTACGGGCCTGGAGATAATACAAGAAACTACCGAGAAGATCATCCAAATTCAACAACGGTTGAAAACCGCTCAAAGTCGACAAAAGAGCTACGCTGACATTAAAAGAAAAGATATAGAATTTGAAATTGGGGAGATGGTCATGCTTAAAGTTTCACATTGGAAAGGCGTTGTTCGATTTGGTAAACGAGGAAAATTAAATCCAAGGTATATTGGACCATTCAAGATTATTGATCGTGTCGGACCAGTTGCTTACCGACTTGAGTTACCTCAACAACTCGCGGCTGTACATAACACTTTCCACGTCTCGAATTTGAAGAAATGTTTTGCTAAAGAAGATCTCACTATTCTGTTAGACGAAATCCAAATCAACGAAAAACTTCAATTCATCGAAGAACCCGTCGAAATAATGGATCGTGAGGTTAAAAGACTTAAGCAAAACAAGATACCAATTGTTAAGGTTCGATGGAATGCTCGTAGAGGACCTGAGTTCACCTGGGAACGATAAGATTAGATGAAGAAGAAATACCCGCACCTATTTCCAGAAGATACGTCAACACCTCCAACTGCTTAAAATTTCGGGACGAAATTTATTTAACGGGTAGGTACTGTAGTGACCCGAACTTTTCCATGTTTATATATATTAAATGAAATTGATATTTACATGATTAAGTGTTTCCAACATGTTAAGCAATCAAACTTGTTAAGACTTGATTAATTGAAATAGGTTTTATATAGACAATTGACCACCCAAGTTGACCGGCGATTCATGAACGTTAAAACTTGTAAAAACTATATGATGACATACATATGGATATATATAAACTGTTAGTTTCTGTATTCTGTAAACTTTCGAGTTTAAGATATGAATGTTATTGAAGTAATGTTGGGAATTAATGTATGAGTTAGTATAATATAATGACACTTGATCAACGTAATTATATTACAGTAAGTCATGCTGAGTTTCTAATGGAACGTGATGATTCACAGATCATAACGTCATCATGTGCCATGTTACATAACTCTTTCATTCTGTTTAACTTCTGAACATATCAAGAAAATATATTCTTGATAGTTCTATTCTCAGTGATTCAGGTAATTTGACAAAACAAATTGTGCTACTACCTTTCCTTTCTACCTTATATATTATGATAATTCGAAACTCCATACCTATGAATTCTGGACCATTACTTGCGAAAAGTAAACAAAAGCATGAAGCTCTGAAATAGAAAGGGGGTATAAATCGCAGCAAATAAGAGAGCGCATTAACTATGGATGACAATAATTATAGGAGACGGAAGCAGGGACATTGAAATATAAGGGAAAATATAAAATCCAACAACAACGCAGAAATTACAAACCATGGATATTAATACGAATAGTAATATAAAGACACGGTATAATTAAGAATAGTATCACCCCAAGGTAATAGTAGAAATAAATAGATTCTTCTGATGGAAGATTGAAAATAAGGATGACATAAATAATAATTAGGAAAATATTAGAGATTAGAACTGGACTAAGCATTTTCACAATCTTTTGGATGTATGAACTAAAAAAGAAAGTATAGAAATGGTGAGAATAATGGAACGGAAGAGCTTAATTTATAATGAAAATATTAGACAGAGTAATCAAGGCAGATCACCGTATTTAATTATAGAGATATTAATTTCCTTACTCGCCGAAGAATCAAATCTTTTAGATTTCGAAGATTTTCTTTAAATCCCTTGAATTACGGAATTCAACCCTGACTGTCAAAAGTTAAGACGAATCTTTTCTTTTCCTATTTCAATCTTTTGCGATAGCTTCGTTCGTATTCTTAGAATAATCAAATTATTTTAGCATTATTATTCAATGCTGATAAAACTCTATTTATCAATTCATATTCGTCATGAAAACATTTTTATTGTTAACCATGACCACCTCACTCAAATTTCGGGACGAAATTTCTTTAACGGGTAGGTACTGTGACGACCCGGGAATTTCCGACTAAATTTAAACTTGATCTTAATATGATTTCGACACGATTAGCAAAGTCTATAACGTTGAAGTCTCAAAAACTGTGAACTGTGTTTATGTATTCATTTAACCTTTGACTATTTCCGACGATTCACGAACAATTGATTTGTAAATAAATATGTAAATATATATATGTATATAAATAAATGTAAGTATATATATAGTAATGTGAAACTATAAAATATAAATTACACATTAAAATGAAATATGTAAAAATAAGATGCGTAACAATTAAGTGTATTTTATGATAAATCACATATAAATATATATGATTTCTATAGATAATTATTATTATATGTATATTGTAAAACATATAATATTTATAAAGATTCAATAAAAAAAATTATTATATAATTGTTAAATATTACATAATTAATATATGATACAAGTTAAAACATAATTGTTATATTAATATTATTACTCTCATAAATACTATTAATATCAGTATTATTAAGGTAATTTGATACAATTGATTTATTATATTATTATTATTGTGAAAATCATTAAAACTAGTAGTAAAATTATAACTTTTAATATTAGTATTATTAAATATTGTTATCATTAAGAACTATTACTATTATTATAAATTATTATTATTATTATTAGAAATTTATTATTAATAATATTATTATTATCATTTTCTATGAATCTTATAAATATTATAAACATAATTACTATTAGTATTAATATAAATATAAATGATAATGGAATTAGTATTAGTATTTATTAACTATAAAATAAACATACACATATACAACATTCAGTTTATATATATAGATAAAGACATGTATACTGATATATATAAATATATACGGTGTATACATATAGAATACAGAATTATATATAAATACATATACAAATATTA
This sequence comes from Rutidosis leptorrhynchoides, assembly GCF_046630445.1. Lineage (NCBI taxonomy): Eukaryota > Viridiplantae > Streptophyta > Magnoliopsida > Asterales > Asteraceae > Rutidosis > Rutidosis leptorrhynchoides. The sequence continues at coordinate 540,111,404 of NC_092334.1, forward strand.
TATATATTATTACGGTATATACAAGAAATAAATATAAGAAGAATACGTATTTCTATTTCAAGTCATTTTCTCAGGTAAAGGTAAATTGTTCTCTATCTGAAACCAGTACCATCTGATTCCAAGATTATCACAAGACAACAATTTCTGTTAGCTTTCTTTTCCTCCTTTTTAATTTTCTAATATATTTCAGTACTTAGTGAATGATTCTTGTCGAGTTTGTTAAGCTACAAAACAATCAATCACTTCATCATAAACAACCACCGTAAGCACCACCATTCTTTTTCTATCCGTTTTCTTTTAATTTTCAGTTCACCCACATCACTCACGACCACTATTTTTTCTCTTATATATGTAATATGCATATACATATTAGAACACCACTATGACATTTGTGATCACCAATAAACCATCAAAACAAATACCACAAATCAAACACCACCTACTTTTTTTTGTTTTCTGTTTCCTGCCACAAGTAAACATCACCATTTAGATTCAAACCGAACCTCTTGTTACTACTTTGGACTTATGTATTGGTTGTAAATCATAAACCCATAAAATCCACTATTCTTGCATAATTGTTGTTGTCAAGCACCATGTCATCGCCACCCTATCATCACCTTCTAAAAATGAAATCTCCATTCGAAACCATCACCTTGACACCATAACTTCAGCTGCAAACTGTTATTTGTTTCTGTTCTTCTGTCCGATGCACCAAACAACTATAACAATCATCACAGCTACAACAGCTTTTGCTGTTTTGTATCTCCTGCTCCTGCTACTGCTATACTATCATTATTGCTATTGCAAAGAGTAGAAACCATCACCCTTGCAGTCATCATCGAACACCATTTCACCACCTCTCTCTCTTATTATTTTTTTGTTCAGAAACTACCACTCCATCACCACCATTCTTTTCGTGTAATAAACATGACTGCTGCACAGCTTGATTGCAAATAACTGCTGAGCTGTGACTTTTGTTTCTGCATAATTGATTATCGGTCACCCTTAAAACTCCTATAAACTGCTGCAAACACCGAACCACTTCATGTATATATTGAGGTTAGGATCGGCACATGTTAGTGGCTAGAGCATACTTATAGTTAACAAATAAATAACTTTACAAGTCTCATGCAAGATATATTTCTTTATGCACCGTATCTTATCATTTCATGGTGGGGTTGTTGACATATCCAAGTGGGTAGGGAAGAGGGAGCCACTCTTTGCTTTACAATATAGACGATTGATTTTTTTTGGATGTTCATGAGTGCCATTTTGTTATACAAATAATTAAAGCACCGAATTGTTTAAAAAGGTTATTGGGTTTTGGGATAATCGGACGCGTGAGGTGAAATGGGGTCACTTTTTCTTTCCAGCCTATTATTTCGGTACTATGGTTCCAACTCGAAGACAACACAAATTCACACATCATTTAAGTTGATAATGATTAAGAATGATAGTTAAAGTGTTTAGATGATGATGCCATAGGATAGAGATTATGATGGATGCGTAGTGATGATAAGAAAATGAAAATGATAATGAAATATGATTATGATTATGACACGGGTTCTGTTCGATTAAATAAGTGGAAGAAGGAGACCAGACGCATATAAGAGTTAATTAAATTTAGGTGTCACTTTGATCAAAACACAGAAGACAAATCGATGGTTTGAGAGTGTTTGGGGTTAGCGGGAGGTCTTGGGTTCGAGCCGGGCCGGGGTGTTTATCTTTTTAAAGCTTGTTCCATTAAGTTAGCACTTTTATTATTTTTTGCTATTATTATTATCATTATTATTATTATTATTATTATTATCATTATTATAAATTAAAATTGTCATCTTACTAAGATTAACATTATTAGTAAAATTATTATTTTTATTATTATTTTTATTATTATTTTTATTATTTATTATTATTATTATTAATATTATCATTATCAAGATTTTTATATATTATTATCTTCATTTTTATTAACACTATTATTATTATTATTATTAGTATCCGTATTTTTATAAAAATATTACAACTTTCTATTATAAATATTATTTTACCAAATAAAGTAGTAGTTATATAAAAACATATCTTAATATAACCTTATATATATAAAGATATTAATCTTAATACATTATATAATATAAATAACCTTAGTCGATTAAATGTGATATGTGTTAATATATATACATGATATAGGTTCGTGAATCCGAGGCCAACCCTGCATTGTTCAATATAGTCATATGTATTTTTACTACAAAATACATTAGGTGAGTTTCATTTGCCTTTTTACCCTTTATATTTTTGGGCTGAGAATACATGCGCTGCTTTTATAACTGTTTTACGAAATAGACATGAGTAAATGAAACTACATTCTATGGCTGGATTATTAAACCGAATATGCCCCTTTTTAGTCTGGTAATCTAAGAATTAGGGAACAGACACCCTAATTGACGCGAATCCTAAAGATAGATCTATCGGGCCCAACAAGCCCCATCCAAAGTACCGGATGCTTTAGTACTTCGAAATTTATATCATGTCCGAAGGAGGATCCCGGAATGATTGGGGATATTCTAATATGCATCTTTTTAATGTCGGTTACCAGGTTTTCAATCCATATGAATGATTATTTTTTGTCTCTATGCATGGGACGTATGTTTATGAGAAATGAAAATCTTGTGGTCTATTAAAACGATGGAAATGATTATTTATGTTAAACTAATGAACTCACCAACCTTTTGGTTGACACTTTATAGCATGTTTATTCTAAGGTATTAAAGAAATCTTCCGCTGTGCATTTGCTCACTTTAAAGATATTACTTGGAGTCATTCATGGCATATTTCAAAAGACGTTGCATTCGAGTCGTTGAGTTCATCAAGATTATTATTAAGTCAATTATAGATAGATATATTATGAAATGGTATGCATGCCGTCAACTTTTGATGTAATTAAAGACTGTCTTTTCAAAAACGAATGCGATATTTGTAAAATGTATCATATAGAGGTCAAGTACCTCGCGATGAAATCAACTGTTGTGAATCGTTTATAATCGATATGGACTTCGTCCGGATGGTTTAGGACGGGTCTCTATATGTTACGGGTACGTTTCTTATTGACGATAAATCTGCTTATGTTTTATTTGATTCGGGTGCGGATATAAGCTATATGAGTAGAGATTTTTGTGCTAAATTAAGTTGCCCATTGACGCCTTTGGATATTACTCGAATTAGCAAACGGTAAATTAATTTCAGCAGATAATATATGTCGGGATAAAGAAATTAAACTGGGGGATGAAACGTTTAAAATTGATTTAATACCAGTCGAGTTAGGGAGTTTTGATGTAATAATTGGCTTGGACTGGTTGAAAAAGGTGAGAGCAGAAGTCGTTTGTTACAAAAATGCGATTCGCATTGTGCGTGAAAAAGGAAAACATTTAATGGTGTACAGAGAAAAGAATAACGCGAAATTAAATCTTATTAGTAGCATGAAGGCGCAAAAACTAATAAGAAAAGGTTGTTACATCATTCTAGCACACATCGAGGAAGTTAAACCTGAAGAAAAGAACATCAGTGATGTTCCCGTCACAAAAGAATTTCTCGATGTATTTCTGAAAGAATTACCGAGATTACCCCCACATCGATCCGTTGAATTTCAAATAGACCTTGTACCAGGAGCTGCACCAATAGCTCGTGCTCCATACAGACTCGCACCCAGCAAAATGAAAGAATTACAAAGTCAGTTACAGGAACTTTAGAGCGTGATTTCATTCGACCAAGCACATCACCGTGGGGAGATCCTGTTTTGTTTGTCAAGAAGAAGGATGGTACATTTAGGTTGTGTATCGACTACCGGGAGTTGACCAAACTTACCATCAAGAACCGCTACCCACTACCGAGAATCGGCGATTTATTTGATCAACTACAAGGCTCGTCGGTTTATTCGAATATTGATTTACGTTCTGGGTATCATCAAATGCGGGTGAAGGAGGATGATATTCCAAAGACTGCTTTTAGAATGCGTTACGGTCATTATGAGTTTATGGTTATGCCGTTTGGATTGACTAATGCACCAGCTGTGTTCATGGACCTCATGAACCGAGTGTGTGGGCCATATCTTGACAAGTTTGTCATTGTTTTCATCGATGACATACTTATTTACTCGAAGAATGATCAAGAGAACGAAAAACATTTGAGAAAAGTGCTAGAGTTGCTGAGAAAAGAAAAACTGTACGCTAAGTTTTCAAAGTGTGCATTTTGGTTAGAAGAAGTTCAATTCCTCGGTCACATAGTGAAGAAAGAAGGTATTCAGGTGGATCCAGCAAAGATTGAAACCGTTGAAAAGTGGGAAACCCTGAAAACTCCAAAGCATATACGCCAATTTTTAGGACTAGCTGGTTACTACAGAAGGTTCATCCAAGATTTTTCCAGAATAGCAAAACCCTTGACTGCATTATCGCATAAAGGGAGTAAATTTGAATGGAAGGATGAACAAGAGAAAGCGTTTCAATTGTTAAAGAAAAAGTTAACTACGGCACCTATATTGTCATTACCTGAAGGGAATGATTATTTTGTGATATATTGTGATGCCTCAAAGCAAGGTCTCGGTTGTGTATTAATGCATAGAACGAAGGTAATTGCTTATGCGTCTAGACAATTGAAGATTCACGAGCAAAATTATACGATGCATGATTTGGAATTAGGCGCGGTTGTTTTTTCATTAAAGACTTGGAGGCACTACTTATATGGGGTCAAAATTATTATATATACCGACCACAAAAGTCTTCAACACATATTTAATCAGAAACAACTGAACATGAGGCAGCGCAGGTGGATTGAATTGTTGAATGATTATGACTTTGAGATACGTTACCACCCGAGAAGGCAAATGTGGTAGCTGAAGCCTTGAACAGAAAGGACAGAGTACCCATTCGAGTAAAAGCTATGAATATAATGATTCACAATAACCTTACTACTCAAATAAAGGAGGCGCAACAAGGAGTTTTAAAAGAAGGAAATTTAAAGGATGAAATACCCAAAGGATCGGAAAAGCATCTTAATATTCGGGAAGACGGAACCCGGTATAGGGCTGAAAGAATTTGGGTACCAAAATTTGGAGATATGTGAGAAATGGTACTTAGAGAAGCTCATAAAACCAGATACTCAATACATCCTGGAACGGGAAAGAGGTACAAGGATCTCAAGAAACATTTTTGGTGGCCGGGTATGAAAACCGTTGTTACTAAATACGTAGGGGAATGTTTGACTTGTTCTAAGGTCAAAGCGGATCATTAGAAACCATCAGTTCTACTTCAACAACGCGAAATCCCTGAATGGAAATGGGAAAACATTACCATGGATTTCATCACTAAATTGTCAAGGACTGCAAGTAGTTTTGATACTATTTGGGTAATAGTTGATCGTCTCACCAAATCAGCACACTTCCTGCCAATAAGAGAAGATGACAAGATGGAGAAGTTTGCACGATTGTATTTGAAGGAAGTCATCTCCAGACATGGAATACCAATCTCTATTATCTCTGATAGGGATGGCAGATTTATTTCAAGATTCTGACAGACATTACAGCAAGCATTAGGAACTCGTCTAGACATGAGTACTGCTTATCATCTATAAACTGATGGGCATAGCGAAAGGACGATACAAACGCTTGAAGACATGCTACGAGCATGTGTTATTGATTTCAGAAACAGTTGGGATCGACACCTTCCGTTAGCAGAATTTTCCTACAACAACAGCTACCATTCAAGCATTGAGATGGCGCCGTTTGAAGAACTTTATTGTAGAAAGTGCAGGTCTCCGATTTGTTGGAGTGAAGTGGGGATAGATAGATTACGGGCCTGGATATAATACAAGAAACTACCGAGAAGATCATCCAAATTCAACAACGGTTTGAAAACCGCCCAAAGTTGACAAAAGAGCTACACTGACATTAAAAGAAATGATATAAAATTTGAAATTGGAGAGATGATCATGCTTAAAGTTGCACCTTGGAAAGGCGTTGTTCGATTTGGTAAACGAGGGAAATTAAATCCAAGGTATATTGGACCATTTAAGATTATTGATCGTGTCGGACCAGTAGCTTACCGACTTGAGTTACCTCAACAACTCGCGGCTGTACATAACACTTTCCACGTCTCGAATTTGAAGAAATGTTTTGCTAAAGAAGATCTCACTATTCTGTTAGACGAAATCCAAATCAACGAAAAACTTTAATTCATCGAAGAACCTGTCGAAATAATGGATCGTGATGTTAAAAGACTTAAGCAAAACAAGATACCAGTTGTTAAGGTTCGATGGAATGCTCGTAGAGGACCTGAGTTCACCTGGGAACGATAAGATCAGATTAAGAAGAAATACCCGCTCCTATTTCCAGAAGATACGTCAACACCTCCAACTGCTTAAAATTTCGGGACGAAATTTATTTAACGGGTAGGTACCGTAGTGACCCGAACTTTTCCATGTTTATATATATTAAATGAAATTTATATTTACATGATTAAGTGTTTCCAACATGTTAAGCAATCAAACTTGTTAAGACTTGATTAATTGAAATAGGTTTTATATAGACAATTGACCACCCAAGTTGACATGCGATTCACGAACGTTAAAACTTGTAAAAACTATATGATGACATACATATGGATATATATATATATATATATATATATATATATATATATATATATATATATATATATATATATATATATATATATATATATATATATATATATATATAGTTTACATGATATTATGATAAGTATGTACCTCATTAAGTATTTTAACAATGAGTTATATACATAAAAATGAGACTATTGAATTAAGAAACTTGAAAACGATATATATAACGATTATCGTTATAACAACGTCTTACTAATTACATATGAATCATTTTAAGATATTGATACACTATATATAAACATGATAAATGATAAGTAAACATATCATTAAGTATATTAACAATGAACTACATATGTAAAAACAAGACTACTAACTTAAGGATTTCGAAACGAGACATATATGTAACGATTATCGTTGTAACGACATTTAAATGTATATATATCATAGTAAGATATATTAATATATCATAATATCATGATAATATAATAATTTAACATCTCATTAGATATAATAAACATTGGGTTAACAACATTTAACAAGATCGTTAACTTAAAGGTTTCAAATCAACATTTACATGTAACGACTAACGATGACTTAACGACTCAGTTAAAATGTATATACATGTAGTGTTTTAATATGTATTCATACACTTTTGAAAGACTTCAAGACACTTATCAAAGTACTTCTACTAAACAAAAATGCTTACAATTACATCCTCGTTCATTTTCATCAACAATTCTACTCGTATGCACCCGTATTCGTACTCGTAAAATACCCAGCTTCTAAAGGTATGTACTATTGGTATATACACTCTAATAATCAGTTCTTATCAGCCCATGTGAGTCACCTAACCATGTGGGAACCATCATTTAACATCTAGCATGAAATATCTCACAAAATTACAAACTAATGGAGCCTATATGGCCATCTCATATTCACGTGAAGTAGAAGCACTCTAAACACATTCACTTTGCAATTTTATTGAATCAAATTAATCTCTCTCAAGTGTTCTTCCTTTGTTCTAAGTGTTATTCATCATCTTCAACAAAATCTAGCTCAATCTAGTTCATAAATCTATACATAAACCATGATATAAAACAACTACTCAAGAACACACCAACAACACTCCCAAGTTTGCTAGCTTGCTTTCAATCTTGCAAATCCATTTCAAGTGATCATCCAACCTCAAGAAATCTTTTTTATTTACAGTAAGATATATCTCTAATACAAGGTAGTACTCATATTCAAACTTTGATTAAATTTCTATAACTATAACAATCTTATTTCGAGTGGAAATCTTACTTGAATTTGTTTTCGTGTCATGATTTTGCTTCAAGAACTTTCAAGCCATCCAAGGATCCTTTGAAGCTAGATATATTTTTCTAATTTCCAGTAGGTTTATCTACAAAACCTGAGGTAGTAATGATGTTCATAACATCATTCGATTCATATATATAAAACTATCTTATTCGAAGGTTTAAACTTGTAATCACTGGAACATAGTTTAGTTAATTCTAAACTTGTTCGCAAACAAAAGTAAATCTTTCTAACTTGACTTTTAAAATCAACTAAAAACATGTTCTATATCTATATGATATGCTAACTTAATGATTTAAAACCTGAAAACACGAAAAACATCATAAAACCGGATATACGCCGTCGTAGTAACACCGCGGGCTGTTTTGGGTTAGTTAATTAAAATCTATGATAAACTTTGATTTAAAAGTTGTTCTTCTGGGGAAAATGATTTTTCTTATGAACATGAAACTATATCCAAAAATCATGGCTAAACTCAAAGTGGAAGTATGTTTTCCAAAATGGTCATCTAGACGTCGTTCTTTCGACTGAAATGACTACCTTTACAAAAACAACTTGTAACCTGTATTTCCGACTATAAAATTATACTTTTTCTATTTAGATTCATAAATTTAATTTCAATATGAAACCATAGCAACTTGAATCACTCAAAACGGATTTAAAACGAAGAAGTTATGGGTAAAACAAGATTGGATAATTTTTCTTGTTGTAGCTACGTGAAAATTGGTAACAAATCTATATTAATCATATCCTAGCTAACTCATATTGTATTATACATGTATTATAATATATTATGTAATCTTGGGATACCATAGACATGTATGCAAATGTTTTGACATATCATATCGACCCATGTATATATATTATTTAGAACAACCATAGACACTCTATATGCAGTAATTTTTGAGTTAGCTATACAGGGTTGAGGTTGATTCCAAAAATATATATATACTTTGAGTTGTGATCTAGCCTGAGACGTGTATACACTGGGTCGTGGATTGATTCAAGATAATATATATCGATTTTATTTCTGTACATCTAACTGTGGACAACTAGTTGTAGGTTACTAACGAGGACAGCTGACTTAATAAACTTAAAACATTAAAACGTATTAAAAATGTTGTAAATATATTTTGAACATACTTTGATATATATGTACATATTTGTTATAGGTTCGTGAATCGACCAGTGGCCAAGTCTTACTTCCCGACGAAGTAAAAATCTGTGAAAGTGAGTTATAGTCCCACTTTTAAAATCTAATATTTTTGGGATGAGAATACATGCAGTTTTATAAATGTTTTACGAAATAGACACAAGTAATTGAAACTACATTATATGGGTGAATGATCGAAGCCGAATATGCCCCTTTTGCTTGGTTGGTTATTCGGACAAGTAATTGAAACTACATGCAGTTTTGTTGTTGATTGAAAGTGTTGTTTTGAGTTGGTTGGTTATTCGGACCTTGTTGGTTATACGAGTTATTGTTGGGTCCATTTGGATTGTAAAGAATGTTTTGATTTCGATTAAAGTTTGGCCTTGGCGGTTGATAATTATTTTGATAATTATTTCCCGGCCTTTGGTTCATATAGGAAATATTCTCACGTTGTTCCATTGTTTGTTCAACATTACAATCTTTCGTTAAGTGTGGTCCACCGCATTGCTCACAACTGATTCGTATTGCGTGAATATCTTTAGTCATCTTTTCCATTCGTCTCTCGAAAGCATCTATTTTTACGGAAATTGAATCAAAGTCATGGCTAGAATCGGATCTAGCCACTTTAGATGAATGAAAGATATCTTTTTCTTGATGCCACTCATGCGAGTGGGAGGCTGTATTATCAATAATTTTGTGAGCTTCGGTTGCGGTTTTCTTCATAATGGAACCACCAGCTGCTGTGTCGATGTCTTTTCGTGTAGCAACGTCGACACCTTGGTAGAATATTTGTACTATTTGATAAGTGTCTAAACCGTGCTGAGGACATCCTCTCAACAACTTCCCGAATCTTGTCCACGCCTCATATAATGTTTCATTTGGCTTTTGCACGAACGTAACAATTTCTCCTTGAAGTCTTACGGCTTTAGATGCCGGAAAGAATCTTTTAAGAAATTTCTCAACTAAAACATCTCATGTGTCAATCGCTCCTTCAGGTAACGATTCTAACCAATCTTTGGTTTCTCCCTTTAAAGTCCAGGGAAACAACATGAGATAGATCTGTTCACCCTCAACTTCTCTGATTTTGAATAGAGTACAAATCCTATTAAAGGTACGAAGATGTTCGTTTGGATCTTCTTTTGGCGTACCACTATATTGGCATTGATTAGTTACCATGTGTAGGATTTGTCCTTTGATTTCATAATCTGGCGCATTAATGTCTGGTTGAATAATGGCGTGACCTTGGCCCGTGTGTGTAGCTCTCATTCGATCTTCCATACTTAGAGGTTCTTTTATTTCCATATTTAAATTTGTTGAATCCGAATCACTAGAGGATTCTGATTTAACGGTTTGTGATTCAGGAGGAATAATTAGTGGTTCAGGATCTTGGAATTGTCCTTGAATATCCTCCGGGTTCTCAATTGTGAAATCGGGTTCAAAAGATGGATTATCGGAAAGTTGAATTGAAGTACTTGTTCGACTAGATGATGATTCTAAAGAAAAATCAACAGCGGCAATATTAGCTAGATGCCTTGATCGAGTTACAGGAGGTGAACGTATGAAAGGTTGTGAACGTTTTGCTCGGTGCATTCACTGAATATCCTATTAGTTATAAAGATAAAAATTATTAAAGTTATCAAATTAATAGACTTTTCTGATTTTGCCCACGTTTCGAATAGCCAATAGATGCCGCAGGTAGCCAGGACCCTTTAAATCGGAAGCCCACAACTCACCACTAACAAATCCAACTATTACTACGAACCAGAAAATTTAGATGTCTATCAATTTAATCGCTTAAAATAATTTTTCGTTGAAATTTTGAAATAAAAATCTATGTCCTAAAAACTAGAGCGTAGAAATGAGAAAGAAAAAGTGTGTCGAAAAATAAGAGTCGAAAAACAAACGTCGAAAAATAAAAGTCGAAAAATAATCAAAAACTTATAAATTAAAATTTTACGTCTAAAACTTAGCATCTAAAATCTTAAAACTTAAAAGTAGCAACTAAAGTCTTAAATCTAAAGGAACTAAAAATGTAATTCTAAAAGAAAAATCGGCAATTACTTAGAAAGGCACTAAAATTTATAAACTGCATCAAAAAATTCTAAAGCGCCTGAATCTTAATCTAAAGAAAAAGTACCTAAGGGATTTTACGGCAAAGCCTAAAAATCTAAAAATATAAAATAACTACAGCAAAAACTATAACTTAAAACTAGTTACGACCGATAAAAATACAAATTACGAATTATATGTTTAAAATATATATATACAATTTATAAAAAGATACAAAAAAATTATAAAATTGCTTATTTTTATAAAAGAATTATTTTCATATTATTATTTTATAAAAGTTTTAATTTTATAATTAATAAAACTAATTAAAACTTATAATTAATTAAAACTAAACTTAAACTAATTATATTTAATTAAAACCCTAATTTTAATTACTTATTATAATAATTATTAATTACCAAACCCTAATCGTACGGTACTAGGATCAGACCCTGTCACCTCGACTCATGCGATCGCATGTGTATTCTGTTATGTGGCCATGCAGTCGCATGGACTGTGGATCCAGAAAAGAAATTGGGCTGCTACAGTGTTGTGGCCCGATTATTTTTTTATTTTAATTTTTTTCTGATTTTAATTTATAGAAAATATTTATATAAAATATAATAAACTTATATTTTAAAAACTTAAAAATAAAAATAATTTTATAAACTAAATATTAAAAATATAACTTATATATATATATATATATATATATATATATATATATATATATATATATATATATATATATATATATATATATATATATATATATATATATATATATATATATATATATATATATATATATTATATTTAAAACTCCATAGCTATAACTCATAATTTTTCGCATGGGGTTTGTATGGTGTAGCCATGCGATCGCATGGCTAGGAAACTATGGCCAAATTCGATTTATTTAATCTGCCAACACACGTTTTAATTTAATTAATATATAATATATTTAATCTTTATAATTATTTAAATATTATATTATATTTACGTGCATAGTTGATTTGTAATTTTAGCACCGATGAATTGTATGTTGACGCTCGACTTATGTCCCGGTTCCAGTTTTTCGAACGTTCTTTTGTACGCTTAGAAAACTAGCACTTTACGTTACGCGACAAGTACCTTTATAAATAATTAGGCTTAAAACATCGATAAACTATATCACTCGAAATATAACTTGTACCTTTGAGTGTTATGGTCATTTGCTTCAATAAATCATCGTCTCGTTATTTATTAAAATATATTAAATAATATTATTAAAAATCTTTATTATAAGAAAGATAAGTATAATCAATTTGTTATATAACTAAATAATATTATATTTTGTCACGTTATAGAATATATATATTATCGTTAAGAAATATATATATATATATATATATATATATATATATATATATATATATATATATATATATATATATATATATATATATATATATATATATATATATTCGAAATCTTTATTTAGCGATATAATTTATAGTTTTTCAAAACTACTTATATTTAAAATCATTAAAAGTTTTTAATATAAATAGTTATATCATAAAACGTTTTCATTTAAAAAAGTAAAATCACATATAGAGTAATACATGTTTTATATTTTTAAATTACAGTTTATTCATGAATCGTAGGGTTAAGCCTAAAGGATAATTAAACGTATGAAATCATTTTAATGTAAAACGTCGATTTACTTCACTTGTCGATATCTATTTTCTAAGTTATCTATATTCCCTAATTTCACTTTCACATTAAATAATATGAAAACTACATTGTTATCTTAACAAAAGTCACGAGTGAAATATAGTAAAACATGTATTGGAAATCAAACAAGAATCTCCACTAACTTTTGTCTAACTCTCGTTAAGTGACACTTTGTTCTCACATGTAGATCACTATACCATTTATTCCGAATACCGTTAAAAGGGAAAGATTTCTCAAATCAACGTGGGCCTCCCAACCGAGACCCCTAATCATAACACAATGTATCTGATAAATCAATCATTTGATATTATCTTTTAATTCCGTCGATAACCATATATCGAAACAAATACATTCATGTAAAGTATTATACATCTAATACTTGGTTAACGTTTTTAATTAATATAACTATATAATATATATATATATATATATATATATATATATATATATATATATATATATATATATATATATATATATATATATATATATATATATATATATACATATCTATATACACATAAATGTTCGTGAATCGTCGAGCACAGTCAAAGGGTAATTAATTACATGAATATAGTTCCAAAATTTTCGAGACTCAACATTATAGACTTTGCTTATCGTGTCGAAATCATATACAGATTAAGTTTAAATTTGGTTCAAAATTTTCGGGTCGTCACAGGGCCGGACTTTGGGCGGGGGTGAAGGTGCAACGGCACCTGGGCAACACAATCCAAAGGGCATCATGGTATTGGTCCAGTTTCATATATACTAGGTTCATTAAGGCCAACATTTTAGCCCATATAAATAATAAATTGTTATACAAAAACTAAAAAAAGAGCCCACTATCATTGGATTAAAATTAAATACGGAGTAAAATTGATTCGTCGTATCATTGGGGAATCCAAACGTCCTCTACTCCTTTGTCTCCTCATCAATTCGATGATTCCCAAATCCCGAATCAAGATAATCAATCTCTTTTTTATCTATTTTATACAATACCATAAATAATCTTCATGACTCCATCATGATTTTATATATCTGATTCAGTTTTCCCCCAATTTGCCGTGGACGTCACTTGAGATTATGGAGTTTACAAAGAAGGGAGATATTTTTCCAAATGTTTTACTTGCATATAAGATTTTGCTAATCGTCCCGATCACCGTAGCATCTGCAAAATGGAATTTTTTAAACTTGAAATTGTTGAAGAATTATTTACGAAGTACAATGAGTCAAGAACGATTAAACGAGTTAGCAATTATAAGTATTGAAAATAGATCTCTATCAAATGTAGATTATTATAAATTGATTGAAGTTTTTGTATCAAAAAATGCACGTAGACATCATTTTAGGTGATTTGTAGTTCCGAACATGTGTATTTGAATTGTATTTGTTAAATAAAAATCGGTGTGGGAATGTGCCGCGTAGCTTGACTAGATTTCAAACCCCCCTTAGTATTTGTGTTGTGCTATTAATATATTTTGAGAGGGACAGGAGACATATATTTGATATGTTCGCACTGAAATTCCAAACGTTTAAGGATTTGAAATAACTTTTTGTATCTAAATGACTAAGTGACTAACTACCCCATCCTCCATATTTGATATCCCATGTGTGACTTAACCGACCCATTACCCACCTACAAAAATATTTCATATAATAGTTATTTAATTTAATTCAATTGATGTGTACGTCGGAAAAAAAAAATGCATTATTATGTTATTCGGAACTTTTATGCAAGTAATTTCTATGTTTTATTTTTCATTTTTTGTAATATAGAATATTACTTAAATATATTGCAACGTAAAAATAACCGAGGTGTTAAGTGTTTTTTTTCTTTTTTCTCGTGTTCATATTTGTCATTTAATCATTTTTTAACAGCTTCAACTATTTTTCCAAACACATAAATATGTCTAAAAAGCTTCAGCTACTAGTTACCAGCTTCAAGCTTCTGGTTTTAAGCTACCAAGTACCAGCTTTCAGCTTTCAGCTCTAACTACCAGCTAGTTTTGCCAAACATGTCATATATGTGTCCTTCAAATTTGTAACTAAAATGCTGAATGTACCCCATTACTATTACTAATTGTGTATATTGAAGGTAAAAGGGTCAAACAGTAAACCTGAAGCCTATATGCATGAGGGTGTTAGATTAAGTACATGGAGATGGAGTTATGAGGAATGGGCCAATTCTCATTTACTATTTCATTTACTTCATATTCTCAACTGTAAAATTCTAAATCTATAATCTAAATTAATAATAATAACACCAATTTTTATGTTAATATATGTCATGCATTTGACCCAGCTGATATATAGTTACTCGTGCTAGCTCCGCATTTAATCCTGCATGTGCCATCCCTAAAATATTCCGTGGGAACGATACAGTCTACTAGTACTTTACGTATAATTTGGTATATGGCTGGACTACGGATAGGTTTAGAGTATTTTTGATTATGGTCAAGTCGAGTCATCTAATCACATCTTAGCAAGAACATTGAAGCAAAGTTATTTGATTGTAGTTACTACTGAATTTTAAATTCGATAATGAAGCCATAATGTCAGAGTTAGTCGATTTTGTTAGTGATCTCAATAATTCGATGATGGGGGTTTTCATACAAAGTAATTGGTGTTCGTTGGGAAAATTTTTAATTTGACAACATCTATCTATATATAATATAAAAGTGACTCCTTGAGTCATAAATGAGGGCACTAAAATCTCTTAATTTAATCATTTACAACTAAAAAAAATATTTTTCCTTATTTCCTACTTAATTTTATAATAAGGTAATAATTAAAAAAATAAAAGAATTAGAAATTCATTAATAATAATATATAAGTTTTAATCCTTTCATTTTCCATGTATTAAATTGATTAATTTCAATCCTTTCATTATTCTTATAATAAATAAATAAGTTTTAACCTTTTCATTTTTCTTATATTAAATAAGTTATTATAATGTTGCCTATAAATACTGATTATTCATTTTCACAATACACATTTTTCATTTCACCACATACATTGCAAATACTAACTAATAATTGATAGAGTTTTATATATGTTAGTTCTTAATCATCATCATCATCATCAATTTAGTAAGATTATTTCCTCATGTAATGTTGTATATTCATCTATCACACGAACGTTAGACTTATGCAACGATATGACTTTATTAACAAGTTATTGGTGTACATGAGTATTTTTCTATTATCATGTGAAATTTATCCGTTTTGATAGTTGTTTAGAGTTCATATATATATATATATATATATATATATATATATATATATATATATATATATATATATATATATATTTATATATATATATATATATATATATATATATATATATATATATATATATATATATATATAATTTGTATGTGATTTATATTATTGTTGTATACTATCTTTGGTGTTACTTTTACGTCGATTATAGATCTTCGCAAAATAATGTATTTGTTGTGTTTTTAATTATTTATTTATTTATTATTATTATTATTATTATTATTATTATTATTATTATTATTATTATTATTATTATTA
Organism: Rutidosis leptorrhynchoides; assembly: GCF_046630445.1. Taxonomy (NCBI): domain Eukaryota; kingdom Viridiplantae; phylum Streptophyta; class Magnoliopsida; order Asterales; family Asteraceae; genus Rutidosis; species Rutidosis leptorrhynchoides. The sequence continues at coordinate 540,127,805 of NC_092334.1, forward strand.
TTATTATTATTATTATTATTATTATTATTGTTTAGGCTTCTTTTATTGTTAATATGTAGTGATGTCAACATCTTACTCGGACAAGTTTCAGATATTACAACATTAAGGGACAGAGCATTGCGGAGTATTTCCTATTACGAATATGTACATCTATTAGAGAACACAAATTGTTTCATTTTTGTATTGGATTGTAAGTATGATTTATTTAATTTAGCTTTTCTCTTGATGTTCAATATTTCCTTTTAACGTTGTATTATTAAATATTTTCTTTAGCAATTATTTGCATCATATAGTTCTTTGATAATGGATAAAGAAATTATGCCTTCTTTTTGTATCATATTTGTTATGGATGTAGGGTACAAATATTAAAGAATGCAAATTTTTTACTATTCTATTAAATTGTATGTATGTTTTATTTAATTTGACTTTTATCTTGATTCTTAATATTTTTTTATGTTTTATTATTAAACGTAATCTTTTAGCAATCATTTACATCATAGAGTTCTTTGATAGATAATATGATAAAAAAAAATTATGCCTTCTATACATGGATAATACTTACTTCATATGATGATGAATGACAATATAACATTATTATTATTATGATAAATTATAGTAAAATGATTATTAATGTAATTAACGATGGTAAAAAAAATTTGATTCTTGAATAACAAAGATAATTTAACATGTATTGAATAAGTCAACCATATTATATTTATGTTTGATCGAGTAGCTATTACGGAGTAGTTTAATTAACATATAATTGTTACTTTTACTACATCAAGTTTAATATTAACCAGCTTATTATTAAATATTAAGTGAATACTTACTACGTATCAAATATTTGAGTTTTCATATAACTATAATTACTTAATTATTACTCATAATAGATGTGTTTAAGAAAATAAAAATATAAAGATGGTAAAAATAGTTGATTAATTAATCAGGATAAGACAATTTAGAACTAAAAAATTAATAATAAAATGTTGCGTATAAAGTCTTTCAGTTTGATTATTGATATTAAGTTACTATCATACATTTGATCCTAAATATTTTTAATCATAACTAAAATTGATGCATGTTATACATAATAACAATAGTTTTAAACTTTTCATTTTTCCTAAACATTCATAATAACTTTATGTTATGTCATAAATAATAACAATAGTTTTAACCTTTTCACTTACCTTATATATAGTACTTAATTAAATTGATAGTCATTGTTGTCTTCAAATACTATTTTTCATTTTTCACCTCACTACACTTTTCAAATGAAATAATGACACTTTTCAAATGAAACAATTCATAGAGTTATATAAATACACGTTTTTATCATTATTTTTTAAGATGTTTGATCTTCTATATAGTATTTGGTATATATATATATATATATATATATATATATATATATATATATATATATATATATATATATATATATATATATATATATATTCACAATAAACGACACAAATTGATTTACGTATGTTTATATTCAAATATTCCAGATTCGTATTGTTAACCGTCGACATAAATCGCTTCACGTACCAACATTACAAGTGCGATGCAACAACGCTTACCATATTCGTGCAACGTACGGGTAATACATCTAGTATTAGAAAATAATCACTTCGCTTGTATCTATAATTATTGCAGTTATTTCTATTAAATAATCGTCAAATCTTTGTTAGGATATATAATATCATTAAGACCAATATAAAATGTATAATACGGTTAATACCAATGGTAAAAAGAGATCTCATAATATGAAATATTCTAATATAAAGTACGAAGAGCTTGAAATCGGCTTAGCCTTTTTCGTACTTTATATATCAAGCTCAAGTTCACCTCGTTTGACTTTAATAAGCTCGAACTTGGCTCGAATTGAGCGCTTAAAGAGTCGAACTCAAGTTGCTATGCTCATTTATACTCTTAATTGAAACATGTATTTTAATTTAATTTTAATTTTGGTTTTATGCATGTGGTTTTGCTAATTAGTTAATTACTATGAATATTTTATTATATATGTGAAATAGAATACAAAATAGAATAAACGAATGCATTCTTTGATGGTCAACACAACTTTATTTCATATCACAAGTATTGTTACATTTGGCTTGCTAGTAAATGAATTATGATATCTATATTTATTTTATTATTTACTTAGTAATTAATTAGAATAGAGTGTTTTATAACGGGACAATAGAACTCAATACAACTATATTTATTTTTAAGAAAAAATATAATGACAACTCTCATAATTATCTTTAAGGAAGAAATTGCGCAAAAAAATGATGTAGTTTTTGTTGGTTAATTCTAGAAGATACGTGGTTATTTCAATTATAAAGAAAATAATATAATATATGTCTTAGTTTTTTAATGACAAATCTTAAAATTGTCATTAGAAAAGTTCTATTTTTTAATAGTAAACACCTCAAATTACAAATATTCTAATACAACTATATTGTATTACCTATATCGTTATATTTTAAATAAAATAATACTTCATATACGTCTTAATTTAATTGTCTTAGATATTCTAAATAAATTTTTCACTTTCATAAATAAATAAGAATAATGAGGTAAAGTTCTTGTTCTTTTATACCTTAATTTTACGTGTGTAAAATAAAAATGTAGATAAAAAGTAAATGTTAAAATTGTAAAATGAATAAAAGATACAGTATAATAATGATTTTTACTGTATTAAATTGTGTGTTCTTTTGTTTGTAGATTATTAATTGAGACGGAGAGAGTAATTATTATAAATACTAATTATATTATATTATATATTTAATAGATAATAATTATTATGAATTATTATGAATTATGATAATAATAATTATATAGATATTGAATAGAATTACATATTTGACTACCCAATATAACACTTATTGGTAGGGCCGTCCCGTTAATTTTATGAGCCCTGTTCGAAAAATAAAAGTGGGCCTTTTGTATACAAAAAATTTTCTTATATAACATAATACTAAGCTTCGACAATTAAGTATTGGAGCATGAACGTGGAGTATTGGAGCATAATATTAGATTACGGAGTATTCAACATTGATTATGTATCTTGTTTTTTGATTTTTCGATTTGTTTATTAACAAATGGACCAAAATATGTAAAAATGAGCCTATATATGTAATGTTAGAATATTTTGTAGGGGCCCTTATAGATGTTGGGCCCTGTGCGACCGCACGGCTTGCACGCCTCAATATCCGGCTCTGCTTATTGGTAGTCATACAAAAGTAAATAAATACATTGGTTAAGAAAGAATACATGAGGACCTCATTGTCATGTCTTTCACTTAAAAACCACTTCATCTCATAACATAGATACACACCAACTCACAAATACACAACACCACAAACCACAATGGTAACAACCAAACATGCAACACCAAAAGCACTGCAATTCAACATAAAACAACAAGGTACAATCACCAACAATGGTGTTGGTGAGTCATCATTCAGAGTATTGTACTATGGTAAATCATCAGCTGGATCTATACCCTTCATGTGGGAGTCACACCCAGGTACACCTAAACATGCAACCACTGAATCATCTCTCCCTCCACTCACACCACCACCTTCGTACCATCAATTAAGCCAAACGTACAAATCAGTAAAGAACACTACTTCTCTCCGTACTCTTTTTCTTTCTACTAGTACTTCCAAAAAAACATGGTCAACCTCGGACTATTCAACGTCCTATGATTCATCGTTAACACAATCTAGTAATACCTCACTACGCAGCCTTTTTCTCGCTTCCAGCTCTACAAAATCACACGTGGTGGATGCGCAACCTATGTCGTATTCCTTGGATTCGACACCGCTGAGTAAAGCGCGAGGGGAAAGCGAGTTTAGGAGTAAAACGACAACGATAATGTGCTTTGGTGGTAGTTTTATGAAGGTTTATAAGATGATGAAAGTGAAGAGTATGTTGATGTCAATTGGAAATCATGGTAAGAAAAAGAAAATAATTTGATCAAGTATTAGCTTTTATTTTTTATAAAATTATTTTTATTCTGAAATGTTACAATGTACATTTTAAATGAGATAATGAAAACTCTTTTTTACTTAGCTAAGACATTGTCTATTATACTACTCGTATATATTTGAAAATAAATTTTGAAAATAAATAGTTAGTGATAAAAATTTATAAATAATGTTAAATTGTATGTGTTATATTATTATTATTATTATTATTATTATTATTATTATTATTATTATTATTATTATTATTATTATTATTATTATTATTATTATTATTACTATTATTATTATTATTATTATTATTATAGCGTGAGGATCCTGAGAGAACTAAGGGTAAAAGAGAACTCAAAGAACTCACAGACTAGGCTCAATCTATGTGCAGATTGACTCAAACTGTGTGCAGATTGAGCTCAATCTATGTGCAGATTTTCTCAATCTGTGTGCAGATTGAGCTCAATTTATGTGCAGATTGAACTCACTCCATGGGTTCTATGGGTTCCCTCTAGATCCCTTCACTATTATACTATTATTATACTATACTTTTATTATTATTATTATTATTATTATTATTATTATTATTATTATTATTGTTATTACTACTATTACTGTATTATTATTATTATTATTATTATTATTATTATTATTATTATTATTATTATTATTATTATTATTATTATTATTATTATTATTATTATTTAATTTATATTTATATTTATATTTATATATATATATATATATATATATATATATATTTATTATTGTTATTAATGCATAAGGTGATTATAATATCTCAAAATATGTGTTCTCACTCTTCTCAGTTTTGTTTTTTCACTATTTGACATAGATCGATGGAAATTTGATCTCTCTGTTCTGAATTTCGGGGCTGGTGCTGAGAATTTAAGTACCTAGAACGAAATAAAAAAAATGCACTTAGTCTTTAACGAATAATATAATTTTTATTTTTAAAGTTTTTTGGGCCTTGTTAGAGTGCTATTGAATTTTGTTTTTTTTCTTGGACCTTTGATTGTTATTTTTGAATCTATTGTGTTTCCTATTCACTATTTTAGTTGTGTTTACTTGGTTTTGTGTTTGTCAAATCTCCAATTATATATGTATATATAAAAAAATTGGTCTCTAAAAACGATGGAGTGATGGACTCTGAGCAGTCGATCAATTTCACCCCTCCGAGCCTCCTCTGCTGAATCTGTTACTGAAGTTTATACTTTTTTTATTCATAAGCTACGATGAAGTGGCTAAATGGGTGCAATCTATAGTTTCTATTATATTACTAAAATGATGATGTCATTATTAAACTAATTCCTTTATTAAGAAAAAATCAAAAAGAAAAAGAAAAAAATCTAAGCATGGTGGATGATATCATTAATCTAAATAATTTTGAATTAAAATTAAATTTTATTAATTAATTATTATTATTAAATGTTATTAATAATTTTTTTAATTAATAATATTAAATTATTTTAAATTATTTTAATTAATTATTTTGAATTGGGTACGAGAATGTATAAAAGTTAGACAGAATGAAACCAATTCTACATTTATATTTTAATTTACACTTTTAAAAAATAACAACTAATATTATCTCTTATGATTGAATGTGGATTGTTAAATATGCATTTTAGGTGTTTGATGAAATGTCCAGCTAACGAGTTTCTTAGTCGGACTATGTGGTTCAACGGGTCATTAAACTAAATAACTTTAACATTTACGTTCACTTAATACCTATCATTAAACTGTTTCGTTTAAACAACATGTGGTTTCACGGGTCATTTCACTAGTATAATACATACTCCGTATATCATTATGAGTAATGTATGATTATTTCGAATACAAATTAGGAAGGTTTACATAGGTATGGTCGGTCGTGCTTTATGAGTAATGTATGATTATTTCGAATACAAATTAGGAAGGTTTACATAGGTATGGTTGGTCGTGCTTTATGTGTTTGAATAAATAAAGGTAAAGATAGAAAGTAAAAAAATAATAATAAATTTGCATCCCATCCCGTCCCATGAATAACGTTTATGATAGATATCTGTAACAACCAAGGCTGCAAATTTCGCTATTCGGGGATTAATCAGTCAGGACTTTGAAAGAATTAATCGGCAATTCGGGGATTAATCGAGGATTAATCGGATTGTACTTTATGCATTTAAATATTAAATTTCGAAAATTATATGAGTAAATATAGAAGAAAATCATAAAAATAACATAAACTTTAACATAATTGTCTAAATTTGTTCATTTTGTTCAAAAACTATAAATTTCGAGTTTAAATTCATGTTAAATTGATGATCAATTTTGACTTTAACCGACTTTGATTAACAAATTCGATTTTGACCCATCAATTGACGTTGATCGATTAATTAAACGGATTTTAGAAAATCGGAACGGATTGCTTTTAAAAATGATTAATCGAGGATTAATCGGCGAGTAAACGGGTTTTTTACAACATTGGTAACAACTACTATGTGATGTGATGTGATGTAATCTCGCCGCTTACACATACCAGTGGTTATCTTTTACTTGTACAAAATTTAACTTTTTCCAAGCAACCAATTTTATTGTACTTCTAGTAAAAAAGTAGAGATAGTAAAACATAAAAGAAATTACAACTGTTTCATAAATCAAATTGTTCTAATTAATATTATTTCTACCCCTATAAAACATCCATTAAAAAGAAGACCGAATGAAATCGAATGAATATCCTTTTTTCAAAGCCGAAGGCTCGTAGATAAGTCGATTTCTTTGCCTTCAAATAAACCAAAACGTAGCTGCCATGAAAGAGTAGACGGTAGCTTTTTTCATTGAAGACACATGTCATGCATCAAACCAATTTATCCAATTGTCCCAACTACCAAAAGATGAAACGTACGTCGATATCCAACCATGAAGAAATTTTGCGCCATAAATCACCCGAAATAGAGCATGAGAAATTGAGAATATAAAATGAGATTCAACAATCAACACGACACGGGCATATGCATAATCTCAAGCACTCTTTTTGATAAATCTAAACGAATAGGAAGACGATCAAAAGCAAGTCTCCGTAAAAAGATATTTATCTTGATTGATAACGTTTTAACCCACCTTATTTTTTATGGCAAAGATGATAAACGTTTATTATCCATATGTAAACGATCATCACTAACCACATAGTGATTTTTATCTCCAAACATACCAACATAATGTATCTTCCAAACATATGTAAACGATCATCACTAAACGATCATCACTAACCACATAGTGCGAATTCACTAAGCACTCTTTTTGATAAATCTAAACGAATAGGAAGACGATCAAGAGCAAGTCTCTGTAAAAAGATATTTATCTTGATTGATAACATTTTAACCCACCTTATTTTTTATGGCAAAGATGGTAAACGTTTATTATCCATATGTAAACGATCATCACTAACCACAAAGTGATTTTGAATAACGTTGCGCAACTCGTTCAAAGACTGCTCATTTCCTCCCTTGCAAGATCTATTTCAAATTCCATATCCATCAAAAAAAAAAAAAAAAATACGCGTATAAATAATTGATTGAAAATTATCATTTTCACATTAGTTAAATATTATTTTAATAATAAAAATATACTCCGTATAACTTACAAAATTCATGAGTTAGTGATGAAAAAATAAAAATTGATAAGGCTAAGAGCACCGGGAGTGGACCTCCGTCGTCTGGCCAGTGACGGCGTCCCCCACTCTGCATCTTCATCACTTTTGCTCGTTCCTCCCAAGTCAGTCACCTAGGCGACGTGAATTGAGGCACCGGTTTATTAATTAAATATTTATATAAATATTCTCAACTCACATTCATATACAAAAATAAAAACTGACATACCCTAATGGAAATAGGTCACCACTCTCCACTTTTTCTGACTCACCAAGTCAAGCCTGACATGCTAAGTGACCTAGGTCACCACTCCCAGTGCTCTTAGGGGTTAGGTTAACACGTGTGTATTAAGACGTTTGTTAATAAAGTCCATTATGCACAATGCTCAAGTCACGGTAAACAGATTGAGGCATCGGGTCGGATCTTTGTAAACGATTTCGACAATAAAGCCGTCCATTTCAACCAATGAAATGCGCGTGTTAATTACGAGATTTAGAAGATATAAGAATATTTGTGCATAATTTAATAATCAAATGTTGATTATGGATTATTATTACTTCAATATGGAATAGCATATGTTGATGTTAGTGTAGTGTGAATCAACCTTAGTGACTGCCATATATTCGATCAGATGTTTCTCTTCAAAAGACTGTTGTGTTCAAATAGAGAAAGTTTTATTTAATCAATTCGTGATCTTCTGTAACGACCCAACCCGTCGATTTCCGGTCCATAATTTTTTTTCCCTTTTTAATATACATTAAATAACACTTTAGGTCCTATTACACAATTTCTAAAACGTATTTGTTATCAAAGTAAGTTCAACGAACTTAAAAACATACAATAATAATTTAAACTCTTTAATACAATAATACGTTAGTTAAATCATAAACCGGTTATTACTCATGACCCGACTATTTACTTTTACACAAAACCGAGCATGGTGATTGGGACTACGCTACCCAATCCTAAACCGAGTCCAAAATCAAGATCTTCTAAGCAAACTAGCCAAGATCTCTAATCCCCACGCTTACCCGATCCGTCATCAAGCGAACCTATAAAAATATCAACAACGAGTGGGTAAGCTAATGCTTAGTGAATGTAAAGATACTATACACATACATATGCATAAAATGGCTACGCATCACCAAACACAAAAGTAAACACATACCGCCTCCGCATGGTAAACAAGCTACAAAAGAGCACATACACAAAGTAGCTATACGCTACGTAATCACCAAGCTAACGCCACACGATTAGCTACAACACAACAATAAGTATATACGCATATACAATAAATATGATCAACAACATCAATAAGGTTAACCCCTTAACCTAAGCCACATGAAGATTTGCCGAACTACCTAAGCCTTAGTGAATTCGCACTACTCGAGATTCACTTCCTTCCGCTTCAACAACCGAGGTTGGCCGAACTACCCGAGCCTTAGTGAATTCGCACAACCCGAAAGTCACCACCTCATCACCAAGATGACTGAACTACCCGAGTCATCATGAATCCGCACTACCCGAGATTCATCTCCTCAACAATAAATGCTAGCAAAACCCATCGCCAAAGGGGTTTATCCAATACGCTAGCCAAATCACCACACCAATGGTATTAACCCAAAATGCATAAGCGTATCACATGGACCCGAAGCACAAGAGGAGTCCATTCTCCCACACAAACATAGAGTAAACCCAAACAAGAGTCACCCTATACACACGTACCCATCCTACGCATACATACACGTATAGTAAATTTACACTCACCTTAAACGCCTTGATGAAGTGCAATCCAATCTCGCAACTCGCCAATGGAACGTACCTATTCCATTTATCACATAATCATCAATATAAACTCATTTGGACTCTCGACCCGCCCAAATGAACAACAAGTGCAAATTACACCCTTTTGCACTTTTTACGCTACCCGAAGGTCCGAAACCAACAAGACCAATTCCCGCCTTCCCGAAATAGCTAATTACACCCCTTTTAGCCTTTAAACTCATTTATAACGACATTTACACAAAATCTCGTTTTGACCTAAAATCAAGTCAAAACACTCATTTTCCATACTTACACTTCATATCACTTCCAACACAAGTTAATTGGTGATTTAAACTCTTAAACATGCTTATCAACTCATCAATTTCATCATCCAACCCTAAACCCACCAAAATGGTCTTCCTCACCATTTACTAGTTCAAACCTTCAATTTAACAACAAGTGGGGTTTTGTTCAAGAACAAACAATCAAAAGCCCTAAATTTAAATGATGAACACAAAACGAAATTCGGAGTTAGAGCTTACCGCTAGTATCAACTTGTAGCTAAGAACGAGGAGAACAATGTTGCCTCTTACGCTCTCGATCGAATCCTGCTTCTTCCTTTCCAAAATCCCTCTTGAATGATTTGAAGTATTTATGTTTTGAGAGAAAATGAAGAAGAAAAAGAAAAAGAAATGAATAAAATGAAATGAATGGACCAGATTTGAGGATATAATCTGTCCCATACGCGAAAAGACCAAAATGCCCTCACTTTCCCTTTAAAATTACAAAATCCAGAACCAGCTCACTAGGACCCTTTCTCTGCGCCGCGAGATCATGCATGGTCTGGTGGTTGTTTTGACGTGCCTCCTGATCCTGAATCCCTTGGGTTGTCGCGCCTCGATCACACTAGGCCGCGATCACACTAGGCCGCGCCGCGACCTAGTGTGGGTTTTGACCATTTTTCGCGTACTTAAACCCCAACACACGAACACGTCTTGTACCCTTCATACACTAGACGTACATACTCTCTAGAACACGTATAATAACCCCTCGATCACTCTCGTACTCTATTTAAATACATGCAACATATATACATACTCGATACATATATATATATATTCTTTACTTATATATATATATATATATATATATATATATATATATATATATATATATATATATATATATATATATATATATATATTCGTTATACGTCGTACTTATTCTTCATATATACATCTTACGAATAAACGGGTCTTACAACTCTCCCCCGCTTATTTCGATCACGTCCTCGTGATCCTAGTCACTTAACCAATCTGAACCTACACGCTATGGTTCTCAAACAATCGTTCCAATCCGACTTCCACCACATTTCTCATTAACCCGAAGATTAATCCATTAAATAAATACACTCTTGCATGCATTCCGAGACGTGCAATACACACAACATCCGAAGTCTATAACGATCAATACGCGGAATCGCCACGTATTCTTCCAGCTCCTCTAGGCAATTCTTCTCAAAGAGTCACATTTAACAACTAAATCGTCACCCGCGGTTTATTAAAATCCACAAACCCGAGTGTTAGGACCTTGAAGTTGTATAGTGTTAATGTAAATTAAGCTTAAATGAAGGTTCCTTAGAAGAGGGCTATGTAAGGAACCTATGTAGTCCTAATTAGATAGCCATTGTATTGTAACCGAGTTCTAGAAGCTGTGGAATTTAATTTGTACCGATTCTCTCTAGTACCGAGTCTCCTTCTTACATACCGAATCTCATTCTATCTTATCATTTCTCTCAATCTCAACATGATCTGACCTATCATTTGGTATCAGAGCTACCAGGAAGTGATTCTACATCACTATATCGATCCAGAGATTGTAGTTTACAGAATCTGAACACTCTCGGTATATTGAATCAGATTCGATATTATCGAATTTGATAATCTGACGTTCAGATTCTTGTGATAAGTTCAGTGAAGGTGTATTAGGTCTATTAGAAAGAGTTTCGATCATCATTACAGCTTTTTAACTTCAATTATGGAGAATCAAGTTGATTTTTAGAGTTTGTGGCTAAAACTCTCGGTATTGCTTAATTCAAGCTTGATTCTGATGTTTTGTGAAGATTTAAAGATTCAGTTGTTTTCGTGAGGTGTTAAATCACATTTCTGTCGGTTCAATTTCTTCAATTCTTCAAGTTTTGAAGATTTGATCAACATTCGGTATCGTAACTGTCATACCGAATCTGCTTCATTACTGGAAATTCATCTTAAGTGTTGCGGATTGTGGTGTGTTTGTGATTCTATCACATTCGGTTTGATCATACGCAGCTAATTGGTGTGGTTTGAGAAAGGATTCTGTTATATTTCTAAGTTTTAGACTTAGACTCGGTATTGTCAACTGCTACAGTTGACATTCGGTATTCTATACATTCGGTATCTTTGATATTTTGTGTGATACTAACTTGTTTCCTTGTGCAGCAAGGTTACAGAATCTAATTCAAAGGGATTGAATTGAGTTTGAACTTCAAATTCATACAGAATCTGACTACCGAGTCAGATACAGAATCTGATTTTCTGTATCACTTAATCCATTGGTTTTAAGTATTCTGAGGCTTCAAGTTGTGTGGTTGCCAAATCCATACCGAATTTGGGTGTGTTACTTGTGATTCATATCAGTTTCTGATACAGAATCTGGTATACCGAATTGTTACCGAATCTGCTACAGTACCGAACCACTTACCGAATCTGCTACTGTACCGAATTTTTACCGAATCTGACATTCTTGTTAGATTTTATACTGAACCCTGATCATAGATTGTGTTTAATACCGAATCTATACCGAATCTACCTCAATTTAAGATGTCTACTCAAGATACTCTTATCATTGGATCAGATTCCCGACCTTCAGTGTTGTTTGATGGCAAGTACACTCAGTGGCTTCATCGTATTACTCAGTACATAGACTATAAGGGTGAGAAAGCTAAACATATTTGGGCTTCTCTGAGAGATGGTCCAGTTGTTGATTTTCATCCGGATACTGGTATGCCAATTCCAGTCTATGAACTTTCTGGTGATAAACGTGAAAGAGCTCAGGGGTGACATAGAGGCTAAGAATATTGTCATGCAAGCTATCCCATATGAGCTATTTGAAAATGTTGATAGCAACACTACTGCAAAAGATATATGGGATGAGATCAAACGACAACAAGAAGGTTATGACATGTCAGACGTTACTAAATTGAATAAGGCTCTGGGATTGTATGAAGATTTCAAGCAGGAACCAGAAGAGCTACTCAAGGATACCTACCGTCGTTTCAATGGTGTTCTCAATGAGTTGAAAAGGTGTAAGATTGTAAAAGTACATGCTGAAGTCAACATGAAATTCCTCAAAAAGCTCAATGCTGATTGGCTTCCTTATGGAACCATTGTTCGATCTACCAAAGAGATTGACAAGTTGACTATTCATGAGCTTGTTGGAGTTCTTATGCATTACCAACCTGAGGTGTCTAAACTTCAAGAAGGAAGGAAAGAGTCATCTCTAAGTGATCCTCTTGCTCTAATTGCCAAAAAGAAGAGCAAATCATTTTCCAAAAGCTTGTCCAAAAAAGTGCTTGTTGAAGAATCATCTGATTCTGAAGAGTAGAATATTTCTGATGTTGATGATTCACACCTTGAATTAGTCAAGATGGCAGCCATGTTCACAAACACCTTGAACAAACACAAGTTTAAAGGCAAATCAAGCAATCAACGCAAACACTCATCATCTTCCTCGTACTACAAGAAAGCTGATCAATCCAAACAACAACGTGCTGATGATTCCAAGAAGGAAGATTCAATCTGTTTCAATTGTGGCAAAGCTGGTCATTACTCTCGTGAGTGCAAAATGCCTAAGAAGAAGGACGCAGCTTACTATAAGAAGAAAATGTTGATGGCTAAGATTGTAGAAACTAGGGGAGAGCTGAAACCGGTTGATGATACTTGGTTTAACTGGACTGATGATTCAGACTCAGAGGTGGAACATGCAAATGTTTGCAAGGTGACCAAGCTCATCAAAGCTAAGGAAGCATTGGAGAATTCTGACTCAACATCTGACGATGATGAGGTACAATCAACTGAAATCTCACCTGATTTTATAAAAATGCAAAATGACTTGATGAAGAATCTGGTCTCAATGTCAAAAGAAGTCAAAGGCTTAAAATCTGAAAACAAGGTTTTAAAAGACAAAATCAAACTTTCTGAGACCAAACCATCTTCATCCAAATTACAATCGGAATTGCAAAAGTTGACCGTCCAACTCAGCTCCTCGGAATCTGAGTTGGAAAATCTTAAAAAGACAATTCATTCGATTAAAGTCGAACGAACTGATTATCGTTTAAAATCTGAACGACTTGCAGAAAAAGTTCAATTCTTAGAAAAAGATCTTTCTGATTTAAAAAACCAACATGAACCCACACTTTCAAAGCTAAACAAGAAAATTATTCATTTGAAAAACGCAATAATTGAAAAAGACACTGAAATCTCTTCATTGTCAAAAGAGTCTGTTCTAATGAAAGCTCAACTTGCTCGATATGAGGAAAAACTCTATCGAACAGAGCAATCCAAAGCTATCATGGATATGGAACTTTCAAAACAAACGATTTTCATGAATAGACCAAAAACAATTCATGGTGAAAAGTGGGGGTTGGTTTTGAAGATCCTAAGATCTTAGATGGAGCTTCCAAAAAGATTCCAGGATTATATCATTCTGATTACTTTCAAGCTGGTTTACCACCGCATTTTGTGCATTCTTCTGATGCTGATTTTGATTATATTATTGTTAATCGCAAATCTAAAAAATACCATCAAATTAGCTTAATGTATGAGAAAATTAATGCAAAAATAGGTAAATCAAATCCTGCTTTCTTGAAGGAACTTGTTGAAAATGAAAAGAATGTGCAATGTGCTAATTATGTGCCGACACGTAGATTGGTTTACATTCCTACACTCATGCTAGAGAAATACATTTTAATGCTTGAGAATGACGTGTTTAACAAACCTAGTTCTAGCATTGTTAACATAGATGAGGTGTTTGATGAACCAACTTTTGATGTGAAACCAGTTCTACCTGCTTTACCTGCATGTTCTGATAATGTTTTCCGTGAAGACCTAGCACATGAACTAACTGTTTTCTTTGAGACAGAATCTCTAGGTCAAAATTCTTTAGATGAAAAAGTAGAACCTCATACTGAACCGATCATTAAACCTTTGATAGATTTTGAAAGTCAACTTGATCCTTTGCACGATTATTATTTGCATTTACCTGCTGTACGGAATTTGAATCGTATAGTAGCTCAACTAGAAAAGGAGAATATTGACTTGCAACTTAAGTGCCAATCATTAGAACAAATGCTTGCCCTGTGTGATAAATTGCCTTCACTGCCTAAGAAAGAATGTTCCTATGCTTTTAAGGAGGGTGAAGTGATAGTTTCTGCTGAAGAATAATGTCTTGAGATTAAAAGCTTAAAACAAAAGATAATTCAACTGAAACAGGCTAACACACTTAAGCAATCGTCTAATGTTGAAACCAATGTGCTTGAATGTATTGGTGGGATTACTAAGAATGGAAAGGGAATGTCAACATCTAAGGATGTAAAATCCATTACTATTCTTAAAAATCCTCTCCGTTCTCAATTTGGCAATCGTGGTTCAAAAGTTGTTTCTACAACTCAATTTGTTGTCAAAAAGGTTCATTCTCCTGATGGTTCTGTGTCAACTAAAAAGATTCCTATGATTCCAATGACAAAAACTTCAAAAGCGAGTCTTTTAACAACATCAGTTAAGTGCACACAACACACAAGTCCTAAACCTGATTTAAGTGAGTATGATGCAAAAGAACATAAAATCAAATTGGAAATTTTGCAAAATCAATCATCTCATGTGTCAACTGAAGAGTTTGGACGTCTAACTAACAAAGGTGTTTCTCGTGTCACAGGTCATAATCCAAACTTGAATTACAAATCTGTATGGGTTTCTAAGTCCACGACTAAGAAAGTAGCAACCAAACCAACGTAATCTGCTAGTCGGCCTAGGAAATCATCTCATGTTTTTTAATTTTCGTCTGTGAACAAAACATCTACTTGGAATAAATTGTGTGTTAAAACTTCTGATAACGATGTAAAACTTGATATTGCGTATGATGCTTCATGTAATGTGTTTTTAAATGATGATTTATTGTCTAAACTGCATGATGCTTTACGTGATTTTCTTGTCGTTGATCCAAAGTTTATTGTTGGTACTAACCGTAGAGGACCCAAGAAACTTTGGGTACCTAAACTCTAGGAAATTCACATTTACAGGGTTTAGACGTCTGTGTTTGGTATATCGATTCCGATTGTTCTCGACACATGACGGGCGATAAATCCTTGCTTGTCAACTTCGTTGACAAATTCCTAAGAACGGTTACTTTTGGAAATGATGAAATTACAGCGATAACGGGTTACGGAGATTTTGTGCAAAATGGCCTGACAATCAAACGGGTTTCATATGTTGAAGGTTTGGGGTGCAGTTTATTTAGTGTAAGTCAATTCTTCGATGGAGATCTTAAAGTTCTGTTTGAACGTCGACAATGCTCGGTGCAATCCACCGAAGAAAATGATCTACTTGTTGGTAAACGTTGTGCTTCACTATACACTATTGACCTCAATGATGCACCTTCACATATAACCATGTGTTTGGCCACTCGTTCTACCAAAGAAAATTCATGGTTATGGCATCATCGGATGTCACACCTTAATTACAAGGGTATCAATCGACTAGTCTCCAAAGACTTAGTTGATGGTATTCCTACCTTTCACTATGATAAGCATCATGTGTGTTCATCATGTGCGATGGGTAAGCTGAAACGGACTAATCATCCGCTTAAGCAAAACCCCAGTACTTCATCGTCTTTGCAACTATTGCATATGGACTTATGTGGACCCATGCGTATTTCAAGCCTCGGTGGCAAGAAATATGTGCTTGTCATTGTCGATGACTATACTCGTTTTACATGGATTTTTCTTCTGCGAACTAAGTCAGAAACCCCCGCCATTATCATTGAGTTCATTAAAAAGACTCAACGCTCTTTTAACAAACATGTTAAGAGCATTCGAACTGATAATGGGAAGGAATTTAAGAATGACCTGCTTGATAGTTATTTGAAAGACCAAGGCATTGAACTTTAGTTCTCTGCTGCTCGGACACCCCAACAGAATGGAGTAGTCGAACGACGTAATCGTACGTTATGCGAAGTAGCTCAAACGATGCTTGCTTACTCCAAACTACCTCCAAAAATGTGGGGGGAGGCCATTTCAACTGCATGCTATACCCAAAATCGTTGTATTGTTAATAAAAGTTTTGATAAAACTCTATATGAGCTATTATATGGTAGACGCTCGAATGTAAAATATTTCCGTGTCTTTGGTTGTATATGCTATGTGCTTAACAATTTTGACAGCCTCAGAAAGTTTGATCCAAATGGCGATCAAGCCATATTTCTCGGTTATTCTTCGAACAAAGTTGCTTATCGGGTTTATCACAAACGGACAAAAACGATTAAAGAGAGCATCAATGTCAAGTTCGATGAATTTTTGGGAATGGCTTTTGAACAACTCAGTTCAAAACCCGATTCTAACCTGGCTACTTCTTCTTCCGCGCAAAACTCAATTTTCTCGACGAAGGGTGTTCCTACGGTTACATCAGAGGAACTGGATATCTTGTTTGATAGTCTTTATGCTCCTCAACAGATTTGAAATGTTCAAACCGTACCGGTTACACCGTCACAGTCAACTACTGTGGAGACTCAACAAAGTCTTTTTGATGAAGATACAACACCAACTGATTCACCTGTTGCTTCTTCATCCTCCCTACCACCTCCTGTTACTGATAATCTTGAACCAATTCAAGATTCATCAGTTGATACAACTCCAGCCGTTTCTCCAGATACTCAATTGAATCCATTAGATAACGTTACATCAGATCAAGCGGATCAAGGCTCAACGTCAACAACGGTTGATGTTTCAATGGATATCACTGATGTACAACCTCTTCCACACAATCAATGGACTAAAAGTCATCCAATAGATCTTATTATTGGTGATGCATCTGCTCCAGTCTCAACTCGAAGGGCTACTTGGAATATGTGTCTATACACTGCCTTTCTTAGTAAGATTGAACCAACAACGGTTGCTCAAGCTTTACTAGATCCGAACTGGGTGGTTGTAATGCAAGAAGAGATCAATCAATTTGAACGGTTGAAAGTATGGCGATTGGTTCCAAGACCAACTGGTCAACGACCAATAGGGGTTAAGTGGATTTTTTAAGAACAAGAAGGATTCTGATGGAATTGTGGTTCGGAATAAGGCACGTCTTGTGTCCAATGGATATCGACAACAAGAGGGTATTGATTATGACGAAACGTTTGCTCCGGTTGCTAGGATTGAGGCTATTCGTCTTTTCCTTGCATTTGCTTCTAATATGAAGTTCACGGTGTTTTAAATGGACGTTAAAACTGCCTTTCTGAACGGTCATCTTCAATAGGAAGTCTATGTCGATCAACCAGAAGGCTTTGTCGATCCCATTCATCCAAATCACGTTTACTTCTTGGAGAAAGCTTTATACGGTCTGAAGCAAGCACCGCGTGCATGGTACGAGACCTTAACAACGTACTTGCTGGACAACGGCTTCTCTCGTGGAACGATTGATACAACGCTATTCATCCATAAAAACCACGGTCACATTCTCTTGGTTCAAATTTACATTGATGACATTATTTTTGGTTCCACGTCCCCGGCCTTACGCAAAGAATTTGGTGATCTTATGGCCAACAAATTCGAAATGAGCATGCTTGACCAGTTATATTTCTTTTTGGGGTTACAAGTAAAACAATTACCAAACGGGATTTTTCTCAGTCAAACAAAGTATATCAATGATATGCTAAAACGTTTTAAAATGACTGCTTTAAAACCAATGACAACCCCAATGAGGACTTTACTGGATGCTGATGCTAATGGGGAACCCTTTGATGTTACACTTTATCGAAGCATGGTTGGTTCTTTAATGTATCTGACTGCAAGTCGACCCGACATTACACTTGCTGTAACTGTCTGTGCTCGCTTTCAGTCAAACCCTAAGAAATCTCATTCCAAAGCGGTTGTTAGGATTTTTCAGTACCTTAAAGGTACACCTAACCTTGGGATCTGGTATCCTCATGGATCCGATTTCAATCTCACTGCTTACACTGATGCGGATAATGGTTGTTGCCATGT
The DNA here is from genome assembly GCF_046630445.1 of Rutidosis leptorrhynchoides. Taxonomy (NCBI): domain Eukaryota; kingdom Viridiplantae; phylum Streptophyta; class Magnoliopsida; order Asterales; family Asteraceae; genus Rutidosis; species Rutidosis leptorrhynchoides. The sequence goes on from NC_092334.1 coordinate 540,146,485, forward strand.
TGATAGAAAAAGTACATATGGATCAATTCAGATGTTGGGGAATAGGCTAGTTGGTTGGTCATCCAAAAAGCAGAACTGTGTGTCTTTATCAACAGCTGAGTCTGAGTACATTGCTGCAGTTCATTGTTGTTCACAAGTTTTGTGGATGCAAACTCAACTTTTAGACTATGGCTTTAAGATTTATAAGACCCCGATTTACTGTGATTCACAAAGTGCTATTGCAATTACAAGCAACCCGGTCCAACATTCTAAGACTAAACACATAGATATTCGCTATCATTTCATTAAGGACCATGTAGAGAAAGGGGATGTAGAGTTATACTTTGTGCCTACCAAAGTTCAATTAGCTGACATGTTCATTAAGCCTTTAGATGAACTTAGGCTAAAATTCTTGATCAAAGAGATTGGCATGGTAGAGTATAGTGCTTGATATTCCTTAGATCTGTTGGGACTTATTCTTGAGATCTTGTGTTAAGGGGGAGTAGATACTTTCTAGGGGGAGCAACTACTTTCATATGCTTTGGATATCATCTTTTAAGGGGGAGCCTTTAGATTTATGATAACTTCCTGGATATAATTGTTCAATGGTTACATAAGGGGGATGTAACTCATCGATATCATATTTCAAGGGGGAGTTAATTCATTTTCTAGGGTAATTTATCAAAATGCTGATTTAAGTTCTTGTATATCACATTTTGAGGGGGAGAAAATGAGAAAATTACTCAAAAATATTATTTTTCAAAAGTGAATTCATAAATTCTTTGTTTTATATCTGAAATAATTCACTAAGGCTTGTATACATCTCAGTATGCAACCCGTTTTAATAATTGGTATCACTGAAGATTTGTACTTTGTTCACAAAATTCAAAGTTCTTTTAAGTACAAATCTTATTTTGGAAAATTCATAAAAATTGGAAAAGATAAAATCCAAAAATATTTTTTTTTACTGGATAAAATGCTATTTTTAGCATTATACCGAATCTGACATCCAACAGTACATATTCGGTAAGTTCAAAATTTTCAAAATTGTCTCAGAAATATTTTTCATAAAAAGATTGAAATGAATATTGAGAGAAAAAGTCAATTTGTCAAGATTTGAAGTTAAATTGATAAAGTTTTGAAAATTGGACTGAATTCGGTATAATAGGCCCATTCTGTAAAGCCCATTCGGTATTTTACCTTCGGTATCTATAAAAGGAGGGTCAAAGTCAAACTTACTCATTTACTGTTGTTAATTACCTACCGAGTCTGCTTGATTATACCAAATCTTCCTAATCTACCGAGTCCGTCTCTCCGTATCTTCAAATTCTTGGGTAAATGTTCATTTAATTAACATACTTATAGATCTGAGATAATTATGTGTCTATCAACCAGAAAAGATCAAAATAACTGGATTTTAACTCTCAATTTTGAAATTCTGTTGATTTTACTGAGTCTGAGTCGTATTCTATTAATCCTTGATTAAACTCAATTGATTTGGTTAATTAACATGAATTCTTGTCTAATCTGAGTTATATTGATTGATCTATCATTTGACCAAGCTTGATTACATGTTTAATTGATTATTTGATGGATTCTGTATCTACCGCATATGTTCTATCTACTGTACCGAGTCTGTTCATACAATTAACATGTTGCTATGATTTAATTGATTGGTTAATTGATTATGGTTGTGATTTTACATGATAGAATATGCATGTTTGAGCGTCTTTATGTTAATTTTGGAGATACCGAATCTGTTCTTCTCTTGATACCGAATCTGACTTTTGGTACCTTGAAAATTTCTGATTTTTATCTTCAAACACTTAACTTGTTTATTCTATATCTTTCTGATCTGAAAACTCAAGCTTATTTGGTTACAGAATCTCAAGTTTTCATGACTACCGAATCTGCTTGAAATGTGTTTAAAAATTGACTAAGTGTTGTTCTGATTCTTTGTGTAGTATAATTGACTTTGCATGATAAATTTGTATTGTGATGAATATCATATGAATGTCATGATTGTTAATTATTTGATCATATTTGAGAATAAAAGATTTTTATATTTTTGAAAAACCATAAAAATCTTAAAATAGAAAAGATAAAACATATACAAAGGATTTCAAAGACAAATAAGAATAGAGATATATGCTTTTTGAATATCTTGTGGTCTTCTATTTCTTATTTGTACAGCTAAATGGCGAACAATCACTTCATCAACTCTGAAACCAGTATTCCCTGCAACTACTGGACATCAATTCTAGAGAGACACACACTATGGCCTGCTCTCAGTACTACTGCCAGTGTAGCTGTAACAGATCTGGAGTTACTTAACAGAACAATTAGGTTTTTGGAAGCTACACAACCTACTACTGAAAATCCAGAGGGAACACAAGCTCGTTTTGAATTTCAACTGAGAGGAGTTCAAGGGAGGAGGAGTATCACTAAAGCTGATTTCAGGAGGATATTCAGACTTCCTGTTGTGCAGAATGCTCCTGCTTTTCCTGCTACTCATCAAATGATGACTTCTGTCTTTGATCTTGGTTATGTTGGAGCTACCAATGTTCTACCAGCTAAGTTTCAGAAGAAATATCTGCACTCAAGGTGGTATGTGATCTTCTCAATCATCAACAGATGCTTGCTGATGACAAGGAGTGGATCCGATAGCTTGACTGTGCCAATGCTGAAAGTATTCTACTCTTTCATAAGAGTAGAGGCTCCTGACTATGCTGAGCTTTTACGGGATCTGGTTCAAGCTCAAGTTGATAATCCAAAGGGTTCATACATCCCTTGCGAAAGGTTTTTCTGTATCTTTATCCATGATGCTATAAATGCTTGCAGAAATGCAAATATATTTGTACCAGGTACACATGGATTACAGATGAAACGATTTGGGGAGCTGAAGATGAATACCCAGATGGTGTCTGATAATCAATTCACTCGCCAATTCCAAATTGGCTAGTGAGGCTAGCTGAACCCCAAGACGCTCGTATGTGTTCTTATTTTGAGGCTGTAGGAATACCTCTTCCGAACCCGGTACAACAAGAACAAGTTGAACCCGCCGCGGTTCCAGCCCCAGAGGTTGTAGGGGAACCTGTAGTTCAACCACCCGGGCCAGCTAATCCTCCACTTAGGGTGAACCTTAAACGATCTAGGGCAGCACACCAAGCTCAACCCGTAAGGATCAGGGAACCTAGTCCAACTAGGATTGAACCAACCCTTTCCACAACACCCGAAGTGAGCAGTAACACCGACACTTCAGCAACAGCATCTGAATCGTCTCCTAAACATTTTCCTAAGAGAACTCGATATATACCTAATGAGATGATTCAGACTCCGCCAACCCAACGAGTAACTAGATCTAGGACTTCGACACCTATCGTCTGCCAAACAGTTACTACTACCGTTGGTGATACATACCAAGACCTAGAACCAATTAGGTAACCCTCACCTATCTCCGTATCACATCCAATAATAACAGTAAGCCCTATGCTAAATGAAGCGCAAGTTTCGATAGGCAAGAGATCTAAACGCATGGATGGTAAAAAGGCCACTAAGCCCATCCAATCTAAACAGGACTTAATAATAAATCCTACAAAGCAAGGTGCTTCGGCATCTAAGGAAGTAAAGTCTTCCTCTGCAGTAAAGTCTGCGTTGACTCAATCGATTGAGGAAACTCAATCATTGAAGTCCAGAACGACCGAAGGGGAGCCGAAAAGTCTTGAAAAGGCACCCTGCGTATCGGCTAGAAATCCTCCTGTGCCTCAACGTACAACAGGGTCTCGAGGTCCGGCTTATCTTGATGAGGAGATCTGCCGTGTCCCATGGAAACGAGTCAACATGACAATCCTTCGGGATATTTATCAGACTTCCAGCAGAATGATCCCTTGATTCATGAAAGTGATTCATTGGATCAAACCACTTCTCTTCCCGATTCTGAATCTCAGGGTCTGGAGGAAGAGTCTTTAACTGAAAGAGATTTACCACCTCATGGTATATCAATGATTTCAGGAGTCGAAGATAGCAATATCTCTGCGAGAGCTAAACCGACGGGTAGTTCTGCTACTTTGTCAGAGTCCCATGAGACCAAAGTCATGGAGGCGGATGCTTCGAAAGAAACTTCGCCGGTGACAACTCCGGTTGTTACCCAACCTCCATCAGAAGGGGATATCACGAATCTGACTAGTAGTATGTACAGCCCTACATATAAGAATAATACCGCACAATCATCCTTACCTTCCCTCACGGCAACTCATACACTTCCATCGACATCGCCTTCAACAGGTACTGCTGCTGCTGCTGTTCCCATTGTTACTTTTCCATCATCACCCTCTCGTTTACCACATTTCTATGATGCTTTGGAGCAAGAATATTTTAGTCGTATGTTTTCTAGAGTCAATCTTGATGTTCTTCGACGTACTTCGCTTCAAGCATTGTTTCGTGCTCGTGTTCGATATCCACTTACTTCCTGCTCTTCTCCTTTAAGTCCTCACCATGATGATGAACATGATGATTCTGATCCTCACAATAGTCATGAGGGGGAGATAGGAGTAGATGAAGAATATCTATCGGTGAACATTTCAACCAAGGGTGGTGATGTGAGATCTTCATCAGCTTCACAAGCTCAACGAGTTCAGACAGAATCAGAAATGGTTTCTGTACATGATGAAATTAATGATAAGGAGCCTGAGCAAGTAATAATTCTAATTGTTCATAAAGAGGCTGATAGTGGACCAGTAGATGAGGATTTGAACTTAAGTGATTTTTATCTTGAAGAGACGGATGATGATGGGTTTGTCATCTTAAGCAAGTTATCTTCAGTATCTTCAATTCCAGAAGATGTAGAGATTGTAGATGAAGGGAATCCTGATCCAGTAATAGAAAGTGATGATGAAATGGATTCTTCTGATGACGAAGAAGACAATCTTTATGTTGATCCAAATGAAGATGATATCTTTGATCATATTGAAGATGATGATGTTCCAAATGATGATGCAACAAATCCTACTGATCATTCATCGAATTCTACACCTTCATCGAGTTCACATCCAACAAATGCTAATGAAAGCTCAACTTCTGGTACATCTACATCAAGTGAAACAGTAAATTCCAGATTCAAATACAACCATGGAATATTCTTTAAGAATCAGGAACAAAGATTGTTATTGGGAGTTGAACATGATTTTATAACGTTACGAAACACATTCATCGAAGAAAATGCTTACAAGATCTTCCGCATCAAAGATACACCAAGGAGTAAAAGGTTTACTTATATAGGTTCACGATTGCTTCCAGCAAGTGAAAGGAATTGGTATGAGTTTATATGGAGGAAACATATCAACAAAGATGAAGATGATTTGTGGCTTCAAAGAAAATATCGTATTTTAGAAGTGTTGAATATTGCTCGAGTCGGAGTAGAGATAAGTGAAAAGAAAGACGTCATCAGTCAGTTCCATGTTATAAGAGAAGATGAGAAAGAGTACAAGTTCACAGAAGCAGATTTTCATAATCTTGATATGCTTGACATCATTCACATCTACAACTACCTCAGTAACATCACCATTCGACCTTTTGCTAAAGCTCAAGCTTTGGAAGCTGTGAAAAGATACATGATGGAGACAACTGAACTGATGAGACGTGAAGATTTTCAAATAGGTCTCGAAGCAAATAGGAAAAAGATTCGAATAACGTGTCCGAATCAATTTATGGAGGGACTGAAGGATATGAGGATGTTTCAAATGCAATTCGAACCCGAAGGGTTTGTATTTGTAAATTCTCAAAAGGAAAAGGTGTTCATTCGTACTGAAGAGCTGAACAAATATTCAAATGGAACACTTAAGGCTGCACTGAAGTATCTTAAAATTCGTCAAAGCAAGGTTGATGACTTTGATACAAAAATAGGTCTTGGAGAGTTTATAAAGCATATCAGAGATCGTTTAAAGCTCCGAATCCGTATAAGATAGTTTGAGATTCTTCGTGGGCAGAGAAAGAGAAGGTATTTCAAGGAAATGGATGAATATCCATTACATGAGGGAGATCCAAGAAAAACGTGGGGAGTCTGGAAAACTTCTAAACAAATTTCAGAAAATCAAGTAGAAGTTTCAAAACCAGATGGCTCACGATGGAAATTAACGTTTGGACCTCTCAAGATTTCACAATAGGATTATATTGTAAAGTTCACATTTAACACTAAGGGGGAGATTGTTAGGACCCCGAAGTTGTATAGTGTTAATGTGAATTAAGCTTAAATGAAGGTTTCTTAGAAGAGGGCTATATAAGGAAACTATGTAGTCCTAATTAGATAGCCATTGTATTGTAACCGAGTTCTAGAAGCTGTGGAATTTAATTTGTACTGATTCTTTCTAGTACCTAGTCTCCTTCTTACATACCGAATCTCATTCTATCTTATCATTTCTCTCAATCTCAACATGATCTGACCTATCACCGAGCATAAGAACTTGCTCAATCCCTCACATCGGGAAAACTCAACCAATCTCGTACCGAGATATCAACTCCTAGCGTACCCATACCAAGTACATTGCTAGTAACAACCACATACCAAAATAAGGTCAACCATTTAACCGATGAAGACTGAAAAAAAGCGAATCCTTACGGATAACACTTACCACTTAACATCCCGTGTAGTGCGCGAACACGGCTAATACGCAACTACTGCAAACATGTTAGCAAAACACTACTATTGCATCACAATTCCACACCAAAATGGTCGAAACAACCCGAGCCTAAACATATATGGAGGATGGTCGAAACAACCCGAACCGTAGTGAATTCACAACAACCCGAAATTCACCAACCCAATCCATATTTTTCACAACGAAATGACCGCACAACCCGAGTCATTGTGAATACGCGCAAACCGATATTCACTACCTCCACCACATAGTATAACCGAGGATGGCCGTGAAAACCGAGCCTTAGTGAATTCGAACCACCCTACATTCACTACTTCAAATTATGAGTCCGACCAACAGGGACAATCGTACTACCCGAAATATTGTGAATACGAACAACCCAATATTCAAGTCGCAAATCACAACGCAAGGAATGGTACTCTCATTTCCCACCGGTACTCGTATTTCCCGATAATGTTATATCATGCCGATATAACACCACTCCCATCACAAATATCCTTTAGTGTACTTAACACCGCGTAACACTAATCCCTAGGTGGTGTCTTGTCATCGCGACTAGCCCACCCATCACACACGCTCTTTTGGTCTCAATCAATGAGTAGTGTAACATCGCGCCCTGCTACCCCATAGTGAATCCTAACGGAATACACTAACCATCAACACACGCTCTTTTGGCCTCGATCACAATGAGTAGTGTAACATCGCGCCCTGCTACACCATAGTGAACCCTAACGGGATACACTAACCATCCACCTCGACAACAAGTATATACACATATTTAGAAGCATTCCATTCGCTTGGAATCTTTGCACCCACATCATACATACGCGTACACAACGTCACCACAATCGAGCAAGAACTACCTATCTCGTACATAGGCACAAAAACAACAATTCTCTAGAAGAGAATCTAACACACACATCCCTTAACAGGGGATCTCACCTTGCTCGTCAAACACATCCATTTATCTCCCAACGAGATTCACCACATTACCACCTTGGTGGTAATTTAAATCCAAAACCATAAGTACAACTTATTCCAAACCGTACTTCTACCACAATTGACCAACGTAGGTCTCAACGCTAGCTTCGAATCTATACGAGTATCGTCCAATGTCAACACACTAGAACGTCTTCGTGCGAGAGTTCAAACTCCCCCACTTAGACTACGACCCGTAACCACATCATGGAGATAATAGTATCCCACGATATACACATCACGATACCTTGCTCCAACCTTGAGCATACTAAAGAATTTTGGATTATCCTTCACTACTTCAACCGAAGTACTTACCAAGCCATACAAGTATCACTCTAGCAATCACCGGGTTGCTATCACTTGTATCTTTCACACCGTCACTCAAGCACCTAAGGGTTTCTCACCGGTACCCTAAGTTCAAAGTAACCGCAACACCATCGGAGTCGAATACCATGCTAGTAGGTATGAAAGAGGCACCTAACGTCGCGTCATGTAGACTCCTTCACCAACATACATCGAGATCAAACACTCAATCTCTCGGGCTCCATCCACCCGATGAACCTCATGGCTCCACCCTCAACACAAAAGTGACGCGCGCTTAAAAACTGGTCACCAAAGCCCATACCCATGACTTAGTAGAAACATTTCCCAAACACTAAGGAATGCTTGGTTGCACCAAGTCTTACGCCCTTCACCCGTCAATCCAAACGCCACCATAGGGTAATTCCATTAGGAATGTCACCCATAACAGTAATATGCACAACACAAAGCATTTAACAAACCCGAACTCATCGGCACATAATAAATAATTAAGGACATATTCATTAAAACGAAAAGTACCTTAATCTCTCCTCGCGGCATTCGCCACCGCCAACTCGGGACAATCCGGCTTGCGATGTCCCTCCTTATGAAAATAGTAGCATATTCTGTCATCACTTCTCGGCATTGTGTATTCCCATAACTTGTGGCCCCTAACACCATAATTGAACCCTTATTTTTCTTACTTGGGGCACCGTACGAATCAACCCTTCTCTTACTTGAAGGTTCACAGATCTTCAATCGCGAATACGATTCGAAACCCCTAACCACAGCGAATAACTTCACAAACGACTTCGCTTGACCCCTGCTAATTTTATTCTGCAAGTCATCATTCAGAGTTCGATAGAAATCCCCCATCAATGCCTGATCATTCCCAATATACTCCGGGTAAAAATGAGCCTTCGCCATAAAGGTCGTCTTGAGAGTATTCAAGTCCATAGATCTTGTCGTAAATTTCGCAACTCATCACGCGAATCCGACAAATCGGCTTGCGTCCGGAACTCCTCGAAGAATTCCTTCTTAAAATCTTCCCACGATAACCCCATAAACGCTTCACCACCAACAATATCAATTTTACCGTCCAACCAATCTTTCGCCCTACCCCGTAACAAGCTATTAGCGAGTCTTGTCCTCTTCTCGGGAGGGCATTCAATAGTGCGAAAACACCCTTTGACATCCGAGATCCATGTTGTGCTTACCGAAGGATCCAGTTTCCCATCATACATCGGAGGTTTAGTCCTCATGAAGCTCTTAAGACAACACTCTATTTCACTACTACTTCGAATTTTGGAATACTTCCTATCCATTTCTTCACGTAACGCACCCATTTTCTCCGCCACGGCGGCCGCAACCATAGTGTTAAAATTGTCGTCGCTCGTCTCGATCCCGTTTCTCGTCACCATTCTAATGAATGCAAAATGATTAGTCCACGAACATATAAAACCACACGCACAACATCGCCCCATCTTGCTTGTGATGACCCGGGAATTTTCGACCAATTTTAAACTAAATCATTATATGTTTCTGACACGATAAGCAAAGTCTATTAATCTGAGTCTCAAAATATTTGAATTAATTAAATGGATACATTTAACCTTTGACCAGTCCCGACAATTCACGAACCATTATTTGTAAATAAATGTGGTTACAAATAAAAATAAATATAAATATAAATTTATGTATATATAATAACTTAAAATAATAATATACGATATAATATTCATGTTAAAAGCGTCGGTAACTAAACTCCAATTCAATAACTGCTGTTTCATTTTGATTGTAAAATGTGATAGTAATATAATATTATAATCCCGTTAAACTTAAACATCATCACTATCAATATATTAAACTGTGCCTAATTGATTGGATTTTACTGTTGTGCTTTTGTTCTTTCACCAACATAGCATATTATATATATATATATATATATATATATATATATATATATATATATATATATATATATATATATATATATATATATATATATATATATATATATATATATATATATATATATATATATATATATATATATCATATACATATTCGTAAATGAGTGCAATACATACTATCAATTACTCAAACAATCATCATCAATCAACTTTGTTCATTTCAAATCCACTCACTTGTTTACATCCGTGAAATTGTTTAGCAAGGAGATTCTGTTTTACTTTATCATATTCTAATACATACATACATCATACCCATTCTGTTTCTAATTTCATAATCATAAAAACAACAAATAAAGTTCATGGAATTGAAATATAGGCTGCTAATTGATCGATTACTATTTGTGTTAGTACACATGTGTGCTTATTGAATCTTAATATTATATTATAAAAATCAATTGAGTGTTGACAAAATAATTTGATTGCCCACTGATTGTTTTATTTTGAGAGCAAACAATCCTTCAATCATTCACTCTATTTGACTACTTTCATCCTGTTATCCCTCTTTATCTATCACTTTCTATCAATTCTATATTAAAACCACTCCTTTTCACAGTCTAAATTCATTTACATATACAACACAACACGTGAAGTTGTTACATATCACTGTCAGGCTTATTTTCTTTTTCGTCTTCTTGTTTGCCCCTAAGATTTAATGTCGACAAACAAATTTGTGTGGGTGCCAAGATGGAAATATCAAATGAATTGCTTCTTTTGCATCGGTTATCACTTACACCATAACCCACTTCATCTTACAACCTTCACCATAACCACAACTTGTTTCCCCTACTGTTGTCGTTCCTGTTTTTCTTCTGCTCAATCCAACTCACAAACACGACTGCCATCATCATTAATCCTATGCTACTGCTATCTTTTGCTCCTATGCTCATCATAAACCACCTCACCTTCGCTATTTACTGCCACTGAAATTGCTTGTTTTACTTCTGTTAAATCACTGTTACAGCTGTTACAAGGTGCCTGCTTCCCGTTCAAATCAAAAATCGTTCCTGCAGCTGTAATACGTTTCTGTCTTCAAGTACAGCTGCTGCTGCTTCACCTGCAAACCATCAAACTACAACACTTCCGATTCTAAAGATAAGTTATGAATCAACCCATAAAACTATTGAATTCTTCTTCATGAATGGGATCTGTTTACAATTTAGTAAAGAAAACCAAAATACTCAAACCTTTCATAAACAAAACAGTCATAGAATATCTATCCTCCTATATCATTATCACCATCAGGATCTATATTTTTTTTACACTTACTAAATCAACAAATTGATGAGATCCCTAGAATAAACAATTTAAATCAAATTAATGATTTGATTTGATCCCTGGACGCTATTTAAACCTCGTAGGGTATTAACCTTAGCCGAATTACATCGATAAATTTCAGAATTTAAAGTCAACAAATAAAGGTTTTCGGTCAAACTTTTGATTCAAGAACTATAAGGTGTTTCTGGAACAAATTAATAATTTTGAGTGTTCTATAGGATATTCTAAACACTTTTCAAGAAGAAATCTATACCTGAACCGCATTAGATCACGATTTCTGATTTCCAACGTTCGTCATCACCATCGCCACCAATCTTAACAAATTGGAACTTGTTGTTGTTCTTAGCCTTGATTTCCTTCACAGAACTTCTTAATCGTGGAGATAGTAAATGAGTTCAATAGATTTGGTGACTTGATTTTTGAGAATTGATCTTGGATGATTTAGGGTATCGTATGAATTGGGGAGGGATGACCCGAACCGTGGAAGGGAAGGAAATAAGGGATCGGATGATATAAGGCAGGCTATCGAGCTACATTTTTTTTTTCTTCTTGGGCTTAGACTCTTTGCAAGGCCCAACAAAATTGTTACTCCCAATGGGCTGTTAGAATATTCTTATGGCCCAAGAAAAACTGCCCACCTTATATTTATTAAGTGATGTCGAAATTGTATCGGGCCCAAGTGCAACCAATACTCGTCTCTCACAACCGATTTAATTGAGGGTTCGAATCTTGTCTGGAGCACTTCTTTTTAGAAAGAGTTTGGAGAGGGTATACACTTTTATTTTTATTTACATCCTTATTATTATTATTGTAATTATTAAATATTATGATTAATAATAATAATAATAATAATATTATTATTATTATTATTATTATTATTATTATTATTATTATTATTATCATATTATGATTATTATAAATATAAGTATTAATATCACTGTTATTATTATTATTATCAGTATCATTTACAAAATTGTCTCTAAAATGATTATTATTATGATTAATATTAATATTAGTATAATTATCGTTATTATTAGTAAGATTGTTAAAAACCTTAAAATTATCATTTTATCAAAACTATCATTTTTACCATTAATATAAAACTATCATGTTTATTTATATTTAATATTTTCATTACTATTATTATCATTATTATTATTTCTTTCATTATTATTATTATTATTATTATCAATATTACGTTATTATTATTAGTATTATCATCACTGTTATTTTTATTATTAATATTACTACAAATACAATGGCTAATGTTATTGGCAAAAATTATTATTATCAATATTATTATTAAATTTAGTTATGGGTATTATTATTATTAATTTAATATTATTATAATTATTATTTTAACAAACAAATTATATTTATATAAAAATATATTACAAGTATACTAATATTACATACTAAAGTGTTTTAATATATTAACTAATATATTATCATATATATATATATTGATATAACATTAATTAAAATATATTATGTATACTGTAACATATTATAAATATTAATGTAATTATATATATAAAGATATTAAACTTAATACATTATAAAATATAAGTAAACTTAGTTAATTAAATGTGATATGTATTAATATATATATAATTGATATAGGTTCGTGAATCCGAGGCCAACTCTATACTTGTTCAGTGTCGTCATATGTATTTTTACTACAAAACACAATACGGTGAGTTTCATTAATCCCTCTTTAAATGCTTTTACAATATATATTTTTGGGACTGAGAATACATGCGCTGTTTTTTATAATTGTTTTACGAAATAGACACAAGTAATCGAAATTACGTTCTATGGTTGAATGATCGAAACTGAATATGCCCCTTTATAGTCTGGTAATCTAAGAATTAGGGAACAGAAACCCTAATTGATGCGAACTCTAAAGATAGATCTATCGGGCCCAACAAGCCCCATACAAAGTACCGGATGCTTTAGTACTTCAAAATTTATATCATGTCCGAAGGAGGATCCCGGAATGATGGGGATATTTTTATATGCATATTGTGAATGTCGGTTACCAGGTGTTCAATCCATATGAATGATTTTTATCTCTATGTATGGGATGTGTATTGAAATATGAAATCTTGTGGTCTATTAAAATGATGGAAATGATTATTTATGTTAAACTAATGAACTCATCAACCTTTTGGTTGACACTTGAAAGCATGTTTATTCTCAGGTACAAAAGAAATCTTCCGCTCTGCATTTGCTCATTTTAAAGATATTACTTGGAGTCATTCATGACATATTTCAAAAGACGTTGCATTCGAGTCGTTGAGTTCATCAAGATTATTATTAAGTCAATTATAGTTGGATATATTATGAAATGATATGTCTGTCGTCAACTTTCGATGTAATGAAAGATTGTCTTTCCAAAAATGAATGCAATGTTTGTAAAATGTATCATATAGAGGTCAAGTACCTCGCAATGTAATCAACTGTTGTGATTCGTTTATAATCGATATGGAATTCGTCTGGATGGATTAGGACGGGTCTCTACAGTTGGTATCAGAGCGGTGGTCTTAGCGAACCAGGTCTGCATTAGTGTGTCTGACTGATAAGTCGTTAGGATGCATTAGTGAGTCTGGACTCCGATCGTGTCTACATGTCAAAAGTTTTGCTTATCATTTCGTGTCGAAAATTTCCTGCTTATCATTCTTAGGGAATCACTTCCTTATCATTCTTAGTCTAGACACGTTTTACTGCAATGACTGCATGAATAGTGTATAGACAAAAAAAATTTATATCTTAGTGTATCTGCTGCTTTATATCTTAGAGTATCTATTACTGTAACTTTGCCTGACAACTTCCGTAGATTCCTCCGTAACTTATGGGATTTTAGTATTACATATACATATGTAAATTATGTATTGCAGGATACTAATCTACATCCTATAATCTATTTTTTTCGAATATCCTCCATCTGATTGTACGAGATGAATCCCTCAACCAGTTCGAATTCCTCAGATTCCGATAGCTATTCCGATAGTTATTCTGACAGCTATTCTGATATGGATATCCACCTTAGCTCCGAAAGCATGCGTCACCAGAGTGAATCAACCAACCAACCATCCTCAATTCATATGATGAGTCCGTAGTCGACTTAATTAATGGAGACGAGAAGAAGGCAATCCCTTCCACCAACCGAATTCACCTCTTGACAATGAACCTGAAGCGTTTATCGGCGAACCTGTTCGAGACACCATTTTCAGTCTCATTTCCAGGGTAACTCGACAAGATTATATTCTATCCACAATTCTGAACCTTATTCATCCGCTCGTTCCGACCGCCAATCGTTCTGGAGTAATGAGTCAACGAACATCGCACTCGAATAATCAATTCGGAGAATATGGTGCAAAATGTACCAGCTTTAGCAACATCACCGGCACCAACAGTACAATCAATAACAGCATCAGTACCATCAACAATCCATGTTTCAATATCATCATTCTGTATCTCGAATATAATCATCGTTCTACGTATCATTCTACATCATTTATCTTCGTCCGACATGGCGATTATGTAATCACTAAGGTTTTAGAGATTCTATATTCTTGTTCTAACGGTAAATCAAATGAGTTTAATATCATATTGACTCATTAAATCCATGATTACATCTGAAGAAAATATATATGTATATATATTTCTTCATAAAGACTATAATTAAAAATTCTTTCGTACAAAGTGTTAATTGTGAAAATATTTTAACGGGTAGGTAATACCCGAGGAATATTCAGATTTCACATTAATAAGTTACACTGTACATTCTTTCAAATCTGATTCGACAGTCATTTACTATCCTATTTACATCCATCGATATACAAATCCGTTCACCACAGAATAACCATATTCATCCAATTTCATATTGAAATTTTGAGTTATCAGAATCCAACAAGTGGCATAATGAAGAAAATATTTGACAAAATAAAATTTGTTAGAAACAAACAAATTAACTATGAGAAATTTTGTTAAGAATCCACGCTAACTGTTCCTAGCTAATTGTTCCTAGCTAACTGATTATATTTATTATCGCAAATTAATTATCGCAATTTACATTCTCGCAATTTTATTTATGATCATTTAATTTTCTGTATTTACTTTACGCACTTTATTTATCATCATTTAATTTCTGTTATCCATTTTATGCACTTTAAATATCGGGTCACGATACGTATTAGTTAATTCGATTATTATATATTAAATTATATATGAATTATTGGACTGTCGACTGTGGACTATCAAGATTGGACAATTAAAAATGAATTAAAATATGGATTATAACATATGCAACTTAACATTTCTTCAAGTTTGCCACTTGATTTTATCTTAAACCTCATTTGTATCTTGACGATTCCAATCTGCGTTCAAACATTTCATAATTCTTGAAAATACATCAATTGAGAGGATGAACCAACCGCACATCATCTACGGAAGAAGAGATTGACGCATTTGGTTATGCATCTGAAAAACTCTCGGAAACTGAGTAAACATTTAACACATAGTTTTGCTAATTCTTTAGTGTTATATTTGCCCAAAATAACTTGGTAATTCCTTTCAAATTAGCCAATTTTGTCACAGCTCCAGCAAGTCAGCTTTGACTTTTTATTCGAAACAACCTTATTATAACCTTGATTTATATGCGTGCTCTTTTATTGTTACCGAGGAACCTTTTATATTCCATCATATTACCAGCAGACCAGCAACCTCGTTGCTCCTTGGTTTAAATCTCACCGACAAATCACTATATTTATCTATTGAAGTCTCATCATGTACTCATCCGCATCTTGTAACAAGAATTGCCATACCAATTACCGGGAATCATTAAATCTGTATTATGAGTCTCGCAACATTTCCACGACAACAGTTATATGTATATATATATAACACTTACCTTTTAGAATTATGATCTTCCATTCTGAAATTCTGAAAAGCACAAAGTCTGCAAATCAATACTCTAAATGTTGAAAAGGCTGAATGAAGCAGCAGAAACTGTAGGCAACCGTAAACGACCTTAGTCGTCGGAAGTTTGATGATAAAGAATAATATGTTGGAAAAGCTCAGAAACGTTGGAACTGGAAAACGGATAGAGTTAACCATGAAGGAGACCAAGGACAAATACAAGGACCATACCCTATATTCAAAGGATCCAGGTAATTCTGGATCCGATGAAATCTTTAGAGAATATCTTGCTCTGTACTCATGTTAAAATCTTGCGAAAAATCTTCCTCATCAACCATCGAACTTAGAAATTCCAAAATATCATCATCAATATCTTCGATATTTCTGAGGATATTTTCATAAATATTCTCGTCCGAAATTACATACCTCCTCGTGCTTCCTGTGTATCATTATGTTGGAAACATTCAACGGAAAATTTAGTACCGAAAGGCGGATTATGCGAAACTATGAAGGAAGCCGTGAATAAATCACAAAGAATAAGTTTGACTTCAAAGAATCCAAATGATTCCGTTTCTGATGAAATCTTTAGCGAATACCTTGCTTCCGAATCTAAACCCTTACAGATAAATCTTCTTCATCATCCATCGATATTAGAAATTCCAGGATATCATCGTATCTTTCATTATAAATATCCTCCATATTTCTGAAGATATTTTCATAACTATTCTTATCTGAAATCAATAATCTATTCGTGCTATCAATGTTACATCATATAGAAACTTTTAGTTTCTATATTCTGTAAACTTTCGAGCTTAATATGAATATTTTTGAAGTAGTGTTGGGAACTGATGCATGAGTTAGTATAATATAATGACACTTGATCAACGTGATTATATTACGGTAAGTCATGCTGAGTTTCTAATGAAACGTAACGATGGTTCACAGTAGATCATACCATCATCATATGCCATGTTACATGACCCGTTCATTCTACTTCTCCTCTAAACATATCAAGAAAATATAGTGCTGATAGTTCTATTCTCAGTAATTCTGGTAATTTGACAAATCAAATCGTACCATTACGATTTCCTTCTTAGAACATTAACAATGTTCATTCCGAAGTTTATATCTGCGAATTTTGAACCAGTACAAGCGGTGTTTATTCGCAAGAAGAAGAAACGAAGGGACAAAGCTCCAAAATATAAGATAAAATATAAAACCCAATGACAACACCGAAATTACAAACCATGGATATCAGTACGTATGGAAATATAAAGACACGGGAGGATTATAAATACAACAATCCCTAGAGCATAATAGAAATAAACTGATTCTTTAGGTGGGAGTTGGAAAAGAAGAACGATCATTACGATAGTTAGAATAAGAACAAGGATCAGAACAGGGTTAAGCATTTTCATAAATCTTTTGAATTTGGGATTTGAGTATAGAAGTGGTGAAAACTAAGGGAACGGAAACAGATAAATTTATAATGGAAAAAAAAATCAGACGTAATAATCGAGGCAGATCACCGTATTTAATTATAGAGATCTTAATTTTCTTATTCGCCGAAGAATCAAATCTTTTAGATTTCGAAGATTTCCTTTGAATCCCTCGAATTCCGGAATTCAACCCGGACTACGTCAAAAGCTAAGACGAATCCCTATTTCTTCGTTTCACTCTTTAGTGATAGCTTTACTCGTACTCTTCGAGTAATCGAATTATTTTATCCATATTACTCATTGATGATAAAACTCTATTTATCAACTCAAATTCGTCATGAAAACATTTTTATTGTTAGCCATGACCACCTCACTCAAATTTCGGGACGAAATTTCTTTAACGGGTAGGTACTGTGATGACCCGGGAATTTTCGACCAATTTTAAACTAAATCTTTATATGTTTCCGACACGATAAGCAAAGTCTATTGATCTGAGTCTCAAAATATTTGAATTAATTAAATGGATACATTTAACCTTTGACCAGTCCCGACAATTCTCGAACCATTATTTGTAAATAAATGTGGTTACATATAAAAATAAATATAAATATAAATTTATGTATATATAATAACTTAAAATAATAATATACGATATAATATTCATGTTAAAAGCGTCGGTAACTAAACTCCAATTCAATAACTGTTGTTTCATTTTGATTGTAAAATGTGATAGTAATATAATATTATAATCCCGTTAAACTTAAACATCATCACTATCAATATATTAAACTGTGCCTAATTGATTGGATTTTACTGTTGTGCTCTTGTTCTTTCACCAACATAGCATATTATATATATATATATATATATATATATATATATATATATATATATATATATATATATATATATATATATATATATATATATATATATATATATATATATATATATATATATATATATATATATCATATACATATTCGTAAATGAGTGCAATACATACTATCAATTACTCAAACAATCATCATCAATCAACTTTGTTCATTTCAAATCCACTCACTTGTTTACATCCGTGAAATTGTTTAGCAAGGAGATTCTGTTTTACTTTATCATATTCTAATACATACATACATCATACCCATTCTGTTTCTAATTTCATAATCATAAAAACAACAAATAAAGTTCATGGAATTGAAATATAGGCTGCTAATTGATCGATTACTATTTGTGTTAGTACACATGTGTGCTTATTGAATCTTAATATTATATTATAAAAATCAATTGAGTGTTGACAAAATAATTTGATTGCCCACTGATTGTTTTATTTTGAGAGCAAACAATCCTTCAATCATTCACTCTATTTGACTACTTTCATCCTGTTATCGCTCTTTATCTATCACTTTCTATCAATTCTATATTAAAACCACTCCTTTTCACAGTCTAAATTCGTTTACATATACAACACAACACGTGAAGTTGTTACATATCGCTGTCAGGCTTATTTTCTTTTTCGTCTTCTTGTTTGCCCCTAAGATTTAATGTCGACAAACAAATTTGTGTGGGTGCCAAGATGGAATTATCAAATGAATTGCTTCTTTTGCATCGGTTATCACTTACACCATAACCCACTTCATCTTACAACCTTCACCATAACCACAACTTGTTTCCCCTACTGTTGTCGTTCCTGTTTTTCTTCTGCTCAATCCAACTCACAAACACGACTGCCATCATCATTAATCCTATGCTACTGCTATCTTTTGCTCCTGTGCTCATCATAAACCACCTCACCTTCGCTATTTACTGCCACTGAAATTGCTTGTTTTACTTCTGTTAAATCACTGTTACAGCTGTTACAAGGTGCCTGCTTCCCGTTCAAATCAAAAATCGTTCCTGCAGCTGTAATACGTTTCTGTCTTCAAGTACAGCTGCTGCTGCTTCACCTGCAAACCATCAAACTACAACACTTTCGATTCTAAAGATAAGTTATGAATCAACCCATAAAACTATTGAATTCTTCTTCATGAATGGGATCTGTTTACAATTTAGTAAAGAAAACCAAAATACTCAAACCTTTCATAAACAAAACAGTCATAGAATATCTATCCTCCTATATCATTATCACCATCAGGATCTATATTTTTTTTACACTTACTAAATCAACAAATTGATGAGATCCCTAGAATAAACAATTTAAATCAAATTAATGATTTGATTTGATCCCTGGACGCTGTTTAAACCTCGTAGGGTATTAACCTTAGCCGAATTACATCGATAAATTTCAGAATTTAAAGTCAACAAATAAAGGTTTTCGGTCAAACTTTCGATTCAAGAACTATAAGGTGTTTCTGGAACAAATTAATAATTTTGAGTGTTCTATAGGATATTCTAAACACTTTTCAAGAAGAAATCTATACCTGAACCGCATTAGATCACAATTTCTGATTTCCAACGTTCATCATCACCATCGCCACCAATCTTAACAAATTGGAACTTGTTGTTGTTCTTAGCCTTGATTTCCTTCACAGAACTTCTTAATCGTGGAGATAGTAAACGAGTTTAACTGATTTGGTGACTTGATTTTTGAGAATTGATCTTGGATGATTTAGGGTATCGTATGAATTGGGGAGGGATGACCCGAACCGTGGAAGGGAAGGAAATAGGGGATCGGATGATATAAGGTAGGCTATCGAGCTACATTTTTTTTTCTTCTTGGGCTTAGACTCTTTGCAAGGCCCAACAAAATTGTTACTCCCAATGGGCTGTTAGAATATTCTTATGGCCCAAGAAAAACTGCCCACCTTATATTTATTAAGTGATGTCGAAATTGTATCGGGCCCAAGTGCAACCAATACTCGTCTCTCACAACCGATTTAATTGAGGGTTCGAATCTTGTCTGGAGCACTTCTTTTTAGAAAGAGTTTGGAGAGGGTATACACTTTTATTTTTATTTACATCCTTATTATTATTATTGTAATTATTAAATATTATGATTAATAATAATAATAATAATAATATTATTATTATTATTATTATTATTATTATTATTATCATATTATGATTATTATAAATATAATTATTAATATCACTGTTATTATTATTATTATCAGTATCATTTACAAAATTGTCTCTAAAATGATTATTATTATGATTAATATTAATATTAGTATAATTATCGTTATTATTAGTAAGATTGTTAAAAAAATTAAAATTATCATTTTATCAAAACTATCATTTTTGCCATTAATATAAAACTATCATGTTTATTTATATTTAATATTTTTATTACTATTATTATCATTATTATTATTTCTTTCATTATTATTATTATTATCAATATTACGTTATTATTATTAGTATTATCATCACTGTTATTTTTATTATTAATATTACTACAAATACAATGGCTAATGTTATTGGCAAAAATTATTATTATCAATATTATTATTAAATTTAGTTATGGGTATTATTATTATTAATTTAATATTATTATAATTATTATTTTAACAAACAAATTATATTTATATAAAAATATATTACAAGTATACTAATATTACATACTAAAGTGTTTTAATATATTAACTAATATATTATCATATATATATTGATATAACATTAATTAAAATATATTATGTATACTATAACATATTATAAATATTAATATAATTATATATATAAAGATATTAAACTTAATACATTATAAAATATAAGTAAACTTAGTTAATTAAATGTGATATGTATTAATATATATATAATTGATATAGGTTCGTGAATCCGAGGCAAACTCTATACTTGTTCAGTGTCGTCATATGTATTTTTACTACAAAATACAATACGGTGAGTTTCATTAATCCCTTTTTAAATGCTTTTACAATATATATTTTTGGAACTGAGAATACATGCGCTGTTTTTTATAACTATTTTACGAAATAGACACAAGTAATCGAAATTACGTTCTATGGTTGAATGATCGAAACTGAATATGCCCCTTTATAGTCTGGTAATCTAAGAATTAGGGAACAGAAACCCTAATTGACGCGAACTCTAAAGATAGATCTATCGGGCCCAACAAGCCCTATCCAAAGTACCGGATGCTTTAGTACTTCGAAATTTATATCATGTTCGAAGGAGGATCCCGGAATGATGGGGATATTTTTATATGCATATTGTGAATGTCGGTTACCAGGTGTTCAATCCATATGAATGATTTTTATCTCTATGTATGGGATGTGTATTGAAATATGAAATCTTGTGGTCTATTAAAATGACGGAAATGATTATTTATGTTAAACTAATGAACTCACCAACCTTTTGGTTGACACTTGAAAGCATGTTTATTCTCAGGTACGAAAGAAATCTTTCGCTGTGCATTTGCTCATTTTAAAGATATTACTTGAAGTCATTCTTGACATATTTCAAAAGACGTTGCATTCGAGTCGTTGAGTTCATCAAGATTATTATTAAGTCAATTATAGTTGGATATATTATGAAATGATATGTCTGTCGTCAACTTTCGATGTAATGAAAGATTGTCTTTCCAAAAACGAATGCAATGTTTGTAAAATGTATCATATAGAGGTCAAGTACCTCGCAATGTAATCAACTGTTGTGATTCGTTTATAATCTATATGGACTTCGTCTGGATGGATTAGGACGGGTCTCTACATTGCTCGATACTCATCGTACATCACTTGTAGACACAATTTGCACCCGTAATAAGGTTTGCAAGTCCTTAGTATGCACGCACTTCGTACCAACTCAATAGTACAACGACCATCTTACTCGATGATATAACCAACACAAACAAAAATTCAAACACACACAAGAAATAATATCACAACACAAGCCACAATCCTATTTAGTTCACCAACAAGTCCCGCAACAATTAAGCACACACAAAAGTCTAAGTCTAGGCACCTATATCAAGTCGCCTAAATCCCTTAGACCATGCTCTGATACCACTTGTAACGACCCACCCCATCGATTTCCGGCCCATAATTTTTTTTCCTTTTTAATATACATTAAATACCACTTTAGGTCCCATTACACAATTTCGAAAACGTATTTGTTATCAAAGTAAGTTCAACGAACTTAAAAACATACAATAATAATTTAAACTCTTTAATACAATAATACGTTAGTTAAATCATAAACCGGTTATTACTCATGACCCGACTAGTTACTTTTACACAAAATCGAGCATGGTGATTGGGACTACACTACCCCATCCTAAATCGAGTCCAAAAGCAAGATCTTCTAAAGCAAACTAGCCAAGATCTCTAATCCCCACGCTTACCCGAGCCGCCATCACGCGAACCTATAAAAATATCAACAACGAGAGGGTAGGCTAATGCTTAGTGAATGTAAAGGTACTATACACATACATATGCATAAAATGGCTACGCATCACCACACACAAAAGTAAACACATACCGGCTCCGCATGGTAAACAAGCTACAAAAGAGCACATATACAAAGTAGCTACATGCTACGTAATCACCAAGGTAACGACACACGACTAGCTACAACACAACAATAAGTATATATGCATATACAATAAATATGATCAACAACATCAATAAGGTTAACCCCTTAACCTAAACCACATGAAGGTTGGCCGAACTACCCTAGCCTTAGTGAATTCGCACTACCCGAGATTCACTTCCTTCCGCTTCAATAACCGAGGTTGGCCGAACTACCCGAGCCTTAGTGAATTCGCACAACCCGAAATTCACCACCTCATCACCAAGATGACCGAACCTCCCGAGTCATCATGAATCCGCACTACCCGAGATTCGTCTCCTCAATAACAAATGCTAGCAAAACCCATCGCCAAAGGGGTTTATCCAATACGCTAGCCAAATCACCACACCAAGGGTATTAACCCAAAATGCATAAGCGTATCACATGGACCCGAAGCACAAGAGGAGTCCATTCTCCTACACAAACATAGTGTAAACCCAAACAAGGGTCACCCTACACACACGCACCCATCCTACGTATACATACACGTATAGTAAATTTACACTCACCTTAAATGCCTCGATGAAGTGCAATCCAATCTCGCAACTCTCCAATTGAATGTACCTATTCCATTTATCACATAATCATCAATACAAACTCATTTAGATTCCCAACCCGCTCAAATGAACAACAAGTGCAAATTACACCCTTTTACACTTTTTACGCTACCCGAAGGTCCGAAACCAACAAGACCAATTCCCACGTTCCCGAAATAGCTAATTACACCCCTTTTAGCCTTTAAACTCATTCATAACGACATTTGCACAAATCTCATTTTGACCTAAAATCAAGTCAAAACACTCTTTTTGCATACTTACACTTCATATCACTTCCAACACAAGTTAATTGGTGATTTAAACTCTTAAACATGCTTATCAACTCACCAATTTCATCATCCAACCCTAAACCCACCAAAATGGTCTTCCTCACCATTTACTAGTTCAAATCTTCAATTTAACAATTAGTGGGGTTTTGTTCAAGAACAAACAATCAAAAGCCCTAAATATAAATGATGAACACAAAATGAAATTCGGAGTTAGAGCTTTTCGCTAGTATCAACTTGTAGCTAAGAACGAGGAGAACAAGGTTGCCTCTTACGCTCTCGATCGAATCCTGCTTCTTCCTTTCCAAAATTCCTCTTGAATGATTTAAAGTATTTATGTTTTGAGAGAAAATGAAGAAGAAAAAGAAAATGAAATGAATAAAATGAAATGAATGGACCAGATTTGGGGATATAATCTGTCCCATACACGAAAAGACCAAAATGCCCTAACTTTCCCTTTAAAATTACAAAATCCGGAACCAGCTCACCAGGACCGCCGCGCCGCGGCCTCCTTTCTCCACGCCGCGAGATCATGCATGGTCTGGTGGTTGTTTTGACGTGCCTCCTGATCCTGAATCCCTTGGGTTGTCGCGCCGTGATCCCACTAGGCCGCGCCGCGACCTAGTGTGGGTTTTGACCACTTTTCGCGTACTTGAACCCCAACACACGGACACGTCTCGTACCCTTCATACACTAGACGTACATACGCTCTAGAACACGTATAACAACCCCTCGATCACTCTCGTACTCTATATACGTACATGCAACATATATACATACTCGATACACATATATATATATATATATATATATATATATATATATATATATATATATATATATATATATATATATATATTCTTTACTTATATATATTTTTTATACGTCGTACGTACTCTTCATATATACATCGTAAGAATAAATGGATCTTACATCTTCAAAAGAGAGATATAATCTTTTATTCATCTTGATTATAATTAATTTATTTTTTAACCGTATAATACATTTGAATACGACTTGATAATTATTTTATAATTAAAATATCTCCGGTTTATTTGATCATTATAATATGCTTGTGAATATGTTAATAATTATGTAGAATTTTTTTTTTTAATAAAAACCTTATATCACCAACATAACTCTCATTGAACAATGATATAAAAAGTATAAAGTATATTGATATAAAAAGAGGAGTGGTCGACAACTTCAGGGAAAATTATATTTCAAGGCAAAGTGGTGGTCTAAATGTTGTTTGATTTTGAATGGAAGAGGTTGAAGGTGGCAAATGTTGCCTGTTGGTATTGTTTGTAAATCGGGATTTCATTTTATTTTGTGTCCGACTAAAACTTTTTTGCGCAAGTCCCTCATTTTTACATCAAATCGCACGCATCGTCCCAGACATTTTTTTCGACTACGCTGATTCCTTCATTTTACAATAGTTGCATGGGCCTCCATATAAATTTCATTAAATAAGTCTGTTAATTCTTGACAATGCATTGCATCTGAGGGTAAATTCATCTTTTTATCCTCCACCTTCTTCATTTTCATCATCATCACTAAAGCATCTTAAACCCTGATTTAATAAATCCATCAAAATTAAACAGAGAACAGGTAATAAAGAACTTAAAACTAATAGCTATCCTAAGTAGATTTTGGGGTTTTAAATAATGAGATTAAACTTAAACTAATTAACGTAAATTTAAATGAACACGAATTCAAATGAGATAAGGGTATCCACTTCGAATCAATTTCCTAGGATCCGGATTACTTAAATCAAAACAATTATAATAATTGATTTTGTGGTGACATTGCAATTATCAGTCGATTCTCACAACTTCTTAACTAATTCAAAAGTTTAACTGTCGTTAACCTAGTTCACTAATTAATTGTAAAACCGACCATTCTTTTTAAAAAAAAAAACATCGAAAGGGCTTAATTATTAAAATCACAACATTCATTACATCACTACTGAAATCTACGTAATTAAGTTAAGTTTACACAACGGTGTTACTTTATTACAAAATACAGTTTACAAAAGTACACATCAGAGATAGCTCGTCAAACATTTCTTCAACACCAACACCCGTCCAAACAACAGTACCTAAACCTGCATGGGTGGAAATGTGGGGGATTAGCATAACGCTAAGTGAATGGAATCTATCTAACAAATATCACATAAGCACCGCACATGCGAACAACATCACTAACATGCTAACAACCAACTAGCATACAGCTAAAGACAATACGAGGATGGGCGGCTTGTACGAGCACACGAGTCCTAGCTGATCGGGTTAGAGTTAATTGATAGTCCTTGCTACATGATTCATAGTATATTTATCCCGACACAGGGGTTGCGTCATTCAAAACTATACTCCATAATCAATAGCTGTGACAACCCGGAAATTTCAAACCAAATTTAACCTTAATCTTTATATGTTTTCGATACGATAAGCAAAGTCTGTAATGTTGAAATCTCAAAAACTTTGAACTGTGTTCATATAATCAATTACTTTTGGCTGTGCTCGATGATTCACGAACATTTATGTGTATATAGATATATATAATATATAATATTAATTGAAAATGTTAACAAAGTATTAGATGTATAATACTTTACATGAACGTATTTGCCAACGGAATTATAAGATAATTTCAAATGATTGAGTTATCAGATACATTATGATATGATTATGGGTCTATGTTATGAGGTCCACTGTCATTTAAGAAATCTATTTTATTCGGAAAATGATAAAATGATTTTCAAGTAAGAACAAATGTGTCGATTAACGGGAACTAGATAATAGTTAATGGAGAACCAAATTTTATTGATTTAATTTCAAACATACGAAAGCGTTTTAGATATAATAGGAATTGATTGTTAAAATATTTTTGTTTAAATAACGTAATTTGAATATATATTTTACAAAGTGATAAAATATAATATTAACTTGGTCATAAAATGTTTTGATTTAAAATAATATTATTAAATATACTTTGATAAATAACGAGAAAATGATTTAAAGAAGCAAACGACCAAAACACTCGAAAGTTCAAGATACACTTTGTGTAATATAGTTTATTGGCAATTTAAGTCTATTTATTAATAAAGGTACGTGTCGCGAGACGTAAAATACGAGTTTTCTAAGCGTACGAAAGGACGTTCAAAAAATCGAAACCGGGACATAAGTCGAACGTAAACGTACAAGACATCGGAACCAAAATTACAAGATAACTTGGCATGAGAATATAATATATAATTAATTAATATAAATTATATATATTATTTAATTATTTAATTATGTCGACAAGCAAAACAACAAAATAAGGTGAGCTGGAAATCCTTGCCATGCGATCGCATGGCCATAGAGAGTAAACCCCATACGATCGCATGGGGTGCTGTTTCTGGTCAGGTGCTATAAAAGCTCAAGTTTTGCTTCGATTTCATTTACTCCTTCTCATTTTCTCTGCTCTCTAGTATGTATATATATATATATATATATATATATATATATATATATATATATATATATATATATATATATATATATATATATATATTATTATTATTAAGATTAATATTATTATTAATCTAATTATTATTAGTAGTATTAGTATTATTATTAATAATACACATAAAATACTACGACGAGGTTATGAGTAAATCATTTCAAAACGAGTTTTATGAGCGGGATAGAGCTAAGGAAATTATGGGTTATAATTTTGGAGGTTATAGATTTGATTCGGGGGTATAGCTCGTGAGGTCAAGCTAGTGTTTATCATCTCTGTTGCGTCTACGTACTTTCCTGCAATATTGAATCTCAATATTGATATGTGAGCACTCATATCTTATCTTTTATATATTAATAGTGTATCCCTGACTAGTGCTCGAGTATATATGATTATGCATGCTCGTATGTTTAATTTTCAATAGTTTATGATAGATCATGAATTTAATACATATGCTACTAGGATAAGGTATATGATATGCATGTCGTTGGAAAGCTCACGAAAAATCAATAACTTTTCATTTAGAAATCGTGTGTTTTCGAGGAACGGATTAAAAGTTATGATCAACTGAATTATGATTAACATTAATTGAAATTGCTTTTGAATCTGCAATTGATATTTAAACAACTGTTTATAAGATTGATAAATTGGTTTTTCAAATATTACTAATTGAGTAAATGAATTTCTATATAAGGCACGTCTCGTCTTGTTGAACAATTATCAAAGTTAACTGTCTTATCATGTTTTAAAGCTTTATAAACACTATAATCTGATTTTATAAGTATTGGGAAACTATGTGAAATAATGAAATATTTTCGGTTGCCATGATAATTCAAATATAACATAGCTCCTGAAATAAATAATATTTTGAGTTTGTTAAACTATAAATTCGTTCAATTATCAAGACTTATACTATGTTAATAAACATGTATAGATTTAAAGATCATATTGGGTCAGGTAGACTTTTGAGATGACTTTTGCATGTCGGTCTCGAGCATTAGGATTGTGATACACTATGACCCAACTTAGCTTATTAGACATGTATTGACCAACATATGTTCTCTAGGTTGAGATCTACGATTAATTTTGCATTCCGAGTTTCGATCACTTTTTGGTGAATGACCTTATGTGCTGCTAAGGTGAGTTTCATTTGCTCCCTTTTTAAATGCTTTTGCAATCTATATTTTTGGGCTGAGAATACATGCACTTTATTTTAAATGCAATGGATATAAGTACATACTAAATTCTACACCGAGTTTGAACCAAAAATCCCTTAGCTTTGGTAACTAGTAACTGCTGGTTATAAGAACTGGTGGGCGCGAATAGTGGTATATGGATCCATAGGGCTTGACATCCCCGTCTGTTCCAGGTATAGAAACCCTAGCCTGAACTATAACATAGACGTATGCTATTTGAGGTTAGTACACGTTGGATTGCTTGTATTATACATGTTGGTTGCATGTATGTTAAAACAGGGGTATTTATTATAACGTTAAAGCTTAGTTACCAGGGTGCTCAATCTTGTAGAATATTTTGATAAACGTTTCTGGATGAAACAACTGAAATCTTGTAATCCACCTTTACATACGGTTTATGCGCAACATTAAAACTATGAACTCACCAACCTTTGTGTTGACACTTGAAAGCATGTTTATTCTCAGGTTCCTAGAAGTCTTCCGCTATTTGTTTATATATGATACAAGCTATGTGCATGGAGTCATACATGCTTTATTCGATTAAAAGTTGCATTCACAAAATCATCACCATGTATCTTATTTTGACTGCATTATCAACGGATGTAGTATTGTATACTATTAATTACGGTGATTGTCTATATGTAGAAATCATCAAACGTCAAAAACCTTGGAATTTGATATTCAATTATGATGTGCCTTTTCAAATGAATGCAATGTTTACAAAACGTATCATGTAGAGGTCAGAACCTCACTGTGAAATTGATAAATGATGTATCCGTCCAAATGGATTTAGAGGGATCATCACAGTAGGTATCAGAGCTTGAGGTCATAGGGAACCAGAATTTGTATTAGTGTGTTTAACTGATAATTGTTAGGATGCATTAGTGAGTCTGGACTATGATCGTATCAGTTTTTACCAAGTTTTGCTTATCATTTCTTATCAGAAATTACCTGTCTATCATCTTAAGTCTAAACGCGTCTTACTGCATTGATTGCATAGATAGTGTATAGATAAAATTCAAATCTTGGCATATCTATTACTGTAAACTTTTCCTGACATCTTTCGAAAATTTCTCCGTAATTTATGGGATTTTGGTATTATATATACATATGTAAATTAAATTATGTTCTAAAGAATACCAATCTAAGTCCTATAATCTATATCATATCAAAAATCAATTCCCTGATTATACAAGATGGATCACGTATCTAGTTCAAATTCCTTAGATTCCGACAGCTATTCCGATATGGATTTCTACTCGAGCTCCGAAAGTAGCGTAACCGAAATAGATCAAACAATTAGTCATCATCTATTCTGGATGAATTGGGGATGGGTTCGTAGCTTACTTAATCATTGGAGACAAGAAGAAGGTGATCCCTTCCATCCACCACATTGCCCTATTGGCGAAGAACCTGAAGCACTTACCGGTGAACCTATTTGTAATACCATTTTCTCTCTCATTTCCCGAGTATCTCATCACGATTATATAATATCTCAAATTCTAGATCTTATTCATTCATTCGTCCGAACTGACAATCACCCTGGTGTAATAGAAGAAGTCAACGAGCTTCGCGATCGG
The DNA here is from genome assembly GCF_046630445.1 of Rutidosis leptorrhynchoides. Lineage (NCBI taxonomy): Eukaryota > Viridiplantae > Streptophyta > Magnoliopsida > Asterales > Asteraceae > Rutidosis > Rutidosis leptorrhynchoides. The sequence goes on from NC_092334.1 coordinate 540,176,634, forward strand.
GTAGTGACTTTAGAGAATATGGTGCAAAGGTTACAAGCACCAGCAGCAACACCGGCATCAACAGCACCATCATCATCAACACCAACGGTAGCATTACCACCACCAACAACAACCTCTTCATCCCACACCTCAACTGTGACGACCCGAAAATTTCCGACCAAATTTAAACTTAAACTTTATATGGTTTCAACACGATAAGCAAAGTCTGTAAGGTTGAGTCTCAGAAATTTTGAACTATTTTATTTCATTCATTTAACCTCGACCAGTTTCGACGATTCACAAACAATTAATTATAAATAGATATGTGTGTGTATATATATATATATATATATATATATATATATATATATATATATATATATATATATATATATATATATATATATATATATATAAACGGTAATTTGAAATATAATTTGAAATAATATATCAGATTTAATTGGAAGAACTAAATTGAAAAATAATAACCGTTATAATAAAGTTGTTATTTAAAATGAATCTACAGATATATATATATATATATATATATATATATATATATATATATATATATATATATATATATATAAAGTATATTAAAAAAATAAATATTAAATGATTGAAATACTCGTTTGATGTTCCGATTGATATTAAGCAAGTCTAAATATGAACTTATATGATTTTAAAATAAACGGTGATCCGAAAATGAGTTCCATAAATTTTAGGCTTACTAAAAATGTATTTAGGATCTAGTTATTAAATTTTAGCACTTTTTACATTTTACCCAGAATTGAGAGGGTCAGTTGATGTAAATTTTATTTATTAAATTAATGACCGAATTTTATACCATAATGACCAAAATAAATTAATAAAGTTAATTTAAATATA